>NC_044322.1:199273431-199907931 GCF_007399415.2 Gopherus evgoodei | reverse complement strand
CACTTAGATCCCTGTGGTGCAGTTCCATGCACTGCACACACTGCTCCTCTGTGAAAATGACACTTAAAATACATGGCCATGTTCTGCCACAGCCCAGAAGACCCAGCAGAGAACAGCAGCCAAGGAGAATATTGATCTTGAATTTTACCATTGACATCAGTGGATGAAGGAGTGAGCTGTTAATAAGCATTTTGTGAAAATGCCAGGAATGTCAAGGATATGCACCCAGGAAATCATATATTTCTCCAGCTCAAAAATCATGGATATTTGCAAATAATTCAAGCTTCTGCAACTGGAATCTGACAAAGCAGGAAGTGGCAGCTCTCATCAAAGAGCTCTCACTTCCACCTGCCCTTTTGTCCTGCACTGCCATTTTCCACATTCAATCCCCTTACCCAGGCAAATACCATTGCTGTGTTACAGCCTTTGCCCAGCTAATGGGGCCCAACTGACCTGTTCAAAGTCTGTTCTGTCGCACTAGCCAGCCCCTATAATTAGAAAAAGGGCCTTTTTTTCTTTCTTTATGTTACACTGTTTAATGTTGAATTACGCTTATGAAAATTCTGCTGCAGACAATATGAAGCGTTCATACAAACTGAGTGAATTTGATTTGAATTAATGTCATTACAACAGATCGACAAAAATTAGGAATGACAGAAAACTTAGTGTGTGACAGTGGAATGTTCAGTTAATATAGCACCTAGGGAAAGCTGGGGGGGGGGGAACATAAGGGCTCAGTTGGTTACTAGGTGGCATAAAAAATAGATACGTATTTTAAACAGAATCAGTGGAATAAGCAGAGGGTAAGGGAAAGATCTGGAAACATGCAGCCCTTCCAAACTGAGATTTGACTCCCGTGTCATCATTATTTCTATGAAAGTAGCACCTAGAGGCCTCAACCAGCATCAGGGCACATTGTACTCTATGAACACATAGTAAGAGACAGGCCATGCCCCGAAGAGGTTACAATCTAAATAGACAAAGGGTGCATGGGAAACTGAGGCACAAAGCGGTGACGTGACTTGCACAACATCATCAGAGCCAGGAATAAAATCTGCGTCTTCTGAGTCCTGGTCTAGTACTCTACCTTTTGATATCAGGCAGAGAAATATTTTCTGATAAGAGTTGTTCTAGGAATGAAGTTACACCAGAGTGCTGCATGCACTACTCTTTATTTAAATAATATACCACAAGTATAGGCCAAAACATTACAGCTAATCACGTAGATACTGCTGTGTTTGGGAAAGAGGGAGAATGAGAACAATAGAACAGAGACATGATTACATGTACACTCAAGAATGTTTCTAGCAACACACTGTACCTCATATATAATCATATCTAACTCTTATATAGCACTTTTAATACAGAGCTCAAAGAAAGTAAGCATCATTTTCTTTATTTTACAAATGGATAAACTGAGGCACGGGGTAGCAATCCCTTGGTTGAGCTGGGAACAGACCCAGGTCTTGGGGTTCTAGAAGTGCTTAATCCACTAGATTACACTGCCTGCTTTAGGAATATAGATTATTCATTAATAGCAAGAATCTAAATATATCGTTTTCATTGCATAGCTGCAGATGCAAACTATTAACAGCAATACTGCTAGTCAAACATATTTTATTCAGCGTGAAACAATTCCAAGAAAACAAACATTTTTAATTTCAGTAATTTTTTTTTCAGATTTTTGTGGAAAAACTAGAAACTTGAAAACTACAGTTTTTCATTTTTGATGACTGAAATTATTGGAAACCAAAACAATGTTCAGTGTGCAGAGTTTATTTATGAAAACCTCAGAAATGTGGCTGAAAATGATAATTTTTCATTAACATTTCCATTTAATGTAAAAGTGATTTTTTTTGGTCCAACATAAAAAGTTTAAATTGTTTGTTTTTTAATTTATTCATTTTTTTGACTAACTGTAATTGCAATTCCAAAACTACAAACTTGCAACTGCATGTTAGCTGCTAAAAATATGGGTTAATTCTTCTCACTTGCATCGATGTAAATAGTCAGTAAAAAAACTAAACATTGACTTAGAGACAGGGGTTTTATGGCTCTTTACAACAATTTGTAACACACCCTGCTGCCTACTTATCCTCCTTTGTCCTATGAGGGCAGAGGTATTAATTGCCCACTTCATTTTAAGTGGTCTCCTCCAACATGTGTGAACCCTTTATGCTGAACAGTCTGCCCCATCTTGTATTTAGCTTGGACACTCTGGTTACCTTCCTCACACCTGTGCAAGGGATCTGTGAGGCTTGAAAGCTTGTCCCTTCCATCAACAGAAGTTGGTCCAATAAGAGATATTACCTCACCCACCCTGTCTCTCATATCCCAGGACCAACATGGCTACAAAAACACTGCAAATGATCAAAGAGTAACTCATTTTAATTCAATGGAGTTCTACTGGTTTAAAACAATTGAGATTTGCATCAGCTCTAAATTTCTAGTGCCTTTGAAATGCTAAAAGAGCATGATTGGGGGGCCTTCATCCCCAATATTTCAGTCAAACAGAGACAATCTCCAGCATGCGGTTTCGCGAACACTGCAAGACATAAAATAACTATACTAAGCACAAAAACACAATTCAGGCTTGATGGAAAGGAGACTAGATACCTTAAACAAAACCCACTCTCTACCTCTTTCCCCTATTGTAGACTAACTACTTTTCTTACTCACTTTAGGCAATGTGGCCTAGAGGCTAGAGCACTGCACTGCGATTGAAGAGACGTGGTTTACAAAGTTAAAATTATTCTCTCCTCCCCTGCTGATGTCATACTTCCTGACAACAAAATGCTATATTAGTGCTTAGATACAAGGTGCTATAAAAACCCTAAAATAGTTTCAATACTAAGGAAAAATCACCCCATCCTCTGTACGCACATGGCTAGACTGTGCCCCATATGAGAGCTGCTGTTTAAGCTGCCCCACTACAGGCATTTGTGCAACAGGGACACCTCTATGAGGCACAATTCTCATCCTGCCTCCCTTTTGTGCCAAGGCTGATAGTAATTATAATACCCACACCTGCTTAGCTGCATTGTCCAGCATATTGAGGAGAATCAAGGCTCAATCCATTCCCTGCCTCTTCCTACATACATGCTCTGGGCAGAAAGGGGTACACGTCTCACTCTGGATAGTCCAAGCAGTTGTGTCAGTGATGGAAGGTTCTTCTTTCCCCTGCATGGGAGTGGAGTCCAAGTCACAGCCTTTGCTTTGAAGCACTGAAATAAAGACCTTACAGCTACATCCACTCAAAATCCTGGCTGTCTATTTCAAAATCAGATTTTATCAGTTTTCTCAGCACATTTGGAAATCCAATACACATTTAGCTATCATTCACATCTCGTGCCAAGACTGTTGTTTCATATGGGTTGACTCTTATCTAATACCTGCAGGCATAATTGCAAGACTGCTGGAGATTTTCTTTGTATATGGCAATGTGCCCAAGAATTATTTCTTATTGGCCAGCTAGCTTTCAACATACTGAACAGATAGCAGGCTATTTGAGAGGCTCAAATGGTTCTACTAAGTATTCAGTTTATAGATCAAGATACTATTTGGAATGCCCTGACACTCATTCAGTTCTTGTTACTGACAGCTAGATTAGTATTAGCAGCCATCTGGAAGTGTATGCAGACCAATCAACATCAAAGGGGCACTAGCAACTGGAAATATAGTCAGTTAAAAATTGTGTTAAACATACTTTCAGGTACTTCACCTGCCCCTGAGCTCCTCAGATAATGTTTTACAATCACATTTTCTTGTTTAAAGAAAGTTTCCTTTCCCCTATTGTTGTATAAAAGACCCACACAGGGAAGGTGACTAACTAAATTATTTTATATTTTGGAAGCAGTAAAACTGAGTATTGTTATTTCTTTAGCTATAAATGGTTGTAAAAAATGCTTGTGGAAAAAATTCTAGCAACTAATTATACAACATGATGTCAATGGCATAAAGTAAATAAACTGGAAACTCCCCTCTCCTTTCCCCCAAAAGTAAGTTTGTTTGGGGTTTTTTTGTTTTGTTTTTTTTGGGGGGGGTTGTTTGTTTTTTGTTGCTCCAATCCCTTTCTGTTATGGTAATCTTATAACAATAGTAGGTTAAAACAAATTCAGACAGATGTGACTGTGTTTTGTTTTGTTTTTTTAAGTTGGCACTGGCTCTTTAAGCAGTTGGTGCCATAAAAACTGGAACATTTTTATTGGAGGGGTGGAGACTGGTTTAATTTAAAAGAGGGAATTTACATCTTTTTGACCATGTTGAGAAGACTCCAAGAATCCTGCCTTACTGTCTCCTTTTAGTCTGATATAGAAG
The DNA here is from genome assembly GCF_007399415.2 of Gopherus evgoodei. Classification (NCBI taxonomy): domain Eukaryota; kingdom Metazoa; phylum Chordata; order Testudines; family Testudinidae; genus Gopherus; species Gopherus evgoodei. Next base: position 199,903,614 of record NC_044322.1, on the reverse strand, counting down.
TTTGTCTTGTTTTATATCGACGTATTTGTTTTTGTTGTATGTAATTAGGGTCAAGTGTACTACTATCTCCCAGGCACCCACAGTTTATTTTGACTAATTTAATTGTACATTGTAAAAGAATAGTTGTCTTTTGTATGGGCTTGTTAAGGTTGTGGAAGGATATATATAGAACAACATCTGTGGTTTCTCAGCTACCAGTGGCTGCTATGCCCAACTAGGTTTAGTCTATTAGATTTCTCTCTTGTTTATTTGCTGAATGTATTTAGTCATGTCTGAAATTATTTCTCCTCTTGTACTTAATTCCAGTGGTACTGCCTCACAGAATGTTTGAAAAGAAAACACCCACTGAGCTTCTGAACTGGTCTCTGCAGGAATGCAGGCAACTACTGTATCTGTCAGAATGAATACTGAATGTGTAAGTGGTTTTATTGTTTAATTTTGGAAGTATCTAATTTTTCTGGTATTTTGGAGTTTCCAAAAATATTAGTGTGTTTTAATGCCTTTATCTTAGTATCTGCATATAGGTTCTCATCCAAAGCTCACTCCAACCTGTAGGAGCCTTTCTGGTGACTTTTGTAGCTTTTTAAAGAGACTCTTGTTTTGTGGTGTATTTCACTAGCAAGTTCGGATTCTGAAATATCCAAGAACTGCAAGCATGAGCTAAGATTTCATGTGGTTTCAGAGATATCAGTATTACAACTGTGCATTTAGGAAATAAAACTGTGAGGAGGGGGAAATCTTGGCCTAACTCTGCTCCCACTGAAATCAAGTTAGAGTTCTACCAATGATTTCAATGGGAGCAGAGCTTAGGCCAACACTGCACACTTCAGAAATTCCCAGGTTTAGTAGGGCAGCAGGGGAGAATGTTGAATCCAGTTCAAGATCTTGGTCCTTATCTCCAAGGTCCTCCATGACCTGGGCCAAGGCCATCTAAAAGATTGCCTAAAGCTCTTGGATGAAAACTGTGGTCAACAAATTCACTCCTCTGGCACAATGGAACTCTCAACAACAAAGGTAAAGCTTGTTTGTATGGGAGACAAGTTTCTGGAGGGACAGTCTGAGACACTGGAACAAACTATCTATAAGGATAGTTAAGCCATAGACTTCCAAAGAAGGTTGTGAAATCGCCATAATTGGAGGTTTTTAAGAAGAGGTGGGACAAACACTTGACAGGGATGATCTAGGTTTACTTTGTCCTGCCTCAGTGCAGGGCACTGGATTTGATGACTACTTGAGGTCCCTTCCAGGCTTACATTACTATGATTCTATAAATGTGGGCTTACCATGCTTTTTTGTGAACGCATGAAAGCATATTCAGCAGAGGCATTGGCTGTTAATGTTGATGCATAACAAAGAAACAGAAGGGTTTACATTTTTGCTGCATCAGCTAATTGTTCTTTTGATAAGATAGTTACTTACAACATTTTGAATTTGACAATCTTTGGAATGAAAATGAGAAGCTAGAAATATTGACTCTAAAATGTAAATATTTAATGTGTCCAATTTAGGGTTTGCTTTAAGTCATAGAATCAAGGGAGTCTTTCCACTTTGAATCAGGACCTTGTGTAAGCTTCTTAGGGCAAATACCCTGGTTCCTCCCATTGTTCCAGAGCATGAAACACACCAAAATATGTTTAAAATTAGAGATGAGGTCAAATGAAAACTAAATATCCCTACACTTTGGATAAGTTTGTATTTGGATGTAAACTGTGCGCCTCAGGACCCTTTCTTTTTATTAATTGACATAAATTTTGCTACCTCATGGTTAAAGTTCCTCCTAGGTATGTTGTAAGCTGGTCGTGTCGGGGCTCATCCCTCTCAGGCGCGGCGGGGAGCCAGGGCGCCTCCTAGCACGCTGCAGTCCAGGTAGGCTTAGCCCGTCGGCAGGTGTTGAGGGGGGGTACAGGGTCTGCAAACAAGGTAGAGCCCCGGCCCTCTAGCCGGGGTCGGGGCTCTCAAAGTAAATAAGCCCCAGCCCTTGGACAGGGTGGGGCAGTAACAGTTCAAGCTCAGGCATCTAGCAGGGGCTGAGCAAACACAGTATAAGCCCAGGCCCTTGGCAGGGCGGGGCAGTAGCAGTTCAAGCTCAGGCCTCTATCGGGGCTGAGCAAATACAGTCTCAGCCCAGGCCCTTGGCAGGGCAGGGCAGTAGCAGTTCAAGCTCTGGCCCTCTGGATCAGGACAGAGCAGTGGCAAAGTCAAAGGGGCCCAGGCCCTTGGTTCGGGCGGGGCACCAAACACAAGTCTAGTTAGCTCTAGCCCTCTGGATCAGGACAGAGCAGTGGCAATAGACGGGAAGAGAGGGAGTCTGCCACCCAGTTACGGGTGGCAGGGGGAACGCAGGCCCTCCCACTCCACTGCGTTCCAGCCCGGGGCCCTAGCAGCGGTCAAGACCCGCTGCGGTCAGTGGGGATCCTGGCCGCAACACACTGACATGGGTTCAGGCTCTTCAGGAGCCAAACCAGGGTCGGCTACCCCCGGGCTACTTCCAACCTCCCCCTCTCTGGGTACCTGGTCCTTGCCAGCATCGTCTGGGGGATCCCAGACCATGGGCTCCTCCGGGTACCAGTCGTGGGGAAGCTCAGGCAGCTCCTCAGGGTATCGGGTACACGGCAGGTCAGGCCGACGTTCCTCCAGGTACCGGATCTGAGGCAAGTCCAGCCAGCACTCCTCCGGGTAGTGGGCACGGGGCAGGCTGGGCCCAGCGGAAGCCCAGGCACCAGCATCTGTCCTCTCTGGCAGCCTGCACCCAACTGAGCGCTGGGGCCGGGCTTTTATACATCCTGTCCCGCCCCTTGACTTCCGGGGGGCGGGGACAGGCAGTGCTGGCTCCGCCCACTGAGGCACCTGCTCTGGCTCGTCCTTCTCAGGCGCGGTGGGGAGCCAGGGCGCCTCCTTACATATGTAAATAAGGGAAAGTTAGCTAGGAAAAAATTACATGTTAAAGCATAGATATTAAGTGGAGGTAGAAAATATTATAATACACAGTTCTCTTAAATAATTGTTCAATTGAAAAAGATCACATTGCATACGGCAACTCCCATCTCCAGTAACTCTGTACCTATCTAGCCAACCAGCATCCGTGTACTAATGACAATTAAAAACCTAGTTAACACTTTGCCCCCAAACTTTTACTCATTACCGAACTTTCGCTCATCACTGAACTTCCTGGGTGCAATCAACAGCACAAGGACTAAAATGTTGTGAGAAAGAGACTGTACTCACACTATTTTCAGCATGATCAAAATCAGTCATAATAATTAATAACAATTAATTTATACTAACACCTATAGAGCACTTTATAACTTCAAAATTCTGTACAAACACTAACTGCTTAGGGTGAAATCCTAACCCCATTGAAGTCACTAGGAGTTTTGCCATTGACTTCAGTGGCCAGTCTGTCACCCATAATCTTCACAACACCCCTTTCAGGTAAAGTAAGGGTATGTCTACATCTACAATTTTGCAGCGCTGGTTGTTACAGCTGTATTAGTACAGCTGTATAGGGCCAGCACTGCAGAGTGGCCACACGTACAGCAACCAGCGCTGCAAGTGGTGTTAGATGTGGCCACACTGCAGCGCTGTTGGGCGGCTTCAAGGGGGGTTCGGGGAACGCGAGAGCAAACCGGGGAAGGAGACCAGCTTCGCCGCGGTTTGCTCTCGCGTTCCCCGAACCCCCCTGCAAACCAGGGAAGGAGACCTGCTTGATTACCAGAGGCTTCCTCGGTGATGCTGGGATACCTGCTTATTCCACGGAGGTCAAGAAAAGCGCTGGTAAGTGTCTACACTTGATTACCAGCGCTGGATCACCAGCGCTGGATCCTCTACACCCAAGACAAAACGGGAGTACGGCCAGCGCTGCAAACAGGGAGTTGCAGCGCTGGTGATGCCCTGCAGATGTGTACACCTCCTAAGTTGCAGCGCTGTAACCCCCTCACCAGCGCTGCAACTTTGTGATGTAGACAAGCCCTAAGTAGTTTTACCCCTATTTTACAGATGTACAAGCAGCAACAGATGAGGTTAAATAACCTGAGCTGGGCACTGTAGGTAGGTCTACTGTTTAATTGTGGTGTAGACATTTGGGCTCCAGCCGAGCTTTGGGGTCCTCTCATGTTATGGGGTCCCAGAGTCTAGGCTCCAGCTCGAGCCCAAATATCTACACAGCAGTTTTAAGCCTTGCATCCTGAGCCCTGTGAATCTGAGTCAGCTGACCTGGGCTAGCTGCAGGTATCTAAATGCAGTGCAGACATACCTTGTATAAACAAGTAGAAGACAGACTCTTCCCCAGAGAGTTCAGAATCCTGCAGGCAAAGTTCCCACTGAAGTCAATGGGAGTGTTTTCCCCATGACTGTAGGACCAGGCCCATAATGTCTATATCAGACATGCCAACCCCGCAAAAAAACCCATGCAGAATTAGGCTTCTTTTTGGCTTAATTGGCTTGTGAGTTGCTTGTTGGCTAGTTTTTGGCTTGTAGTTTGTTGCTTGTTTGGCTTGTAGCCTGTTGCTTGTTGCTTCTTTTATTTGATCAGCTCCCAGCAAGCAGGGGCAAGGTGGAGAGAGAGTCCAGGGTGCACAGTGGGCCCACCACAGTCCCAGACTGCATGCAGGGGGATTTAGTCACATAGAGTGTTGGGGTTTTTAGAGATTGGCTTGTTTTGAAATGGGATTAGCTTGTTTTTTGGCTTATTGTGAAAGTCAGGGTGCTTATTTACCACATGAAAGTTGGCAGCTGTGGTCTATATGTATTATTTTCCCCCAGATTTGTAAATTACCAAACAAGTCAACATTTTTTATGCAAACATTAAAAGAAAAGAGTTATCTTCCTGAAGTCAGACTTGCGCTTCGGTGCCGGTGTTGATTTCAGTAAAATGATATCTGATATCGCCATGTGAACAGAAGCACAAAATCCTTTCCTGGGATTAAATAGCACCATCTGTAAGTAGCATTATGTTTATTAGATTTTGCTCAGTTAATACATTTTCGCCACTGTATCCTATTGGTTACTATGAAGTGGAAAATGTGCTGATTCAACACCAATTCACATAATGTTTGTTATATTTCCTCATATTACAATTGGCCAAAGAATTAAGTTATGCTTGCCACAGCACTGTAACAGGGTATAAAATGAAATTGCCTCAGAATTCAACATTAAGGTTGCAGGGAAATAGCTATGAAATGAGGTTTCTTTCAGTAGTATTTGCCTACAACACAAAGTCCTTCTAAGACTAACTACATTTTGCGGTATGATGGCGGTATGAATGGCAAAGCAGATAATTTCAGTTTCAGAGCAGGTCTGCCTTAGATATGGCAGTTTTGCAGATGACAAAGCCAATCTTATGATGGTAGGGGCTAAAGTGGAGCAGAGGAGGATAATTCCTATAGATAGGACCCGATTTCCAATTGAGGTAGAGGTTGGGCATTCTGCATGTGCTGAGGTCTCTCCAGGGGAAGAGATTACAGATGTGAAGCATGGAAAGACGCTAGTGAAAGGGGCCTTGATCATTAGAAATGTTGGTACCTGGGTCTATGGTGACAGTGAGAATTGTAGAAAGAAAAAACCTCAGAGTAGAACTCGGTGAAATACTGGATTTCTGGTTTGTGGGAAATTTCAATATTTTGACATTTCCAGCAAACAGAAAATTCCAAAACATTTTCATTTAGGAAACACTGACTATTAAAGGGAATATGGTCTCCTGGACCCCAGCATCTGCTAACTGAAACTGAGAAGAATCATGTCAGTTTTAGTCAGCCATTGCCAGGCCTCCCAGGGTTTGTGGCACCAGGGTAGCCTCTCCACGTGGACTTTCAGATTCAGGTACCATGGGCTTCCAGAAGCGCAAGCCAGCTTGTTTCCAGAGCTTCTTGTTTGGCAGTCAGATAGCAAGGGGAGCAAGCTACCCTGGGAGTCTGGAAGCCCTAGAACAGTCCTCATGGTGGGACTGCCCTAGAGACAAAGATCCTGGAAGTCCAGCCTTCCCAGCAGCCCATCAGGAATCCAGGCAGCTCTTTACTTTTGTGCATTACACAGTGTCAAGTTCATTGTTTGGGTTAAATAAATAATAAATGGTATTAGTATTATGCCAGTCAGCTTTGGAACCTGCACATTTGGACATTTGCCAGGGCTTTATAAAGCTGCGCACAAGCGACCAGGGAGCTTAGCGAACAGGAGCTGCTAACAGGGAGTTTTGCAAGGGAGTTCTCCAGGTGAAGGAGAAGCACCTACAGCATCTGTGGGGTAAGTGACTGTCTGCAGTGTTTGGGTTTGTGTGTGTGTTTGGGGGTTACTTGCTGTGTGCTGAACTTGTGTTTGTCAGTCTGTTTGGTTTGTTTGTTTGAAGGACCGTGTGCTGTAGCTGGCAGTTGGAGGTGGAGCTACTAGGAAGGTTTGAAAGCTAGAAGCCTCTGGTAATTGGCTGAACCTTAACCAGTGGGCGGGGCATTCACTCAGGCCAGGGCTTTATAAAGCTGCGCACAAGCGACCAGGGAGCTTAGCGAACAGGAGCTGCTAACAGGGAGTTTTGCAAGGGAGTTCTCCAGGTGAAGGAGAAGCACCTACAGCATCTGTGGGGTAAGTGACTGTCTGCAGTGTTTGGGTTTGTGTGTGTGTTTGGGGGTTACTTGCTGTGTGCTGAACTTGTGTTTGTCAGTCTGTTTGGTTTGTTTGTTTGAAGGACCGTGTGCTGTAGCTGGCAGTTGGAGGTGGAGCTACTAGGAAGGTTTGAAAGCTAGAAGCCTCTGGTAATTGGCTGAACCTTAACCAGTGGGCGGGGCATTCACTCAGGCCAGGGCTTTATAAAGCTGCGCACAAGCGACCAGGGAGCTTAGCGAACAGGAGCTGCTAACAGGGAGTTTTGCAAGGGAGTTCTCCAGGTGAAGGAGAAGCACCTACAGCATCTGTGGGGTAAGTGACTGTCTGCAGTGTTTGGGTTTGTGTGTGTGTTTGGGGGTTACTTGCTGTGTGCTGAACTTGTGTTTGTCAGTCTGTTTGGTTTGTTTGTTTGAAGGACCGTGTGCTGTAGCTGGCAGTTGGAGGTGGAGCTACTAGGAAGGTTTGAAAGCTAGAAGCCTCTGGTAATTGGCTGAACCTTAACCAGTGGGCGGGGCATTCACTCAGGCCAGGGCTTTATAAAGCTGCGCACAAGCGACCAGGGAGCTTAGCGAACAGGAGCTGCTAACAGGGAGTTTTGCAAGGGAGTTCTCCAGGTGAAGGAGAAGCACCTACAGCATCTGTGGGGTAAGTGACTGTCTGCAGTGTTTGGGTTTGTGTGTGTGTTTGGGGGTTACTTGCTGTGTGCTGAACTTGTGTTTGTCAGTCTGTTTGGTTTGTTTGTTTGAAGGACCGTGTGCTGTAGCTGGCAGTTGGAGGTGGAGCTACTAGGAAGGTTTGAAAGCTAGAAGCCTCTGGTAATTGGCTGAACCTTAACCAGTGGGCGGGGCATTCACTCAGGCCAGGGCTTTATAAAGCTGCGCACAAGCGACCAGGGAGCTTAGCGAACAGGAGCTGCTAACAGGGAGTTTTGCAAGGGAGTTCTCCAGGTGAAGGAGAAGCACCTACAGCATCTGTGGGGTAAGTGACTGTCTGCAGTGTTTGGGTTTGTGTGTGTGTTTGGGGGTTACTTGCTGTGTGCTGAACTTGTGTTTGTCAGTCTGTTTGGTTTGTTTGTTTGAAGGACCGTGTGCTGTAGCTGGCAGTTGGAGGTGGAGCTACTAGGAAGGTTTGAAAGCTAGAAGCCTCTGGTAATTGGCTGAACCTTAACCAGTGGGCGGGGCATTCACTCAGGCCAGGGCTTTATAAAGCTGCGCACAAGCGACCAGGGAGCTTAGCGAACAGGAGCTGCTAACAGGGAGTTTTGCAAGGGAGTTCTCCAGGTGAAGGAGAAGCACCTACAGCATCTGTGGGGTAAGTGACTGTCTGCAGTGTTTGGGTTTGTGTGTGTGTTTGGGGGTTACTTGCTGTGTGCTGAACTTGTGTTTGTCAGTCTGTTTGGTTTGTTTGTTTGAAGGACCGTGTGCTGTAGCTGGCAGTTGGAGGTGGAGCTACTAGGAAGGTTTGAAAGCTAGAAGCCTCTGGTAATTGGCTGAACCTTAACCAGTGGGCGGGGCATTCACTCAGGCCAGGGCTTTATAAAGCTGCGCACAAGCGACCAGGGAGCTTAGCGAACAGGAGCTGCTAACAGGGAGTTTTGCAAGGGAGTTCTCCAGGTGAAGGAGAAGCACCTACAGCATCTGTGGGGTAAGTGACTGTCTGCAGTGTTTGGGTTTGTGTGTGTGTTTGGGGGTTACTTGCTGTGTGCTGAACTTGTGTTTGTCAGTCTGTTTGGTTTGTTTGTTTGAAGGACCGTGTGCTGTAGCTGGCAGTTGGAGGTGGAGCTACTAGGAAGGTTTGAAAGCTAGAAGCCTCTGGTAATTGGCTGAACCTTAACCAGTGGGCGGGGCATTCACTCAGGCCAGGGCTTTATAAAGCTGCGCACAAGCGACCAGGGAGCTTAGCGAACAGGAGCTGCTAACAGGGAGTTTTGCAAGGGAGTTCTCCAGGTGAAGGAGAAGCACCTACAGCATCTGTGGGGTAAGTGACTGTCTGCAGTGTTTGGGTTTGTGTGTGTGTTTGGGGGTTACTTGCTGTGTGCTGAACTTGTGTTTGTCAGTCTGTTTGGTTTGTTTGTTTGAAGGACCGTGTGCTGTAGCTGGCAGTTGGAGGTGGAGCTACTAGGAAGGTTTGAAAGCTAGAAGCCTCTGGTAATTGGCTGAACCTTAACCAGTGGGCGGGGCATTCACTCAGGCCAGGGCTTTATAAAGCTGCGCACAAGCGACCAGGGAGCTTAGCGAACAGGAGCTGCTAACAGGGAGTTTTGCAAGGGAGTTCTCCAGGTGAAGGAGAAGCCCCTACAGCATCTGTGGGGTAAGTGACTGTCTGCAGTGTTTGGGTTTGTGTGTGTGTTTGGGGGTTACTTGCTGTGTGCTGAACTTGTGTTTGTCAGTCTGTTTGGTTTGTTTGTTTGAAGGACCGTGTGCTGTAGCTGGCAGTTGGAGGTGGAGCTACTAGGAAGGTTTGAAAGCTAGAAGCCTCTGGTAATTGGCTGAACCTTAACCAGTGGGCGGGGCATTCACTCAGGCCAGGGCTTTATAAAGCTGCGCACAAGCGACCAGGGAGCTTAGCGAACAGGAGCTGCTAACAGGGAGTTTTGCAAGGGAGTTCTCCAGGTGAAGGAGAAGCACCTACAGCATCTGTGGGGTAAGTGACTGTCTGCAGTGTTTGGGTTTGTGTGTGTGTTTGGGGGTTACTTGCTGTGTGCTGAACTTGTGTTTGTCAGTCTGTTTGGTTTGTTTGTTTGAAGGACCGTGTGCTGTAGCTGGCAGTTGGAGGTGGAGCTACTAGGAAGGTTTGAAAGCTAGAAGCCTCTGGTAATTGGCTGAACCTTAACCAGTGGGCGGGGCATTCACTCAGGCCAGGGCTTTATAAAGCTGCGCACAAGCGACCAGGGAGCTTAGCGAACAGGAGCTGCTAACAGGGAGTTTTGCAAGGGAGTTTGGAAGGGGAGTAGGAAGGGAGGGGGTGTCCCTTGTCGGTCTCATCTGTGACCCATTGGTCCCCTGAACCCATAACCTGACCACATTGAAAACCTTTCTGTTTACAGCAGAGAGGACTTTGAGAGAGTTTGACAGAGGGAGGCTTACAATGGTGAGGAGGACCCGCAACACCTGTGCTAGCACTACTTCTGTCTCCTCCACCTGTGCCTGTAGCCAGACAGAGCACCAAAGCATGGATGCTTTTACCCAGATTCTGGTGTGGGCTTGCAAAGACTGTAATTTGCAATTTCCACTTACTGATATCCAGGCTGAGGGTGGCATCCAATGTGAAAGGTGCCTGCTGGTGGAATCTCTCAGGCAGCAGGTGGGAGAGCTACAGGAGGAGGTGGCCAGGCTGAGGAACATCCATGTCCATGAGCAATTCCTGGACAGTATCCATGTGGAGACAGCTGATGGTGCTGTCCCAGTTGACAGGACTATTGACACTCCAGTGGAGGAGATGCTTCACACTCCAGTGGAGGAGGAGGCTCAGGGCGGACACAGCCAGCTGGTTACTTCTAGCAGCAGGCAGTGCTCCACCGCTGCTGCGAACCCTCCTGTTGTGGTAAAAGATAACCATTATGCTCTTCTTGATACAGGAGAGAAGAAATCACCCCCAGTAGTTAAGGGGGTGAAGCCTCGTACCCCTAAGGCTGGGAGGACTGCTGCCACCACTGCTAAGAAACGTAGGGTAGTGGTGGTTGGAGACTCTCTGCTGAGGGGGACGGAGACACCCATCTGTCGCCCTGACCGTTCATCCCGGGAGGTATGCTGTCTGCCAGGGGCCCGTATCCGAGATGTTACAGAGGCTTTGTCGAGGATTATCCGGCCTTCTAACTACTATCCCATGCTACTCATCCATGTAGGCACAAATGATACTGCGAGGTGTGATGCTGAGCAGATCAAGAGTGACTACAGGGCTCTGGGAGTACGGGTTAAGGAGTTTGGAGCGCAGGTGGTATTCTCTTCGATTCTTCCTGTTGAAGGTAGGGGTCCGGGCAGAAACAGATGCATCGTGGAGGTGAATGCCTGGCTGCGAAGATGGTGTCGCCAGGAGGGCTTTGGCTTCCTCGACCATGGGATGCTATTTGAGGAAGGACTGCTAGGAACAGATGGCGTCACCTTTCGAAGCGGGGAAAGGCCTTATTTGCGCACAGACTGGCTAACCTAGTAAGGAGGGCTTTAAACTAGGTTCGACGGGGACAGGTGAGCAAAGCCCACAGGTAAGTGGGGAACAAGACCTGGGAGATGGGTTGGAAACAGGAGGGAGCATGGGCTATAATGGCAGAGAGGAAGGAGGGTCAGGGCAAAGCTGGGAGGCGAGATCAAACCAGTATCTTAGATGCCTTTATACAAATGCAAGAAGTATGGGTAATAAGCAGGAAGAACTGGAAGTGCTAATAAATAAATACAACTATGACATTATTGGCATTACTGAAACTTGGTGGGATAATACACACGACTGGAATGTTGGTGTGGATGGGTATAGTTTGCTCAGGAAGGATAGACAGGGGAAAAAGGGAGGAGGTGTTGCCTTATATATTAAAAATGTACACACTTGGTCTGAGGTGGAGATGGACATAGGAGACAGAAGGGTGGAGAGTCTCTGGGTTAGGCTAAAAGGGGTAAAAAACACAGGTGATGTCATGCTGGGAGTCTACTACAGACCACCTAATCAGGCGGAAGAGGTGGATGAGGCTTTTTTCAAACAATTAACAAAATCATCCAAAGCCCAAGATTTGGTGGTGATGGGGGACTTCAACTACCCAGATATGTTGGGAAAATAACACCGCGGGGCACAGACAATCCAATAAGTTCCTGGACTGCATTGCAGACAACTTTTTATTTCAGAAAGTTGAAAAAGCTACTAGGGGGGAAGCTGTTCTAGACTTGATCTTAACTAATAGGGAGGAACTTGTTGAGAATTTGAAAGTAGAAGGAAGCTTGGGTGAAAGTGATCACGAACTCATAGAATTTGCAATTCTAAGGAAGGGTAGAAGGGAGTACAGCAGAATAGAGACCATGGATTTCAGGAAGGCGGATTTTGGTAAGCTCAGAGAGCTGATAGGCAAGGTCCCATGGGAATTAAGACTGAGGGGAAAAACAACTGAGGAAAGTTGGCAGTTTTTCAAAGGGACACTATTAAGGGCCCAAAAGCAAGTTATTCCGATGGTTAGGAAAGATAGAAAATGTGGCAAAAGACCACCTTGGCTTACCCTTGAGATCTTGCGTGACCTACAAAATAAAAAGGCGTCATATAAAAAATGGAAACTAGGTCAGATCACGAAGGATGAATATAGGCAAATAACACAGGAATGCAGAGGCAAGATTAGACAAGCAAAGGCACAAAATGAGCTCAAACTAGCTATGGGAATAAAGGGAAACAAGAAGACTTTTTATCAATACATTAGAAGCAAGAGGAAGACTAAGGACAGGGTAGGCCCACTGCTCAATGAGGAGGGGGGAACAGTAACGGGAGACTTGGAAATGGCAGAGATGCTTAATGACTTCTTTGTTTCGGTCTTCACTGAGAAGTCTGAAGGAATGTCTAGTATAGTGAATGCTTACGAGAAGAGGGTAGGTTTAGAAGAGAAAATAACGAAAGAGCAAGTAAAAAATCACTTAGAAAAGTTAGATGCCTGCAAGTCACCAGGGCCTGATGAAATGCATCCTAGAATACTCAAGGAGTTAATAGAAGAGGTATCTGAGCCTCTAGCTATTATCTTTGGGAAATCATGGGAGACGGGGGAGATTCCAGAAGACTGGAAGGGGGCAAATATAGTGCCCATCTATAAAAAGGGAAATAAAAACAACCCAGGTAACTACAGACCTGTTAGTTTAACTTCTGTGCCAGGGAAGATAATGGAGCAGGTAATCAAAGGCATCATCTGCAAACACTTGGAAGGTGGTAAGGTAATAGGGAATAGCCAGCATGGATTTGTAAAGAACAAATCGTGTCAAACCAATCTGATAGCGTTCTTTGATAGGATAACGAGCCTTGTGGATAAGGGAGAAGCGGTGGATGTGATATACCTAGACTTTAGTAAGGCATTTGATACGGTCTCGCATGATATTCTTATAGATAAGCTAGGAAAGTACAATTTAGATGGGGCTACTATAAGATGGGTGCATAACTGGCTGGATAACCGTACTCAGAGAGTAGTTGTTAATGGCTCCCAATCCTGCTGGAAAGGTATAACAAGTGGGGTTCCGCAGGGGTCTGTTTTGGGGCCAGTTCTGTTCAATATCTTCATCAACGATTTAGATGTTGGCATAGAAAGTACGCTTATTAAGTTTGCGGATGATACCAAACTGGGAGGGATTGCAACTGCTTTGGAGGACAGGGTCAAAATTCAAAATGATCTGGACAAGTTGGAGAAATGGTCTGAGGTAAACAGGATGAAGTTCAATAAAGATAAATGCAAAGTGCTCCACTTAGGAAGGAACAATCAGTTTCACACATACAGAATGGGAAGAGACTGTCTAGGAAGAAGTATGGCAGAAAGAGATCTAGGGGTCATAGTGGACCACAAGCTTAATATGAGTCAACAGTGTGATACTGTTGCAAAAAAAGCAAATGTGATTCTGGGATGCATAAACAGGTGTGTTGTAAACAAGACACGAGAAGTCATTCTTCCGCTTTACTCTGCGCTGGTTAGGCCTCAACTGGAGTATTGTGTCCAGTTCTGGGCACCGCATTTCAAGAAAGATGTGGAGAAATTGGAGAGGGTCCAGAGAAGAGCAACAAGAATGATTAAAGGTCTTGAGAACATGACCTATGAAGGAAGGCTGAAGGAATTGGGTTTGTTTAGTTTGGAAAAGAGAAGACTGAGAGGGGACCTGATAGCAGTTTTCAGGTATCTAAAAGGGTGTCATCAGGAGGAGGGAGAAAACTTGTTCACCTTAGCCTCTAATGATAGAACAAGAAACAATGGGCTTAAACTGCAGCAAGGGAGATTTAGGTTGGACATTAGGAAAAAGTTCCTAACTGTCAGGGTAGTTAAACACTGGAATAGATTGCCTAGGGAAGTTGTGGAATCTCCATCGCTGGAGATATTTAAGAGTAGGTTAGATAAATGTCTATCAGGGATGGTCTAGACAGTATTTGGTCCTGCCATGAGGGCAGGGGACTGGACTCGATGACCTCTCGAGGTCCCTTCCAGTCCTAGAGTCTATGAGTCTATGAGTCTATGAGTCTGTCATTTGTAATGATAAATACCATAGCACTGGATGAACCTCAAAAGTTTCAGTGCTCTATTTCAAAGACTGGGGTGCTTATATCCAAAACTTATCTGAATCTTGAAGCTGCAAAAGCCAGGAAAGAAAATCTTTCAACAATAGGTGCTCTTAAGATTTCTTGTAGTCATGTTCAATCTAGGCTGGAACCATTAAGAGCAAAGGCAGGATTACATAAAAAGGTTGTAACTAAACAGTTTAAACAATTTTTTAATCAAGTTTGGTTCTAGAAGTAGGCAATGTTCAGGAGAGTTCTTAAGTTTTCTGCATCAGTTTCCTTATCTCTGTTAAACCAGTGTCCTGATCTTCCTCGCAGATATGCAATATGTATCACTTGCTACTTGTTTGTTTTTCCTTGCAAAAATGCAGGATTCGGATAAGGCTAGGAGAATCTGAGAATAATCTCACATACAAATTGATCAAACTCTAGACCTGGGAAAACTGAGAAAACATTTTTAAAGTTATTTCTCATTTTCTTTTGCCTCTTATAATAAATGAGGTGGCTAAGAAATACCTGTCACTGTACCCAGGCAACAGTAACTCACATTCCTTCTGGAAGTCCTGCCTAGCAAAATTCCAGCACACAGTCAAGTGTACTTCATTGCATATCATAAACAAGGATCTCTTCATGAGTCACATATTACCATCTGAAGGCTGCCTAATAGTTGGTGTAAAGTTAGTTCTTGGTCTTAGTCTCATCTAAGCCATCCACCAACTGGCATTTGAGAGTTTTGAATATGTCAACCCCCATAATAGTAGTTCTATGTGAAACAGCACAGGCAGGCTCACTACTTTATATGGGAAAAGACTACAGTTAAAGTCAGAGCTTGGCTATAGCCCAGCAGTTGCACCACAGGTGTGTTCAGGGGCAATGTTGCATGTAGGCATGGTAACAACGAAGAGAGACTTGGGCACCAGTATCTACTAAAAGTAGGCTGATAATATGTACTAGTTGGAAGTGAGTGAAAGCATGATCTGTGGTATTTATGATATTAACAAAGGATTTGTAGCCTTCCCAGGTCATCTTTGCCACTAGTGTCTCAAGCATGGTTACCAATCAGCTAAAGTGGTCCAACAGAAACTTTTGTCTTCTGGGGCCTGATCCAAAGCCAACTCAAGTGAATGGAAAGACTCCAATCAACTCTGATGATCTTTGAATTAGGCCATGGATCTCAGCATCATGATTTCTGCAGTTGAGGCAGTAGGAGCTAAGTGAATCTCTTTCATTATTTGTGTCCTCCCTGGGAGTCATTTCTGTAATAGGTGTGGATAGTGAGGCAGAATACTCAAAAGCAATGTCAGTTCCATTATTAGATTTGTGTAGTAGGAACTCCAGTGAAAATTTCATCTATTGCCTGCAGCCAAGTAAAGTACTTTTGCCCTGGAGCGTGGCATGCAACTCTACTGCCGTGTCAGCCACCCACTTCTAGTTCATCATTTTTACTTATTGTATTGTAATAGTGCCTAGTTATTTATTATTTGGCATATGCATTCTGGTCAAGCCAAGCCACAGCATTCTGATCAACGATGTTCCAGGCACAAAGATCTCCAGAAAACTGAGTCATTTTGCAGACCTCAAAAATATGTGTCACAGTTTGTGGCTGCCCAGATTGACATAGCGTATTGTCTCTAAAATGCCACCAAAATTCTGCTGCAGCACATATTCCATGTCTGGTATGAAACAGGTTCAGAAAGCTCCATTGCCTTCACGGTAAATCAAATCCATGTTGAGTGAGGTCAGAGACAAGATAATTATTTGTCACTTTCTCTGTGGACCATGAAGCTCACCATGCGTCCTCTACCATAAATCCCTCACCCAGTAAACTTATCCACAATGAGCAACCTGAAAGCAGATGACCACGTAGTGGATTAAACAAGACTATTTAACGGTAGATGTGGCATATCGCTGTTTCGTCACAAGCTTTGCTATCTTTTCTATCTGGGAACCCTGCACAGAGCAATATTGTAGTGCCTAGTGACTCCAGCAAAGAGATTTGGGGCTTATTGTTTTGGGTGCTGTACATATAGCGACAGAAAGTTCCTTTCTCAAATACCTTCCCATTTATATAATATATAAACTATTATTTACTAAACAGTTAAGACAGACAAATTATGAGGGAGGTGAAGTGACTCACTCAAGGCCACAGAGCTGATCAGTATCAGATTCAGGAAGAGACGCCAGATCTCATGATGACTCCTAACCCATCGAGACCATGCATTCAATGCCAATCACATAGGGTTCTATAACTTGTGGCAACCTCCGTGACTTCTGCAGGGGCCAGTGTGGCTGATTCCAGAGCCCCCCAAGGAGTTGGCTCCAGGGCCAGCTGCTTAGGTGGCCCCTGGGGACAGCCACACCAGCTGCTGCTCCAGCCTCCCCCGTCAACAGTCCCGGAGTGGCTGAAGCTGTCATGGTCCGTGGCCTCAGGCAGCAGTCCCCGGCCGGGTGGCTGGAGCAGTAGGGTCCCTGGCTGGCTGGAGCAGGCACCCCTCCCCCCCAGCATCAGCCCCTAAGCCTATCTCAAATTTTAATCACAGATATTTTTAGTATAAGTCATGGACAGGTCACGGACTGTGAATTTTTGTTTATTGCCTGTGACCTGTCCATGACTTTTATTAAAAGCACCCATGACTAAATCGTAGTCTTAATAATGGATGGTATAGATTACATGGTCCTAAAGGAGAAAGTTCACACTTCTCCAAATTCTCATGGTCCTGAGAGATCATCATCACCACAAAATGGGGGATCACATATGTAGATGAATAATGTTCAAGGCCAGAAGGACCTTTTCGCCATCTAGTCTGACCTGTATACCATAAGCCATAGAATTTCACCCAATTACCCCTGTATTGAGACCAGTCACTTATATTTGACTAAAATGTATCTTCCAGAAATACATCAAGTGATGGAGAATCTACCACTTCCCCTGTGATGTGTCCCTTCTACCTCACATAGGTGCTGTCTGTAAACACAAGAATGTCATGTCGTTGAGAGCTTACTTTTGCACACACTGAACAAGGTTAAAAGTTAGTACAGGGTCTGGCTTGTAGCTGGGAGCAAAGACCAGTGGTCAAAGTTATTGGTGTCCTTCTGCCCAAAGGCTATAGATAAGGATGGCCCATTCTTTCTCATCTTCCCCTGAATGCCAGAAGTGCTTAGAAAGTTACGAAACTCATCATGCCATGCCTCCCACACGAGCAGCAAGTCTCCTGTTAGTTGTGTAATCCATGTACTCAGATAAGTGCTGTGAAACATGTGACATGGCTGGAACCAGATTTACAGGCATGTAATTGGAGAATGTTGGACTGTAATGTAGCAGGAACAGAGACTGAGTGTAAATGCAGTGATGTCGAACTCTGTTTCATTAACAGAATGCTATATTTGTAAAGATATGGTTAACCACTCCTGTACTGTAGAACTTCAGACACTGGGTGAAATCTTGGCCTCGGTGAGGTGAATGAGAATTTTGTCCTCCAATGACAGGAATTCACTTCTGTCTGCTAGTCAGCAAAACAGAGATAGAGCCCCCCAGCTTCTGCCTTTTCTCATAGCACCCTTAAACTGCAGAATTATAAAGCCATACTAATGTCAGAATTAAATAATTTGAGTTTAAAGGCTGAACTAGCTTCCTGACCCTAGAGGTGGTCCCTCGAGTGCAAGGTTGATGGAAATTGGCAGGGCAAGGTGGGGAAAGCTTGTGATGCTGCTACCGCTGCTTTTCCTGTTCTGTTGATCAATCAACTTCACTCTCCAGGACTGTAAATCTACCACCTTTCATCAGGGCTAAAATCCCTCTTCATTTTTTTTCTTTGTTAAAAAGACCAGAAAAAGGTTCTCTCTGGAGCTAAGAAGTTACTGCCTTTCAAGACTTGTACTCAGTTAAATATAGGAAATAAGTAATCTCTCTTCCCATAGCAAAAGGCACTTCAGCTGCCTGAAAATACTGAGAAGGAGAAAAAAGAACTGAAAGTGTTTTCTTAAATTACATTTGTGGCAATGAATCCTTACACTACTATCATGGGTAACATAATGCAAATTGCCCAGGCTGACAAAGCTGCAGCAGAGCCAGAAGCTTTCTACTTTCAATTCTCAAGTGCAATGAAGATTGATCTCAGCTCCTAGCTTAGCAGTAAAATGGATTTTGCCAATCTTTAGTTTTTTATCAAATGAAAATATCAATAGCACGTTTTCTTTAATAATATTTTAAAGATGAAAGATAAATCAGTGGAAGCATTCCAAATACTTATTAAATACAAATTATAATTAAACTACTTTGTATGTGAACAAAGTTACTAATTGATTGGGTATTTTTATTATAATGAAACATTTTTCAAGGATTAACAGCTTCATTATGAAACTCTGATCTCTGACGTGATAGTGACATCTCAAAATGTTTGTAATAATCAGGAAGTTTAGCATTTGAATAACACAGTACCATAAGCTTTCAAATCTCTTTTCATCAGATGCAGCAAATACTAAATATTAAGTACAGAATAAAGCATCCCATAAACATAGTTGATATTGGCAAAACCCTAAAACATAACATACACCATAATTTTTTAAAAAATCAGATGTGACTTTACTAAGACAAAATGCTTCTTTTATTAAATCTAAATTCAGTGTTTAATAGAGACATTTGAAAGAGACAGTGTCAAGTAGTGGAAATAGAAATTTTGGTTTTGTTTAAAAAGAGGAACGGGGGTTATATTATCTAATACAAATAGAAAAGTTTTCATGAATGATTTTTTTAAAAGCGTTTTATTTAGATTCCCTTTCAGTGCAAGAAACCCAAACATGACAGAAGGGTGCATGGGCCATGGAAACCAAATAATAATGATACCGACTGCAACTTGAAAGCGAAGAAAGCCAGTGTAGTTTCACTGTCTAAAATGAATGAAGTGCCAAAAGTAAACAGCCAGCATAAGTGGTGAAAAGTCAGTCTTTTAAATATTAATATCAATACTGTTAAGTAATATTTTTTCTAATATATGTCTTTTTATGATGGTATGTCCCTTTAATTTGAAGACTTATCAAATACATGCACTATGGAAACAATTTTCAGTATGTGACAAGGAGAGTAGTGCATTTATCTTATTCCCAGTGACAAGCCTTAGTGAAAAATTAGGTAGCATTTTATACAGATGAAAGAATGTCTGTGTCACTGAACTTCTTGGCTTTTGTGGTCCCATCTTTTAAGTATTAGAAAGAACACTTAAAGTAATAGAAAAAGAAAGCAGGGACACTATACATTCTCTTATGAAAGTACTGAACAGGCCTTGACACCTAATAGTAAACATATATCTTTCAAAGAAATGACATTTTACCAAAAGCTTGATCTTTAATGGGATACTGTCTAAATCCTGTAAAGGAAGTAATTTACCAAATTGGTTTGGAGGCATATTAAGGCAATACAGGAACCAGGGTCTGCATCATTGATAACGTTATTCATGCACTTGCTAGTCCATTAGCAGAGTGATTCATCTGAGAGCAGCAAAGAGACAGACTTTCCCAAACATACACACACACATAAAATAGATCTGTGAAGGAACTAAACAGCTGTTCCACTTCCTAACATCCCTGCTGCTGGCATAAGAGGGAGCAAGTGACCATTAGAGTTCATACATTGAACAAGATTATTTTTTGCCACTTTTAAACTTGCCATTTTACAAGGATGGAATGCTCCAGCCCCCCCTTGAATGAAGATGCAGTTCATGAGCTCGCTGTTCAATTACGAGAAGCCTCAAACAAAATACACAGCTTTGAACTACTGAACTTAACATGATGTTACCCAGCATTAGAAAGGCATGCTCTAATAACTCCAGTGAGCAGAGGACGTTATTTAAGGGAATGCATTCTCTGTCTCATAATCGTACACATTCTTTCTCCCTATCTCTTCCCTGCCCTAGCCTCTCAAGGCCCGACTGTAGCTGCAGAAACCCCTGCTAGGTTGGGAGGAGCAGGAGGGGTGCCAGCAGCCATAGCTGTTGGCACACACAGGAGCGGTGACTGCTTCACTCTTTACAAGTGTGATGCCCCTTCTTCCCCTCAGTGTTGGCCTCAAACCACAGATGTAGGGAGAAGTGGGAGACAGAGCCAAAACTAAAGTGCAGCCCTTTTGGGGGGCTTCAGAGCAATGCCCCCCACCTTGCACTCAGGAAACTAGATTCTCTCTCTGCAGATTACAAGCACCTGCCACTGAGGTCAATGAAATATACATGTGTGCTGCAGGGAGCAAATGAGAGCCAGGGAGCTCAAGGCAGGAGTTCAGGCTGCCCCTGCAGAAGATCAGACTGATGACGAGAGCTCCCTTTCTCCCATTTGTTCAGCCGTGCAAAGGAAGCCAAAATATGGCCCACAATTTCTGTTCCTCACTTAGAAATATTCCCTCCCTCCCTGCCAGAGATGTAGGGCCAGATCCTCAGTTCCAGCTGAGCTGAGGATGTGTCTGGTGGGGGAGGAGGGCAGGGTGGGAAGGGGAAAGATGGTTTTTCTGCTCCTCTGATCCTACGGCGAGAACTGAAAGCAGCTTCAAGGCTACTCTGCCTTATGCCGTCAGAAACAGCTTCCCAGAGGTCGCTCTGCCAGAGCAGGCTCAGCAGAGCCCAGTGTGCTCTATCCAGACCCCCTTCTACTCTCAGCCTGCCCTAAACATACCCTTAAGTCAGCTTTGTGCAACCTAAGGATTTCTCCACTTGCCCATGTGATTTTTGCCGGTTTAATGCTGCCTGAACAGCTGGATTGGAAGCTGAGGATCTGTCCTGTACTTTGAGGCACCCTCTCTTACATATTTACACATGCAGCTACCCTCTTCTTTTCTCAGCATCGGAGCATTTTTTTCTCCAATAGACAATTAAAACCTTCAAGACAAATTCTAATTTCTAGCTTCTGTGTCTTTCCCAGTGTCAGAATTCTTACATTGTGGATCAGAAATGAACTTAAGTGAAATAAAATCTATTTCTTACTTCTTACTGTCCAGAAAAAAACGAAGCTTACCGCAAACTTAAGAAAAATCGACCTCATTTCCATTAGTCATCCTGGCAGTGACTCACTGTTTGGTCACAAACGGGTGATTCTCAACTCGAGATACTGGTGGGAATTTCATGTTACAAGCAAAGTTGGGAAGGGGATTTCCACTCCTACCCATACTGATATTTACCTGAAAGAACCCATCACATAGCGGGAGCTGAGAAATATCAGCAGAAGGTGCCTTTTCACGGTCCAGTGAAACCTGTGCAAAAGGAACCCTTTCTAGGCAGCCTCTCCTCCTATAAATGACCACCCCAATGTATTCAGAAACATACTAAGTACAATTATACTCCACTTTTATTGGGAGATCACTTACATTAAGAAACCATCTTTTGCGGGCTCCTTTTGCTTAAAACAGATTTCACTATATTCATGTTTATTTAGTCAAATATTTCATAGTGACAATGGCGTGTGATTCTTATTCAAATGAGACCTGTAGAGTGTCAGGCATAATTACAGCCATGGTCTTGAAACTCGTACAGTAATAGTTAATGTAAATAATGTAAACCTGTAGGATAAATTTATGTTTATTAGATCTTGCCCATTGTGAACCCAGTGCATTAACGCACCAGAGTGATGAAAGTATGAAGAAGGTTTTAGAGATCTCAAATGTTGCAAGAGTCAGCCCTGAGCTTTAGGTGCTAAACAAGAAAATGGTCCTTCCCCCAGGCCCTTTCTAATGTCAAGGACAAGTAGATTTCCAAATGCCTGGACTTTCATAAACCACAAATGTAATATATCTGTCAAAAGAAGCGGTTTTAAAATAATCAGGAACCTTCCTAAGTCAATACATATTTTCCTAAAAAAAACATACCAGTGGGTCTCCCAGTTGTGATCATATGGTAACTATTTCAAATATAAACAACAAGTTAACTGTTAGAACCCTCATACTACCCAGAATGCCAGTCAAATGAATATTTACAGGCAGTAACTAGGGTATATATATTATACTATTATACTCTGTGTGTGTTTATATATATATATATATATATATTTACAGATAGGCTCCAGCTGCAAAATTCAGATGAAGGTTTGAACTTCACCAAAGCTTGGGGGAGATTTGGATACATTGTTCTGTTTTGAAGCCATATTGGTAGTGATATAGTAATGGTCTCCTACAGGTCTGCTGTAGTTCAGATTGGCAAATACTTCCCATTATAACGCCTTGGTTTTGTGTTGTCATAACTTTGAAACAGTTACTTTTTGGGATGAAATTTTTTGTGCATGGTCTCAGCCCCAAAGTGATTATTTTTCTTTTGGAAAACCTGAGCAATAAATGTGAGAAGTTGTTTTTGAGTTCAGCAGGATGGCAGCAAAATTGGCTGAGGTTTGAAACTAGATACAATGAGGCCTGGATATACTGTAGGTACTGATGCCATAAAATCTTACTAATGCATGTAGTAAGAGTTTTTAGGATTGAGTCTACAGTACTTATTGGCCTTTGGTCTTAAAACTAGATTTTTATTTATTTATTTACAAAGTAGGAATATTTGGAACACTCGGTCTGACCTTGTGCAAGAGAAAGTTGCAATTCAGTTAATAGGGATGCACATTACATGCATAAGCACTCTTTGTCTAGATCAGGGGTAGGCAACCTATGGCACGCATGCTGAAGGCGGCACGCAAGCTGATTTTCACTGGCAGTCATACTGCTCGGGTCCTGGCCACCGGTCTGAGGGGCTCTGCATTTTAATTTAATTTTAAATGAAGCTTCTTAAACATTTTAAAAACTTTATGTACTTTACATACAACAATAATTTAGTTATATATTATAGACTTATAGAAAGAGACCATCTAAAAATGTTAAAATGTATTCCTGGCACACGAAACCTTAAATTAGAGTGAATAAATGAAGACTTGGCACGTCACTTCTGAAAGGTTGCCGACCCTTGGTTTAGATGCAGAGGCAACTATTGGGATAAGCCCTAGTGTTTCCTCTCCACTTGCACTCTTAAAGTCCATACTGCCTACATGTTAGAAATTACGAGACAAGAGGTCATTTGGCACACTGGTGCCTCTGTACTACAACTGCCACCATTCTTAAACAGGTGAGGCTAAGAGGCAGCAAATGAGAAAGCTCCTCTACGAGCATTACTTGGGAAGATGCATTACTCCAGGCGAGCATTACTAGGGAAGATGCAGCAATTGAGCAAGTCCCATCAGCTGTTTCATGTACACTTCCTGGCCTAAAGGAGATAGGAGGCAACAGAACAGTCCATTACCCATTAGCTGTAGTCTTGTAGGTTTTTTTTTTAAATGTGTTCCTTTCAAAAAAAAAACAACAAAATCAAACAAACAAACAAACCTTAAAGAATTATATTTACCTACTATGATAATGCCACACTAGGGGCAGAGCATGAATTCCTTACCTTGGAGAGTAATTTCATTAAATTGGGTGTTATAAAAGTAAATACCCACTCTTTATGAGCAAGGATTTCAGAATCTGGCCCTATGCAGAATGTTAAAGCTGAATTCTTCTCCACCATTGTGTCCAACAACAACATCACCACCACAAAATAATCTCTAAAACCTTTTCAAATTCTGTTCAGATAAGCACAGAAAAACCTCTCCAGTCTGCATAATGCAACTTGAAATCTCACAAGAACGGGCTCTCCCCCTTGCTCTATATAATATATACGCTTCTTCATGGCCATAGGTTCCAAAGTTTTAATTTCTGATGGCCCGGAATAAGTCAACAACACATGTAGTCATACAGAACCTTTACTTTGTTCAAACATGGCATTCCTGCTATCTTATAAATGGCATCACTATAGTCTAAGCACGGACTTAAGATATGAGATGCAATAACCTTTCCTGCTTCTTGGCTCAAACAATATCTCTTCCTGTCCAGCACTATACATAATACCCATTTTCAAGTGATGTTTTAATCAACTGATCAATGTGCTAATCAAAGTTGGGGCTCGAATCGCTTCAAATGCCAAAGCATCAAATATTATCTACAGCTTCCAAATCCCAACCACCCGAGGCTTTTATGTTAGCTTCTTCTGCTATTTAGTAAAGTTTGATTTTTATTCCTCCCAAGTTCCCTTTAAAAACACAGCATAGCCTTGGTCTCAAAAGCATGTAATACCAGTTTTTTACTGCTAAACCACAGGTCAATGTAATAACTAGCATCAGCTTACAAGTGTATAGCATTTTTCATGTCAAAGGATCCCAATGCACATTACAAATTATAGGCCCAATCCTGAGAGGGGCTGAACACCCTTGGTTCTCATTGGCTTGCATGAGTCCAATCCTGCATATTCCCTACATTCCCAAGAGTCATTGGCTCTGGGAAGATTTTTGGGTGCACAAGGAATGCACAGTGGGGCTGCATATACATGGAGACAGCATTTTAGCTACAATGGAAATGCAGACACGTGTGGGGTGGATCAAGTCAGTGATTCAACAGTGCACAACACCACCACATAAAGCTCTGCAACAGAAAGTGAATAAGAATAATGCATTCAGTAGGAAATTTGAGAGAGAAAATGTATTTATTCAAAATGGAATGTGCCCAGGACACTGTGGTTAGCAACCTCCTCTTAGGCAAACTGCCATAGGATCTTGAATTACCAGGAAAGGAAAACATGCACTGTGGCTTGTCACAATGCCGCTGCAATTTTGTACATAACAAAACATCTTCAGCTCTGAGATTGTTTTTTTCATAGACAACAGCATCCCCTTCAAATAATAAAATCCAAGTGATGAAAACAAGACAGGAAATTACTGCTGCTCTAGCTACACTAGCACTTTCCTCAGTATAGTTTGTCGCTCTAGGGTGTGAAAAACACCCCCCCTCCGCTGAGCACCATAAGTTACACCAACAGAGGAGCCAGTGGGGACAGTGCTTTGTCAGCAGGAGATGCTCTCCCATTGACCTAGCTAGCGCTGCTCTTTGTGGGTGGTTTAATTAGGCCAATGGGAGAGCTCTCTGCCATCCACATACAGCGGCTACACGGGAGATCTTACAGCGGTGCAGCTGCATTCTAAGTGTGTGTGATAATTATTGTTCCTTTGGGGCAAATTCAGCCATTTCAGAGTGTCCCCAGCACTGCATCTCTACTATTTGAATGGCAGAAGCAGTGCCAACATAGCAGGACTTTACACAGGTTGTGTACTCCTGCCACAGGCCTACTATTGCTGATGGGTGTAGCAGCTCCTTACAAGTAAGCCTGGAGGTTTGTGTCTGTCTGATCATCCAGTCCTTTTCCCTGCTTTGAATGGAGGTGCAATGGCTGCAGAGGCTACTCCTGACATAATAGTTGCAGAATAGCTCTGCTATACCTCTCTGTGTTCTGAGTAAGAATTCTTCCTTGACTGATCATCCAATTTATTTAGGCTGAGAGCAGAGCTTGCATGGGGTGAGGAGGGAGAGTGGCTGGAGTGCAATGAGCTCCAGCTGATCCACAGCTGGTGCATGTTAAAGAAATCTCCTAGGCTGGAGCAGTGAACCTGGGCGCAGTATCCAGTTGTGGTGTCTCAGCAATGATAACCCTATTATTTAACCTGCATTTCTAAGAACTGGTCACCTAATTTAACTTATTGCCTTTGAAAGATAAAAAAGTCCCACACTTAATTTTCTCTTTGTTTCTTAATAATGAATGGTAGGATGACACAAAACATGGGAAAGATTCACTAAGTCATTAAATCCATCTTGCTGCTTGGATTGAATAAAAAAACTCCAGTAAAAGGCAAATCAGATATTACACTGTGATAAGAAGAGAATTTTTTTTTTATTAAAGCTAATGTTATAAGTATGTAGTACACAGGTTGAAGAAAGAGTGTCTGTGCATCTGGGTATAATGCTTAAATTATCCAAAAGAACATTAGTTGGTTTAAAAGTCATGCAATACATATAGTACATAATCAGCAATAACCCAAATTTAGATTAATAAATTTAATGATAAAGTTTAGATATTAGCATCCAAATATTTGGGTACATCACTCATGAAAATTTATACAGAGAGTTGATTGTAGAAAGCAACTATAGCAATGAGTGTAGATTGTCCATCGGTAATTGAAAATTTAGGATAGGTTGGCCCTTAGAAAATACAATGCATCAGGGAAGTATTTCAGTTACTTTCCTGACTTTGCTTTTCATTGGCACTCCTGGCATTGCCAATGTCCAGTGATGTGTTCTAGGTAGATGTCCCTTGACTACCTGTTGGCATCCGACACCATGAGTCGCTGCATCAGCCAAGTGTGGAGCTGACCAAATCTGCATTCTCGCAACACTCGCTTGTTACTGGGGTCCATGCACCCAGGGTTACGACGATCAAAGAGTGAGTTTGAACCTGGTAACCCCTAGCTCTCACAGCGTTGGCTGGAGGGGCGTATTTCTCCAGTTTTCAAGATCAGGCATCACGGAAGACCGGGGTCCTGTTTTCAAAGGGAACTGTGACGTCCACCATGACAATCTTCTGTTCCTCATTGGTGATGATGATATCCGGTTGCAGTTGGCTATCTGTTCCAAGAATCGCAGAGTTCACAGCTACCTTCCCTACAGAAGATGGGATGGCTCTGACTAGATGATCTTGGATGGCACCGTGGGGCAGGTTCCAGATTATGGAATGGGGCTTGCAGCTACACAAGATGTGGGTTAGCATCTCGTCTTCATAGCCATACTTCCTGCATCTCTTGTCCCAATTTCCATGGCATACAGCTCCATTCAGTAGTTCCATTGTCTGAGAGGGCAGAACGGAGGTGGGGCATATTTCAGGAGGCTGCACCAAGGACGGTTGTCTTCGATAGGGTTCTCTGGTTTATTGTGTGTCTCTGCCACCCAGTGCACAGAGATCACGGTGGAGTGAGGCAGAGTCTGGGCTGGAAGTTCTACTGCTAGTCAGGCATACCCATCCCCATTCTTGTCTCTTGTAAAGGGTCATGTTAGGACTGCTGGAGCTCCTGCAGCCTCCGTGGAGAAACAGCAGCCACTGAACCAGCTCCGCTGCCACTTCAAAGTCTTAGGGAGAGCATTTCCCATCCCTCCACATCCTCCTATTCCCCTGTGAATCTTTACAGCTCTCAGCTCAGTTGCTGGAGTCTGGAGCAGGTGGTTGCATTTGGGCCTAACAGCCAAAGCAGGTAGCCCAGAAAAAAGTTTTAATACTGAAAAGAGGCCATATAAAGCAAGTATGGAAGGATTTGATTGCTTAAAAGCCTAATTGATTTTACAAGGTAGAATGCATTTTTTAATTTAAAGTTAACTTTAATGAGTGGATAGTCACAAAGGAAATGCAACATCAAGAAGTCACTTTTACAAGGTTAGTTTTTCATAGTGTGTGCATGTGAAAGGAAGTAAAGAGGGATAATGCAAAGATTTCCTTGTGAACCAATTCCCCTCTCATTAGCAATCACATGAACCATCTCCCCTTTTTTTCTCGACTATGTAACATCCCTGTGACCACTACAGTATTTGCTTCAGGTGAAAAGTAAAATTAAAAGGCCTAGTTAGCTGGTGAAACCACTATAATGTGACCACCAAGTCTCGATGGTTCACAGTTTAAGGTTCACTTCACTAGTCTAAAGATAGAGAGGCACTCGTGAGAGTCTGCTCCAAAGTAGGAGGTAGCTGATTGCCAGAGATAAATGGCCAAATGGGAATTGTGAGTGTTCAGCAGAAAAATGAGCAGTTGGGCTGTGTGGAACTGAAACTGTAAAATTAGTGTGTGAGGGCTGCAGAGCAGTAGTTTTCAATCCTTCAGAAACTAAATGTTGGCTTCTCTTCCTGCCAGTCTATTACTGCTATGGAATTGTTATGACTCTGTTTTCTATGTACCTTGACATCTGTAAGGAGTCTCCCTGTCTCTGGGCTGGTCTGTGACAGACCCTTGGCCAGCATAGCTGTGCTGGAAGAGCCCCCCAACAGAAGGATTTCTGCCAGCATAGCTACATCCACTTCCCCAAATGATATTAGATACACTGACAAAAGATCTCTTTTAGCTGCATCGCTGTGTCTACACTGGGGACAGTTGAATCCTCCATTACTATGGGGGATATGGAAACTTCATATTTGTCCTTTCCAGTTTGTTTTCCTTAATTTAAAATACAAGTCACTCAGATAAGAAGTGAAGGCTGTTCCTGGTGTCTGGAAAAGCATATAACAATGATAAAGATTCAGAGGAGGGACTGGTGGTAGGATATGGGCAGGAACAGCCCATGGAGTGAAGCAGCAAAAAAATGGATCTCCAAATATGTGGGGGATCATTTCTTTAATAAGCTTAATATTTTCTATTATCTCATGTTTAAGAATCAGCACTTTTGATGCAGTCACTTAAAACAGACAGAGGGATAACAGCAGGTTTATGTCTGATGGAAATAAATTTGGGTGTAAAAATAATGGGCCTACAGAATAGTGGAAAACTATTAAGCAGTATGGGCTCAAAATGCCTCTGAAACAAGTAATATGGAATTATTTCTTCTCTCTGCCATACTCCCTGTTTTCTCTCTTTCACACATATTCGTTTTAGCTGATTAGTTGTAAATCATCCTTTATCCGCTAGCTCTGTTTTATCTTCACTATATTCTAGTGAAGCAGTAAAATTAAGTGCTGGTGCTGGGGTCCTGGTATGTAAAAGATTCCCGCAAGCTCCTTCTTCTGCTCACAACAAGCTCTGGAAATTGGGTTAAACTTTCCAATTTACAGGGTGGTTGTTGTTGCATTTACTGTTTTAAAGAACTCAGTACCAAGTGTTGTCTCTATAATTGTTCCTTAATTTTCCTCTGATGCATTTGAGATCAGATCTCTGTATGAAAGATTGAATAAAGAGAAAGTGAAGCTCCATTGTATAAAATGCTTGAATCAAATGGTACATATAAAAATAAATCTTTTCAACTACACCTGACTCAAGAAGCTTCAGCTTAGAGATGTATGGGTAAAAAATGGCCCAGTATTAGAACATAAGAACGTCCATACTGGGTCAGACCAAAGGTCCATCTAGCTCAGTATTCTGTCTTCGGACAGGGGCCAATGCCAAGTGCTTCAGAGGGGATGAACAGAACAGGTAATCATCAAGTGATCCATCCCCTGTTGCCCATTCACAGCTTCTGGCAAACAGAGCTAGGGACACTTCAGAGCATGGTTTTGCATCCCTGCACTTCCTGGCCAATAGCCATTGATGGACCCACCCTCTGTGAATGTATCCAGTTCTTTTTTGAACCCGGTTATAGTCTTGACCTTCACAACATCCTCTGGCAAAGAGTTACACAGGTTGACTGTGCATTGAGTGAAGAAATACTTCCTTTTGTTTGTTTTAAACCTGCTGCCTATTAATTTCATTGGGTGGCCCCTAGTTCTTGTGTTATGAGAAGGAGCAAATAATACTTCCTTATTTACTTTCTCCACATCAGTCATGATTGTATAGACCTCTATCACTGCTAGGAACAAAACAGTAGTACCCACTTGGTTTCATTGGGTGCTGGATGGTAACTGCTATTTTGCCTGCAATATATGAGTCGGGTGTTCAGGATGCTTTTTAAATATCAACAGTATTGCCAAACTCAAGTAATTGCCATCATGAGTCAGCCCTCAAAAATTATGATATTGGCTAAAAATAATAGATTTTTAAAAAAATAATAAAAGCTTGGTCTTTTCATTTGAATTCTGGTTTTCAGCCTTTAGGGTGTGCTCAGGTGAAGTTTTCAAGCTTTTCTCCACTACCACAAGAATTAGAAACTTATTTAAAAAAAACAAAATACGAAAGCTGAGATTCTTACCTAGAGCTGGTGACTTAAGTAAAACAAAAAATATCACAAGATCTGTGATAAAATTATGAGACCTGGTAACAGGGCCGTCCTTAGGATTTATGGGGCCCTACGCAGTATTATTAAACTGGTGCCCCTATGCCGGATGGCAGCCCAAGCTCACAGCCTAGTGGGGGAGGGGGGGGAGGGACTTGACAGCAAAGGATAATGAGCTGCCCAGCCTGCCTTATGGTGGCGGAGAGTCACAGTTCCCTGCAGAGACTTCCATGCACTCTCCCTCATGCAGAATGGACATGAAGAAAGTACCTAATTAAAAGCACTAAAATTTGGGAATAAAAAATGTCAGTCACAGGTTTTTTTGATATGCCCTGAAGTTTGTCAGAGATTTATTTGCAAAAACTTCATAGTAAGGGTGAGTCAGCTGTCCTGCTGAATACAACATTACATATAATGGAATACATGATGCAGCTCTTCTCTGTTTTACATTTTCTTCATCAGTATTTCTAAGTTGAATTTATATTTTAAATGTACTCAAATCTTAAGCCAGCATTCCAGATTACTACATATTTAACTCACTGAAACAAAGACATTCTTTTAAATTAATCAGAGAGGTTTAGTGTGTTCATAACAATGTTCATTGCTTTTAGAAAAAGGGAACAGTAATTTACTTTGTGTGATCTCCATAACAAGAGACATGATTATGAAATTTCACCAACTTTAAAAAAATATGTTTCCAAAGATTTTAGGTATAACAAGGATTTTGTCTTACTAAGGTACTGATTTTGCTGGAGGGTTCTTTTAAAACTAGTTTGTCAGATAGTCAGAAGTAAAGAAAGGGAAACTCTTTGTCCAGCTGTCTGGAAGGGAAGGACTGTTGTCCCTTTAAGGGCTCTCTTCAGTGGGGAGTGGGGGGAGAGGTGGTGAAGGGATGGACAGAAAGGACAGGAAGACTTGGAAGCACTTTTTTTTTAACTATAGTAATTAAAATGTGTATTTTAGATAAGGGAGGTCTTTTGAAGGATTTATTTAAAAAACTATGTCTGAAGATCCACACATTTAAGGCTAAAGATGATTGTGCATCTAAAACTCTATGCAAGCATTTTTTAGAAATGTGATTTTATAATCTTCACCAGCTCACTAATGAAATATTTTTAAAGCAAATTTTAAACAAAGGTCCTGTAGACTGACATGTTCTGTGTAAATATTACATTAATGCACAACTGTTTTTGTCAGTAAAGTCAGAAACTGACAGTATAAAAATTTATTTGGGCATAAGCTTTCGTGGACATCTGATGAAATGGGTTCTAGTCCACAAAAGCTTATGCCCAAATAATTTGTTAGTCTTTGAGGTGACACAAGGACTCGTCCTTGTTTTTGCTGATACAGACTAACAGGACTACCACTCTGAAACCTGTCAGTATATACCTTGGGGTTGGCAAATGCCTGTTAAATGGCTTTATTACCCCTTGAATGTCTCTTTAACAGTTTCAATGTTGTGCTAATAGGTCTGGCAGGCTGGAGGTTTTTTCACTTTTAACTACTAGATTCCCTCCCAAGGAAGACTCACCAGGCTAGAGCAGCCATCTGTGGGAGCCTGCAGGAAGGGTCAGAACAGGGATAGGAAAACAAGAGGGTGGACACTAAGACCCAGTGGTGCCCCAAATTTTCAGGTGCCCTACGCAGCTGCCTATTTTTCCTATGCCTAAGGACGACCCTGCCTGGTAACACTGTAGGCTTGTTTGCTCCTTCCTGTGGGAAAATGAGAGGGAGGAGCTATTAAAGGTGGGAAAATCCCTCCATATTCTGCTCACAATTTTCTTGAAATCATTTCATGAGAGAGCCATGGCTTGCCCCCTTCAGGGTCAGTCCCCACCATCAGAGTGGACAGTGGTGTCACCTCCAAACCCGTACTTACATGTCAGCTCAAAGAAGGGCTCATTCCCCTCTCTGGCCAGTGATGTTCTAATAGAGATGAGCTGCCACAGCTTCCCCAGCCACTCCTCAGTGAGGAAGGGGCTGTGGAAGAGAGAATCTAGCATCAGACTACATCAGTTCTCCACAGTATTTCTGTGTGAGGACTGGAAGAAGAACAAGGCATGTTTCTCAAATCTCTCTTCTCTCACTGGCTGGCACCCTTGCAAGTGGTCAATCCTCAGCCTTGCAGATGAGTTTCCACAGGGTCCTGGGAAGGGCAGATCTGCACATTGAATCATTTAATTTGCACTTCTAGTTCACTTTTTTTTTACACTTCATGCTTGTAAAGCTTGACTCCTCACAGGCTTTTGGAAAGTGAACACAAAGGTCACAGACATGGTCAAACTAAAAATCAGTTTCAAACGTAATGAATATTTAGCTCTAGAGTAGACCTCATGGAGACAAAAAACGTTACTAAAAGGGGACTTTTTCAAAGGTCATTTAAGAGATAACTCAAAATTCAAGAAGACACTTATAACAAGTCTCTTCTCCCCAAATACTAAGTAAATTCATTTATTAATGCAGTGATTCTGAAAAAAAGATTTGGGGGTCATAGTAGATTATCACCTGAATATGAGATCTCAATGTGATGTTGTGGCCAAAAGAGCCAATGTGATCCTGGGATGCATAAACGGGGATCTCCAGTAGGAGTAGCGAGATTATGTCACCTCTGTGTTTGTCACTGCTATGACTGCTGCTGGAACACTGTGTCAATTTCTGAAGTCTACAATTCAAGAAGGATGCTGATAAATGGGAAGAGGGTTCAGAGAAGATTCAGGAGAGTGATTAAAGATTAGAAAACATTCTTTATAGTGATAGACTCAGTCTATTTAGCTCAACAAACAGAAAGTTATGGGGTTATTTTATCATAGTCTATCAGTACCTATGTGGGAAATAAATATTTGATAATGGCTCTTCAATCTAGAAGAGAAAAATATAACACAATCCAATGGCTGGAAGTTGAAGCTAGACAAATTCAGACTGGAAAGAAGGTGTACATTTTTAATAATGAGGATAATTAGCCACTGGAACAATTTATGTGGGGTTTTGGTGGATTCTCCATCACTGACCATTTTTAAATCAAGATTGGATGTTTTACTAAAAGATCTGCTCTAGGAATTATTTTCTGGAAATTTTTCTGTGGCCTGTGTTATAGAGGAGGTCAGACTGATGATCATAATGGTCTCTTCTGTCCTTGGAATCTACGAATGGAAAAATCACTTGAAGAGATAGGGGAGAATATACTCTGAGACTCTGACTTGAGATAGTGATTGCTTCTGAAGCAAATTGGTAAAATCCAGGAGATAACTGCAAGCTTCTAAAATATCACATTTTTATGAGGGTCCAATTACTTGACTGGGTCATGCCAATTCCACAGAAAACCTTTTGCAACCATATGTACGTACCTTTGTTTTCACTATCTGATGGAAAATCAAATGATGACTGACATTCTCTAACATGAAACAGTGCAGTGCATAAGTAACTGTGGAACTCACTGCTGGTGGGTATTATTGAAGGAAATAGCTTAATGCAAGTCAAAAAAGGATTTGTATGGATATGTACAGCATCTTCAGTTACATAAGGGAGCACTATATTGTAAGGGTTATGAGTTTTTATGCTTCAGGGCAAAAACAGGTTGGACCAAGATAAAATTTCTCCCTGTGGTTTAGAACTGTGCAGATGAGTGTATTATTGGGGCCTTCTTCTGATCACCTACTGATGCAGGCAGGAGCAAAAATCTAGGGAGTTACAAGGTGTAAAATAGGTCTGAGATAAGAATCGGGTCCTTAGGCACCAAGTCATCACAGCACCTAATTGTGCACTCGTCTGTTCCTATTCAGCAAATCAGCGCTAATTCAGGAACACATTTAAGT
This sequence comes from Gopherus evgoodei, assembly GCF_007399415.2. Classification (NCBI taxonomy): domain Eukaryota; kingdom Metazoa; phylum Chordata; order Testudines; family Testudinidae; genus Gopherus; species Gopherus evgoodei. Next base: position 199,870,228 of record NC_044322.1, on the reverse strand, counting down.
CCATGCTTAGCTTTAATTCCTATAGAGAAACTTAAGCTTGTACCTAAAGTTCAGCACATGCTTAAGTGCTATCCTGAACTGGGACCTTAAGCAAATGCGTAAATTTCATGGAAGTCATTAATTTCTTTGTTGTGAAGGCTGAAGTAAAGCCTTAAGCACCTGTTAAAAGTTAATCACGTGTATAAGTGTTTTGCTAATTTGCAGTCATCATTTGTATACCTTTCCACAAAGTATCAGGCATTAGCTGCTACCAGAAATAGGATATTAGAGTATATGGGCCATTGATCTGCTTTGCTATAAAAACTCATATGCTGCTAAAGAGAACTATCTTTAGCCATTGCAGATTTAGGCAGTGTAATGTTCAATGTAAGTTTACCAACAGAACTATGAGCTGCCTTAGTACAGAATCGGATAGTTATGGAAAATGTGTTTGTAGCTTTAACAATGTAAAGCATGAAATTGTGTGAAGATAGTTCATTTTTACCTTTCTGGAGACTTGGGAGTGAATCCTAATTAAGGTCACAAATAAGACAGGAAATAGTCAAGGCTGGCAGCTCCTGTTACATTTAAGAACATGAAGGAAGAGAGAGACAACTCACAGATTCTAAAGGATTATTTAGGCTCTGCTCAGCTTGACTCATTAAAATGTGTATTTGCAGGCTTTCCATTTAAAAAAAACAGGTTTTTGAACCACTTTAATAGATTTTACATTTGAAAATAAGAAACAAGTCCCAGATTAACCTGTTGCTTATAGAGTAGAGTAGGCATTAACCCATATGTTTTCATTATGCTTTGAAAGATTGAAAGCTTGCTATATGGTGATTATATCTGAGGTCTAAAGTCAGACATACATTTTTCAAAAAACCTGCAACATAGCAAAATTTTATGTTTGTATAAATCACGAGCTACACATTTTTGAGTGGTGTAGTAATATATTGGATGAAAGATCAGAATATATTATTCTTATTTTTTTTTCCAAACAAATAATTTTTTCCTCATTGTAGGATTTTCTTTAAGCAAAACTAAAATAATTTTGTGACTTTACACTTGATTATTTTGCTATGTGTATGTCCTCATAAGCATGAAATATTGTCATCATGGGGACTGAATTTTTCCTATCTGGAAACATTTAGCAGTTTATACAGAGGCTGATTAAAAAAAAATGTTAAATGTAGCATGTTGGATGGAGCTGTTATTAAAAACCTAATGCCAGTGTAACATCAGTAGAGGTGACGGAGCGGTGTTTCAGCTCAAGGACATGGTATTAAGTTCAGTGTCTGCCCATTTGGAAGAAAGAATCAGGATTTAGAGGGCTTCTCATCAATATGTTAGGGCAATGTCATACAACAGCAGACAGCAAGCAATAATGGAGCTAATCAGAAAAAAAATCATGGCTGCCATGATGTTAACAATATAATGCACAGTATAAATTAAGATGTTATTTTAAGATGCCTTTTGAATTCTGTTAATGTCCAAAATAATGAATGTAGCAGCCCAGGTCTAATGGTAAGGCCCTAAATATGTTTCTAGTAGAGCTCAGCTGAAAAATGTGCTCAGCTGAACTGTGGACATTTTATCAGAAACTCAGTGCTGGAACTTCATTTTACCACTTCTAAAAGAGGTGACAGCAAAATATGTATAGGATATACATTCTATACCTATATATGTACACATATATTCCATTATACATCTGCCCTACTCCAACTCTGGGCTCTCCTTTGCCCACACAACTGTGTTGGGTAAGGGCTGTCTCTCTCACATTTCTCTGAAGACCACCAGTGTGAATCAAGAGTAGTTCTATTAAAGTCAGTGGAGTCCTACTGGTGAAAAGCCAGTCTTAGTGAGAGCAGAAACACTTCCAGTGACACTTCTAACTCATTGCAGGAAGCCTTTTTGTCTTCTATTCATCATACCCTCTCTTAGAACATGTCTACACTACAAATGGAGGTGTGACTGCCGTGCGAGTAAATATACCCATTCTAGCTTTAGTCTAGCTGGGGCGGGTAACAGCGGTAGTGTGGACATGGTCTTGTGGGTTTCAGTGTGGATTAGTTGCCCCAGCACCAATCCACCAGGGACTCTAGGTATGTATTTTGGTTGCTGACTCATGCCTGAGGTCTGTACCGCCACATCTTCACTACTGTTGTTACCAGTGCTACCTAGATTAAAGCTAGCATAAGTATGTCTACCCATGCTACAATTATACATTCCTTTGTAGTGTAGACATATCCTTAGTTTAGGACCACATGTTGGGCAGGACAGTACTAGGAGGGGCTTGCAGGGGCTATAGCCATCCCAAAATTTGCCTTAGCCACCCTGTAGCAGCTGCCACTGTTCAGCCATCCAGCTCTGAAGGCAGAGTGGAGAGAGTGGCAGCTGCTGGCCCAATGCCCAGCTTCAGCAGCAGCAGAGATGTAAGCCAAAGCACCACCCAGAGTAGGTGGAGGGTCAAGGGCTCCTCGCAGTGGCCTGGACTGTCCCACTCTGACCCAGGATCCAGGGCCTTGTCTCCCATGGTCACTGCTTCCCGATGGTTCTGCTGGCATCACAGCCAGGCCCGGGCAGCTCTTACTGGCTGTGATCAGCCAGAGCCCCGCAGAACCTGGTTCTAGCTTCTGGCCTCTGACCTGACCAGGAGGTGGGGGCATGGAGGGGGTGGAGCCTCTTGGCAAGGAGGGGACAGCCTCCCCCACCCCCAAGTTTCTGTCTGGTCTACCTCAGACTCCCTCCTTTGGCCAGGAAGAGCCCCTGATGTTGGGCTCTTCCCTCTGGTTGAACTTGCTTTGCCACTGACTGGGCAAAAGTTTTCTGCCTACCAGATAATGTTTGCAGTGTTGTAGTTGTGTTGGTCCCAGGCTGTGAAAGACACAAGGTGAGTGAGGTAATATCTTTTATTGGACTACTTTCTGTTGGTGAAAGAGACAAATGTTTGAGCTCCACAGAGCTCTTCTTTTGCCAATAGATGTTGGTCCAATAAAAGATATTACCTCATCCACCTTGTCTCTACCAGATAATGGTGACATCTAGATGATTGTTAATAAGTAAAAACATGTCTAGAAATAACCTTTCTCACCCCCAGAACAGCAACTCCACAGTTAGCAATTATAATCCTGGGATATTAGATCCACCTCTATTAGGGAAATTTGCACTGATTTAATTAATTTACCACAATAAATCTCACCTGTATTGCATGTCTACATTAGGATTTCACCTCGGTGTAGCTCCATGGATGCAGCCATGCCAGTGCACATTTCTCTAATGGAAACAGTTTCTAAGGGGCTACATTTAATTTGTCCAAGGGATCTTGAAGTTATACATAATCTTATCCATTAAAAATAATCTCTAATAAAGTATTCAAATAATATTAACACAGCACTGCTGAGTCTTTTAAGAAATTCACATATGTCCACTGTAGGACTGAATATCTAGACTCGATAAATATATAAATAAATACATTGGGCGTGATGCTCCTCTCGCTTGTACTCGTGTAAATCAGAGAGAATTGACATGATATATTCTTTACTCTCTTGGTTACAGGACTAAGGGCATGGTTCTCTTCTCACACACAGTGGCGTAAATCCACTGCAGTTAGTGGAGTTACCAATGTAAAAGAGATGAGAATAAGGACCTCGAATATATGAGATCAGAGTTGTGTGAATAATGTGATGTAGATATGCTGTGTTGAATATCTTCTCAATCCTCATATGATTTTGAAGAAAGGGGTCAATACATCTGTTCTGCCAACATTTTGGTGTGACATCACATCCTCTTCCTTATAACTCTCTATTTGGAGACATTTGTCCTCACAATAACCGATAACTTCCTAGGAAAATTGTGGCAGCTCCTTCACTGGAGGTTTCAAGCAGACGCTGGATAGCCATCTGTCTTAGATGGTTTAGACACAACAAATCCTGCATCTTGGCAGGAGGTTAGACTGGATAACTCTTGTGGTCCCTTCTAACCCGTTGGGTCTATGATTTTATGACTGCAGGGACCTGGATTAACATAGCATGATTCACCTCTTTCTTGGACCTTGCCCAGTCCTTTGCTCTGGTGTAAAGTGAGTGTAAAGCTCTATCACCAATTATTAATGGGGAGAGAAATCTGATTTGGTAGGACCACTCTGTGCCCACTTTGTACGGACGTAAATGATGAGGCAGAGCCTATTTCAATGGTGTTACTCCTGAAACCAATGGGCTAACACCTGCCTAAAGCTGGTGTAACAGTGGTGAATCAGGGCCACAGATTCTAATTCCAGACTTTACAAAATCATGCAATAATGGGGGTGGAAATTCCCAAGCCAACAATCTCATAATAAAACATCATGCTGTTAGGCTCATGTGACAAGGTGAAACCCTGAGAGCTATCACAGGGAACAGAGATGAGTGGAGAAATATCATCAATGGAAATTACATGATGAGGTACTAGGTCTTTGTGGCATGCCCCTCCCCCCTCCCTGCCCGGGATTTGTACAAATCTAAAATGAAGAAGTAATTTCAAGAACTCTCTGGGCTAAAATGACTCTCTGAATATCTCTTTGGAAAAGGAGATGAAAGTGCCCATGCATACTCTTGTGGAGTCACTTTCGAAAGCCAGCAAGTCAAACTGTAAAGGATTAGACTTGCTGAAAGTAAAAGGAGCGAGTTTAAGACTATATATTGATTGAATCATCTTTCCTCAAGTGCCATTGAGACATTAGTCTTGAGACAGAAATGCCCTCAAATATCTACTGTCCTTAAAGGCCACTAACATTTCATATCAGCAGAAGGGATAGGAACAGTGAGAACATGAGCAGCAATGTGTATCTGTCTGTATACAGATGAAAACTGTAAAAACTTGCCAGTTGCCTTAGATACCTAAGCAAGCACTTGCTGTTAGATAACATCAGTATTTGGGGCATTCAAGGCATTTGCTACTGAGTAGAGGGATGCACAAATAAATATTGTTAATACTGAGGTAACTGATCTGTTTATTTTAGGTAAAACTGGCAAATTTTTAAATGTTCACAAGTACATATGTGTAATCTAAATGGTTTTGCAGATAAATCACAAAAATTGACGAAGAAGGAATCGCAGTTTTAACTCATTACAGGAAACAAATACTATTTATCTGGTTACTTTTAATATTGGGCATTTTCTGAACCACAGGGGCTTTTTGCACAGCTGTTGTAGAAATTGTGAGTTCTGAGTGAAAACTAAAACAATAATTAAAAAAACAGAACTTCCTCAAAAAAGCCTTCACTTGAAAAAGAAAATCTTTTTCTGAGGTTTCAAAAAGTGTCATGAACTTTCCTGCTTAAATCATACAATATTTTACCTTTTTTTTTTTTTTTTTTAAACCTCTGCATTTTCTGGTTCTGGATAAGACCCCACAAGGTAGAGCTGTAATATAGCAAGAATGTTAAGGCTTGTCCACACAAAGACTTAATCTGCAGCAAGTTGGGATGGAAATCTACAGCAAATTAGCCTGCCTTTCACTAACTACTGTGTGGCCTTGCTGCTGGGCATTAAAAGTTCCATAGTGCTCTTTGACCTATTGCAACAGAACTTTTAGTGCAGAGTAGCTAGGTCCACATGACAATTTAGCAGGCTAGTTCACTATAAATTTACTCCCCAGCTAGCTGCTTGCTGACTTGCCATATAAACAAGCCGTAAGACAAAATGTTAATAGTGTTAGGCCAGATCCTCAACTCCTGTAAATCAATGTAGCAAATCCATTGAAGTGAGTGGAGCTATGTCAATTTGTGGTTAGATTTGCCCCATGAATTACTGTTTGGTTTTTTGTTTTTGTTTTTTTTAGTGCCAAAAGTGTGAATGGCACGTGGAGCAAAAATGCAGCAAGGGTGTTGCTTTCCTCTGTCTATTTCTGGGTTTTCCAGACTCAGGAAGTAACAGAAGGCTCTCACACACATTAATGAAAAAAAAAAAGCCTTTTCTCATGAAATTTCCATCCCAATTTTGCAAACTCAGGAGATCTGGATAGTTCAGATAAGCTTCAGATAAGTATTTTAACTTTTAGATGCTTATTTGAACCAGTCTTGAACTCTGAATTGTTTGTGGTTCTCTCCATGACTAGGAGAAAGCTGTTTAGCCAAGAAGCCTGATGTAGCAGTATGATACATCCAGGGAAATATTCCTTTAGTGCCTATGCAGATTCATTTTATTTCAAGGTGGAGTGCTCACCATATGGCTGCTTTGTTTCCAGTGAATATAAGGGATTGAATCAATTGCCCTCTGATGATATGGGTATACGAAACAGACATACATCATTTACTGAGCATGGGCCTTCTGGGTTGTGAGATTTGTGAGGAGGGGAGGAGAGCAAGCAGCCCTATGGATAAATCATTCTTATTTGGCTTACAGAACTATGGGTTGAAGTCTGAGGTGCTAACCCAGATCAATGTAGTGGTTTTAACAACGTCCCATATGGATATTTTTCCTCATTTGGAAATTGCCCACTGATGAATGTGTGTGGCAGCCAAGAACAGTTAGGTCACACAAAGAAGAAATCCTCTGATGTTAAGGTCATTGGTAAGATATCATGGATAAGGCTGTAATACAGCTGGATACGCATTACTTAGCTAATGACAATTAATAAATGGCCTTTTCAACATTAGTTTGCATAGCCTTTATAGAAAGAAAAGGGAGAAAAATATGTCCTGCAGATGGGCTCTGTTCCACCTTGAAGAATTTTAAATTTAAGATATTAAGGGTCAGAAACAGAGCTGGTCAAAAATAGAGATTTCTGTCCTGTGGGAAATTCCACTGTTTCAACATATATCTAAAATTGGGTGAAAAAGTTAAAATATCAAAACTTGTCACAGGATGACCACAGTTCTTCCTTATGGACCAGGCTCCCAGGCTAAACTATATCACCCGTGATGCACCATGACAGCTCAGACAGATATGTGTGATAGTTGAAAAGGAGGTGGAGCTGTCAGGGAGCTGCCCAGGCCCTGACATAAATAAGATAAGCTGGGAATTGCCATAGTCCCCAGTGCTTCCTCCCACTGACATGTACCCTATACCCATCTGAGAATGTTGGTGTAGGAACTGTCTCTGCTGTCCCCTCCATCACAGGACTTCTAAGCTAGATAACTGTGGACAGAACTGGAGCTAAGAATCTGGGTGTAAAACTCTACAACCACACATCAGCACTTCGGTCAAGCTTTGTATTTAGATCTGAGGAAAGCTATGCAAATCTTTCTCAACAAAACCTGAAACCAGGGAAAACTTCATTGTTTTTGCCTTTATTGCAAACACCAAATATAGGCCATGTTTGCAAGGTTCACCAGTTTTGCCAGAGAACAGTGCCAAATTCCAAGCAAACATGACTGACATTTGGGTATTAGTAAGGGATTTATTGTCTGAGGTGGAAGCCTGGTTTCATGTAGTTTTATCTAACTAGAGATGGCCAAGACCTAAATCTGGATTTAGATTCTGAAATTCCCTTTGCCTGTTCCAACATTTTGGGGACTTCACATCCAGAGTCTGGTCCGGTCCATTTTAAAGATAGGGATGATTTGTAAAATTCATAGGCTCAGAAACGTGCTGGAAAAAGAGCTTTTAAATCATTCAATACATTTCTGTGTCTATGTGTGATTGTCTCCCACAGTACTTTTTTTTTTAAAGTTCAATATCTAACATTTCTGAGCCATTATTAATTCCATCTCTCTTCTTTATTAATGGACATTGTTGTCTTACTATGTCTTTTTCTCTTCATATTCCTGTAAAAGCCCTTCTTATTTCTCTCAACTTCTGTGCCTTATTCCTTAGCCTCAATAAACTTTTCTTTGGTTTTCATTGTACCACTTATTTGTGACACATACGTAACTGCGGCACAGAAGCATAGGCCAGGGAGGCTGGAGGTTAGGGTCGTTGGAGACAGATGAGGCATTTTGCACCTGGAGAGGGGTAGGAGGCTGTTTGAGATTGTGTGATAAACACATCTAAAAATGATCAGGAATGAAATAGTTAATAATGTTGACATTTAAATTGTCATCATTAGGTTTTAGAGTTACATAAATTAAGATGAGTAGGGTGGTTTATCATTTCCAAAACTTTCTGTAGACTCAGGAATGCAGCCTTGCATCCAGTCACACTTTCAAATTCTCTTTAAAACAATGGATCACTTTTAAAAAATAAGGGCTTAGGTTCTGAATCACAAGAAGTATATTTTTCAGCAAATTCCATTGCTGCAGACTTTCAGAACACACAGGGCCCTACTTGTGGTATAGCAAGAATCCTCCATTCTTGAATACTTTTTTTCATATCTCTCTTTTTACATTAGATTCCCTAATGCTCTAAATTCTGCTTTCCTGAAACCTGATACCCTTTTACTGTTACTCCTGGCCAAACAGAACAGGCAGTTGTAGAATTACAGATGTGCCATAGCATCACATATAAAGAGGTTAAAAACTTTCCATCAAAACTGTTTTTTGACTGAGAATTGGTGTTTTGACTAAATTATTGTTATTGTTATTATTATTACTATTATTATTATTATTGTGTGAAAAGTGTTTGCTTTCTGTAATCTCAAGTTTTCATCAAAAGGAAAAACCACAAAGATCTGGCGTTTCAGACAAAAAGTTGCTCTTGTTTTTAACGAAAAATCAAAAATTTCAACAGGAAAAACAAACAATTGTTGACAAGCTCTAGTGACATATTTCTAGGCAAAATTTCCTATAACAAAAGGTGACCAAGAGCTGGGCAAAAGTTTTTGGCCAAAACTTTTCTTGGCTGAAAAAAAAGCAGATTTAGGTCAACAAATACATTTTGTGAATTTGGATTGATTTTGTTAAATTGTTTCAGTCAAAACAAAACAGAAGAAAAAAATGGAAATGTCAAAATGAAATGTTTGGATTTTTCAGACTAGAGTCATGAGAGGCTTTACTCTCTAGTAACAAAATCAAAGAGTAGATGCCTCTACTATACACAGTAGCCCCATGGTTTGAGCCCTTAACTGGGATGTGGAACATGTGTGTTTAAATCCCTGCTCTGCACCAAGTCTCTCTCTCCTCCCATAGGAGTGCCTTAATCACCAGGCTATTGGGTGTAGGGCTGCCTCAGTCTCTCCTGTTGAAGCTATGCCACTTTCTAAAAAATACCTGTAATTGGGCCAGAAGGAAAATGACTCTGCCACCTGGCACTCCAGAGCAGGGATTTGAACACTGGTCTCTCACAGACCCAGTCAGTGCCCTGACCATTGGGTATTGGGGAAACCAGCTTCCTCCTCAGTTTTGTGAATCTAGCATTTGATTTCCTTTGCTCTTATTTTCTTTAAAAAAGGTTTACAATGCTAAGAAACATTTCATTTTTTGTTCAACCTCAAATGAATTTTTTCTGACTTTTTCAATTGGCTGAAAATTCTGAGCAAAATTGGTTTCAGTTCAACCTGTAATCTTATTCCTTTTTTCCCCCCTAATGTGGCAATGAACTGAAATATCAGTTATTGGCACAGCTCTCCTGTGAACCTGTTTCTCACTATGTTGAATTCAAATTCCAAGGTCATCTGTACCTTGCACTTTCTCATTCAGTTCCTCCATATTAGAAAGAAGTAGATCATGGATGTCACCACTCTTCTAAATAGGTTTATTATGTGCCTTTAAAAACCTCTAGTGCTTGTCAGAAATCCACTAAGAGTAACAGAAACTTTACTGCAGAAGTCTGACGTAGAATTTGCTCATTTGGGCTGAATAAAAAGATGGATTAGTTGAGAGGGTATGTAGGGTGGTGGGGAGGGAGGCTGGGTTCTGAGTGTTAATTGCATTCCTAATAAAATCATCTAGTTAAACTGTCTGCTTTGTGGTACAGCACCATGGTGAAGAGATTTCTAAAGGTAGCCTGCTAAATTGATTGTGTTGCTAGACAATTAATTGAAATGAGAAAAAAAACCAAAAAAAGAATTCTGAAATACTAGATTTTCAGCTGTTCTTCATTACACCAACTTGCAGAGATTAATTCAACAGATAGAATTAAACTCTTTTCCCTGGGCACTGGATGGTTTTGCTCCCCGCCAGCAATAGGTTCTGTGTGCAGCTGCCTCCTCTGTGTACCCACATATCTCCTGAACAGTGAGGAGGAATACCTTGAGCTAGAGAGAGATCAAGCATATATAATATACAAAATAAATTATTTTTCACCATTTGGGAGCCTAGCTGTAAAAAGGAAGTGTTTCTATGATCTCTTCTTTCAGATTTTTGTGGTAGTATTCGTTTTTTTCTTCCTATAGGTATATATCTGTCTTCTGGGTATATATCCTCCAGAGATAATTTTGCTTTGTGTTTTATTTTTTGTAAGCATGGGATCATTCTTACAGCATTTGTGTTTATCCCATTGTTAATATTGCATCGGTGTCTCATGCCTAAAATTGCTAATATTCTGATATCAATTTGTCTCCTTCATTTCTGGCATTAGTTACAAATTACAACTTTCTCTTCCTTAAAAGTTTGTTAATGTGATTGATTACTGCATACTCTGATTGCTCCCATGAGCCAGTGCTTGATTCAATCCCATGAATGAGGAGGTATTTATAGCGCACACACCAGTGCTAGGACATTCACTGGAAATGAGGACCCTGGGCTCAGCTGAGACTTTTGCATGCGCAAAGAGAGAAGGATTGCACTCTATAATATCTCCACCCAGAAGCATTAACACCCATGTAATTATGCTGTATTGGTTTTATATGCAGGGGTCTAAGCTACATCTAAGTCCACAATTCTATGATGAGCTTCTTTGCAAGTGGACCCCTGAACCTATACTGAGCCTCATTGGCTTCGAAAAAGCTCCGTACAGGTGCAGGTGTCTGTTCATGCAGAATTCACTGAAGGACTGGGACCATGTTAGACTGTAAGCTCTTTGAGGACCATGATTTTGTATTTGTAGAAAAGGGACCAATGGTGCTACCACTATATAAATAATAATAAACAATAATAAGGAACATGGAGAAAAAGGAAGAAATAGGGATTCTGTTATAGATAAGGGATCCTGTGAAGACCTTTCCCCAAAAATATAACTAGACTTTCATGTAAGTAAATGAACCCTCTTTGAACTTGACAGTTAAAGCTGTGAAGCTGAGAGTATTTGGCTTGCTTCTAATCTCAGATACATTGGCTGTGACAAATACACTATGCATGTGCCATAGCCAGTTTTATCAGATAAGTGGTGATGTGCAAGTGCCTGGGCATTTGAGATTATGATTAGGTTCAGCTGTGATATTGAGAGTGGTCTGTGGAATCTATTGTTGTTGCTTTAATTCTGTCCAAATTAGGATGGAAATTATGAGCTTGTAAACTGCACAGGTTGAAGGAGGTTTGTTACTGAAACTCACTGTAATTCTTGTGGTTTGAAAAAAAATCTTACAAAACCACTGATCAGTTATAGCCTGCTTTTTCAAGTATCACCACAAAGTACTGAATTTCTGATTATGAGCTTCAAAATTACACACATTTCTTGAGCCTTGTATGTAGCCACATCCGCACCCACACCAGCACCATCTAGAGCAGTGGTTCTCAACTGGGGGTCCATGCCCCCCCGCAGTTTCAGAGGGGTCACAGGGCCCCACAGGGCTGAAGTACTGAGTTCTGATGCCCCCCCACACGTCTGAAGTCCTGAGCCCTGGCATCCCAAGCAGGGTTAAAGCCCAGGGGGCTGAGGACCCTCACTGAGAACTGCTGCATCCAATCCGCAAAGATGGGAAACCATACAACCGCATCTGCATCCACGGATGCACATATCCGCAGATATAAAGCGGATAGCTGTGGATTTGCAGGGTTCAACCCATCATCTCTTGCTGTTACAAGAGCACAAATCAATTTTGAAAATAACTATGACAATGATAGTCTCCTGATTACCGCTAGATTTGAATATGACTTCACAACTCTCTATGCATGCATGTGTGTGAATAAGAGTGTAAGACATAGACTCATAGACTCATAGACTCTACGACTGGAAGGGACCTCGAGAGGTCATCGAGTCCAGTCCCCTGCCCTTGTGGCAGGACCAAATACTGTCTAGACCATCCCTGATAGACATTTATCTAACCTACTCTTAAATATCTCCAGAGATGGAGATTCCACAACTTCCCTAGGCAATCTATTCCAGTGTTTAACTACCCTGACAGTTAGGAACTATTTCCTAATGTCCAACCTAAATCTCCCTTGCTGCAGTTTAAGCCCATTGCTTCTTGTTCTATCATTGGAGGCTAAGGTGAACAAGTTTTCTCCCTCCTCCTGATGACACCCTTTTAGATACCTGAAAACTGCTATCAGGTCCCCTCTCAGTCTTCTCTTTTCCAAACTAAAACAAACCCAATTCCTTCAGCCTTCCTTCATAGGTCTGTTCTCAAGACCTTTAATCATTCTTGTTGCTCTTCTCTGGACCCTCTCCAATTTCTCCACATCTTTCTTGAGAATGCAGTGCCCAGAACTGGACACAATACTCCAGTTGAGGCCCTAACCAGCGCAGAGTAAGCGGAAGATGACTTCTCGTGTCTTGTTTACAACACACCTGTTAATGCATCCCAGAATCATGTTTGCTTTTTTTGCAACAGTATCACACTGTTCACTCATATTAAGCTTGTGGTCCACTATGACCCCTAGATCTCTTTCTGCCATACGCCTTTCCATGAAGGAAAACCTCTAAGAAAGGTAGGAGCTTACATTTTGTCAGGTAACTCCTGCTGCCTGCCATTGGGACTGGACTAACATATTTTGCCTAATTTCAAACCCACTCAGCTTTGTAGGTTAGAAATTTAAACACATTACTGGGCTCGTGTTCTTTTTAGAGACATAGTGGGGCAAAAAAATGGAAAAAAGGTTTCAGAGACTGAGGACTAGTTTTCTGCGCTGAAAAAAGAAAAAATTGTTTGAGATGTTTGCAAAAATTGGTACTTGAAAAAGTTCACCCATTTCTACTTCAGAGTACATAAGAAGAGTGGGATTTTGCCTGTTGAGAACATAATCGTCTGTGCCATAGTGGAACATACATTATTACTGTGTATAATATTAGGGCTGGTCTACACTTAAAAGGCTGCAGCAGCACCACTGCAGTGCTTTAGGGAAGACACTTCTACAACGGTGGAAGAGCTTCTCCCATCAGCGTAGTTAATCCAGCTCTGCGAAAGGTGGTAGCTATGTGGACAGGAGAAGCCCTGCTGTCAACATAGTGCTGTCCACACCTCAGGCTAGGTTGCTAAAACTATGTTGCTCAGAGGTGTGAAAAATCCACACCTGAGCAACATAGTTATACAAGGTAAGTTTGTGGCATACATCTGGCCTTAATATTTATAATTTGTGTTACCATAGCACCTAGGAATCCTAGTCATAGACCGGACCCCACTGGGCTAGGCGCTGTACAAACAGAATAATTTGTGATAGATGCACATCTTTATTGAGGATAAAAGCAATGAGCGAGATGAGAAAAATCATGATCATCTCTCAAAACCATTATCTAACTTAGGCTCCAATTCAGCAAAGCATGTAAGCACATGCTTAACCTTATACACTATCCCTGCTCCCATGGATTTCAATGGAACTTCAGTCTGTACTTAAACTTAAGGAAGTGCTCAAGTTATTTGCTGCATTAGCGGTTATAATAGATGTCTGATTGCTCTGGAAATACCAACCACTGAGCCTTTATTCTGATTCTATTTCTGCACAGTCCAAATCCCTCTTATGGCACATACAAAACAAAGTGATTTGGCTACATAGAAACTTACAACAAAGCTATGGGAAAATTCTCATTTTTCATTATCTCACTTTTTCATTTTTGTTGAAATAGGAACACATCTGGAGCACTATAATTTGCATGACATTTTGCATGCACTTAGTTCTTGGTATGAACTAAGGAATAGACTTTGAACTCTTAAACTTATATTCATTTTTTTTCTTTTGTGTGTTTCTGTTGCAATCCCAAAACAATACGAGAGGCCACTAGTAGATAATTTACCCCCTTTGAATATGCACGGCTGTTAACTAATGACTTTGCAGAGTCATAGATAACATATCTGCCTTACATTTCAATGGTTTGGAAGAGGACCCCATATATGCTTAAACTGTCCCTGTTTGGATGGTTCAATCAAGTGCTTGCCATGTAATTACAGCATCAGAATGTGACCAGGTTCTGTCAGAGAGGCTGAAAACTGGTCCAGAAGGATGGAGAGTGAGGCAAATAACATGTAAAACAAACAAACAAACAAAAACCACCTCACAGGGCCCAGACTTCCTTTAACCCAAAGATGATTGCACCATAGATTCTTCTGGTTCAACCCCAGTTGGATTTTTATATTTCTACTCCAATGCTTTCTCCATTGATCATGAAAGCCAATCATAACTGATGGGTTTAGGAATAAATATCCTCTCTGTGCATATTATTTCATAATTGTCCATTGCAGGTTTTAATATACCTTCCTCTGAAGCAAAAAGTACTGGTCACTTTGGAAGACAGGATACTGAGCTAGATTAGACTACTGGTCTGATCTGGAATGGCAGATCTTATAGCAGGGAGTATACAAGTTGTATCATGTAGCTTTACTATTGTGTGAGTTAATACTGCTCCTCATTGTGCAACTTATTCCCTAAGATGAAACTTGGGGAGCATGATGCGGCATTATTAATAATACAGCTCCTTCTCTGGGATGTTAATAAGTCAGCACAGATACTGTAACATTCTTCTTCCAGGTAGCAACTCAGGGCCTGAGCTGCCAGCTGCTGATTTATTTTTCTTCTATATTGATCTTTTGCATTTTTAAGTCAGGCTGCGACTGAAATCAGTAGCAAAACTCCCTTTGACTCAGAGAAAGCATAAATGGGCTCACTGGCAGGAAAAAAAACCCAAAGCAAAACAAAAAAAACCCCAGTTTAGGTAAACCCACTGAGCTTTCTCAAATCCAAACTAATCAATGCTGTTTCTGGGCCTGCTGTTCAGGATAACAGTATAGTTCTGGGAAAACTTCTGTGCCTCAGAATCTTGCACTTGAAGTGAACCAAAACAAAGATGAGCACGAGACAGACAGAGAGAGATTTTTAGGCTCTCAGAGCTTGGGGGGAGGGGGATTTTTAAATGCATCACTTTGTGTGGTGGGGTGAAGGCAGTGGCGGTTAAAGGAGTTTCCACATCCTGCAAGAATCTAGGTTGGCATCTGTCAGTGGATTCAACTATTATCACAAGAAGGCTTTTAATTTAGGAATAAACTTTGGGCCTCAGCTCTCAAAAATCAACAGTGACAGCTTCCTGTCCCTGGGCAAATTTAAGAGCGAGAAATTATTCTGGACAGATTTAAGAAAGGCATTAGACAGTCATTCCTGCCAGAGGATGAACTCTAGGGGCATGGATACTCTTGAGGAAAAGGGATACAGGGATCAAAATGCTATCCCAAAACATGGGAATATGAATAGTGCCCCCCTAACACCTTACTCAGAACAGCTTATCTGTATCCAAGTCACCACCTCAGAGATGACAGTCCCATTCCCAAGCTTCTAAAATAGGACTAAGTAACATTAATGCCTTGAGTCTGTGATCAAAAGGGAAGGAGCTGTGTCAACAGAGAAAGTGCTAATTGCTAACAGGTTGTTAGACAGAAGCAAAACACTGGCAGAAGGAGGAATAAAAATAGAAGTTCTCAGGTAAAAATGAAAAACAAAGTAAAGAAAGAAAGAGATTGATTGTTTAAGTCACAAAAGATAGAACAAGTAAAAGGAGAGGTAAATGTTAAAAAGAGCATGTCAGTAGTCCTTTAGAATAGCAGCGATAAAGGCTTGGACTCCACAGTGTAAAAGTCGAGACAGATCTACCAGGGAGCGGGGGGAAATAGCATCTTATGAAAAGATCATTTATGGTTTGGAGACTAAAATAGAAGGTTTCAATGATGTGGTGCCATTTCTAAGCTGTAAAGTATTAAGAGGCATGTGGGAATAGAGATGACCAAATATGTGAAGCAGGTGTATGAAGGCCATCCAGCTATGAAAGGAAAATAATAGAAAACTGTTGATTGCTTTCCTTGCTTCCCTCTCTTTGTGCTTTGCTATGGATAGAAGAACAAACAAAGGCGAGCTATGCACTGTATGTTCCTTGTTTGAAACGGCAGTGCAGAGATAATACTGTTAATGAGGACTTGGGCTTTTTAATAAAGGTGCAGGTTAGACTATGCAGTGTAAAAGCAGAGAGAGATTTAGAGGTTCTTGCTCTCAAAATCGAGTCAGGTCAGACCAGGTGGAGAAAGGTGGGAGTGATAAGAATTGAGAGAAAGTCACTGGCTAGTGTTTGTTACTGATCCTCAAGATTCACATGACACTGTGGGGCCAAGCTTTTATTTTTAAGTTTGTTTTAACAGAGTTGTGCCATCTCTTAGAAGCTGTGCCTGTTCTTCTTAGCAGCTGCAGAATCAAACAAAGTCATTACAGAAAGTAACATTCACTGTTGCTTCTAAGCAGCACATCACCTAGTATTGGTTAAAAACAGAAAAATAATAGATGGCTCATTTCCTGGTTCTCTCCTAATTCCCCACATTTCTGCTGTTTGGCCTCAACTGCCAGTCAGTTTTGTGCATGCCTGATCTATAAACTGTCCTGAGCCTTTTATTTAATTGCATTTAATTGCAATTTTTAAAGCCCTATTCTATGAAATTGTCTCCTTTTCTTTCTCTTTACACCTTATGCGGGGGGATATACAAACCCCATTATGTAATTTATAGAGAGGTACTGTTAAATCAAACTCTCACTCACGGTGCTTATAATTACACACTGTCGAAAGTTGAATGGAATTTGCTTACTCCTGAGAGCATCGCATTGTAGAAAATTGAATTAGACCCATGCACTTGATAATGAGAAGGCTGCCTTTGCTTGATGCTGGAATGTGCACATTCATGATGCTGGGATATTACACCGTCAAGCAGTGAAATTGCTGCAGCATTCCCACGGACTCCTGATGTCCAGGAGAGGGGGAGAAGGTGCCTGATGCAATGGTCTCTTAAGTAATTTTCCAGCAGTATGGGATGGGGCAGAATGTGATTAGACAATGCAGCTGTACCTCTTTTTGTCAGGTGGTGAGCACCATGAGGAAGGAGTTGAGTCCCCTACCCCTCGTATATTTTAGCAGAATCAACAACAAAATACAATCCGCGTGAGAAGTGGTGTGAGTAGAGCTCAGCAAATGATTTGATTTTTTTTGGTAGCCAAACTGAAATATTTTTTTTTAATTATTTCAGGTGAAATAAAATATTTGGTTTGACATGAAATTATTTTTTTTCTTGATTTTTCTTTTTTTGTTTTATTTTCAGGGTGATTTTTACCTTTAAATAAATAAATCTAGCTAAAATGAAAAGTTGAAACATTTCATTTTGAAAATGTTGAAACAAAAAGGTTTTGTCCTTATAAAAAAAAATTGTGTGGGACGGGGAGGGCTGAAAATATTTTCCAATTTTTAGCTGAATTAGTGCATAGTTTTTGTTGATCTGAAATGTCTCTTTTTTGGATGAATAAACTATTTGTCCAAAAAACTTCACCCAGATCTATGTGTGACCTAGTGGGTTATACTCATATTCTATTCCCAGCTATGCTACTGGCTTAATCTGTGGGACTGGCTATGTCTCTTATCTTCTCTGTGCCTCAGTCTCCACATGTATAAAATGGGGATAGTGCTATTTTACTTACCCACCTTTGTAAAGTGCTGTGTGATTTCTAGATGCTTAGTGTGGCAGTATATATCTGCTAAGTATTGGTAATGGCAGCAGTAATATACACATAATAACCACTTTTGCTTTCTTTATGGTGATGTACAGTGGAAGGAAGAAACCATTTCTCAGGTGATCTCAGTGTCAGATCTAGGATTTGGCCAACTGAGAAATAAGGCTGTGGTACATTTTGCACCAGTTCTAAGTATCTCAGGGAATGGAAATCACAGGAGTCTGTGTGTGAGGGAGAGAAACCTTCCTTCTTTCCATGGACTACTGTGGGGTTCTATGGCGTGGTTGCAGGATGTGAATGAAAACAAATATCATCACTTTCTAGGGAATAATTACCTTTAGACTGGGGTCCATGTTGGCCTCTGGGCTTTGCTCATAATGAAGAAAATCCTCCTGACTCTGTTTCCCTTTTTCATTTTTACTGCTGCTCAGATACTCTCTCAATTATTCTACTCCAACTTCCAAAATGGAGCATGTAACAGCCAAGAATAATTAAGAGCAGCCTTGAAGCTGCTCTAAGTAGCACCAGAGGCCAAATCAGCCTAGTATTAGGGGTAGGTGAGCATAGTGACACCTTCCTCCCATATCCGTTGTGCCCTGCACTGAGCAGAGCTTGACCAGACCCAAAAAGTTAGGTCAGTTTCTCTCAAAATGGCATTATGTTTGAGTGGACAAACCAACTTCTCCTTTTTCATAAAAATTTGGAATTGATAAATTTCAATGTGACTATTTCCTACAGTCCTACCACGAGATAAATTTGGTTTTTTGTAATGACTTTCATCTGTATTTTGTGAATTAATGAATAAATAAATCATCTACAGGAAACCCAAAGTTCCTGATTTTGAGAACAGTGTGTCATGCAAGAGTGAGACCAATCAAACACAATTTCTGAGGCTTAGAAGCATTTCCTCTCTTTGGCCCTAGGAAATCCCACCCAACCCTCTTGGACTCGCCTTTGATGGTTTTTATTTACCATGACTATGTCCCTAATCTATGGTAGTTCTCTCAGTTTCTGCCTACCTTCTCTCATGTTGCATTAATCTGAAGTTTCCAGCATAAATAGTTTTTGTGTCTCATGTGACAGTGCAAAGCCTTTAGAGAAAAGAGGGACCTATTTTAGTCATGCTACCAAAGTCAGCAGACTCTTAGTTTCAGATAAGTGCAAAAAAAGGAAAAGAAAGAGAGAGGCCGGCCAAGTTTCAGAAGCCAGATGTTCCAGTAAGGAGGGATACAATTTCAGAAGAGAATAAAGTAGCACCTGATTACTGCTTAGAGCTTATTTCAGGATGGGAGGAGAGTACAGGTCTTTCCTCGATAATTAGAAAACATCTGTTCCAGTTTCAGTCCCTTCAGTCACATTATGTCCTCTGATTTTCTGAACCAGGCACAAAGTTACTCCTTTTCTATGAGCTTGCTTGACAATGATCTTTTCACCCTCTGTCTTTCTGCTGTTTCAACATTCTCGACCACACCGTCCGTTTCAACTCTCTTTCCTTCCTGGGCTTTCATAACTGCATGCTTGAGGGGCTCTTCTACCACTTGGACAACTCCTCCAGTGTCTCCTTTGGCAGCTCCTCCTCCTTCCCTTTCCACTGGTGTCCCACAGGATTCTATCCTTCCCCCCACCACACACCTTAGTCCTCCCACCACACACACTATCTCTGCACCTGCTCATCCACTCCCATGGCTGTAACTAACTTGTCTATGCTGGTGTCTTCCAAATCTTCTACTTCGTCCATATTCTCTCTACTGATTCTTGTATCTGCCACTATTTTTCTGGTATCCCTTTTTCAGGATATCCTGCCAGCTACCTAAACTCAATAAGGCAAAACAGAATTCCTCATCTCCCTGTCACAAGTCTTCCCCTCTCCTTCTCTTATTTTTCACAGCAGATCATCCCTGTTCCCCAGGCCAAACACCTTAATGTCATGTTGACTCATCTCTCTCCTTTTACCTTACATTCTGTTAAATCCTGATTCTTCTTCATTCGGACTTAGAATATCTCCATTTTCATCCCCACTCCCAACATCCTGTCCATTCCTTGAAAATCTCCCACAGAAATAACAGAGCATTTTGCCTGTGGAACCTTACACTTGAGCCAGGAATGATCCAGCTTGACTCTCAAGGTATGTCTACACTGCAGTTAAAAACCCACAGCTGGCCCAGGCTAAGTGATGCCGGCTCATGGAGCTCAGGTTAAGAGTCTGTTTAATTGAGGTGTAGACATTTGGGATCAGGCTGGAGCCCAGGATCTAGGACCCTGAGAGGTGGGAGGGTCCCAGAGCTCGGGCTACAGCCCCAGCCTGAATGCCTATACCCCTTAGACCAAGTCCCAGAAGCATGAGACAGGTGGCCTGGGGCAGCCTCAGGTGTCCAATTGCAGTGTAGAGATACCCTCAGATCCCAGAGCAAATGTGAAGAGCTGGCAGGTAGATAAACATCTCTTCACTTGTACACAAAGAACAGTTGATTTACACTTATTATCAGGCTAAACATGGAACCTCATGACATCATTTTCAGAGAGTATTTTTCGGAGTATTTTTCGGTAAGGCATTTTCCACCACATACATACTAGCTGGGGAGCAGGTGGGTGTGTCTCAAATGAGGCTGGGGAATGGTATGTGACAAGAAAATTGTCTTTGAGTGCGCAGCTGCAAATACCCAGCTCTAGTGGAACAGGAGCTGTTCTGTGTGAGGGCTGACTGCATTAGAGGACTGTTGGTTTAAAGCATCATCATTCATCATTCATCTGGAGACACCTGATACTACAATATTTTAGCTTTGCAGATTTTTTTCACTATTGCTCCCTCCTCTTCATCTTCTTTTTTTCCTCAGGAAAGAAGAACTATTCCTCTTTGACCAGCTAGGCTTGAGCTGTGCCCTAATGGCCCCTGGCTCTGGCTCTGACAGATGTATAGGTCACTACCAAATGGCTTTGGGTTTGATTCTTCATTGCATTGTGCTATAGGTCAGCAGCTGTGTCTTTGTAAAATGGGAGTGAAGCTTCTGATACCCTGTCTGTGCTTCTCCAATGATTCTTCCCTTGTGCGAGTTAGATTTAGGTGCAGTGTCACTGACTTACTCAGCAAACTGAGCTGTAATCTCCAAAAGGGTTGTAGCTCAGCCAAAAGGGGAAGTGGTTAGCAATAACTGCGTTTAGTCTCCAGCTAGGTTCCTGGGTAAAATCGATATAAGTGGTTGATAAAATCCAGAGCAGCTCTCAGACGACTCTAAAAACAAGTGCAAAACTAATGCACAAGGATTCCACTCAGGGTTAACAGCTAAGAATGCCATGCTCCAAGTCTGCTGCTGTGCTGAGGTCCTCTGGTGAGATATGACCCCTTCCAATCACCCTTTCCTTGTTGCCTTTTATTGCATAGGTTTTTTGTCTGGAAAGTAGTGTGGAAATTGCAACCTGTTTACCTTTGAATCATATGGAGAATCACTCTCACAGAACAAACAAGCATAGGCATTCCTGGAGCCAGGAGATATGGAAAAGAAGGAAAAGTGGCAAAGCAACTGAGCAGATTATGGTAAAATGCGACCCCTCAATATCCCAGCAGTGCTTGTCAGGAGTGGGCAAAAGTCACTTTGGAGGCTACCACAGAAGCATTGCACTATCACAGACTTTGGGAGACTTTTAAGTGACTATTGGCAGTGGAGTGAGAGCTTTGCCAGAGAGGAGTTTTTTCCTCTGCAGGTTTAATTAGCATTTCCTTTAGGAGCTGCTTGTGCCTATTTTTACACACTGTCAGCTGAGATTCTTATTTCCCTTGTGATACTCTCCAAGTTCCCCAAACCGTAGTGAAAACCCAGCGGTTCAGGGATTGCAGTGCTCATGCAAGCCACCGTTGCAAAGACAAGGGAATGAAAAGAGAGGCCATGAGGCCCACACCTTGTTCATCTTCCACTATCCAAAGACACACCTATCTGAAAGTGTGCATTTCTGGTGTAAACTCCTATTGGAGAATTGGGATGGTGTAACCTCGTAAACTACACCAGAATTACCTGCCAGAACTGCAGCCACAGTGCTCATTCACACTCACAACCCAGAATCCAGCCTTTTGCCTTGCCTTGAATCTCACTGATTTAGAATTAGTCTTCATCCATCAAGGCAGACTTACCAACTTCAACCATCTCCAGGATGCAAAGCCTGATGGCAAACCCTCTTCTCCTCCCTTTCCCACACACAGCTACCAGCTCCTGGAGGTGTGTGTGTGTGGGGGGGGGGTGGAATTAAAGACTGCCAACTGCTTCCTGAGGTGCTTCCTCCTATTTTTACTTATCTTCCTGTCAGCATGTTTAGAGCAAATATTTAGTACGCTGCTTATAATGTAGTTATCGATAATCGATCCTTGCTTCTAAGGAACATGCAGTGACTTGTCTCCATCAAATTAAATTAGAAGAGGCGTCGCCAACTCTCTCCTTAATAAGAAGGTGAGCAGGTGTGACCAGGTTGTGTCTGGCAATGTGGGCAAACAAATCTAGACCAGAGAATTGCTGGATGAGGTAATTTCTATTTTGAGGCATAATATGAGCAAACAAAACAAAGTCTTTTTTGGTGTTACGCAGTTTTCCCCTCTTGTGCATGTCCAATAAACAATGAGAAAATTGACAGAAAAACTACAGTCAAATGTGGGGAAAGTTGCAGAGATTTTAACTAATATTACAGGCATTTTCTTCAAATTTGTGGGAAGGGGATCTCTCCTAAATATATGCATATATGTGCGGGAATTTACTTATTCATGCAGGGATCTGTTTTTTGGTTTTGTTTTGTTGTTTTCAATGCACTGTGCTGATCATTCATGTGCTTACTTACAGTTACTTACTTTCACTGGGCTCCATTAAATACTGGACATTTACCTCCCACAGGAGTGAAATTTACCACCATATCTGAGGTATTTCCATTCTAATGCCCTGATCCTGCTACTTATTTCATGTGGAGAGCCCCATTGTCTTCAGGGTATAAAACATGAATGTTGTGGAATGACACCAGTGCCTCCACTTTTCCCCTGGAATACACTCTCAGAAGATACCTTGGCAATTATCAGTATCTCGAGACCTCACCATATTAGGTTATAATCAGAATGGTTTAAGATTAAGATTAAGCCGTGTCTGTGCTACATGTAAACCATTTTTCAGTAAGCCATTTTCAACTAAACTGTGCTCAGCAGGGCAGTAAATCATGCAAACAATGGTAATCAGGTTTAGGCTCTGTGTATTAGCTGTAAACTGTCTTAGACATCGCTTCACCTAACTTGATCTCCATGGGGTTCCAAGAGGGCACAGGAGTAAACTATCATGGAACAAGTTTCAGGACTGAAGCTTAAGTCTATGGACCACTGCAAATACTTTGGTAAAGGGCCAGATCCTTAGCTGGTATAAATCAGTTCAGCTTCACATCAGTGTAGTGCTGCTGATTTACACTGGCATCTGATCTGATCCAATGTATGTGACGCTTCCTGAGGATGTGAGGCATCTTTCTATCATCTGCCTTTAGTGCGAGGAAGCCTCGTCTGTGCCTGGTGTGGATCATTTCCCCAACTCCACCAGCCATGGACAACACAAGCACTTCCCTCCAGGCCTACGCGAGTCCTGCTCTCTCTCTCTACTTGGTAGCAATAGGCACACTCCAACCCTTGAGCCCTCCAAACTCCTGGTCCACTCGACACTTGCAGGATTCACAGATTCACTGCTTCCAAAGAAGCAATACACCCCAGCTTACTAGTACCACCTCAGATCACAGCTTGCTTAACACACAGCACTTGTAAGTGTTTATAGTGAAATCAAGTATATTTAACAAAGAGCAGAGATTCAAGTGATGACAAGCAGAATTAGTGGAAATATTTACATATAAAATAAAATCATACTAGACTATCTAGAACCTAGATTTACTTAAATGAGTACCTCCCTGTTGTGTAGAATATTGCTCACCCAAAGTCCTTCCAGCATTTTACAGCCAGGTTTGGCTGTGATCTTTCATTCATAAGACAACTTATGCATCTGCTTGCCTTGCTGGTGAAAGATCTAGTGCACTTGATTGCTCCCCCAGATGTATTAGAACAATCCATTACCCTTATTCATAAACGGGATGCCCCCCTGCGGGTGGTTGGGGTTTTCTTTTGCTCATTTCCTGTTGATTTCACACTCTCTCAGCATCTGCCTCAGTATGCAAATAGGCATAGCTGGTGAGTCAAACAATTCACAATGACCAGACAGGGAGATAAGCATCTGTTAACTCCAGTCTGACAGGAACTTATCCAAGACATGTCACCACCTGTTCACCTGCCTTAAGAACATACTTTCCAATGTAGTCACATAACTCCTTAAATAATATCCATACATACATTTCACAGTCACTATGATGACTGGCTCTCGGCAGGGACCTCACATACCTTGGATGAATTTTATGCATATATATAACCCAGAAGATCCCAGTAAAAACCTGTGCATCCTTTGTGCTCTCTGCCAGTTGACACCCAGGAGTCTCTGGGTCACAAGATGCCACCATGCAGTAATAGTACATGCTATAGGGGTTAAAATGTCCAGTTTTTTTCATGGAGCCCATGTAAAGCAATAGCTAGGTTGTTAGCTTATCTCTCAAATGGAATTAGACAACACACTGATGGAAAAAGCAGCCCCAGCGTGGAATCAAGTATAGGTATCATCATAGGTGGCCCACACTTGCATATACTTGGGGCTTGATTCTCCGCTTGTGTAGTCAAAAATCAAAGTCATATCCTCCACTGAGGTAAGTCACCATAGTTTCATTGACTTTAGCAGAGCAGCATTGATTTACATACGCTGAGGTTCTGGCCCTGTCAAATCAAAATGATACTTTTTAACTCACAGCATATCGGTGTAAATGTCTACCTAAAGTACAAGGCAGTAGAGAATCAAGCCTTTTGCCTTTCACTCTTCAGGTCTGCAAAGAAAGCCCCTTGTCATTTTTAAGCCATTTTAAGAGAGATTTAACAACCTAAGATCTCATCTGCTCTTCTAGGGAAACCAAGATAGGTAAAACAATTACTAATAGTATTTCAAGCCACTGTTTCCTTAGATAGTTTTCAGCGCAGTTAGATTGGTTGGTGTGGAGGGGGAATAGCTGTGTGTTTTCCAATTCATTTTTAAATAAATACCAATTGAAACTTTTAATCATGTTAGTAACTGATACACAGGGCCTGAAAGTAATTAACATTGTCCTGCCTGAACACACTTTGGTTGAAAATGGCTTACTGAAAAATGGTTTATGTGTAGCATGGACGGGGCTTAATCCATGTTTTTGAAAAACCATTCTGACTATAGCCTAATATGTACAGGGCCAAAGATAACGAGCATTGCCAAGATATCTGCTGTGAGTTTGTTTTTAGGGAAAATGTGCAGGTCTTGATGTCACTACATGTAGCAGTTACAGGAGAATAGAGACTGAGTCTTTTACTAAGAGATGTTTCTAGAATCCTAGGGTAGAGAGACTGTCAAATGCCTTTCAGCTCAAATAGTAGGACAGGGAAATCCTGCTTTGGAAAATATAAGCACACAGAGCCAAACCTGAGCATGGGAAGGGTAGAGAGAGGGAGGAAGCATGATGTAGACCATAGAGATAACAGGGTCCCCAGAAAACTCACATCAAGAAGCTTACTGCCCTTATTCTGGTGCTCTCCAAAACCCACATGGATGCCTCTGCCCAGGCCTTCCTTCAGAAGAACTACCGAGAGTCATTGAGAGGGATCAGAGAGTCTGGTTTCCTGTTTAAAACATATTACATAGCCAGACCCAGCAATTAAGAGCATGCCCAACTCCAGACAGGAATAATGTAGCATTGGAGATGGACATGGGCTGTGTGTGGGGCTGCATAAGAGCTTTTCATTCATGTCAGGCACACACACATTATGCAGACAGTGGGCCAGATTCTGATTTTGTTTAAACCAGTGTAAAGCAGGAGTAACTCAGCTGAAGCCAGTAGCTGGACTGTACATTTTACATACAGTCCTGTGTCAGGGGTGGCACAGCTGCACCAACTTTGAGGATGCACTAGAAAAGATTGTGCCTCAGGACGCACAGTCTCTCCCAGTGCTGTGCAGTGGGGACACGAGGACGCACACTTTGCTCCATGTATTAGCATGGTGCAGATGGCTTCCTCCAGCTCATTGGCTCTGCTCCATAGGCTGTGTGAAAAGGTGGTGCAGCACTACTATGCTGCCCCCTTTGGTGTAATTTCTTCACCAGTAGGGAAATCACTCCCTGCTCAAATTGTCTGCTATTGCAAGCAGTATTTGTGTTGGATGAACCAGGATGGGGGCTCCTTGTATTCCCATACAAGTGCCATTCACCAGGCTTAATAGAGTTACATCAGCATGAACAGTGCATGTTCCTTGGTTGCAAGTATATTTATTGTATGTCCTAAGACACCAAGGTAGCTAACCACAGACAGAATTGCACACGCTGTACCCAGCCCGCCACTAACAAAATGGAATGTTGTTTTCCACAGCTTCCTCTGCCAGATGACTGCATTCTAACCCACCTACCTCAAATTCACACATCTGTTCTGGGTAACCAACAGACTCCTCTCTTCTCTGTGTGTAAATCTTTGCTTCTCCTATAGTGCTGAGTAACAACCATAACTTACCAGTCCTAAGGATGGCTACAGACAGGCATCTCGCAGATGGGTCTGGCATTTGGACTTGCCTTTTTCAGGTAGTAAAAATCACAAGGATCTGATTCTCTTTTCACTTACCCTAATGTAAATCGAGAGTGACTCTGTGAAAGCTAATGAACTTACACTGGGAAAAGTTAGATCTGAACCAAGATCTAAAGGCCTTTCATCTTGTTTATGCTAAATGATCAGATTATTCAGAGTGGGTATAAAAATGCCCATTGAAATCAGAATATTAAAATTTAACATCTGGTGGGTGAAAGTGGTACCTGAGTTCAGACCTTTGGAGACATAGGCACAGGCAGGGGTGGCTCCAGGCCCTAGCACACCAAGCGCGTGCTTGGGGCTGCAAGCCACAGGGGGCGCTCGGCCGGCGCCCCGAGGGCAGCAGGCAGGCTGCCTCCGGCAGCTTGCCTGCGGAGGGTCCGCTGGTCCTTTGGCTTCGGTGGACCTCCTGCAGGCCCTGAAACTGCGGGACCAGCGGACCCTCCGCAGGCAAACCACTGGAGGCAGCCTGCCTGCCGTGCTTGGGGCGGCAAAATCCCTAGAGCAGTCCCTGGGCATAGGCATTAAAAACAGAGCATCCGGAGTGCATTTATACTAGTTTTAAGTTGGCATAACTTCATTTATTTTATCTGAGCTATTCTTGATTTAGGATAGTGTAAATAAGAGGGGAATCAGGCACAGAGACTGTTTTACAGTTGAACAAGACATTGAAACTGCCTGAGTGTGTTAGACATCGTAGGTGAGGATTTTCAGACATATATTTCAGGCACATTCAGCTAAGAAGAATGGACAAAAGGGAAAAAATGTTAAATTGGACATTGCCACACAAGCTGGTTTATAGGAGAAGATGGCATTAATAAGCCAGGAAGGACCTAAATTTGTTAACAATATATAAATTGTTTTACACTGTGTATTCAGCATTAGGGTCCCTACTCAGGAAGATGTATTATTGAGGATAGCATTTAAGCCCTTGCTTAACTTTAAGCACTGGCTTAAGTGCTGTCTGTGACATTGCACTCCATATGTTTTATGGAAATATGCTTATGAATATGACATAACTGGAATATGCTTTATGCTAAATACCCCTTGTATGGTGTCATTAGAAAGCTTGTAATCTGCTAAGTGTGTTCATCCTAATTGCTTGCATGTATTATTTCTATATCTGGAATAAGGAGAATAAGGATAAACTTGTATCACTAATGTAAACACATTAAGTGGAGGCCATTAATGGTGCTCCAGAAATAATCCGTTGTAAATGGCTCTAGTTACTTAAAAGCCTTCCTGTGTAGGTGTGAGCCAGCCCATGGGGAATGGAGACTAGGGGTCTTACAGTGACATGCAACCATGTCACCTAATAATGAAATCCATCTTAAATCTGGTACTTTTCCATTTAAGAGGAGGGGTGGGGATGCAGAAAGATAAAAGATTACTGCCTTGTGACAAAGCTATAAAAGGAGGTGGAGCAGGACAAAAAGGGTTGCCAGTCATGATAAAACCCCTGCTTACCACCTGAGATGTCTGCTGGAAGTAACAAGGACTGTACTAGGGGAAAGGATTGGGCCCAGACTAGGAAGGAGTCTAATCTGTGAAAGAAGCTTATTGAAACATCTCGGAGGGTGAGATATTACCTGTAATTGGTTTCTTAATGTATTAGGCTTAGACTTGTGTGTTTTTGCCTTATTTTGCTTGGTGACTTACTTTGTCCTTCTGTTATTACTTGAAACCACTTAAACTCTCCTTTTTATATTTAATAAAATCACTTTTATTTATTAATAAACCCAGAGTAAGTGATTAATATCTAGATCAGCAAACAGCTATGCATCTCTCTCTATCAGTGATATAGAGGGTGGACAATTTATGAATTTACCCTGTGTAAGCTTTATACAGAGTAAAATGGATTTATTTGGGGTTCAGGCTCCCATAAAGGCTGAACACTGGGTGCTGAGAAAGTCCCTGTTAACTGAGAAGCCCCTGGGCTGAGTGAATCTCAGTTTCAGTGAACTGCAGAGAGGCGTGGCCCCACCTCTGGGTCTGTACTGGAGCTGACTGGAGTTTCTAACTCAGCAAAACAGGAGTGGAGGGGCATCTGTTCTGGCAGGAAGGTTGTTCTCAATAATATCCCAGCTCATAAGTGACAGTGTCGAGGGGAGTCTCTGTGACTGAAAACAGATTCATTTGGGATTTGGTTCCCATTGGGAACTGGGTGTTTTGGTGTTGGAGAGGTAACCTGCTCAGCTGTTTTTGGTTAAAGTCTGTAGCTTTGGTGGCATGGCTCAGACCCTAAGTCTATGTTACAGTAGGTTAGCATGTCTGGCTTAACAAGGCAGGGTTCTGGAGTCCCAAGCTGGCAGGGAAAATGGGCTCAGAGGTAATTTCAGGTGACAGGCCCTGTGGGTCTCTGTGACCAAACCCATCACACTGTCCTCAATAGGGATAGACGTAAGCTGCTACTTAAGTGCTTTCCTGAATTGGGGCTTAGGTGTCAGAAGAGGGTGGCTGGATATTTTTCCTGATGCAGCATAACTTTAGTTCACTTTTCACCTTTTTAGATAGTCTGTTTATTTTCATTGAGGTTTGACTTGAGTTCCTGTGTTTTGGCAACAACAGATTGACAGTTACTTGGTTTATTTTTCCCTCCTACATCTGAAACAAAGTTTGTTTTTCTGTACTTTCTGTATTCCGATCTGAGGGAGTAAAAGAGGAGTCACTCATGGAGTTAGCCACCGGTGATTGCTAAATATGCCTGCTCTGTTGAAAAATAAGGCAGAACACTAAAAATATTAAAGTTATTACCAAAAAAATTATTTGTTATTCCTGATGGGATTCTGCAGTTTAACTGATGCCCCTGGAACTCAGCTGGAATGTTAAATGAAAGCCAGAGGCCCCCCACACTTGTGTCAACAGAGAAAAGCTTCTCACAGCAAGAACCTCTAAAAATCAGAACTGAAAAATAATATCCTAGAAAAATAAAACCACTCCTAAGAAAACAGAAAATGAATAAATTAGAGACACAATAGGAATGAACATGGTACTAAGAGTGTGATGAGATTGTCAAATAAAATTAGAGAACACAAAGCACTGAAAGTTTTCTACATATAAATAAGCACGCACACATTCTGTTCTGAGGTAAACAACCCAAAGTTTGCCTCAGAGTTACCCATAGAGTTTTCAAATTAAACACAGAGGTCCTCAGACCATTGTGCTCCAACTTAATTACCTTCTTGCAATCTGTCTTCTCACACACAAAAAGAAATGCTCCAATATTTTCTGTGTCCCTTCCTCTCTACAAAGTGCTAAGGAAAAATTAAAGGAAGCAACAGAGAGAAGAATGGGTGCAAGTTCAATTCTGAAGAAAGGATCAAACATTTTCTACTAAAACAAAAAAAATCAATCATGTTTTGCTGCTGAGGTTATCCATCTATGGTCAACCCCCTCCTGGTCTCTTTTGGCTGGATTCTCATTGCTGTGCAGATTTAACACCAGCCAAGCCTTTGTCCCATTGATTTCAGTAGGACTTGTCACCTTATTATGGTGAGCAGAGATTGGCTTCATAAGAATGGAAGGGTCTGGATGAGTACATATGTTTTTTCATTAAGTGAATATAATGCAGGTGAAAGGCTCTAGACTGACAGACCTGGAGAGTGAAATGCTCTATACATAGAACAGGAACAGCATCCACAGGTTATGCTAGGTTATCCATACTGCTTGGCCAATATGCCCCAGCCCACATCTGAAGTGGTTATCTCCATGGGTGGGCATGTATAACGCCACCTCTGTGTTTTTTTCACTCATAGGCCTCTCTGCTGAGACAGCTGACAAAAGTGCTAGGTGGTACCAATGGTGTGTATTATGTTTCTACCCACAAAAGCCAGACGTACTATAAGACTCAAAAGACATTTATTTTAATTTAAAGCAAACAAAAGTAAAGTTTCTAAAAGAGTACTGTGTGTGCATCTCTCCTGTACTGGCTGCAGTGATTCTGACTAAAACAGATGCCATATCTGCAGAAAGACAGTCTCTTTAGGAATGTAAAGTTTCAAGCTACATACACCACAGTGTAATGGTGACTTTTGTGAGGTTGACAGTTGTCCACTGAGAAATGTAATGAGACCATTTCAGACCAGCCATGGAACAGTCTTCAGATGGTAGTGACATTTCATTATTCAGCTGATTGGATTGGTGACCTAGCACTGAAAATATCCACAAACCACTTGTTACAGTCCCTTGAGTTGTCCTTTCTCCAGTGTCTGGATCACTATAATTTAACTCCTATACAGCTCTGAAAAACTAAACATACTTCAGCATAAAATAAATAAATATTCCTCTGAAGTTATATTTGTTTTTCAGTAGCCATATTTATAATTCTTCACTATCTTAGCAGGAGTCCCAACACTTCAAATGTATCCAGGAAGTTTAATGTGGAAACCATAAACAGGGAAACAGCAAACTCAGTATGATCATTCTGTTTTATTATGGTAATTTTAAATATCTAAGACATGATTGTGCTAGGTGAGAGAGACAGTACCTAAAGCCACAGTAAATCTCCCCATAATGCATAACATGAAGTGTGTACCAGCCCTCTTTTGCACATCGTACATGTCTGTCTTATATCTTGACAGAGAAAATGCACTGAACTGTAAAATGTCTTCACTACCAAAAAAAATATGGTATCAGTTCAGCAATACCCTATAGGTCTTAGCACAAGCTTATACATTTTTTATTGTTCTGGAAAAAGAAGTTGTTTATGCGAGTTTCTGGTTGATAAATTAATCTCTGCATGTCTTCATTCCTCAGAGCTCTAGTAACGATCAGAGTTCTTCACAAAGGTGGGTAGCTGTGGGTCGTAGATGTCCAAGGAAATCTCAGAAGTATTGTTGGTGATTAAGTTAATAAATCAGTACTCTGCCAAATCTGTACTGAATCAACACCCTTGCATGAAGTTAAGAAATATCTAGGTTCTAAAGTCCCATGATGTGCTGTCTTTCAGATGAGACATAACACTCAGATGCTGATTACTACTAGTGGTCATTAAAGATCCCATCACACTTATCAAAAATATAGGGGTTGTGTCTCACATGTCCTAGCCAAATTTTAATTTTGGGGGCCAGATATTCCATTACTGTAAATTAGCATAGTTTGATTTCAATGAAACTATCCAGATTTACACCAGAAGAAGATCTGGCCCTGCTTGCCCTAACTTTCCCTTTCTATTTTATTTGGATATGATATTTTTCTTCACTTTCTGTGCACTGTCACTGTGTGCTGTTACTGCCAATGGGAGTTGCGTGAGTGCTGTGCCGCTGAAGGCCTAGCCAATAAACAATTCTATCTCACTGCATGTGAAGTTATTCCCGAGTTTCCTAAGCACTGTGAGATCCACCATGGAAGAAAGATCCTGGGTGGGGAGAGCAGTAGATGTGGTATATCTTGACCTTAGTAAGGCTTTTGATAATGTTTTGGATTACCTTCTCAGAAACAAACTAGAGAAATACAGCCTTGATGGAGCTACTATAAGGTAGGTGCATAACTGGTTGGAAAACCATTCACAGAGAGTAGTTAGCAGTGGTTCCCAGTCAAGCTGGAAGGGTAAATCGAGTGGGGTCCTGCAGGAATTGGTCCTAGGTACAATTTTGTTCAAGATCTTCATCAGTGTTTTAGATAATGGAACAGAGAGAATACTTATAAGTTTGTGAACGATACCAAGCTGAAAGGGGTTGCAAGTGCTTTGGACGATAGGATTAAAATTCAGAATGATCTGGACAAACTGGAAAAAATGGTCTGATGGAAATTGGATTGAATTCAATAAGAAAAATCAGTTGCACACCAAGAAAATAGGAAAAGGATTTGAGGGCTATAGTGAATCACAAGCTAAATATGAGTCAACAGTGTAACACTGTTGTAAAAAAGGCAAGCATCATTCTAGCATGGATTATCATGAATATTGTAAGCAAGACACGAGAAGTAATTCTTCCACACTACTCCACGCTGATTAGGCCTCGAATGGAGTATTGTGTCCAGTTCTGGGCACCACATTTCAGGAAAGATGTGGACAAATTGGAGAAAATCCAGAAGAGAACAACAAAAAAGATTAAAGGTCTAGAAACATGTACTATGTGGGATTATTGAAAAATTGGATGTGTTTGGAGGAGACGGGGAGTGGACAGGACCACACACACACACATGATAACAGTTTTCATGTACATAAAAGGTTGTGACAGGAATGGTCTAGTTATTATATGGTCCTGCCTTGAGTGCAGGGACTGGACTAGAAGACTTATTGAGGTCCCTTCCAGTTTCCATTGAAAAATTTTGCCCAGCTCTAGCTAGAAATATAGAAATACAATTAGCACATTTGTTTCACTATAATCCAGCTCTTTTTACTTTATAAGACAGTGTGGAAATGAAGGGCCTGATCCTCTCCTGCCCTACTGCTTGTACACTCCTATACCCCTATGCAAACGGGATGTCAAGCACTACTGAATCAGAATGCTAGCATTTCACACCTACCTTACACAGGTGTAAGTTACTACACAAGGTGCCAGACAATGGAGAATCAGGCCTGAAATCTCACTAGATGCTATCTTAAAATAATAGCTACTAAAAATATGCTATTAAAGCACAAGCACCATAAAGTGGGGTCTGAGCTATAGCAGTGAAGTAAAAGGAAAAAATTGCAGTATCTTGGTTACTACTGCATGGTAACCTGTGGTATATGTTAACTTTTTCATGGAAGCAACTGTATAACAGTTCCTGTTGAGAACTTTCTTAAAAACTGAATATGTGGTTCATTCTATTTACAGAGGATGAAATTCACCAGCATGAAGCCTGTAGAACAGTAAATCACACTTAACACTGCTGTCCTCCACACTGAGAGGAATTGCACCCCAGATCTAGATTCTGGTTCCCAGATCCATCCCCTTTCTGTTGCTCTGATTGTGCAAAGAGGATGTGGGTGCTGCCTTAGATGGGCTCCTGAAGATTCCCCTGATGTGGGGTAATCTCAAGGTGGCAATTAAGCCAACATTTTCTGGTGCTAAGCCATCTGGTCCCCACTTTAAAGGGGCACTCGAGGTACGGCCAAAGTACACCATGCTCCAGCATTCATTGGCTTTTGGAGTTGTTCCCTAAGAATGGTCCTAGCAAGAAGAATTTAGAGCAGCCTTTAGACTACTGAAGCTACATTGTAGGCCAGTTCTAGTCCAG
Source organism: Gopherus evgoodei (assembly GCF_007399415.2). Classification (NCBI taxonomy): domain Eukaryota; kingdom Metazoa; phylum Chordata; order Testudines; family Testudinidae; genus Gopherus; species Gopherus evgoodei. Next base: position 199,836,687 of record NC_044322.1, on the reverse strand, counting down.
AATCAGGAAAGAGGTAAAGTAGTTTTGAGCCATTCCCTTCAGTCTCACCCTGGCCTTTTCTGAGTTTAACTTATGTCTACATCTACAATTTTGCAGCACTGGTTGTTACAGCTGTATTAGTACAGCTGTATAGGGCCAGCGCTGCAGAGTGGCCACACTTACAGCAACCAGCGCTGCAAGTGGTGTTAGATGTGGCCACACTGCAGCGCTGTTGGGCGGCTTCAGGGAACGTGAGAGCAAACTGCAGGGAAGGAGACCTGCTTGCACGGGGGTTCGGGGATACGCGAGAGCAACACGGGGAGGAGACCTGCTTCCCGCGGTTTGCTCTCACGTTCCCCGAACCCCCCTGCAACTGCAGGGAAGGAGACCTGCTTGCACGGGGGTTCGGGGAACGCGAGAGCAAACCAGGGGAAGGAGACCTGCTTCCCCGCGGTTTGCTCTCGCGTTCCCCGAACCCCCCTGCAAACCGCAGGGAAGGAGACCCTGCTTGCTCGGAGGTTCGGGGAACACGAGAGCAAACCGGGGAAGGAGACCTGCTTGATTACCAGGAGGCTCCTCAGGTATGTCTGCGATACCTGCTTATTCCACGGAGGTCCAGAAAAGCGCTGGTAAGTGTCTACACTTGATTACCAGTGCTGGATCACCAGCGCTGGATCCTCTACACCCGAGAACAAAACGTAGTACGGCCAGCGCTGCAAACAGGGATAGTTGCAGCGCTGGTGATGCCTGCAGGATGTGTACACCTCCTAAGTTGCAAGCGCTGTAACCCCCTCACCAGCGCTGCAACTTTGTGATGTAGACAAGCCCTAGCTAGACTCATAGTCCCCATGCATACAAGTAGCACTTTTCATTATTCCTGTCAGTGATAGTGGCTGTTTTGTACGTTCTTCTTGCTACTAGTGGAGTAACCTCTAACCCCAATCTTAGCAACTCCCAAGGACACCCTAACAGAAAAGCCAAATGTTCAGTTAAGTCAGTTTATAATTCTAACTAGATGTGTGTACATTATTCTGACTGTCAGAGGGTTGATAGTCCAAGTTAAAAAAAATGTTATGTCAAGTGCAGATCAAGTTGTCTGTTACATGGAGACAGAGTGGCAATGCCTGTGTCACACTGAATGGTTAATAGTGCAAACCTGTAAAGAAATGAAGTGTGCCTAAAACACAAATAGGTTTGGCATATTAAGTAAGGGCTCTGGTAAATATAGACCATGAGCAGACATTCTCCTCACAGTGGAGCTAAAGGTTCTTTAACACTCAATTTTGTTTTGCCTGCTGTTCTTAGAATATATTTTCACTTGTGAAGACCTTTGCAATGGAGGATTTATAATAGTAATATTTAATTAACACTTACCACTTACATTGCGCTTTTCATTTGTAGATCTCAAAGCTTTTCTAAGAAATGAGTATAATTTTCCCTATTTTATGGAATTGAGGCACAGAGTAGATAAGTGATGTGCCTGAAGTGGAGGGGAGTCATTGTCAGAGTGATGACTAGAATCTAAATTGCCTGAGTCCCAGACCAATGCCCTATCTATCAGGCAAGGCGGCTTCCCAATTGTAACTGTTCACTGTCTGGCTATTCCTTTAAATAATGCCTGCTCTGCATTTGTATCCACCATCACCCAAATTATGAAGGCAATTGTATACACAAATTAGGTCTCCAGCCTGACCTGCCAGTAACCACTGACTTGCAGAAAAGAAAGGACAAAAGTTAAGCTTTAGTTTAGACCCAGGGTTTCCTCAGTGCTCTGAAGAAAACAAACCTTGGCAATTAAGGGCCCCAGAACTGAAGCACAGATTCTGTACTTAAATAGAATAACATGTTGACCTAGTTCTAGCAATATGATGTTTGGGTAAGGAAGAAAACGGCTTAACTGTTCTCACAGCACTAATATCAAAGTGCAGTGAATTTTAGCACAATAGTTTTAAATTTTACACTTCTGTATGCCTTTCATAATGAGTAAAGTACCAATTACTGTAGAATTGCTCATCTGATCCCTATCTTTTTCATCTATGTATAGTAATTATTATTATGTGCCAAGGGACCTTTTGAGATCAGTGAGAGTTCTCCCATTGGTTTAAGTGGTGCTGGATCAGGCTCTGAATCCTTCAGTTGTACTCAAGGCAAATGTTTCCATTCAAGTCAACTGCAGTTTTGCACAAGTGTGAATGACAGGAATTTGACCTGTATTTTTAACATGACTGCACACAAGATAAGAATTACTCATCTGTACTTCCAGGTCCTGACATTTCAGACATTTATGCAAACAATTGTCCATGCAGCTCTATGTGCAATTTGCACATGGAGTGACTACAACTGTGTGCACAAATCTCAGAACTACATGTTTATATGGCTAGTGAAGCATCTCTGAGTTGGCCTGCAGTTACCTGCAGGAATGTGTGGACATCACACCTTCAATGTTAAATAACTTGCATGCATCAGACTTGATGGTATTAATGATTAATTTTTATTATTTGTATTAATATTTTATTACTAGAAGTAGAGACTAAGATCCCCAATCATAGACCAGGATCCCATCTGCAGGTGTCTATTAAAACATAACAAGAGATGATCTGTGCCCTAAAGAGCTTACAAGTAACTGTCCCGCTGTCTGTTTGGGACATGCACACTGAAGCTGCAGCAGATGAAAATGCTGGATTTTGGCTTTTGCCTGATCCAATTTAAATGTAATTGGTTCACTTTATATTTCCAATAAAAACACTAGGCCAAATTCAGCTGTCATGCACCCTGTACAATCCCTCTGACTGCAGTGAGATTGCGAGAGGGTGGAAGCCTGCCATGAATTTGGCACATCATCGTTAATAAAACAATACAGCTTTTCCTCAGCTGCCGTGAAAACAATAAGTGGAGTAGATGTTTAAAATGAAAGAATCAGCTTTTCAAGCTGTGGGTGATATATTATCTAAAACAGGGTATGAAAAATAGACCAACATATTTGTCATACCCTCTGGGAAGCCACATAGAGGGAGTGATTAAATTTAACATAGCTGACCTTGTTGTCCTAAATCTAATGAATCAAAGTGGACAGAGATGCCCTTATCCACCTGGTGCTGTCTCATGTCGTGGACTCAAAATCCCCTATAATTCATCCATCTTAACTCCATGGATGGTGCAACTGATTAATACACTGGCCTATCACCTTTCAAATGGAGTTTTAGGTCTGCTTGGCCTAAAGTGAAATTAGCCTTGGCTGCTCCCTTCTTCCATAAAAGAAAGTAACCGCATGAAAAGACTCTGTGCTGAAGAATGTCAGATTAACTCAGTGAGGTCCTGGTCTTGCATTGGGATCAACGTGCGGATAACAGTGATTTTGGCCACGATCAGACCCTTATCGAAGTTTCTCAAAGAAGCTGAGGAGGGCAACTTGTGTACATCCATAAGGTTTGCCAGCGGTGACAGATGCTAAGTCTTTTATACTGTAATAATCAGGTTCTGTTTGTATTGCAGCTGTTCTTTTATATCATGTAACCAATTACTATTTACTTTTGCATTGCTGTAACCTAATTATTGTGCATCATGTCTGCAGTACATACTACCTGAAACAAACAAAAAGAGCGAAGAGGATGTTCAGACAGGAGGTTATAAAATGCATTTTTGCCACACAAAATTACATTTCCAGTTCCAGTCCAGAGTTATTGTCCCCACTCCATTGCATTAGCTGTTGTAATTACAGAACAGGCTCGCCAAATTCTGAAGGCAAAATTTAAACTCCTTCTGGTTTATCAGCATCTTTCATCATAAAACAGGATTTATCCTTTCAAATGCATTTTCTTTCCCACTTGGGCAGATGCACTTATACTTTGAGCAACTGAGGATTACAGTAGAAACTTGCAAAGAATCCAAGAGTTGCAACTGATTTGCATAAAGGAGAGTAAATTGCAGCTATCCTCATATTCAGTGTTGAGCTTTGCCATGGGAAGATTGCAGGTCTCAACATGCAATGCTGTATCTTCATCTAAATAGCTTCCTTCTGGACTTAAGATGGGGTATTGTACACAGGAATCTACTTGGTCCTGATTCAGAAAGCCACTTACTATTATTTATTATTTGTATAATTGTAGTGCCTAAGTAGCCCTAGTCATGGACCTTGACTCCATTGTGCTAGGTGCTGTACAGACACAGAATCAAAAGATAGTCCTTTCCCTTAAGCATATGCTAGATTAGTGCGTGCCTCTGAGTTTGTGTGCACACAACACTCACAGCTGAAGGGGATGAGTGGGGATGAGAAAGTAGCTTTAAGCCACCTTGGTGATATATGTTAAAGCACACCAGGGAACATTTAGTGTGCACCACCAGTGTATACATGGACCAGTTAATGTGGAGCATGTTAGTTTGCTTTAGAAAGCACTCCCTCATAGTAGGTGTTACCTCAGTGTGTAGATTAGCCCTTAGACAGCCCTTGGGGCCTGCCTAAATTACCATGGCTTCTTGGGATTGCCCTAGGGGCTACAGCACTGCCCAGAATCGCCACTGTGTACTGCAGTCCACCCCCAATATGCCCCTCCCACTCTTGCTTCCAATACACCAGGGCTTTGCCAGGGCTTTCAAAAGGGTCCCTGGGGGGGTAGAGGGCAAAGGTAGTAGCTTTATGACTCTCTTCCACAATGCCTGCACCAGGGAAATTTCCTCCAGTCAGATATGGGGGGGGGTAGGGTCACAGAGTGGGCTCCCTCATCCTGGATTTCCCTTTGCAAGCAGTCCTTACACACTGATACATAAGTTCACCACAATGTACTTTATTTACAAGGTCTTATGAGGCCTCATGGCCCATCACCATAAGGCTTTTTGCAAGCTTCAGTGTACCTCTTGGGCACAAGAGGTGGGAGGGAAGAGGTCTTACCTCTCTGAGTCCTGAGCTGCTTTCTCACCCTCCCTTACCACCCTTCCCCTTTTCCCAGACCCCAAGCTGGTAGGGTGACCAGATGTTCCGATTTTATAGGACAGTCCAGATTTTGGAGGCTTTTTCTTACATAGGCACCTATTACTCCCCACCCACTGTCCTGATTTTTTACACTTGCTATATGGTCACCCTACCAGCTGGCTAATTGAGGCCCCTTGTTAACTGGTTAATCACTCAATCCTAATCAATTACCTCCCAATTTAGTCGCTGGCAGGGGGACACTCACCAAAGCCCTTTTACAAGTATCATTAGGCTTCTCCCACTGTGTCACAGGCCCTTTTATATCACTGTGGCCCTTTACTTGTTGTAATGGGGACACAGCAAGAGGGAGGCCAAACCGGACAGTCTCTACATAAAAGAATAAATGGACACAAATCGAACATCAGGAATTGTAACATACAAAAGCCAGTAGGAGAACACTTCAATCTCCCTGGACATTCCATAACAGATGTAAAAGTAGCCATTCTTCAACAAAAAACCGTCAAAAACAGACTTCAAAGAGAAACTGCAGAGCTACAATTTATTTGCAAACTTAACACCATTAATTTGGGCTTGAATAGGGCCTGGGAATGGCTGGCTCACTACAAAAGCAATTTTCCCTCTCTTGGTATTGACACCTCCTCATCAGTTATTGGGAGTGGACCACAGCTGCCCTGACTGAATTGGTCTTGTCAACATCAGTTCTCCACCTGTAAGGTAACTCCCTTCTTGTCATGTGCCAGTATATTTATGCCTGTATCTATAATTTTCACTCCACGTTTCTGAAGAAGTGGTTGTTTTACCCACGAAAGCTTATGCCCAAATAAATCTGTTAGTCTTTAAGGTGCCACCAGACCCCTCGTTGTTTTTGCGGATATAGATTAACACGGCTACCCCTCTGATACAGGAGGGAGGCTGTTGCTCAAAGTGTTTGAAGTTAAGCTTGTGCTTAAGTGTCTACAGGAACTGGAGTTGTCCTCTTTTGAAACTGTACCTCAACATTTAAAGATGTAAGCAATTTCAAGCTACTCGATGGGAGGCATTTGGTCCATAGGTTAACTGGGTGATCCTTGCATTAGAGCTGAGTAAGGAAAGATATTGTATATGGCTCATAACTTTGCAAACATTTCAGCAGGGAACACTGAGGCAGCAGGAACCCATCAGACTGCTAGAAATAAATACCATTTTTCAGTATACTTGAAGTTTAGGGCAGCTGTGAGACTCCACACATGCCTCTCACTGTCTCTGACTTTCTGAGACAGTGCTGGGTTGGTATTAAAATTCTTTTTGGTCCCTCCACATTCTAGCATTGTCTGTCACTAAGGACGGAGATTTATAAAGCAGAAAATCACTTCAGGTTTTAAAGAAATAGTTGAGCTATTTTATAAAATGCCTGATTGATTTGAAACTGCTCACACTGAAATCTTTCTTTGACTTCTTATACCCAATTTCTCACTTACTGTCCCTGATTTTTGTCGTTTGTTCTTGATGTTTGGAGCACTCTTCCAGATTTGTGTCACAGGAATGTGCTTTCTTCACAAGCCAGTGCATGGATGCATTGCCCTTAGAGCAGGAAGGAGTGCTTCATGAATAGGATTTTTTAAATATGCAATGGAAACTAAAGGCTTCAGGTGGAGACTTATTATAAGCATTGACCCTCTCTGTAGCCTGAGCATTGATCTGGTCAAGTCCCCACACCCGTGTTAATGCACTTAAGCACTCAGATACTACAATGACAGGTGCTATATGAGACAACAGGCAAACAATTGAAATAAAAATGCCATATTTGGCTTTTGAGAGATCCTTCTTGATCAAACACACATACATATGCACCTCCCAAGAATGGATGGAATAGGAAATCCCGAATGCAAAGAAAATCTTTTAAAGCACCAGCCTGGCCAAGAGACAGGCCAAATATTGAGTAAGGCATGAAGGCTGAATTAGTAGGGTGAAATCCTAGTCTTACTGAAATCAATGGGAGTTTTCCTACTCTCTGAGTCCTGGAGATGAGCTTCCATGTTCCACTCAATACTTGGTCTTCACAGAACAGGGTGTAGGCACTTGAGGGCAGATTTTTTTAGGTATTTAGATGCCTACAGAGTAGCAAGATGCCTAATGAGATTTTGAAATGGAAGCTAGCTGCTTCCTTGCCTTGAATCTAGATCCTGTTCCTGCACCACTAAAGTCGGTGGGAACTTTGCCTTTGATTTCAACAGGCGTAAGATCAAGTCCTTTGTGGGGAGAAGCATAGAAGCTTTCAGTGCTGCTGCCCATTCTGTAGTGGTTCTTCAGTTCAGTTTTTAAAGCTGGGTTGTCAAGGATAGTATTTTTTTTAGAATTAGAGCTGAAACACCTCCAAATGCTACTCTCATCTATCTAGTTCTTATAAGTGAAAAGTGGCCTGACCTATAGCCGACTGAAATCAATGGAAAGACTCCCCTTGACTTCAAGGGGCTTTGGTTCAGACCCAAATATCTGTCTTCCTAGCGAGAACTTAAGTTAAGATACTGTAGCTATCAAACTGAAGGAGTGTAGCGGAAGCAGGTTAGAAAGCAAATACCTAAGGAATAAAATGTGGATAGAGGCAATTTAATTTTGGACCTTTGTTGGGGTTGCTTTATTTTCTCTGGAAACTCTATACAGATCAGCACCCACATCTCTATAAACCCATCTGGACATAATAAGAATAAATAATAAATAAAAAGGTTGCCAAGTTTTCTTGATGTGACAAGATATATATATATATATATTAGCATTTCTTCTCCTCACTGATCAATATGCACACATCATGTAGTAGGACTGAGTATTTTTAATATAGCCAAGATTTTATCAGTCAGCAAATGAGATAAAGGAAGGGGAAAAAGACAGTTGAAAATGACATTGTGTAGTAGTGTAAAAGCATCTGCTCCTCTTTACGTGTGTGAGCTTTTGTTTTTTTTAGTGCAGAGCTTTTTATTTTTTGTATTTTTTTTAATAAGTACATTGAACTGAAGGAGAAGCCCTCTGTACAGTTTCCACATAGTCCCATTGCTGGAACGTCTCTTTAATTTCCCAAAGGTTGCTAGCATTCCAGCATCTTTTTTTTTATCTTAATTTGAATTATGAAGAGGAGGAGGAGAGGGATCCTGTTCCAAGCTCATTTGTCCTCCTTGAAAAAGGAAATTCTTCACAATTAAGAATGTCTAATTAAAAAGTCTTTATGCCAAAAATAAAACTACTAGGGAGAGTCATATATCAGTGCCTCTTGGGTGGCCAAACGGGTAAAATTTACTGTATAATTGGATTATGACATACAAACAAAGGTAAAAGTCTATATTAAATTATTATATTTTGATATTCAAATGTATTTGGCCACCAGATCTGATTCTAATGCAGCAGACAGTTAGGGGAGTACAATTTTACTTCTCTATAAAGAAAACATTGGAACACTGTACAATCATCCACAAACAGCATGAATAACAAACAGAGGGGGAAAAGCTCTGATATCATTAAGAAGATACAATACATGTAGCTCAAACTTGTAGTTAGGGCTCACTTAAACAGAATTTAATATACCAGACACATTGCATTGCAAGTGAATGCTCATTTCGTCAAAACACTAACAGATGTTTAATCAATAAGATGTACTATAAAGGGCAGCACAATTAGTAGGTCTGAGAAATGTTCTTGTGTGATGTTAGAAAGCTGTAATTATGGACCAGATCTCATAAGTGGTTTGCCCAGATGACACATTGTATCAATATTCCAGCTCACAAAAAGGCTGTGCGGCACTTTTAATACAATTACATGCACAAAGAAACAACAGCCCTGATCTGAGAGAACACTTTTAAACAAATATCAAAGCTGTCACTGATTTAAAAACTCATTCGGCCCAATTCTCTTTTGTACTGGTGTTCCTTTACACCCCTCCAGCATTCTAAAGGAGTTGCAATATGGATGTGCTCCAGATACTCTCCTTTGTCAGAGGATGCATGAGGAAAGGGTGCAGCAAAAACTTAAGTTGGACATACCCTGAGGGTGACCTAACTTAGGCAGGGGACCAGACAGGCTCCTGAATGTCCCCACTAGTGTGCGCCTGTGCTATGCCTTCAAGTGGATGGGACCACTACTATGCAACTGCATGTCTTAGTCCTTATACCATACACAAATCTCCATTATTTCTGGTGGTAGGAGGTAGAGGTAGTCTATGCGTTGCGAGCATGAAGATCTGAGGATTATCCCCACCTCTGTCATGATGGTTAGAGCAGCCATAGTGGTCATCTTAGAGACAATCACGATGTTCTTTGGGACTATGAGTATTAGTGTTAGAGTATTTTACTTTTCCTCTCTTGTATAGAAACACAAGTGTCTACTGCTCTATCCTGAAAGTGTAGAGACACTCTCGCCATGCATCACTTCCTAAAAAACACAGAAATGATGCATAGACTCTAGCCAGTTTTTTACAGTACAGAGAAGCCATTGCAAATCTCAGTTTCTCCTTACCTTGCCCTGCTACGTCTGGATTCATAATCCTCCTAAATTACTGGGATTTCAAATGTGTTACCTTGAATTTGAACTTCCATATCTAATGGGTTAAGGAGATCAATACAGCAATGTACTGCAATCACGCATTGCTGTACTTAACCTGTAATTACAGTTCTTTACTGAAGCCCTTCAAATTTTAGGTTAATCAAACTGAGCATTCTGCCCCTGCCTATAAATTCATAGAGGCAGATTTATTTCAGTATAGTGAATCACATATTGTAGCAGCAATCTTGAGTGTTTATTTTATCCATGATAAAGAGCAAAACAATAATGGTCAAATGGATCATGATTTTGTTATTAGTTTTATTAAAAGCCTACCTCCTTTCAAGACAGGGGAGCTGCACCAATATATTCCAGCTGAGAATCTGGCCCATAATTCTTAATGTAAGATTTATAAATGGGCCAGGGGAAATAGACTCATAGACTCATAGACTCTAGGACTGGAAGGGACCTTGAGAGGTCATCGAGTCCAGTCCCTTGCCCTCATGGCAGGACTAAATACTGTCTAGATCATCCCTAATAGACATTTATCTAACCTACTCTTAAATATCTCCAGAGATGGAGATTCCACAACATCCCTAGGCAATCTATTCCAGTGTTTAACTACCCTGACAGTTAGGAACTTTTTCCTAATGTCCAGCCTAAATCTCCCTTGCTGCAGTTTAAGCCCATTGCTTCTTGTTCTATCATTGGAGGCTAAGGTGAACAAGTTTTCTCCCTCCTCCTGATGACACCCTTTTAGATACCTGAAAACTGCTATCATGTCCCCTCTCAGTCTTCTCTTTTCCAAACTAAACAAACCCAATTCCTTCAGCCTTCCTTCATAGGTCATGTTCTCAAGACCTTTAATCATTCTTGTTGCTCTTCTCTGGACCCTCTCCAATTTCTCCACATCTTTCTTGAAATGCGGTGCCCAGAACTGGACACAATACTCCAGTTGAGGCCTAACCAGCGCAGAGTAAAGCGGAAGAATAAAGCGGAATGTTAATACACGGTGATAAAACATGAAAAGTAGTCCTTCTAATGCATGCAATTAATTTAGCTGTTCTTGAAGAGAAAGCTGCCCTAGGCTTCCAGTATCATAGGTCATTTCATCCCATGATGGATATTCCAGGTGCATCCCATTATGTGTATCTCATTTTCTACAGTAACAAAGACTCACCCATGTATACACATAAACACATCAATGGTGGGCAGCACTTAGGCAACAAACATTACAAAAAAATAGTATGAAATTTCTGGCTCACTCCTCCAGACAGCATATGCTGAATACTCAGTAAATTGTTTCTATACAGCCCTCAGTAATAATACAAATGAACTCATTTTTCTTAGATATAAATACAGTGTACTGATATTGCTGCTGTGGAGACTATTCACATAGCACTGCCTTTCCTTCCCATCTGGGACTTCAGACAATGGAACTATGGCAATTATACCAGCTGAGGATCTGGTCTTGAAAGTGGAATCTAAAATTTCTGATTTGGGGAAATCTCTCTTGAGCTTTTGAATGTCAGTAAATATCTACTGACCTCCCTACCTATCTATCTAGGCATAGGTGGGGGTTAAATATTAATTTGAATGTTTTGGGAGTTGACTTGTGCAGGGAAGAGATTAAGGATGAGCTCCTCAAACAGTGTAAATTTCTGTAGTGATGTTGGTGCTGCACCAATTAACACAAACTGGCCCTATGAGATTACCTCACAATACCCCATTTTAGGGTTTGTTTTTGTTTTATTTATGTAAGGGGACTGTTATCCCCTTACTAACATTCAGTGGGGGTGTTTGGTTGCTAGCTCCCAGCACTAAAAGGGGAGGGATCGATGGCAAATCAGGACCCTGAGACTGACAGTCCCCAGGAACAATGGTGAGAGGCCAGTGCGCCAGGTCAGCCTGATAGACAGGTCAGGCACGCTAATCAAAGAGACAGAAGGCCAGGGTGGGTCCCGTCCTCCATGTGAGCTGAAATTGCCTGGGTCAGACAGAGTGGGGCCAAGCTAAGGCGAGAGTAGGGGCCCAAGCTAAGCTGCTGGGAGCAGAGCTGCAACCCAAAAAGCCAGAGCAGAGCACAGAGAGAGCAGACCTGCCCTGGGAGGGGAGCTGCAGCAACCAGAGCCAAAGGGGCCAGACAAGCAGCCCAGGAAGCAGGTGAGAGCTGAGAGAGAGTCACAGAAGCAGCCTGCAGAGCAGACCTGCCCTGGGAGCAGAGCTGTAGCAACTGGAGCCAGGGAGGCCAGAGAAGCAGCCCAGGGAGCTGAAGGCAGAGCAGCAGCAGCAGCCGTGCTGAGGCAGTATGGACCTGGGGCTGGAGCAGTCCAGAGCTGGGTGCGGTGAGCAGCTGGGGAGAGCGAGGGGGACCCTGGGCAGTGGGCCAAGAATAGGGAGACGCGTCAGCCAAGAGGATATACAGGCCAGACTTGGAGAAGGATCATAACCTTGACAGAGCAGGGGTGACACAGGGGAGAAAGGTCCTGCCACCTAGAGCCTGAGAGTGTGTGGCCACCACCAGAGCAACTGTCTGACCCGCAGCATCCCTGCAGCACCGCCAGGGCCTGAGAAGGAGGCCTGGGACCTACAAGGAATAGACTGTGAAGTGCCCTGATGTACAGAGACACTGTTTGTGATGGTCCCTGCCACAGAGCGGGGTGATGTGTTTTCCTTTAACCTTTCCCATTTTTCCTTATTCTTTTTTTAAATTAATTATTAATTAAATAACTTGTATTTGCTTTAAATTGTATGATGTGATCAGTGGGTCAGGGAAGTGCGCAGTGCAAAAAGAATACCCCAGAGTGGGGACACCCTAGCCCCTGTCCTGGATGACCACAGCAGGGTTGAGGGTTGAGCCCCCCCAGGAATCCTGGGCCCAGCCTTGTTGGGGTTACAAGGACTCTGCCAAACAGGAGAGTGGAAAGGAAGTCTCCAAGGGCAGGGAGGCCTCCAGGTAAAGGAAGTGGGAATGAGGACTCAGATCCTTTCGCTAGCCCACTTCACCGGGGTAGTGCATAAGCCAGGAAAGTTTCCCACAATAGCGGGACCATTCCCCCCACTTACATTTAGACAGCAGATTTAATCTTGTTTTACACTTAAAGTAAATAACATTATTCCACTGCCTTCTGCGCCCACTCCCACCTCAAAATGTCTCCTAAGAGATCTTTGAAAATGAAAAGGCGCACAGGGGTGCATAAATCTGCGTCATATTAGCCTTCTGAATGAAATTCACCCCTGGGCAGAAGGCCTGTATGATCCCTGTGCTCTCATAGACTCATAGAAGATTAGGGTTGGAAGGGACCTCAGGAGGTCATCTAGTCCAACCCCCTGCTCAGAACAGGACCAATTCCCAACTAAATTATCTCAGCCAGTGCTCTGTCAAGCCTGACCTTAAAAATCTCTAAGGAAGGAGATTCCACCACCTCCCTAGGTAACCCATTCCAGTGCTTCACCACCCTCCTAGTGAAATGGTTTTTCCTAATATCCAACCTAGACCTCCCCTACTGCAATTTGAGACCATTGCTCCATGTTCTGTCATCTGCCACCACTGAGAACAGCTGAGCTCCATCCTTTTTGGAACCCCTCTTCAGGTAGTTGAAGGCTGCTATCAAATCTCCCCTCACTCTTCTCTTCTGCAGACTAAATAACCCCAGTTCCCTTGGCATCTCCTCATAAGTCATGTGCCCCAGCCCCCTAATCATTTTCATTGCCCTCCCCTGGATTCTCTCTAATTTGTCCACATCCTTTCGGGTCGGGGGGGAGGGAAGGGCAAAACTGGACACAATATTCCAGATTTTACCTCACCAGTGCTGAACAGAGGGGAATAATCACTTCCCTCAATCTGCTAACAATGCTTTTACTAATGCAGCCCAATATGCCATTAGACTTCTTGGCAATAAGGGCACACTGCTGACTCAAATGAAGCTTCTCGTCCACTGTAATCCCCAGGTCCTTTTCTTCAGAACTGCTATTTAGCCAGTGGGTCCCCTGCCTGTAGCAGTGAATGGTATTCTTCCGTCCTAAGTGCAGGACTCTGCTCTTGTCCTTGTTGAACCTCATCAGATTTCTTTTGGCCCAATCCTCCAATTTGTCTAGGTCACTCTGGACCCTATCCCTACCCTCCAGCAGATCTACTTCTCCCTCGCCTGCCCCCCCCCCCGCAGCTTAGTGTCATCCACAAACTTGCTGAGGGTGCAATCCATCTCATCCCCAGGGTTGTGAGTTCAATCCTTGAGGGGGCCATTTGGGGATTGGTCCTGCTTTGAGCAGGGGGTTGGACTAGATGATCTCCTGAGGTCCCTTCCAACCTTAATAATCTATGATTCTATGATCATCCAGATCATTAATGAAGATATTGAACAAAACTGACTGACCCCTGGGGCACTCCACTTGATACCAGCTGCCAACTAGACATTGGGCCGTTGATCACTATGCATTGAGCTCAACAATCTAGACAGCTTTGTATCCACGTTATAGTCCATTCATCCAATCCATACTTCTTAAACTTGCTGGCAAGATTACGGTGGGAGACCATATCAAAAGCTTTGCTAAAGTCAAAGTATATCATGTCCACCACTTTCCCTGTATCCACAGAGCCAGTTTTCTCATCATAGAAAACAGTCAGATTGATCAGACATGACTTGCCCTTGGTGAATCCATGGTGACTGTTCCTGATCACCTTCCTCTCCTTCAAGTGCTTCAAAATGGATTCCTTGAGGACCTGCTCATTATAGGCTTTGTGCTAGCCCTTTGCCCAGGAGTGAATTTCATCCTCTGTGAACATTGTAGGGGGAAGATAGCAAGAGAAGTCTTTGTTCATAGTTCCCTTTCTCATCTTTCGTGCAGCCAGTGTTCTGGACACACTCTGAGCTCCACCATCATTGTGGTGTATACAGCTTGAATGTTGTTCTGGCAGGGTCTGATGCCACCTTGAGCTGGTGTGTCCTGGTCTGTGGGGAGCTTGCTTCTGAGGATGAGCTTGAAAAGGGCGGGGGGTTGTTTGAAGGGCAGAACAGGAAATTCAGGAAAGATTACATTGGGTACAGGTTGTAATTTATTGATGCTACCCTGTACATGTTCCAGTGTGGAGTGGTAGGTGACAACGAGTCAGTGACAGTCAAAAGGACTACTTATGTACTTAAGTACTTTGCCTCAAGTTTTTAAAGGTATTTAGGTATTACAGCATTCAGCTCCAACTTTCAACCAAATTTAGGCTTCTAATTGCCTAAATCTGTTTTGAAAATGAGATGGAGGCTTCTAAATCAGTTAGGCATTGTGATGCTGAGCACAGCAACGCTGAAATACATTTAAAAATCTGAGCCCTTGCCTAGTCAGTATCATGTATAGTATGTGGGTTAGATGAGGTACATTTTCTCTAGTTTTGCTTTTCCTTGTGTTTACTGTAATTCTCAGCAATCTTTTGCAGATCTGGGGGACTTTATGTATCAGCATAAGACTTTGTTGTGGATTAATATATAACTGGCCCTGATGAGAGCAATGCCATTTTTTCCTTATACTTCATTCTGTAATAATACATTTCATGCCCTGTAAGCATTTATATGACTTTACTAAAAATAAATAAATAAGAAAATATTAATGGTCTTGAATTTAAAAAAAAAACCCACCTCAGTGAATATAGGAAAAAAACAAACAAACATAGAGTGGCAATCACAGAGGAGTAGCTTAAAAACGTCTGGACCAGCTTCTGATCCCCTTCCTCATGCTGAGTAGTAATTAGCTACACATGTAGTCCTATTGATTTCAATGGGATTAATAGCACAGGTAGTCCTTGCTTTAACCCCCTTTGTAGTCTCTGTTGAGGGCTTCCCTCAGGTGACAGACTTTGTTTTCTTCACCTCTCTTAACAGTGGAATCCCACAGTTCAACTCCTCTTTTACTGATACTCAGGGTTACACTGCCACTGTTTCACCAAGCATATACACCTCAGCCTCCCCAGCTGGATTTGGGTCACTCTCTGGGAACTTGTGTAAGCATCAAAGAATGCTTATATTTGTGACCGGTATGACATGCATTGATTCAGCACAGCATCTTCAAAAGCAAGCATGATTTATTGGTTCATAGAAATTTAACAAGCAGAGAGAAACTGGGTTAACACAATGAAAGCCTAAATGCAGTCTGTCTTACCTAAATTTAGCCTGCTCTTGCTAGTTTATGCCACATACCCCTTCTGAGTCTGAGGATCAACTTGCATCTCTTCAGACTCCTTTTCCGTCTCTTCTCTGTCTTTTTGTCTGGCTACTTTTATCAGTAATTATGGAAAGATTTTTTTTCACATATTGGGTCAGATTTACTTAATGGGTATCAAGATTTCAGTACTGTTTCCTGCCAAATTATGTGTTATTGTTGAGGATTAAAGAGTATTTTTCTTTGAATATGATTATAGTAAAATTCTTTCAAATGAATATTTTACAAAGAGACATGATGATGTGGTTGATGATCATCTAGACAGGCTGGCTAATAAGCCTATAACCAACTTTATGCTTCCTGTATATGAATATATTTTTAAAATCACACCATTTTGTACTGTGTGGATTTTTATTAAATTGAAGTAAAAAGAGAAATTTTAAAAAGTGATAAAGGAGAATTTAATGTAGTTCTAATATTGATTCATTTTCGTAAAAGCATTTTTGGAAGGCATCAGATTAACTGTAAAAATATTATCTTGTATAATTTGCTTCATAATTCCCCTCCCCAGCCTCCCAAGTGGGTGTATAAAAATATAACGTAAATTAAGATTTAAGAACAGATTTTATTTTTCATTTTTGTGACTGGATAGCTTTTTTTAATGTGTGAGATACTATATACAAATGAGATTAAAGGTTTTTTTTAACCTCCATTGTACTATTTTGATAGTCTTTGTCTGAGGTGTTCAGAGGACTCCCACTGACAAAATTAATAAATAATTCTGATCTTTTAATGTATTTATTTTTGCTGAGCTCTTTTCTTCCTACAGTTAGCCTCAATCATCCATGCTTTACTAACCTCTCAGACTATTACCTGGGACTACCTGTGAAAGCCCCTCAGAAACTTTAACTAGTCTCAAATGCAGGTTGCCTGTCTCCAAGGGATGGTGGGCTGACTTTAATACCTGCAATGGTAGCCAATCAACTGCTCACTGAAATAAGAGAGACTGGTTACCATACAGCTCTGAATGGTTTAGCCTTAACACTTGTTTAAATATATGTAAAGCTCCCACCATATAATTCTCTCATATCCAGAATACTGAAACTTTATGTACTAAAGGTGTAGCTTGTGGATCCAAGAAGCAAGGCATTTTCAGAGATGAGCTTGGCCTTTGGAATTTGATCCGTTTGGAAATATGCTTGACCATAAACCTGCCCAATTAGGAATAGCAGCAAATGCACCCACTTGCCCAGGCCTTCCCAATTGATTACATGTTTATCTGGACGGTCAGATTAAAAGCTGTGGACAGCAGGGGATCACAGTGTTTTGTCATTTACTGATGTAGCCCCTCCCCTGAGGTGTGACTCTAACCTCCTTCGTGGTGCTTGCTTCTTGGATTGGCTTCTCCCCTCTCTTCGCTGGGTCCTGGGTTCTTTTTGTGATGCTTGGTACCTCCACCTGAGGTAACTCCTCACTGTGCTCAGGACACAAGGGGGTCGGTCCCTTGGGAAAATGAACAATGCTACTAATGGGCAAGTAGTATAAAACCCAGTACACAAATAATAATAAAGTAAATCAACACAAACCCCAGCAAAGAAATGACACATCCAAAATAACAGTATAACAAAGGGGGATATTTTTGAGAGCAGGAAAATAGGATCTGAGGAAGGAGAGACCAGGGCTAGCTTATAAATACCAAACATTAACTAATCAACCACTTCCCCACCTCCCAACACTCACAACTCATCCCAGCCCCCAGCTTCCTCCCTGCCACTTTCCCAGATGTGTGCAGAGATGAATGCTGCAGCATTGTGAACATTGGACAGTCCCCCAACAGTGTCTTTGCCCCTAGATGGGACAGGGTCCTCTCCTGGGTCCCTGTTCTGGAGTTTTGTGGAGATCTCAGCTGGCTTTCGGTAGTCAGTGCTGGGAAGTCAGATCTCTGCTACTCTTGATGCTGGTCTCCGCAGAGTATGAACTTCTTGATCTGTGCACTAGACTAGATCCTACAGCAGTTCAAAGTCTTCCTCCAGGTTTGTAAAGCTGTAGGGCACCCTGAAAACATTATTACTACTGTCAGTATTACTAATAATTACTATTATTCACCTCTAGGTTGCTGGATCACATCTGAAGTAGGCCATCAGTAATTGAATGCCATTGCTACTGGAGCGTTGTTGGGTTGCCTGTGTGAAAATTAACTGATGAACTCATTTCAGTTCCTATTGGCAAGTGACCACATCCTTAAAAAAAAACAAAAAAAAAACAAAAACAGGCAATATCCTAGCTTGTGGAGTTCTCCCATTTAGTGTTGGTGCAGGATTTAACCCATCATCACACATCGAAACCCTGAACACCTTTGTTACCAGTCTCAAGTAAGAGCTTAAGGACTGAATGGACCATGACATCTGAATTACCCTATTGCTGCTAGCGTAAATCCCCTTAGATTGGGGTTGTAGCATATTGATTTACATGTTGCTTGCCAGCTCAATGAATCCACTTTAAACAGTGCACTTCTCCACTCCATCACTCCTCCTTCACAATTTCCCCATCTGTCCATCGAATGATCAGTTACAAATAAAACATGCATCATTAGAAACTAGTTGCAATAGGAACCATCCCCTTAGTTAAAGTATAAATATGACTGTAATCAGTTATTTCATGCATTTACACACATGCTAATTTGTTCACCTATGCTGTCTAAAAAAACCCCAACCCTTTATGGTAAGTCAGTTTTGCTAGAGTCCCCTTAATTGTAGTTTACCAAGCATTGCCAGCAAAAATTCAAGCACATCCAACACATTACATAGCTACTGCAATTATACAACAGTTAAATTGCTCTAGTTGATTTATTTAATCTGACTCTACGATGTTCCAGATCCTGCCTTTGTCATCCGTGCAGTGATGGCACGCTCATGTACCATATCCCTGGGCAGTCTGATGTGCGCTGACCCTTTGGATGTGTTTTCCACTCATTTTCTCCTCTGGTAAATAAGAAACTGGCAGGGAACATTGTGATCATTAAAGAACCAAACAAGGATAATGCAATCTCTTAGTAAGAGCCATTAACACACACAATATTAATCATGCATTCCCACACAAATCTTTCATCATTGTAACCTCTATTTCTATTCATTGCACATGAGCACATAAAGAGCAGAGAGAGGCAAAAAAAAGTTGCACTCTTAATATGGAACTGAAAAATTTTAGTGGTTAACTTGTTTTGCATAAAGGCAAAGAATTGTTCTCTTAGTGCATTCCTACATGGTTTTGCCAAGAGGGGAAATTAACCTTGTATGTTTCTGCAGAGATGAAGGTGAAAGAGTGAGCTCTGATAGATGCAACATGTTTTCATTGGCAGGATGAGTATATCGATTTCAGTGGAAGTTTGCAATCTAAATAAAAATTAGGAGCCTAACTCCTTTTGAGCATTCAGCTATATCAGTCACTAATGCTAAAGCTACTAAATTCAGTCACCCTTCTGTCTAAAATATGACAATTCACATACTCCACGGAACCAGATTTTAGCTACATATAATATTGGTATTTAAAAAATGTCAGGAACTGCTCCTTTGTGAATTTTCTTCCTTCACATCTCTTCTTCCCCACCAGCCTTAACATCCAGCTAGGATTTACGCAGGAGATAGACACCTGGGCACATAGAGTAAGGTGGGTGTGTGCATGTTTACTGAAAGACACTTAAGCCTCTGGGACTCCTGAATGGTAGAAATGTAGTTGTCGAGGGACTTTAAGGGCCTGCAGAGTTAGAGAGCCCAGAGCTGAATTTTTGAGGATCTCAACATTTAGGCACCTAAAGTGGCAGTTAGGTTCCTAAGTCCTTATGTGAATCTATTCTTGAGTTAGTTTTTCATCCCTAAAGTTATAGCCTCCAGGTAAGGCTTGAGGCATGTTGGTAGGGTGTTGTGCAGAAGTTTGCAATGCTACTATATTAGTCAGTCCTTCTGTTTCTAAGGCTGCCAAAGCAATAAGGTCAGACCAGAAAATTAAAAGGAAAATTGGGCCTCTGGCACTTTTCCCCTCCATACAAGGTGAGATGCCGCTGGAGTAAACACTTGAATTCACAGGTTTCTTTTTGTTGTTATTGGTTGGGGTTTTTTTGTGTGTGTGTTTGTTTGTTTGTTATGATGATTTGGGGGGAGGTGTTTTTTGTTCCTTTAAATTCTCTGGTCTGGCAACACAGCTGGCACTTTTGTTCAGCATGCATCAGTAAGCAAGCTCAGGCACCCCATTGCAATCATTTTGTATCTATTGTTACTTTGTTTTCTATTGCACTGGCTATAAATGAATCAATTTATGCAATTAGTGTTGGTGCTGCATAATGCCTAATAAAAAGAAAACAGCAATTGGCTCACTGAAGAAACTGGGAAACAATGGCTGGTGGTGCAAAAACAATATTACCAACTGGTTAGACAACCCATGACACTTTACTGCCAAAGGATTCAAGAACACACACAGTCATAGTCTTGCTGAATTTTCAGGACATTCCATTGACAGGAATAAAAATGTGTCAAAATATCCCTCAAAGGATAATTTAAGCTTGGGAGTTGTTCCATTGATTTTAGGTTTGACACTGACTTCAGAGAGACTACTGTTATACTTCAAGTGTTTTGCATGATTTTGGATTAATGTAGCTGTTGGATAATAAAGGGAACTTTCTGCATTCCCAACAAGTTTTACAAAGACCGTGGATTTTTTCCTCTCACAAATGAATGCAGTGTGTTCAGTAGATTTTAAAAGGAAATTATGGAGAAATGAAAACCTGGGTACTTTGTCTTGCAATTGAAGCAATCGGAGGAGACTTTAATTCCCAAATTGTTAGAATCTTACAATTGAAGCCATTAAAGGCTGGATTTTAAAGGGGGCCTCAACTCAGCCTCAAATTTTGCATGTACAACTACTTGTGCATGCAATTCTGTGGATGCAAACGGTTGTGTCTGTAAAAGTGTGTCTAGAAAATCAGGGGCACAATATTGAATTTGTGATCTAAAATATAGTCTTTTCTGGTTTTATAAAATCTCTCTTTCAGCTAGTATTGTTTTATTTAATTATAAGTTTGTAAGTAAATGTAGTACTGTTGAGATATTCTGGACTGACAACCCTGGGGACTCTAGTTAAAATTCTGGCCTGTCCTCTGTATAAAGAAACAACTCTACAGTGACATTTTCAGCCTTGGGTATCTGGATTTAGGCTCTGAAAGCTACATTTAGGCAGCTAAATCAAACAGATTTTTGGAGGTGCTGAACCACCTACTGAGTTCACTGAGACTACCAGTGTGTGTAAAGTTGCTCATTTGTGTAATTGTTCACAGCATCAGGAACTTGGATACACTGGACAAGTTAATTAAAATGAGGTAAAATATTGCCACTCGCCATTTTGCCATTATAACATTTGTATTGGTTTTTAAATATTCAGGGTACTGTCACTCTCGGCCTGCATGCTGTAAACTTACAGAGAATATGTAACATTTATGATACATCTTGTTCATTTCTCCTTCCTGACACCACCATGCATTGATGGAGTAGATGTTGCTATATTTTTTCCATTGTTTATAAAGTTGTATCTTACTGTGTGCTTAGTATAGTGCAGAAAACAAGAGATTTGGGATATAGGCATTTCCATGCCCAGGGTGATCTGTCCAGTCTCATTTAATGTTGAAGATCTGTGGAATAAACAGTTCTTTTCCCTGGTAAATACCCGTACTGTATCAACTGTCAACAATATCCTTATTTGTAACTGACACCATAGCCTATATCATAGGAATTATTTTGTTTTTCTTAGTTCCTACTCCCTCTTCCACCCACCACATCCATTAAATCATACATAGTAAGTAATGTATATAAAGAAAATTGCTAGATTGGTCTGTGTTCTATATGTCAAGCATGAATGCTTTTTTATCTTTTAAGAAAAGTAGCAACCTGAGTTTCTTAGCCTTGTAATAATATACAGCTGTCACTGACTGCATTTACACTCTTCCCTTCTCACCCTCCATCACCAGCAGATTGAAAGACATTCCTATATTTATGAACACATAAAGCCGCATGTCTCGTATTCATCTGCAGAAAGGGGACTCCATTATCACATCAGCTCACTTTCTTAGCATAGAATCTTTCACTAGAAAAACCAGAGTAATCGGGCAAATACCCTTTAATCAATTGCCCTTTGACATCTCTCACTCAGAGGGTAGTCCTCACAAAGTGAATTAGTGTAATAACCCCAATATGTACAGCAGATGGCATGAACATAATAATAAAAGTGGATGAAATAAAGCCTTGAATCATTTGTAATGATTTATAACTATTGATTCCGCTAAAACTCCTCTTTTCCTTCAGGACAGCGGAAAGAAACAGAATTACAAGTTATATGTTTTATGATGCACTTGATACTTATGTTTTTCTCTTATTTCGACTTGTGGAGGGGGGAAAGGTCCTACATATATAAAATCTGTAAACGTTCAGCAGAAAGGTTTTGAAATAAAAGTTCAAACTCATTTGTTATATATTTTGAGGGGGTTAAATAGGATTTTAAAGTGAGATTAAAAACAAATTCTGCACTGAACTTTTTGGAACACCACATCTCTTTAAATCTCTCAGCTTTTTGGGGCACATCCACCTGCATCAGTCACACTGTGTTATGTTGTTTCACAAAATGTCACAACATCTTAAAGGCCACATTTTTCTGAAAACCATGTTGATTGAAGTGGTAGCGTGCTGCTCAGAAGAAAATAAAGATTGGCTGGCAACATATGAATATGTATGGCCTATTCCTAGGTTGGAAAGAGAGAACTTGGCTCAGACATGGGTTATTTTAAAATAGTTTGACCCTATCTTTAGTAAGACGAAATATGCCTAAGCTTTATTTCAGCTGAATTCAAACTTGGGCCCCAGTCCAGCAAACATTTCTGCAAGTGGGACTGCACATGTGCCTAAGAGTTTGAAGAATTGGGGTCTTTATTTTCAAACATCGTTCCAAGCACAAAGGACAGGGCAACACAAGAAACACATCTAGAAAATATTTTACCCTGACTGGGTTATCATTGGCTGACCTGAACCTCCATTTAGAGAAATACTCATGCACATGCTTATGAACATCCCGCTTTGGGTTGGCACCTAACCACTTGCTTAACTTTCAGCATCTGCTTAAGTCTAGTGGACTTCAACAGGACTTAAGCACATGATTAAAGCTAAGCACATACTGAAGTACTTTCCTCCATTAGGGCCCTTATAAATTATTTGATAGTAGTTATATTAGTATTATTATATTCATTAACCTAGTGTCTAAAGTACCCCAAAGGAATTAGCACCTGTCGTGCTAGGTGTCCCCTTGCCAAAGAGATTACAGCTGGGTTTACACCTACAGATGTTCAAAATAAGGGGAAACAGTTTTATGAAGACATTTTGAAACAAGTTCCATTTCACAGAACTCAAAAAGGACCCATGTTTTCCAAACTGAACATAAAGGTAGAATGTTTTGAAGATGTTGATATTTTTTTTGCAAAAAGTTCCATTTTCCCCCAAAAAGAACATTTTTCATCAGAAAAAAAAACTTTGGGCAAAAAAGTGTTCACCTGCACATAACAGGAAGATGAACAATGTAACAATAAAACAAGCACAATGAGCACTTGTCCTGAATCACCTCCTGCCTAGCTCTCGTGTCAGCAGCATGGCAGAAATGGGTTTTACAGAGGGAGTTTGGTAGCTAGACAGGGTTTGTCAAGGTGGCTTGGGAGAAAGCGCAGAAATGCTTCTGGGAAAAGCTGACTGGTGGGCAGCAAAGGCTGAGAATGCAGGCAGAGTGAAGGCGGGGGGTTAATGCTACACTGAGTTAATAGAGTATCTAGGTAGGACAGGGCTACCTCATGAAGATGCTTATAAGTGAACACAAGAAGCTTCTACAGATTCAATAGAGTCACTTCCAAGTGAAAAGGTGTCTTTGTTGTACAGAAATGCCAACCCAGTTGGCATCAATTAGCACCCTGAATGGCAGTCGCAGCAGAGAAACCAAGGGTATCCAGGCTGATAATATTCCACCCGGGAGGTGCTTCCCAAAGGTCTGCATTGATGTTCACTGTCAAAGCACTGTGAAGACAGTTGCAGAGCAATCGCCCTTGTAGTGTGTGTTCTGCTGCTCAGCAGAGACTGTTAGTGTTCTGGGCAGCCTCTCATCAGTGTTACATTTCAGATACACACAGGACCCACAGCTTTAAAGGTTATGTGCTGAATGCCTCCAAATATCAAAGTAAAAGACCACTGTAGTACACTTATAGCGTGTGCTCACCCTAAAAGAAGAATGGTCAGTGAGCATTAGAAGTATGCCCTCTGAGATCCTGGCTGTATCTTGGGGAATTTTCAGGTACCAATGTGCCCTCTTCCCCTGCTTGAATCCTTCTGCACACGTGTGACAGGTTGGGTCACAGAAACTCCCTCAAGACTGACACTAGATGTGCTGGCATACCACTGAGAGCAAACCCCACTGCCAGAAAAGGCTTCCTCCACTCCCATCTTGCTGAGCTAGACTCACCAGTTGGCTCCAGCAAAGACCAAGAGGTTGGGTCATGCCTCCCTGCAGTTCAAGGAAACTAAGATTCACTTAACCCAGAGGCTTCTCAGTTAACAGGGACTTTCTCAGCACCCAGTATTCAGTCTTTCTGGGAGCCTAAACCTCAAATAAATCTGTTTTACTCTGTATAAAGCTTATACAGGGTAAACTCATAAATTGTCTGCCCTCTATAACACTGATCGAGAGATATGCACAACTGTTTGCTCACCCAGGTATTAATCATTTACTCTGGGTTAATTAATAAACAAAAGTGATTTTATTAAGTATAAAAAGTAGGATTTAAGCAGTTCAAAGTAATAACAGACAGAACAAAGTAAGTTACCAAGCAAAATACTCAAGTCTAAGCCTAATACATTAAGAAACTGATTACAGATGAAATCTCACACTCAGAGATGTTCCAATAAGCTTCTTTTACAGACTGGACTTCTTCCTAGTCTGGGCCCAATCCTTTCCCCTGGTACAGTTCTTGTTAGCTCCAGCTCAGGTGATAACTAGGGGTTTTCTCATGACTGGAACTCCCTTTGTTCTGCAAAACCCCCTTTTATAGCTTTGGCCCAAGGCGGGAATCCTTTGTCCCTCTGGATCCCCACCCCTCCTTCTAAATGGAAAAGCACCAGGTTTAAGATGGATTTCAGTATTAGGTGTCATCGTCACTTGTCACTGTAAGACCTCCTTCTTCATTACCTTCATTAAATAGGAAGGTTTGCAGGTAAACAAAGCGATCTACAGTAAATTGTCCTAGTCAATGGGAGTCATCAAGGCCTCCTTTGGCAGCGGTAGTTCCCACTACTTTCTCTGAAATTAAAGCAGGATGCCTCCATTACAACATGTCGTTCAATAGAATGTCCCTACAAATTGCACATTTTGCCCTAATCAATATATGCAAGATATGAACAATCCAAATAGGTACTCAGTTTGCTGCCCTGCTCTGCGTTCTCTTTTTCTTAACATGGCACACTTTGCCTCTCTTGAAGCCAGTGGCTTCCATCTTGCATGAGTTTTCAGTGTCGCCAGGGCAGCCTTAGGGTTAGGCTAAACAGAAGGTTGCAATCAGGAATATCACTGGGACCATCATGGGCATTTATCAACAGCCCAGTCAGACCTGAACTGCACTTCTCTCACTGGAGTGTTTCTGCTCACTGGATCAAAGGCTTCTCGACAGAGAAGGCCTTGCTTCTGTTCTTCATGAGTAGGGGTCATATTCTGGGGTATCAGATGGCACCCCAAATCCATTTTACCAGTATCTCCTTTGAAGCACTTCTGAAAATGATTGGGCACTCAGATGTAAGAAGGACATACATTGTGGGAAAGGAGGGGTAATGACACATAAACGGGATCAGATGGGTTCTTGAACTGAGTGGGCTGATGGGAGAAATACATATGGAGTGATGATTGGAGATACAAAATACAGTCTTTGCCATGGGCCTCACTGGACAGTGTCTGAAAAGTGCCTCCTGGCTCCACAGAGTACTTTCCCCTTTCCATAGACCCCAGAAGATTCTTCATGAGAGCTTGGTGGACTGGTAGACAGTGAATGTTGGGCTCGGAACCAGACATGCCCCGAGGTATCATCATCATCATCATCATATTCCTATTACACCTCTGGCATTTAGGGCCATGACGAAGCTCCTCCACTCCTGTCTGTTTCTGGCAAGTCTTTCAATGATTCCCCAGCTATGCCACAGGTTTTTCAGCTCGGCTTCCACAGCTCTTCGCCATGTTGTTTTCAGGCGGCCTCATTTTCGCTTGCCTTCAGGTGTTCATCTTATTGCTCCGCTGGTGATGGAATCAGTTTCCATCCAAAGCACATGGCCAATTCATCTCCAGTGCCTCCTGGTAATGATGGTGCACAGATCCTCTTGGCTGCGCTGTGTCAATAGATCTTGGTTTGAGATTGTTCTGGGCCAAAAGATATGGAGGATTTTTCTGAGGCAGGTTGTATGAAATGAAGACAGTTTGGACATGTCATACTTTCTCATTCCCCAGCATTCTGCACTAAAAAGTAATGTTGAAAGTACGCAGCTCTGATAAATCTTGAGTTTGGTTTTGGTGTTGTATTTTGATTATTTCCAGGCTGTATTTAAGCTCCTGAAGGTGTTCCTGGCTTTACTGATTTTGTTTCAGATGTCCTGGCTTTTTTCACTGTCCTGGCTGATGGTATGTTTCTTTCTAATTCCATGGGGCAAAATAAAGCAAGTTGCTGCACTCCTGTTCTATACAATGGCAGAGGAAACTTGTCCACCCTTACCCCACCCAGTGGAAGCCTGTAAATGAACTTCAATGCTAGAATACCCTGGAGATCCTTTTGGAGATTTCTTCATGCTTAGCAAGGAAATACAGAATCTCTGAAAACATATGATGGTGGCTCTCAGCCAGCCACAGTCTAACTGTGTATCTTTAATGTGTGTGACACTACACTCTTTCAAAGCCACACAAAACACATCAGCGCAAGGCCCTGAGGATGATGCAAGAGTCCTTTCTCTTGTCCACATTCGGTTACATTTCACATAGGCTGCCTTAGACTGACATTTCAATATTTCTTGAGTGAATAGACACACAGCACCTAGCAGAACACTGGAGGTAAAAGCAGGTTGATGTCGGACTGAGATTGGGTCTAGCACGACTAAACGAGCTGGCGCACAGATGAATGGCAGGCATATGCAATACCAGTGCCCCTTAGATTAAATGTGGCATGAGGCTTGGTTATGGTGCAAGTTTAATAGTCTAGCCTTTTAGTGTGAAGCAGGGGGGAAAAAAAACCCTAAGTTGAAACCTAAAATCTGTTCAGGTTAGAAAACATTTTTAGGGTTTTCAAAAACCACAAATAAATACATAAATAAATAAACTGTTTTTCAGATTTTCATTGAAAAACTGGAATATTTTGCATGTAAAATTTTGGAAGAGTTTTTTTTTTATTCCTTTCAACATTTGTCACTGGACATACTTACTGCTATTCATAACCGTCCACAATGCCCTGGACAAGCAGCATAGTCCATTGGCTATGGCAGGAAGTCAGGAGACCTAGGGTCTATTCCCAGCTCTGCCACTGACGTCCTCTGTGACATTAGACAAATCACTTCTCTGTACCTCTGTTTCTTCTCCCAGCCTTTATCTTTTTTTTTCTAAGATTGAAAAGTGCACAGGACTTGGACTTCTCTGCAGTGTCTAGCACAATGAGGTCCCTGATCTCGTGACCCTAATACAAATAATAACAGGCATATCTTGTAAATAAAACATAATTGACTGGTATGTTGTATTCTAGTGTTTTACATGTAACTGATAACATATATAATAGTGGGCATACATGTGCATGGTTTCAGCTTTTTAAACTGCTGCTCCTGAAGTACAGCAATGTTGACAACTACGTTGAATATTTGTTAAAGGCTAACAGATAACATCCAAGTGGAAAGTCAACTTTGCATGAAACACAAAGCGTCCATTGTGTTAGCTTAATTTGTTTTAACTTGCAGGCTGCACGTTGACAAGATACTAGTTGTTTTTTCCTAATTAGAACGTGTCTTATGTAATACAATCCCACCAATCAGGAAGCCAGGTGAAATATCCTGGGATTTGTCATTGACAGTTAAGGTTGCAAACTGTCTTCATTAGCATGCAGCTGAGTAAAGGACATGTAAGGAAGGCTGTGCATTAAGAAATGAAAGTAACGGTGCTTTGGAATACAGATTGCAGTTGGCAAGACAATAAAAATGGAAGGTATTTGGTGGGGGAATGCTTCTGGGATTAGAATGAGGAGGAGTGTAGCTGACCTGAGTCAAATCCTTAGTTTTAAGGGGCTCCGAATCAATTTGTAGTTATTACCTGGACTTTTCTTCATATCGCCAGTAAATACATGGGCACATTTTCTGTTCAGGAGTCAATGGAACAGTTTTAAAAAGCAAAGATGATCCTAAGCCACAAAACTCAGATCCAGATCTGAGCTTTTCCAAAGTTCAGGGGTATTTGGATTCAGATGTTGTATCTGGCTTCTTTTAAAGCTAGGAGACAGAGATAGCCACAAAGAAGGGAAATCCTGATCCAGATTTAACCTCCAGAAATTGTGATGTGATTGGATCTGAGCTTTTGGTTTGGCTCCATCTCCATTTCAAAGGAGTAGATCTGGATCAGTAAGAAACAATGGAAGCAGATTTAAATCAGAGTCACTCTCAGCTGCTCCACAGTTTTTATATAGAGAAAGATAGAAATAAAAAATAATCATTACATCAAAACCAACTTCTGTAGTAATTAAGTCTTCTTGTGTTCTTCCAAGACAATAATAGGTTTTTCCAGTGTTGGGCATATCATGTGGCCCAATCTGTAGCGGTGGCAAGATCTTCCAGGGTGCATGGCTCTTCCAGGAGCTGACAGACCAACAGATGTTCCATGTGTCTGGATCATTGGAATAGCCCCACCTGCCTACTCTTGTTCAGAGGTTATTTAAATGTGTCCAGGTTGACCAATCCTTCTCTATTCCTTTTCTCGAAATAAATATGCACAAAAACAGCAGAATGGATTTCCTCTGATCAGGTAACTCATTAGCTCACTGGCACAAACAGCTCCAATGGAAATCAAAAATGAACTGGATGGTTGTGAAGGTGAGCACATTCTGCACTCCTTTCCAAGGTGACAGAACTCCTGGGTCCCTTCACTTCCTCCTATAATGTGCACTCCGGCTTTAAATCATAACATAGCCCATCATGTAATTCAGTGCCCATGAGACTGCTCAGGTAGCCAGCTCAAAATAGAAACAGGATTTTTAAAGTATTTGGATTTTCAATGTTAATCCATTAATTTTCTACACAACATGCAAATATTTAACTGCCATTTAAGGTAACTATGGCAACTTAGATCTAAATATGCATATAACCAAATAGCTGCTGCATCAGTTAGTGTTTTGTACAAATAAGCTGCATTTAGACCCTTGCGCTAAATGTGGCCTGTTCAATGTTATTTTCAAGAATCAACATTCTACTCACATATATAATTATACTAATAGAAATAATATTCCTCTAAGTGTTGCCCATAAGCTTGAGTATATCAACTGCTCTTCCACTAGCATAAATTCCTTTTCCCAGGGGATTGTCTGCACTAGATGTTATCCTACCTTCAGTGGACATGGAGAACAAGAAGTCTTGTGGCTACCCAGCAGATCAAGCTTTACAGTACCATCATGTGTACATGCCGCGCAGGAGAGGCTGGAGGTAGATGTGATAGACAAATATAATGAAATGGCAAATATCTGTCACTGGACCCAAGTCAGAAATGAGTGTGAGGGAGTGTAAAATGATGGAACTTAGGCTTTCTTCAAGCCCCTACAACATATAATGTGAGGACTTCCTGTAGGTTTCCTTTGATGCCTTCAGATTCACTTCATGTCACATCCACATTGACAGTGCCTTTGCCTCTGGTCCACGATGTCTAAGGGAATCTAAAGTAGCATGACAACCAAGAGGTTGGATGAACAGAGTGTGGCCAAAAAAACCAATAGCACGTTTCTGGCTCTTGCCCCATAGCTAATTCAGGTGGTATGAGTAATAACATTATTACGAGTAATTCATTGCTATTATTATTTCCCAAATATATGCTCTTTATTACTCTTTCCACTCATTCACTGCTACAATATCCATTTATGAAGTAAATAAAAGGTTCAAAGATGTAAAAGGACAGATGATACTCAGTTCCAGGAGATATCAGAGCAGGGGGAGAGGAATGTCCCAAGCATTATTTTTATACATACTTTTCAGTAGAAGCATGTGACAAAGCACTGTAAAAATATAAGCTTGAATGTTCATGGGAGTGAGTGAAAATTTCTTTGTGAAATCTAGAAGGGTACTTTCTAGTTGAGTGAAAATTAGAAGTGTCTTCCACAAGTGATTATCATGTTCCTTAATTGCTGCCTGGGGACATCTTTAACAAGCATATCGTATTTTCCTCTCTCTCTTGTTATGTTGTTCCATAAACAAAAATACAACCATATATCATCCTCCTGAGTGACATTTGTTTGATATTAAGAGGACCACAAAGCAAGAAAGAACAAAAGTAAGGTGTCCGAGAGAGGGTATAGTATGTATGTATCTCAGCGTGCCTGGCTGCTTATGAACACAAAATAGCAGCAGGGATTTCTACCATTTAAAGGTGCTGTACACAGAAAATGAGTCAGAACTTAAAGAAGCTGCATACGCCAGACCCTAATCCAATGTTTTATGATCTTGGAATGCATATTGCCCTCCAAACCCTGGTCCTCCCAGTGTAATTACCAAACTTCTCACAGATTTGGAAAGAGAAGAAACCTGTTTACGTATAACTTATTTGGCAAGAACAAAACTCACTTCTGTTGCCTGAAGAACAGGAAAATCCAGGTTACATGCTGAGCAAGTGACAAGAGAACAGGGCCTTAAGTGTATTCCATCTTTGCTAGATTAATCTTCATTAAAGCTAAATTAAAGTCATCAATGCTCACTTCAAACTATCCAGAACTGTCTTTTATGGTGCAACTTAAATATTTATCTGAAACACTTGATGTGAAGCTTGCCAAAAAAGTTATAGGTATGAACAAATTTCCCTTTTAAAAATAAATAGCAGTTTCAGAACCGGGAAATGGTTCTTATAATATAGACATTGATAAAAGAAGGCATCCTTATTCAGGCAGGACACGCATACATGCAGCTAATGTATACATATGCCTATCTGTAAGAAATGGCTTGAAGCCCTTTGAAATCAGTGGACACCTTTGAAACAATGAAATGTCACTCCATTTTGAACACTGATGGAATGGAAATGCTTTTATAGTGTTCACCTTTAAAAAAAGTTCCAACTGCTCTGCTATTGTAAAATATTGACCTTTTTTTTTAAAAAAAGAATTAGTTGAAAGCAGGTCAAAATTTTCATGAATATTTTGGGAAAATGTTGACCTGTTTTTTTTTTCATTAACTTTGAATTATCTTTTAACCAGCTCCATTTATTAATGTTAGCTATCATACTACAAAAAAAGACTTTTTGGTCTTCTGGCCTGCCCTAAAACAGGAATACTAGAAATTCTCTCAGAAAATCTGTTCTCATGAGTGTGGCCCAGTTTTGTTGACCCAAGGGGTATGGAGATTCCAGGCAAGATTTGGATAAACAGTCTCATTTTGGTTGCCTATCTGAATCAAACCAGTACTCTGAATGTTTTGAGGTTCACTCTTCATTTTAGCATAACATTGATTCATATTATGCTGTTTTCATGTGCATACCATTTGATCACAGTACTTTCTATCTGCAATATCTCCCACCTCACTTTTAAACCACCAAGATATTGTGAGTACTCAATTGGCATTCACTTAACTTCTCGGAAACAGATAAAAAGCTCCTATAGTAAAAGCAAATGAAAAATGCAATAGCAGAGTTAATGTTAGGAAACGTTACAATACCTCCTGCTGTAACCAAAGAAACACACCAGGTTTTATCCAGTTTTGTGAAAAGTGACACAAAGAAAAAAAGCTTGCTGATGTTGTAATAATTAATGGCTGCGTATACACAGTAAAAGAACCACAGTTATCCACTCACTGCACCAAGGACAAACTCAATACATATAGGGTGAAAACTTTTCACTGAAATTTCACACAAATATTTAGAATGGTTCATTTCAGATAGTTCTGTGCTGCTTAAATTGAGCTTTTCCACAAAAGTTGATGAGTAAGGGCCAGATTCTCAGAGTTACTTAGGTACCTACCTCCCATTAAAATCAATGGGAGGTAGGTGCCTAAATACATGGCCTTAGGTGCCTATAGATGCAGTTAGGCACCTAAGTGCTTAGGCATTTGCTAAATTCCATGTGGTGCTGATCTATATATTCAGGCACCTAAATACCTTGATAAATCTGATCCCAATGACCCAAACCTGAAAATACTTATGCATAGTAACTGGCAAGGTGGCAGTACTGCTGAAAAGGATCTTTGGGTTAAAATGGACCACAAATTGAATATAGTATGATGCAGTTATGGAAACAGGCTAATATCATTCTGGGGTGTACTAACAGAAGTGTTGTATGTAAGACATGGAAGGTAATTGTTCTGCTCTACTCAGCACTGATGAAGCCTCAGCTGGAGTATTGTGTCCAATTCTGGGTGCTACACTTTAGGAAAGACATGGGCATATTGGAAGAGTATAGAGGGGAGAAATAAAAATGGTGAAGGTTTAGAAAACCTGACCTACGAGGAGAGGTTAAAAAAACTGAGCACAGGGCCTGCTCCAGGCCACAACGCGCAAGCACGTGCTTGGGGCGGCATGCCGCAGGGGGCACTCTGCCAGTTGCCGAGAGGGCAGCAGGCGGCTCCGGTGGACCTCCCGCAGGCATCCCTGCGGAGGGTCCGCTGGTCCCGCGGCTCCGGTGGAGCATCCACCGGAGCCACAGGACCAACTAGCGGCAGAGTGCCCCCGGCGGCGTGCCGCCATGCTTGGGGCGGTGAAAAGGCTAGACCCAACCCTGCTGAGCATATTTGGTCTTGATAGAAGACTGGGGCTGTGTGGAGGGGCTGGGGGGAAACGGACCTGATAACCATCTTCAAATATGTTAAGGGTTGTTATAAAGAGGAAAGTGATCAATAGTTCTCCATGTCCACTGAAGGTAGGATAAGAAGTAATGAGCTTAATCTGCAGCATGGAAAATTTAGGTTTGCTATTAGGAAAAACTTTCTAACTATAAGGGTACCTAAGCTCTGGAACAGGTTTCCAAGGGAGGGTGTGGAAACCCCACCTTTGGAGGTTTTAAAGAAGAGGTTGGACAAACACTGGTTAGGGCTGAAATAAGTTTACTTGATGCTGCCTCAGCGCAGAGAGCTGGACTTGGTTACTTGTCAAGGTCCTTTCCTGCCCTCCATGTCTGTGTTGCTATATGTTTAACTTTATGAACATGAGCAGTCCCATTGTCTGTGAATCTTAAGTGAAGTGCTTCAGTGAAACTGTTTGCAGGATCGAGATCCAAAAGCTTGTGAAATTTTGAAATACTAATTTTAACCTACTTTCTTTCACAAATGGCCCATTTACTTTCAAAAACAAACTCATTTCCTCTAGCAGACAAGCCTAATTTTTTTAGAGAGGTTTAATGACTTTTCCAAGGTCCTCTACTGGGTCAAATGCAGATGGAGGAGCAGAACCCAGAAGAAGTTTTCAACTCACTGAAGTAAAACTTAGATATGCACTGTGTTTTTTAAATAAAACTAGTCATGTTCGTGCCTTCTTTTATGCTTTCCAAGTACTTAAAAGTTATTTTCTTTGTTTAGGCTTTGCTTCTAATCACAAAGATAGTATGTAGGCCAAACTTTTCAAAAGTTACTGCTGATATTGACTGCCTCCATTGTTGGTTGCCCAAACGGCAACACCTTAAAGCAGACTGATTTTCAGAGGGCATGTTGCTGTGCTTAGCACTTTCCATAAATCAGAGCTCATTTCAGATGTTTCTAGCTGGGCGTCCAAAATCACACATTCCAATTGGTCTGGATGGTAAGTAGAAATGGATGGCAGAAGATAAGAGTGAAAGTCCAGAACAAAGTGTTTCTCCAGAATCATGGGTTGAGTGATAGTTCCTAGATATTTGTCTTCCCTGATTTATTCTCATAGTGAGCATTTCATTTGAACTATCCATTCCCTTTGACCTATCTCAGGCCTCTGAATAGAAGAGTCAGGGAGCAGCTACAGCTGCACATTAGGAACAAATGGGGTAAATGGAAAGAATCTCATCATTTTAATCCCATTATTCCATTCAAAATCTTCCTTCTGACCTCACACTACAAATGAGGGCTTCAATTTTTGGTCACAGCTGTTGACTGTACTGTCAGTGAGGAAGGAAATAAGAAATGACCCAATGGTGGGTGAGTAAACATTGCTGTGGAAATGGTATTGGTTATCTGGTAGTATATTGAGATTATCTTGTTCTAGTAGCAGAGGAACTATAACAGAACCATTCAGCACATGACCTAACTGTATAAATTTGCTTTGCAGTAAAGGGAACCTGAAGACAAACCTTTAAAGGTTTTGTTTTATCTTTAAAGACTTATACTTTAATACTTAGTACTTCGTGTCTATACTAGGTGTCACATCAGTGCATATTTGTATACAAGAGAACCTGAGAGTTACGAACTGACCAATCAACCACACACCTCATTTGAAGTACGCACAGCAGCAGAGACAAAAAAAAAAAAAGCAAATACAGAGTAGTGCTGTGTTAAACATAAACTACTAAAAAAAATAAGGGAAAGTTTAAAAAATAAATATTTGACAAGGTAAGGAAACTGTTTCTGTGCTTGTTTAATTTAAATTAAGATGGTTAAAAGCAGCATTTTTCTTCTGCATAATAAAGTTTCAAAGCTGTATTAGGTCAACGTTCAGTTGTAAACTATTGAAAGAACAATGTAACATTTATGTCAGAGTTATGAACATTTCAGAGTTATGAACAACCTTCATTCCCGAGCTGTTTATAACTCTGAGGTTCTATTGTATATGTAAATAATTAATAGATAAGATGCCAGTAGATGGTGCTCACAAATACATAGCATGTCTAGATATAACAGGATCAATAAATCACGTAATGGAACACTGAGAATGGATTTCTCTGTGCAGCTCTTTATATGGACTTCTTGACTTTAGAAACTCGAGGGCTTCCACACAGAAACAAACCAAATGAAAAGTGAAAGGCAAATACTTCTAGTCTAAATAAATTAGCTATTGTCTAAATGCTCATCTGTGATGCTGTATGATTGAGATATGACCATGTACATCATTAACATTGCTGCTGTTAGAATATTGCAACAAATCTTGTACAAAGTATATCATGTAAGGTATCTATAGAAGAGTTATGATTTGTTGAATAAGATTATCCTGTTTAAATCCATGTATCATCACTGTAGCTGAAGTTATGAATATTGACTATGTACTTGTATTTCAAATGTGTTTGCTCCTGGGGCTAACACCCACAAGGTAGTTGACATCAAGTCTAGCCAACAATTCTGAATGGACTATTCAAGACTGATGGCTCATTAAAGACACAACTCTCGTAATGGGCCAGAGAAGAAATTCATCGCTCTCATCAAGTATTCCTGAGGATGCCCCAGCCAGATTATGAGCAATTGCTGCCCCTGTTAGCCAACAAGCTTTGTAAGGTCATGTGACCTGTACTCCATCTTGTGCCAGTAATTTTCCACAAGTTGTGCTATTAGCTTTGTTTCGGGACAGTAAAATTCCAAGCACAAGGCAGAGGGTATAAAAGACCCTTCAGTCATCTCCATGTTGCCTCTTTCCTGTTCTGATTCTCTGAACTATGGACTTACAACTAAAAGGAGCAGTCTAAACTATGGACCTTCCAATCTTTTGAAAGTTACCAGAGACTCCTCAAGCCAGCAGTTTATTCCATCAATGCTTCAAACCTGATATAAGAACTTTGCAACTATTGTATGTATATGATCTATTAACCATTTTATCTATCTTCTTCTTTTGTTTATAAATAAACCTGTACCTATTAGATACTAAAGGATTGTCAGTAGCATGATTATTGAATAAGATCTGAGTTATATGTTGACCTGGCTATGTGGCTGATCTCTTGGGCTCAGAAGAACCCTTTGTTTGATGAAATTGGTTTTCAGTAACTACTCATCATAAACTCTAGTGTCTGGGGGGTGAATTAAATGCTGGAAAGTCTAAGGAAACTGCATGTCTGACTTCTTGTTTATCAGTGCGGTGAGACTGATGTTTTACTTTTATTACTAACTTGGTATAGCTAATCATTAGAAAAACCACCAGTTCGGGATGAGTCTGCCCTATTTCTCAGCAGTTTGTCTTGAATCTGGTATTCTCAACTGTGACCCACTGAGGCCGGTGACATCAGGAATATTAGGAGTCCACCAATAACCCCCCGTTTCTTTACAAACATTCACAAATCACTGTGTGCGTACTCTGAGTATTTCTAATTTTTATGAGAGTTTGGGCGGACAATGACCTGTAAATCCACCATAAGCTCTGAAACAGAATGTGCTCCAAATATCCTGACTGCCTTCTCCTAATTACATTTTACTTTTTGTGCCCATAAACATAATATTCTCCCAAGTGAAACAGTCTGCAATTTGCAAAAGGCTCTATTTTTCTTGAGATAAGGCTAATGGGTATTTTTCTTTACTTATTTACAAAGTAAAAATAAAGGGACTTTCCACAATCTGGATTCTTTCTCACAATCACACAGAGTATTCTGTTTACCTATTTGGATTTTCTTTTTTAGTCTCTCTTTCTTTCTATTATAAATCAAGACTCATCTGCCAATATTGCAAGAGAATTCAAGGAGCAGAGTGCTATGCCTTAAAGAATGTGCTTTGTTTCAGAATATCCTGTACTTCAGCTGAATTTTTTTTAAATGCACTTGAGTCATATTAATAGGTTCTTTTTCATATAGGTGTGAGCTTCATTGAGTTCTTAAAGTGTCTAACGATGACCCATTGTCCTAGCACCTCCATTATTTCAGGATCATTTTGTTTAAATGGAAAAGAGCATGTTTAACTTTGCAATACAAAACACAGATGAATCATTGATAGTTCTATCAGCTTTTATTATGCTGAAATCACAGTAGGCTATCCCTTTCCCAGACTGTACTGATACTAAACCAGAACTGATTTCTATCTAAGGAGGAATAGCAAAGTACACACAAATACATATATCTCAGCGCAAGCAATGGGAAATTTACAAACAAACCAAGTATCAGCAGATCCCATTTTAATTTTTAAATGCAATAAAACACAGGAGGAAGACGAAAACAAAGAATGAAACTAGATGAATTGATCTAGTCACCTGCTGCCTGGAGTCTTCAATGCCCTGCTGTTTGGAGACAGCAAGTGTTAAGATCAGAGTTACCTGAAAAGTATGATTACTGCACTTCAGCTTCCTACGTGAAAAGCTTTCTCATAGCATTTAGAAACATATTTAATCCTAAGTGTTACTGATCCAAATGTTGCACAATTGAGTGCAGATCTATGGTTTGAAAAGAATGTGTTGGCTTCCATCCACTAACGAACTTAATGTTCAAACAAATCACAATGTTGTCTAAAACGCATGTCACAAAGGTAAGTATCAGAGGAAGTTAAGGCGCTCCACATAATGTATATGGTCAATTAATTTCCGAGGAAACCCAAAAGAATGTGTAGCTTAAACACTGCTAAATTAGCAGCAAGGTACAATGGTGATCAATCAAAGTAGCAGGGAAAATAAGAGCATATTCACAGCCCAAAAAATACACATGTATATTGGGGAGAGGGATAGCTCATTGGTTTGAGCACTGGCCTGCTAAATCCAGGGTTGTAAATTCAATCCTTCAGGGGGCCATTTAGGGATCTGGGGCAAAAATCTGCCTGGGAATTGGTCCTGCTTTGAGCAGGGGATTGGACTAGACGATCTCCTGAGGTCCCTTCCAACCCTGATATTCTATGATAAGGGAATTCAAATTCCAGAAGAACGTGGAAATGATTTTACAAAGAGCTTAATGGATTACTTAAGGCATTACTTTTAAATCTGTTGTTTAAATCCTTCTTCTGAAATTACTGAAGTAAGCCCGATGATCTGCAATTGTCTGTAGTGGAAATTAATCCACATGCAGAAGACATTGTGGGTCAAATCTTGCTCACCCCACTCACATGTGAGTACACAGAGCTGGCCTCAGCTCCATATATAGATAGTGGTAGATTACTATAGGTTTCAAAAATACATGCACAATGCCTAGCAGTTAATTTAGATTTACTGAGTATGTGTTTGTGTAAGAAATCCAGTACTGTGTCCTAAAATCCACTGGGAAAGCATACTTGCATGGCCAAGTGAGTAGTGCAGGATCTGTAGTAGCTAGTGGAGACAATGGAGTTCAGCTTTCAAAGTTGTTGCTAAGGGATACCAGGTCAAACATTTATATATGATTCACTATGCAGAAGTGGCTGCTGAGTCAGCACAGCACTGAGCAGGTGGTCAGCTGCTCATTATGTGTGTCATCTCACCTTCTTCATCATTGCAGGCAAAGGAAGATGATGACAATGTGCTGTGCTGCATGGAGAGGCACAAGGACAGGATCAATGAGTTCCAGGGACAGAGGCCAGTTTTCTGTAGGGCGTTCATGCACAGAATTAGATGAAACACAAATGTGCACCTATTCTGGTCTTTATGCAAGTGGATTTCGGGTTTTTAGTCTAGGGTTGTTATTTGCTTATATTTTGCCCCATATATGTTACCTACCTACCTGACTGATCCACAGGCACAAATCAACTAACAATGGGAAGATATTTTCCTCCTAGGCTTAAAGGCCATTGGGCTGACCTCCTGCACATCACAAGCCACAGCACCTCACCCACCTACTCCTGCAATAGGTTCATAACTTCTGACCAAGTTACTGAAGTCCTCAAATCATGATTTAAAGACTTCAAGTTACAGACAATCCACCATTTACACTAGTTCAAACCTGCAGGTGGCCTGTGCCCCATGCTGCAGAGGAAGGCAAAAATCGCCAGGTCTCTGCCAATCTGACCTGAGCGAAAATTCCTTCCCTACACCAAATATGGTGATCAGTTAGATCCTGAGCGTGTGGGTAAGACCCAGCAGCCAAACATCTGGGAAAGAATTTTCTGTAGTAACTCAGAGCTCACCCAATCTAGTGTGTCCCATCACCAGCTGTTGCAGATATTTGCTAATAGCAGACACGAATGGGCCATATGCCACTGCAGGCCAGAAGAAACCATCATGATCATCTATTCTGATCTCTTGCACCTTACAGGCCACAGAACTTCACCCATCCACTCCTGTAATACACACCTAACCTTTGGCTGAGTTACTGATGTCCTCAATTCATGATTTTAAGACTTCAAGTTACAGAGAATCCACCATTTACACTAGTTTAAACCTGCAAGTGACCCATACCCCATGCTGCAGAGGAAGGTGAAAAATCCCCAAGATCTCTTCCAATCTCACCTAGGGGAAAATTCCTTTTGACCCCAAATATGGCAATCAGTTAGACCCTGAGCATGTGAGCAAGAGCCACCAGGCAGACACATTGGAAAGAATTCTCTTTAGCAATTCAGAGCTCTCTCCATCTTCAGAGCTATCACCAGCCATTGGAGATATTTGCTGCTAGCAGTCACAGATCAGCTACATGTCATTGTAGGCAGTCTCATCATACCACCCCCTCCATAAACTTATCAAGCTCAGTCTTGAAACCAGTTGTTTTTTGCCCCCACTCCTCCCCTTGGAAGGCTGTTCTAGAACTTCTCTCCTTTGATGGTTCCAAACCTTCACTTAATTTCAAATCTAAACTTGTTGATTGCCAGTTTCTAGCCATTTGTTCTTGTGCCAACATTGACCCTTGCCTTAAATAACTCCTTTCCCTCCTTGGTATTTATCCTTCTGATGTATTTATAGAGCACAATCATATTTCCCTTCAGCCTTCTTTTTGTTAGGGTAAAGAAACTAAGCTCCTTAAGTCTTCTCTTGTAATGCAGATTCTCCATTCTTCTGATCAGCATGGTAGCCCTTTTTGATACCTGTTATGGTTTGAATTCATCTTTCTTAACCATTGGGGAGCAGAAATGCCCTCAGTATTCCAGATGTGGTCTCGTCAATACCTTGTACAATGATGATAGCACTTCCCTATCTCCTTCTGGATATACCTTGCCTAATGCATCCTAGGATTGAATTAGTCACCAAAGCTTCATCATATTAGCAGTTCATAGTCATCCTGTGAGAGACTAATATACCTCGGTCTTTCTCCTCTGTCATTTCCAATTGGTAAGCCCGCAGCTCTTATTAGTCCCTAAGTGCACTTTGCACTATTGAATTTTCTCCCATTTCTATTGCTTCAGTTTTCAATCTTGTCCAAATCTTCTTGAATGATAGTCCAGTCTTTTCCTGTAATGGCAATACCTTCAAACTTTGTGTCAGATGCAAATTTTGTTAGCGCACTCCCACTTTTTGTGCCAAGACCATTAATGAAAATGTTAAATAAGTTTGTTCCAAAGACCCATCCTTGATAAACTTCACTAGTAACTTTCCTCCAGCTTGACAGTTACCTTTCAGTATGACCCCCTGTAGTCTCCCCTTTAACCAGTTCCTTACCCATCTCTCAATTCTTGTATGAATGTCCATCTTCTCCAATTTAATAATTTCACATGGCAAACTATCAAATACTTTACTGAAAACCAGGTAGATTAGATCTACTGCATTTCCTTTGTCTCTACATTCTCAAAAAAAAAAAAAAAAGAGAGGAGCTTGGTCTACATTTTGTAAAACCATGTTATATTTTATCCCAATTATCATTCACCTCTGCGTCTTTAACTACTTTCTCTTTCAAGATTGACCTTGTGCAATTGAGGTCAAACTAAAAGGTCTGTAGTTTTCTGAATCACTTTTTTCCTTTCTTAAATATGGGTAATATATTTTCAATTCTCCACTCATACTGTATGCCCCCTGAGTTTATGGATTCATTAAAAATCCTTGCTATTGGTCTTGCAATTTCATGTGCCAGTTTCTTTAATATTCTTGGATGGAAATAATCTGGGTGTCCCAATTTGGTCCTATTAAGTTGTTAGTTTGGTTTGCACCTCAAATGTAGTAAGTTCTACTTCCAGATCCTTATTCCCGTTAGCCACCCTGCCTCTGCCCCATAACTCTACATTACCCTTATTAAAAACTGATGCAAAGCATTTGTTTAGGTGTTGGGCCATAGATTATCTTTCATCTCCACCCTGTCCTCCATTCTTTCTTTGATTTCTTTTTATGTATATGGCTAAAAAACTTTTGCTATTGATTTTAATTTACTTTGCAAGGTCCTGCCCTGCTTGGCTTTTGGCAGTTCTCACTCAATCCCTACACTTTCTGACCTCCAGGAAGCAGCTTTCATTGCTGATCCTTCCTGTCATCAAATCCTTGTAGGCTTTCTGCTTTCACTTAATTACTTGTTTGAGATACTTGTCTCTCCAGTTTGGGTTGCAGCCCTTCCTTATGAGTTTTTTCCCCTTGCTTGAGATGCAAGCTTCAGATAGTTTCTACAACATTCACTTAAAGTAATCCCAAGCCTCCTCCACATTGAGTTCTTCAGTCCAGTCCACTTCCCTAACTAATTCCCTTAATTTTTTAAGGTTTGCCCTTTTGAAATCAAGGATCCTTTTTGCAGACCTATTTTCATTTATCCATTTAGTTTAAACGGAATTGACTCATAAACATTTGAACAAAGGTTAACCTCTACCAAATCGCATAACTACATACTCCCACAGCAGTTCTTTACCTACTGAATATGTACTTCCTTGTATTTTATGGTCAGCGGTGTTATGCATGCTTTTGTGAGTTATCCCAAGTTTTAAAGTTCCTTATCTCTTCCAAGTACAGGTACTATGGGGTCCTCCAGTCCATTTAATCAGGTTGAGCCTCAAATTCCTCCAAGGAGGTGTTCCTCTGCACAACCATGTTATTGTTACACACCTCACTGCAGGGAGTCACTGCACTGTGGACCACCAGTTTTTCCAGAGGCCTGATAGTATGCTGGGTGTACTCCACACTCACGGCCCAGTGCAACTATTTAGGCAGACTAGGCGGTTGCCTAGGGCGCCAAGATTTGGGGGCGCCAAAAAGCACCCCCAAATTTTTTTTAAGTGGTTGAGCGGCTGCTGCTGCCGGGATCGAGAGGGACTCGGAGCTGCTGGCAGCATCCGCAGCCGGCAGCCCAGGGTGTCCCCTGGGTTGGGGCGCCACCGCAGCAGCCGGCAGCCCAGGGTTTATAGGGGGCAGGTTCTATATGTTTGCAGTGCTCGAGCACCAGCAATATTCAGGGCTGGGGGCCCTGCTCCAGCAATATTTGGAGCTCGGTCTCTCCCCCGGCCCTGCCTGGATCGGGCCCCGGCCCCGACCCCAACCCCCGCGGGTCTCCCCCCCACACGCCCTGCCGCATCCGTGCTCACAGAAAGCAGCGCAGCACCTCTTCCCTGCCTGCTTCTGTTGCTGGAGTAAAGCGGCTTCCAGCAGAACTGCTGTCTGCTGTCCCAGGGGCCTAGTGCCCCCCATCTCCTACTGGCAGGGCAGGCTGCCCTTACCCTGTGCTTCCGCCCTCGCCCTGAGTCTCTCCAACATCCCAAACCCCTCAGCCCCCCACACTCTAATCCTCTGCCTCAGCCCTGAGCCCCCCACATCATGAATCCCTCATCCTCAACCCCAACCCTCATCCCCCTGCACCCTAATGCTCTTCCCCATCCCTGAGCCCCCCTGCAGCATGAACCCCTCACCCTCAGCCCCAACCCTCATTCCCCTGCGCTCCCTCCTATCCCCAAACTCCCTCCCAGAGCGTGCACCACCTCCCCTTTCCCACACACTCCTTCCCACCCCCAAACTCCCTCCCAGACCTGCACCCCTCACCCTTTCCTACACCCCCACCCCCAGCCTGCACCCAAACTCCATCCCAAAGCCTGCACCCCTCACCACCTCCAGCACACTCACCTCCTGCCCCAGCCCGGAGCCTGCACCCAGCACCCAAACTCCATCCCAAAGCCTGCACCCCTCCTGCACCCTAATCCCCAGCTCAGGGCCTGTACCCCAGAGCTCTCCCCCCAAACCCTTCCCAGAGCCTTAGGCAAGTGGGGGCGGAGTTTGGGGGGCAGGTTCTGGGCACCATCAAAATTTCTACAAACTTGCCACCCATGCCTGGGTCAGCGTGCCACCGGCAGCCCAGGGGTTCCACTGCGCAGTTGCTACTTCACTTCTCCCGCCTCCCAGGCTTGCGGCGCCAAACAGCTGATTGGCAAGCCTGGGAGGAGAATTAGAGCAGGACAGTGTGCTCGGGGAGGACGCGGAGCAGAGGTGAGCTGGGGTGGGGAGGTACCGCAGGGCTCCTCGGGCCAGGGGAAGGGGAGCTGCCACGGGGGTGGGGGGCACACTTCAGGGCGAGGAGCTGCTGCAGGGCTGGGGGGGCGCAAGATGGAAGTTTCGCCTAGGGTGTGAAACTTCCTTGCACCGGCCCTGTCCACACTCACAGGCAAGTGCTGCAAGCAATCCAAGCACAAGGCCCTTTCAAGTTCAGTACTGCATACCACTGACGGTGTGTCTGTTATGTGTAGCTATGTGCCTCAAGGAAAAGCAGCTATGCATACACTGTCGTGTGTAGCTACACAGGGCAGTGGAAGACACTGGCAAGGGGGAGGCAGTGGGGAAGGCTCTGGTAGATGGGAGGTGGAGGACCCTTTTCCTACTGTCTCCCCACTGCCAGAGCCTTCCCCTGTGCTGGTGAAAGACTTCAGCAGCAGGACACTACATTGTTAAAAATAACGGTGTAGACAGAGGAGGAACTGCTTGGGCATGTAGGTAGCTGTACAAGGTACATACCCTAAGGTCTTTATCCAAACAGTGCCTCTCTGTCTACACTGCTAGTTATACCCCTGCAAGGGGGGGGGAAGGGTGTGTGTGTGGGGAAAAGCGTGGCGTATATGTACTCTGCATGTACAGAGTGTACTATGCAGATGTACCCTCAGGGATTCCCATATACACTGTGTCTGATCCTTAACAAGAGATTGCTTTATTAGGGCTGCCAGAAGTAAATGCTGCAATCACCCTAGGCCTGATATCTTTACAAACAATTGTGATGGGGCAAGGTCAGAGGCTACAGTAAAGTAGTGAGGAACACGTATGTTAGCCCCAGGCTAAACAAATCCCTGGTACCATAGTAACCAAATGCCAGTTGCTCAAGGTTAATCAAGACACCTGGGGCCAATTAAGATCTTTCTAGAAGGCAGTGGAGATAGCTACATTGTTTGGGACACCTGAAGCCAATCAAGGGCTGGCTGGAAATAGTTAAAAGCCTCCCAGTTAGTCAGTGAGGTGTGTGTGTGAGGAGCTGGGAGCAAGAGCGCAAGAAGTTGAGAGTGAGAGGATGTGCTGCTGGAGGACTAAGGAGTACAAGTGTTATCAGACACCAGGAGGAAGGTCCTGTGGTGAGGATAAAGAAGGTGTTTGGAGGAGGCCATGGGGAAGTAGCCCAGGGATTTGTAGCTGTCCTGCAGCTGTTATAGGAGGCACTATAGACAGCTGCAATTCACAGGGCCCTGGGCCAGAGTAGAGGGAGGGCCCAGGTTCCCCCCAGATTTCCCAACTCCTGATCAGACACAGGAGGAGTTGACCCAGACTGTGGGTTCCACCAGAGGGGAAGATCTGTGAGGTGAGCAAATCTGCCAATAAGCGCAGGACCCACCAAGGTAAAGGAGGAACTTTATCACACAATTGATAAGCCAACAATAGAAATGACAGATTAACCAAACCAACCCCCAAGTCCAGTCCTGTTCGGGAGTATGAAGATGGGGCCCTGCCAGCCTAAGTACATGGATATTCTTTCTAGGAGACAATCACACACTGTCTTGTAGATTCCCCAGGGCCAGGGTTCAGTCCCTCCATCTGTCATGCTCAGATCTATCCATGCAGGCTGTGCCTGAATGTCCTCCTGTCATGCATACTGTTGCTCCCCTTGTCATCAATAGGCTTCTTGCCAGCCTGGTTCTTAGCCTTTATGGCCTGGCCTACACTACAAACTTAGGTCAACATAAGCCACATTAAGTTGATCTAATAATGTATGTGTCTACACTACTGAGTCCATTCCTAAGTGGCCTGTAAAGTCAACTTC
This sequence comes from Gopherus evgoodei, assembly GCF_007399415.2. Classification (NCBI taxonomy): domain Eukaryota; kingdom Metazoa; phylum Chordata; order Testudines; family Testudinidae; genus Gopherus; species Gopherus evgoodei. Next base: position 199,791,919 of record NC_044322.1, on the reverse strand, counting down.
TGTGCTCCACCCCCATGAGAGGCGTAGCGCTTGATTTGACATCCATGGATCAACATGGGAATAGCGTGGACACTGTGTTGTGTAATTCAAATGAATTGGCCTCCAGGAGGTGTCCCACAGTGCGCCACTGTGACCGCTCTTGGAGAGCTCTTTCAACTCTACTGCACATCAGCCGGCTACACAGAAAATAGCTGCTCCCCTGTTAAAGCCTCGGGAACTTTTGAATTTTCATGTCCTGTTTAATCAGCATGGACAGCTCACCAGCACAGCTGATCATGGAGACTCAAGGCCACAAATGCACTCCAGCATGGAGTACACAGGAGGTGGTGGATCTTCTTGCTGTGTGGGGAGAAGAGTCTGTCCAGGCAGCGCTTCTATCCAGCAGAAGAAACGATATCTATGCCAATATAGCATAGGGGCATGGGGGAGAAGGGCTACACCAGGGACACACAGCAGTGCCACATGAAAATAAAGGAGCTTCGGCAAGCATACCAGAAGACAAGGGAGGTGAACAGATTCTGGTTCTGTCCTACAGTCATGCTGCTTTTATGAGGAGCAACCCCACCACTCCCTCTAAACACTCCATAGATACTTCCCAGGAGCCCCCGGTGACCTCAAGCAACAACAAGGAGGACATTTTTGATGAAGAAGAGGAGTAGGAGGATAATGTTTGGCAGGCAAGAGAAGGATCCATTCTTCCTGACAGCCAAGAACTGTTTTTAACTCTAGAGACCATCCCTTCACAGGAGCAGCTGGTGGCAGAGCACAATGCCGGGGAAGGCATTTCTGGTGAGTATACATTTCCAATCAGACCATAGGGGTTACATGCTATTATTTTTTATGTTTAATCTGAACAAAAAAGTAGGTGTAGTGGGTAGCAGTGGTCACTCCAGCTTTGCAGAGAGAGCTCTCCAAAAAAGACTGTTTATGTGCATGGGACTGGCCCAGGAATACTCCATGGAGATCTCTAGGAAGCTTTCATGGAGGTACTCTGCAATCCTTCACAGAAGGTTTCTGGGAAGGGCTGCCTTATTTTGTCCACTACGGTAGGACACTTTCCTGCACCACTTCAGTATTAACTCCTGTGGCATCATTGCAGCACAAAATATTGCAGCATAAGGACCAGGTCTGTACTCAGACCCTTACAGCATCTGCTCTCTTGCAGCCTCTGTTACCCTCAGGAGAATGATATTGCATTAGGTCACCTAGGGCAGTGATTCTCAAACTGGGGCCGCTGCCTGTGTAGGGAAAGCCCCTGGTGGGCCAGACCAGTTTGTTTACATGCCCCATCCACAGGTCTGGCTGATCATGGCTCCCACTGGCTGTAGTTCGCTGCTCCAGGCCAATGGGGGCTGCGGGAAGTGGCGGCCAGCAAATCCCTTGTCCCACGCCTCTTCCAGCAGCTCCCATTGGCCTGGAGCAGCGAACCGTGGCCAGTGCGAGGTGTGATGGGCCGGACCTGCGGACGAGGCAGGTAAACAAACCAGCCCGGCCCAGCAGGGCTTTCCCTATACAAGTGGCGGCCCCAGTTTGAGAATCACTGACCTAGGGAAACGGAGGAAATTTTCAATGCTAGCCCCGGAAACAATTCAACAAGTAATCCACCCCGTTTGATGAATGATGGGTCACACAACCATGCTTTCCCAAGTATGCCAGGGTTGTGGTTGGAAAGGATCACCATGTCTTGCAAGCAGCATTGGGAAAAAGACAGGGGGATGACTTCCTGTTTGTCTCCCTTCCCCCGTGCCCCAATCCCGTGCCACTTTTGTTAAAAAACAGGAATTTACACTGGTGCCTGTCCTCAAGCACATCCAGGTTGCTTATGGAAAGGAGGCTCTTCTCATGTTCCAACATGTGGTCTCAAGGATGTCTTCACAAAAGCAGCAACACAAGACTTCTTGCCCATGCCGGGCGCCTTACTCACCATGGATGGAGCAGTAAAATTACTCTTGCAATAGTCAGCGGTTGTGATTATGTTGTGGCTTGCAGTGAAGTGTATTGCGGGCTGTATTTTTTATTAAAAAATAAAATAACCTTGCACCAGAAACAATGTATGCACTGTCAATGCTACTCTTGTGCTTTGCATTCCTTGAAGCTGAAACCTTGTCCATCAGCACATCCTCCACACCGGGACAGAGACTTTCCCTGATTTCAAGGTAGAAAAAAAGTCTTGGGAGGATATGTTCAATGAGTTAATACGGCCACCAAGAGTGACAAGACAGAGCTCAGGGAATGGAGGATTGCACTGTCTGAGAACCTGGACATGGACAGAGAGGCCAGGAGAACAGGCAGGGAAGAAGAGCATGCCATGCAGGAAGAGATGTTGTGGATTTTGAAGGAGCAATCAGACATGTTGAGGCGTCTGGCTGAGGTTCAAAAAAGGCAGCTGAATGCTAGAGTCCCTCTGCAGCCTATGCTGAACCTGCTGCCATCATCACCCAGTTCCACATCCTCCTCTACCAAACGTTCTATGAGGCGCAGGGAGAGCTGAGGGAGCAGGGAGAGAGTTTGGTGTCCCTTGCACTCAACACCAGGGGAGGGTACAAGGTGCCCATTCCCACACCTTTGATTGCTACAGCAGTGCATCTGAAAGCAAACGTTCCTTGTTTCTCCCCTCACAGTATTATCAGCCCTTTTGTCCTAGGTTATCTTACTTTTCTTTGCTGTCTCTGTGGTTTGTGTGCATAATAATACTTAGTGGTTTGCTGTGGAAAAGGTTCTTTATTCATTCAACACAGGGTGATTGGTGGAGGTGGTGTTTTCAGGGAAGAAAATACAATGGAGGGTACAGTTTGGTAAGGAGCAACACAGATAAGTGTCACTTTACTCTGGCTCATTGCTGAAACTGGAATTCAAAGCCTCACGGAGATGCAGAGACCCTCAATGTGCTCTTATTATTATCCTGATATCTGGCTGCTCAAAACTGGCTTCCTCCACATACAAGTGGAAACTTTTCTCCCTTTTTGTTTCACAGATATGGAGCACACAGCAGGCAGTAATAACAATGGGGATATTGCTTTCACTGAGGTCTAATCTAGTAAGCAAACAGCGCCAGTGACCTTTTAAACATTCAAAGACACATTCCACCCCCATTCTGCACTTGCCTATGGTTGAACCAGTCCTTACTGCTGTCCAGACTGCTGGTGTACGTCATGAGCCATGAGAGCAAGAGGTAGGTTGGGTCTCCCAAGATCATGATTGGCATTTCAACATCACTAATGGTTATTTTGCAGTCTGGAAAGAAAGTCCCTGCTTGTAGCTTTCTGAACAAACCTGTGTTCCTAAAGATGTGCGTGCGCATCATGAACTTTTCCTGACCAGCCCATGTTAATATTGGTAAAACGGCTCCTGTGGTATACCAGCCAGGGGAGAAACGGCCCCTGTGATCCACCAGCTCTTGGAACACGATTGAGAAGTACCCCTTTCAGTTTATGTGCTCTTTGGCAAGGTGGTCTGGTGCCAAGATAGGGATATGCATTCCGTCTATTGCCCCACCCCGGTTAGGGAACCCCACTGTGGAAAAAAACATCCACTGTGTCCCACATGTTGCCCCGAGTCACTACCCTTCTTAGCAGAAATCTGTTAATTGCCCTGCAAACTTGGATCACAACAGATCCCACGGTAGATTTATCCACTCCAAACTGATGCCCCACTGACCGGTATCAGTCAGGCATTGCAAGCTTCCAAAGAGCTATTGGTACTCACTTCTCCACTGTCACAGCAGCTTTCATTTTAGTATTGCTGCACTTCAGGGCTGGGGAAAGTTCTTCGCGCAGTTCCATGAAAGTGGCCTTATGATTTCAAAAGTTCTGCAGCCACTGCTCATCATCCCATTGAAGCGGTGCTCAACTGTGTCAAGGTGATGCATGACTGCCGCCATCAACTGCTAATTGCTCCACTCTATGTCTTCCAGCAGGGCTGCTTGCATGGCATCACATTGTACCATGTGGCGGCTCCTGTAGCGACTGTGTAAATATTGCAGGGTAAGGCATGAGATGTTCATAATACTCACAACAACAGTGCACAGCTGAGCAGGGTCCATGGTTATCGTGCTATGGCATCTGCTCAGGTAACCCAGGCTTAGAAAAAAAGGCGCAGAAAAGGCTTGGTTGGTTTGTTTGATTTCAGGGAGGGAGAGAGTTAAGTGCATCATGGGAGGCTAATGCCATATTCCCATAACCACTTGTGACAATGTTTTGGTCCCATAAGGCATTGCAAGCCCAACCCAAAATTCCACTCAGCTACATGCACTGTGGGATAGCTACCCACAGTGAAGTGCTCCATGCGTCGATGCAAGCCCTGCTAGTGTGGTTGCGCACTGCCGACACAATGAGCAGAGTGTGGACACACAAGATCAACTTGCTTAAATCAGAGGTTTGATGTCGACTTCCATAAAGTCAACTTAACTTTGTAGTATAGACATGACTTATGTCACAACTTCTAGTTTCTTTCTGCAGCTAGCTCCTTTGCAGACTTTGGCTCCCTACCCAGCCAGGTCCCCTCTGACCTGTGGTGGTACATCCCATTCCTGTACTGGAGCTTTCACGGAGTCCTTTACTGGTTGGATGTTGCAATGAAGTGCCCAGTAAAGATCTGGCAGCATGCACACACATACACACTCTCTCTCACACACATACTCTTTTTTTCAGGTATTGTCAGCATGTTGCCACCTGATTTATGTTGGTATTCCCGATAGATTGGTAGAAGGGGGTAGCCAGCGTCACATAACTCAGAACATGAGATTAAAAAGCACATGCTCCCCAATGAAAGTGGTTCTTCCCATGTACAAATCTCTTTTCCTGTTGGCCCAAAGTAGCAGGTCCATGCCAGAACTCAGGCACCCTAACACAAGTCCCCCTGGCTATGGCTCACATTCTATGTCTGTATATATTGAACATGTCAGCACACATCACGTGCAAGTTACCAAACTATAAGCCAGGAGTTCACAGAAAAGGCAATGCTGTGCTAGCACATCTGAGTTATTGAATGGGTTTTCATGACTATGTTTGAGAAAATTCTTTCTTTCATTGCCGCATACCTCATGGAACAACCTAGGCCAGTATTTGGGTAATAGGTCAGTCCTTACAGAAAAAAAAAATGTAATGTAAGACCAAGCTAGGAGATGATTCTTGCAGATCAATAATGATTACAAAATGAACACACATTTAAATTATCTGTGAGGGAGAAAATGGTGATTCGGAATCGACAATGTATTCAGCTTAATGAGTACAAATATTTATACCAAACAAAATTAACATATCAGAAAATGCATGAGAGCCATATAATTAACAAAAGACAAGGGAATTGGCATAACTATGATAAATTCTTCATTAATAAAATAACTGTTTTAAAATGTTGAAATGAATATATTTTATTTATAAATTGTATAGAATTTAGTATACTAATTAAAAGACATAGGCTATTTACAAGGCAATTAAACCCACAGTGACCTAGTCAAATTAATGTTGGCCCCAACTTAAAAGTAGTATAAATAAATAATTCACACCCTCTGAAGAGTCATTGCTTAAGCAAACAGTTTAGCCTACAAATTTGTTGCAATTGTGAATAACTTTGATGTGGATTTTAAAAAAATCCCAAACATGCAAGAGAAAATACACTCAAAATGTTTATTAGAGACTCACACTTTAAGATAGAAGTTATGTCAACAATAATGGGTAGAACACATGCACAGCAGGTTGTAACATTCAGACTCACTTTTAAAAGCAAGTAAATCTGTCTTATAAATTCTTACTAAATAATGGGCCTGATCAAACCATTACTCACATAAACAGGCTTTACTAAACTGTCCCAAGTCCACTGATTTTTATGGGGTTGCTTATGTGAGGAAGAGTCTGGAGGATTTGGGACCCATATCTGTTATTTTTAGATAAATGTTGGCTGCAAAGGGAAGAAAACTCATACATAGTTTTTTCTTCTTCTGAACTTTAGACATCTGAACAGAATGAGGAATGTTGGATTACAATAAAACGTGCAAATACTGTGGGGGAAACATAAGATGTTAAAAATGATCATTTGATTTTTTTTCTCTTTTCATTAAATGAGACACTCACTCTTCAGAAAAGACAAATGAACCTTAAATTAGCTAAATCATTGTAGCATGGCTGCACCTCCTCGCTGAGACCTTCTGCTGAACCACTAACCTAACTGGAGATAACTGGGCTGTCAAGGTTCCTTCTCCACTCTGAACTTTAGGGTACAGATGTGGGGACCTGCATGGACACTTCTAAGCTTAATTACCAGCTTAGATCTGGTTTTGCTGCCACCACTCACAAGCACTACTTTTCTTCCCTGAGTAGTCTTGAGAGACTTCACCAATTTCCTGGTGAACACAGATCCAAACCCCTTGGATCTTAAAACAAGGAGAAATTAACCATCCCCCCTCCTTTCTCCCACCAGTTCCTGGTGGATCCAGATCCAACCCCCTTGGATGTAAAAACAAGGAAAAAATCAATCGGGTATTAAGACAAAGGCTTTTAATTAAAGAAAAGAAAGGTAAAAGAAAACCGTCTGAGAGAGATTAGCATACCAACTACTCTCACAGACAACAGATTCAAAACACAGAGGATGTTCCCCTGGGTAAAAATCTTAATACACACAAGAATACCCAAATTTGATAATTCCCTTAATGGTACCAAGACAAGTTACAAAGAAAATAAACATAAACCTATTTATTCCTTTCTAAAACTTACTACTCTGATAAGAGGCTGGTTCCTTGATCTTTTTCACTCCAGCTGAAACTGAAACTCTAAACAAAGGAAAACTTCCCTCCTTCCTTTTGAAACATCTTGTTCCCCCATTGGTTCCTCTGGTCAGGTGTCAGCTAGGCTAGGTGAACTTCTTAACCCTTTACAGGTAAAAGAGGCATTAACCCTTAACTATCTGTTTATGACATGGGCCAATAAAGTTCTTGATACATCCAGCTACATTTCAGAAGTGCATGCGAAGTACGGTGCCATTTCCTTAATTAGATCTCGGAAATGGGTAACTAAATTAGCTACCGTCCTTGAATGAAACATGAATTGCAGGGTAGGGATGCTGCCTGCTGCTGCTGCCCTGTCCTAAGAAGAACTCTCAGAGGACACAACTGCAGTGCACTTTATCTATGTCTGACTAGGAAAACCACGCAGTGTATTCCATTTGATTCAACATGCAGGAGCGTAAATCCTAAGGAAGACTGGCTGAGGAGAGCACATTAGCAAGTGTCACGTGCACAGTATTGTTCCATTATCTAATTCTGGACCATTTTGTTCTGCTCTTTAAAAGACCTTAAGTGGTTGGGTCCAAGCTATGTCAAGACTCCCTCTTTCTTTCCATCACTCACTATAACAGTTCAGCTCAGCAAGTGGACAGAACCCTGGGTAAAGGCCACAGAACACAGAGTGTTCTCGGTTTATGACTGTTCTATTATCAGCTATCAGGCCGAGTTTGAGTCTTCCTGCAATCAGGTGTTTGATATAACACACACAAATTTAACACAAGCCTTCTTTCAGTAAAGTTGATCCAGAATTTACTCTCCTAGAGAAGGAAGAATAAGCACAATCCCAATTAAAAATGTGGCATGAAATGGGTATACTTGTGCCCACTCATACAGAAATAACTGATTTTTAAAAATAATAAATATGGTGTGAAATTCACTCCTGTGCTACTATGTAGGTCCTATCTAAGCCCTCAAAACATGTCTCAAACTGAACTTAAGCAGCACATAGTTTTGAGATTTTGTTTTTGTTTTGTTTTTTCAACAGATTCCAAGGCCAGAGGGGACCATTGTGATCATCTTGTCTGACATCCTGCATAACACAGGCCATAGAACATCCCCAAAATAATTCCTAGAGCAGATCTTTTGGAAAAACATCCAGTCTTGATTTATAAATTGTCATTGATGGAGAATCCACCAAGATCGTTGGTAAATTGTTTCAGTGGTTAATTACTTGTACTATTAAAAATTTTTAAGCTTCCACTTCCAGCCATTGGATGGTGCTATACCTTTCTCTGATAGATTGAAGAGCCCATTATTAAATATTTGTTTCCTATGTAGGTACTTATGACCGTCTATCAAGTCACTGCCCTTAATCCTCCCTTTGTTATATTAAATAGCTTGAGCTCCTTGAGTCTCTGACTATAAGGAATGTTTACTAATTCTTAATCATTCCTATGGCTCTTTTCTGAACTCTCTCCAATTTATCAACATCTTTCTTGAACTGTGGACATCAGACCAGGACATTGTATTCCAGCAGTGGTCACACCAGTGGCAACTAAATGGGTAAAATAACTTCTCTACTCCTTCTCAAGAGTCCCCTGTTTATGCATCCAAGATGTAATTAGTCCTTTTGCCCACAGTGTTGCACTGGGAGCTCATGTTCAGCTGATTATCCACTACGAGCCTCAAATCTTTTCCAGAATCACTGCTTCCCAGGATAGGAATCCTGCTGTCCATCTGCACACAGGTGAATTTCACCTCTAATGTCTAGCTACCAAAATGATTGATAGGCACATCTGAGATTAGATGGACTAGACTAGGTAAAACAGCCAAGAGCTGTAAAACCCAAAGCTGCTGCAAAGAGCCAAGGAAATGGGTCCAGCAGACAGCCTGCTTTGGGTGCATTTTTTAGCAAAGGTCCAAATTAGACATAGATTTCTGTTGTTTATTTTACACAGAATAGACCACCAGTATTTTTAAGGCTCGCTGTTAGTGGAGTGTGGCTTTTTGAAAGTATTTGCAGTACTTAACACTGTCAAATGTCAAAATACTCTTACTGATGTGATAATGTTCTGAATTTAGAAGAGTGTATACAATCCTGGGCCCTTCAATCCCAGAGATAGATTGACAGATTGGAAGAAATTCAGAGAGAAGCAACAGAAATATTTAAAGGGCTAGAGGGATTGATTTGTGAGGAGGAATTACTAGAATTAAATATGTACATTGTATTGTGGCTTGACCCATCGGTGACCAAAAGGGAGGGAGATATAATAACCACATACACATTTTTGAAAAGTACAAATACCAAATATGGAAAGGAATTTTTGAGGGTCATCTATGGGCTATAATTACAAGTAGTGGTGTGTTAAGCAGTGGACTGAAAGAATTTCAAACTGTTTGATAGTGAGAACAAATATCCCACGGGAAGTGAGTGAGGAATTTTAAACAAGACTGGACAAAACATTGTAAGATACACTGTAAGGAAAAGTCTTACACAATCGGGAGTGTCAATTAATAGCTATTTCAAATCTCCAATTTCTATGACTCAGCTTTTTTACATCAAACACTTTGCCTGTTGCAGTTATCTTCTTTGCCTTGTTCTTTTGCTATTCTAGTGAATCAAAGGCCCTTGAAAGTGCCTTGTTGCAATAAAGAAGGTTTTTTTTTCCCCTTTTGCATACTGTTCAGTTAATGGTTATTGTGTTTCTGCATACTGTTCTGCTAATAGTTTCACCGCTTCTGAAAACAGCTGTCGTATCTTCGAACTGCTTACTACTAACACCGTCCCCTAACTTTAAGGCATTACGGCAGACTCCAGGAGACAGCACTCTGAAAGCAGTGGAATTTTCCCCTTTGGAAATTTCTCTCATAGGACTCAAAGAATTTAAGGTCAGAAGGGATCATTATGATCATCTAGTCTGACCTCCTGTATAATGCAGCCACAGAATCTCACCCACCCACTCCTGTAACAAACCCCTAACTTATATCTGAGTTACTGAAGTTCTCAAATTGTGGTTTGAGGACCTCAAGCTGCAGAGAATCCTCCAGCAAGTGACCCTTGCCCCATGCTGCAGAGGAAGGCAAAAAACCTCCAGGGCCTCTGCCAATCTGCCCTGGAGGAAAATTCCTTCCCGATCCCAAATATGGCGGTCAGTTAAACCCTGAGCATGTAGGCAAGACTTACCAGCCAGCACCCAGGAAAGAATTCTCTCTAGTAACTCAGATCCCATCCCATCTAACATCCAATCACAGACCACTGGGCATACTTACCTGCTGATAATCAAAGATCAATTGCTAAATAAATTGCCTAAATTAGGCTATCCCATCATACCATCCCCTCCATAAACTTATCAAGCTTAGTCTTAAAGTCATATATGTCTTTTCCCCCACTACTCCCCTTGGAAGGCTGTTCCAGAACTTCACTGCTCTAATGGTTAGAAACCTTCATCTAATTTCAAGTCTAAACTTCCTAGTGTCCAGTTTATATCCATTTGTTCTTGTGTCCACATTGGTACTAAGCTTAAATAATTCCTCTCCCTCCCCAATATTAATCCCTCTGATATATTTATAAAGAACAATCATATCCCCCCTCAACCTTCTTTTGGTTAAGCTAAACGAGCCAAGCTCTTTGAGTCTCCTTTCATAAAACAGGTTTTCCATTCATCGGATCATCCTAGTAGCCCATCTCTGAATCTGTTCCAGTTTGAATTCATCCTTTTTAAACATGGGAGACCAGAACTGCACACAGTATTCCAGATGAGGTCTCACCAGTGCCTTGTATAATGGTACTAACACCTCCTTATCTTTGCTGGAAATACCTCACCTGATGCATTCTAAAACTGCATTAACTTTTTAACGGCCATATCACATTGGCGGCTCATAGTCATCCTGTGATCAACCAATACTCCGAGGTCCTTCTCCTGTTCCGTTACTTCCAGCTGATGTGGAACAAATTCTTGTTATTAATCCCTAAATGCATGACTTTGTACTTTTCACTATTAAATTTCATCCTATTACTATTACTCCAGTTTACAAGGTCATCCAGATCTTCCTGTATGATATCTCGGTCCTTCTCTGTGTTAGCAATGCCTCCCAGCTTTGTGTCATCTGCAAACTTTATTAGCACATTCCCGCTTTTTGTGCCAAGGTCAGTAATAAAAAGGTTAAATAAGATTGGTCCCAAAACTGATCCCTGAGGAACCTCCTTCCAGCCTGATAGTTCACCTTTCAGTACGACCCGTTGTAGTCTCCCCTTTAACCAGTTCCTTATCTACCTTTCAATTTTCATATTGATCCCCATCTTTTCCAATTTAACTAATAATTCCCCATATGGAACCATGTTAAATGCCTTACTGAAATCAAGGTAAATTAGATCCACTTTGTTTTCTTTGTCTAAAATATCTGTTACCTTCTCAAAGAAGGAGATCAGGTTGGTTTGGCACAATCTATCTTTTGTAAAACCATGTTGTGTTTTGTCTCAATTACCAATGACCTCAATGTCCTTAACTACTTTCTCCTTCCAAATTTTTTCCATGACCTTACATACTACAGATGTCAAACGAACAGGCCTATAGTTACTTGGATCACTTTTTTCCCTTTCTTAAAGATAGGAACTTGGGGTATGTCTACACTAAGGGATTATCCTGATTTTACATAAACCAGTTTTGTAAAACAGATTGTATAAAGTCGAGTCCATGCGGCCACACTAGGCACATTAATTCGGCAGTGTGTGTCCATGGTCCGAGGCTAGCATCGATTTCTGGAGCGTTGCACTGTGGGTAGCTATCCTGTAGCTATCCCATAGTTCCCGCAGTCTCCCCCGCCCCTTGGAATTCTGGGTTGAGATCCCAGTGCCTGATGGGGCAAAAATCATTGTCGCGGGTGGTTCTGGGTACAGCCTCACCCCTCCTTCCCTGAAAGCAGCAGACAACCGTTTCGGGCCTTTTTTCCTGGGTGAACTGTGCAGACGCCATACCATGGCAAGCATGGACCCTGCTCAGATCAATACCGCAATCATGGACATTGTAAACACCTCGCGCATTCTCGTGCAGTCTATGCTGAACCAGGACCTGCAAAGCCAGGCGAGGAGGAGGAGGCGGCTAGGCAGTGCGGCAACGAGAGTGATGAGGACATGGACACAGAATTCTCTCAAACCACGGGCCCCTGCGCTCTGGAGATCCTGCTGGTAATGGGGCAGGTTCTAGCCATTGAACGCCGATTTTGGGCCCGGGAAACAAGCACAGACTGGTGGGACTGCATAGTTTTGCAGGTGTGGGACGATTCGCAGTGGCTGCGAAACTTTTGCATGCATAAGGGCACTTTCATGGAACTTTGTGACTTGCTTTCCCCTGCCCTGAATACCAAGATGAGAGCAGCCCTCACAGTTGAGAAGTGAGTGGCAATAGGCCTCTGGAAGCTTGCAATGCCAGACAGCTACCGGTCAATCGGGAATCAATTTGGAGTGGGCAAATCTACTGTGGGGGCTGCTGTGATGCAAGTAGCCAAAGCAATCATTAAGCTGCTGCTACGAAAGGTTGTGACTCTGGGAAATGTGCAGGTCATAGTGAATGGCTTTGCTGCAATGGGATTCCCAAACTGTGGGGGGGCGATAGATGGAACCCATATCCCTATCTTGGCACCGGAGCACCAGGGCACCCAGTACGTAAACCGCAAGGGGTACTTTTCAATGGTGCTGCAAGAACTGGTGGATCACAAGGGACATTTCACCAACATCCACATAGGATGGCCAGGAAGGGTTCATGACGCTCACATCTTCAGGAACACTACTCTGTTTAAGTGGTTGCAGCAAGGGAATTACTTCCCAGACCAGAAAATAACAGTTGGGGATTTGAAATGCCTGTAGTTATCCTGGGTGACCCAGCCTACCCGTTGATGCCATAGCTCATGAAGCCATACACAGGCAGCCTGGACAGTAGTCAGGAGCTGTTCAACTACAGGTTGAGCAAGTGCAGAATGGTGGTAGAATGTGCATTTGGCCGTTTAAAGGCACGCTGGCGCACATTACTGACTTGCTCAGACCTCAGCCAAACCAATGTCCCCTTTGTTATTGCTGCTTGCTGTGTGCTCCACAATCTCTGTGAGAGTAAGGGGGAGACCTTTATGGCGGAGTGGGAGGATGAGGCAAATCACCTGGCCGCTGATTACACGCAGCCAGACACCAGGGCAATTAAAAGAGCACACCAGGAAGCAGTGCGCATCAGAGAAGCTTTGAAAACAACTTTCATCACGGGCCAAGGTTCGGTGTAACTGTTGTGTTTGTTTCCCCTTGATGAACCCCCACCCTTGATTGACTCATTCCCTGTAAGCAACCCACCACCACCACCCCTTCGATTACAGCTTGCTCAAGGAAATAAAGTCACTATCGTTTAAAAATCATGTATTCTTTATTAAAAAGTCATTATAAAAAGACGGAGAGAAATGACAAGGTATCCCGGGTGTGGTTTGGGAGGAGGATAGGAGGGAAGGAAAAGGCTACTAAAAACATTTCAATGTAATGACAGCCTTTTGGTTGGGCTATCCACGGGGGTGGAGTGGGAGGGTGCACGAAGCCTTCCCCCACGCGTTCTTACACGTCTGGGTGAGGAAGACATAGAACATGGTGAGTGGTGAGGGTGGTTACACAGGGGCTGCAGTGGCACTCTGTGACCCCGCTGCTCTTCCTGAAGCTTCATCAGACGTCAGAGGATATCAGTTTGATCACGCAGCAGCTCCAGCATTGCATCCCGCCACCACTGATCTTCCTGCCTACAACTCTGATCTTCCTGCCGCCACCTCTCATCTCGAGCGTCTCTCCTATCCTCACGTTGGTCCCTCCTATCTCACGTTGGTCCCTCCTGTCCTCACGTTCACTGGCATCTTTCCTGTAATTTGATACCACATCCTTCCACTCATTCAGATGAGCTCTTTCATTGCGGGTCACTTCCATGATTTCCGAGGACATTTTGTCTCGCGTCTTCTTTTTTCTCTGCCTTATCTGAGATAGCCTTTGGGATGGAGTAGGGAGACTTGAAAAATGTGCAGCTGCATGAGGGAGGGAAAAAAGAGAGAGAAGTGTTTAAAAAGATACATTTTACAGAACAATGGTTATACTCTTTCACAGTGAACAACACTATTCACCTTACATAGCACATGTGATTTCACTACAAGGTCGCATTTTGCATCTTAATATTGAGTGCCTGCAGCTCTGGTGTTACAGATCTCACAGACGCAGGCCTGGGCATCAGAATTCAGCTTGCATGTGGCCATGGTAAGCCATTGTCTTTCGGCTTCTGCAGTCTTCATATACACAGTGCCCTCCTTTCCCAAATACCAAGCAAATCCCGTTCAGTGCTGCTTCTTTCCTGTTAACAAGCAGCAGCAGAAGCCGCCACCCGCCAAAATTCTGTGGGACGATCGCTTTACCCCTCCCCCCACCGCATGGCTGGTAGCAGGGAAGATCCCTGATAGCCAAACGCGAAAAAGCTCAGCGCTATTCCCCTCCCTCCGCTTGGCTACATGCAAGGAAGGATTTCTTTTAAGCAACAGGCAAACAGCCCAGTAGGAATGGCCATCTCTGTCCCCTTACTTAAATTCCTGAATTTCAACCAAGTTACCATGAACGATATCACTCTCCTGAGGATAACACAGTGAGATAAAGAACGGAGGTTTCTACAATGCCAGCAATCACCGGGACCATACGCAGCTATGCTTTGTCATGCAATGATACCTGATTACTTGCTACATGCATGGCGTGGTAAAGTGTCCTACCATAGTGGACGGAATAAGGCTGCCTTGCCCAGAAACCTTCTGCAAAGGCTTTTGGAGTACCTCCAGGAGCACTTCATGGAGATGTCCCTGGAGGATTTCTGCTCCATCCCCAGACATGTTAACGAACTTTTCCAATAATTGTACTGGCAGCGAATGCATCCCAAGTCCTCAGGGCAAATCAATCATTAAAAAACGCTTGCTTTTAAACCATGTTTTATATTTACAAAGGTACACTCACCAGAGGTTGCTTCCATGGCTTCACTGTCTGTACTAGTGGCTTGGGAGGGCTGGGAGAGTAATTCCGTCTGGGTGAGAAAAAGCTCCTGGCTGTTGAGGCTAACGGAGTGCTGTGTGCTCTCTGCAAGCTCATCCTCCTCTTCCTCCTCCTCATCTTCCCCGTCCACAGAATCCTCAGGCATGGCTGAGATTACCACCCCCTCCTCAGAATCTAGGGACAGGGGTGGGGTAGTGCTGGCAGACCCCCCTGGAATTGCATGCAGCTCATCGTAGAAGCGGCATCTTTTCGGCCCTGCCCTGTTTGCTTCTTTGGTTTTCTGGTAGGCTTGTCTGAGCTCCTTAACTTTCACTCTGCACTGCACTGAGTCCCTGGTGTGGCGTTTCTCCATCATAGCCTTGGAAATTTTTTCAAATATTTTTTCATTTCGTCTTTTGGAATAGAGTTCTGTTAGCACAGAATCCTCTCCCCATATAGCGGTCAGATCCAGTACCTCCCGTGCAGTCCATGCTGGAGCTCTTTTTCGATTCTCAGGAGACTGCGTTGTTATCTATGCTAATGAGCTCTGCGCGGTCTCCTGTGCTGATCAGAGCTCCACGCTGGCCAAACAGGAAATGAAATTCAAAAGTTCGCAGGGCTTTTCCTGTATACCTGGTCAGTGAATCCGAGTTGAGATTGCTGTCCAGAGCGGTCACAATGGTGCACTGTGGGATACTGCCCAGAGGCCAATACCGTCGATTTGCGGCCACACTAACCCTAATCTGATATGGTAATACCGATACTTTAGCGCTACTCCTCTCATTGGGGAGGAGTACAGAAACCGATTTAAAGAGCCCTTTATATCGATATAAAGGGCCTCATTGTGTGGACGGGTACAGCATTAAATCAGTTTAACACTGCTAAAATCGGTTTAAACGCGTAGTGTAGACCAGGCCTATGTTAGCAATTCTCCAGTCATACGGTACAACCCCTGAGTTTACTGATTCATTAAAAATTCTTGCTAATGGGCTTGCAATTTCATGTGCAAGTTCCTTTCATATTCTTCGATGAAGATTATCTGGGTCCTCCAATTTTGTCCCAATAAGCTGTTTGAGTTTGGCTTCTACTTCAGATGTGATAATAACTATCTCCATATCCTCATTTCCATTTGTCATCCTTCCATTATCCCTAAGCTCCTCATTAGCCTTATTAAAGACTGAGGCAAAGTATTTATTTAGATACTGGGCCATGCCTAGATTATCCTTAACCTCCACTCCATCCTCAGTGTTTAGCGGTCCCACTTCTTCTTTCTTTGTTTTCTTCTTATTTATATGGCTATAGAACCTTTTACTATTGGTTTTAATTCCCTTTGCAAGGTCCAACTCTACATGGCTTTTAGCCTTTCTCACTTCATCCCTACATGTTCTGACCTCAATAAGGTAGCTTTCCTTGCTAATCCCTCCCGTCTTCCACTCCTTGTAGGCTTTCTGCTTTTTCTTACTCATCTCTCTGAGATACTTGCTCATCCAGCTTGGTCTACAACTCCTGCCTATGATTTTTTTTCCTTTCTTGGGATGTAGGCATCTGATAGTCTGCAACTTTGACTTGAAGTAATTCCAGGCCTCTTCCACCTTTAGATCCACAAGTTCTTCAGTCCAATCCACTTCCCTAACTAATTTCTTAACTAAATTAGCCCTTTTGAAATAAAAAACCCTAGTCCCAGATCTATTTTTGTTTATCCTTCCATCTAGTTTGAACTGAATTAGCTCATGATCACTTGAACCAAGGTTGTCCCCTACAACCATTTCTTCTATGAGGTCCTCACTACTCACCAAAACCAAATCTAAAATGACATCCCCTCTTGTTGGTTCTTCAACTACTTGGTGAAGAAATCCATCAGCTATCACATCCAGAAAAATCTGAGCCTTATTATTGTTACTAGCACTTGTCCTCCAGTCTATATCTGGGAAGTTAAAGTCTCCCATGATCACACAATTCCCATTAGTGTTTACTTCATTAAAAACATTAAAGAGGTCTCTATCCATATCCAAATCAGATCCCGGAGGTCTGTGGAACACCCCAAGCACTATCTCAGGGGAGGCTCTAGTAGCTTTCTTTCCCAATGTGATTTTTGCCCAGACAGACTCTATCTTATCCATTCCATCACTTCTTATTTCTTTACAGTTAACCTCATCTTTGATATACAATGCTACTCCACCACCTTTGCCTTTATTTCTGTCTTTCCTAAACAGCACATAACCTTCAATACCTGTGCTCCAGTCATGACTACTATTCCACCATGTTTCTGTTATCTCTATAACATCTGGTTTCACTTCCTGCACCAGTAGCTCTAGTTCCTCCATTTTGTTACCTAGGCTCCTCACATTAGTGTACAGACATCTTAATTTTTGCCATTTGGCTTCACTGACGTTCTTTATCCGGTTAGGCACAGACATTTTAACACCAGTATCACCTATTAGACTGGTATCTACACTACCCTTCCTCCTTATGTCCATTCTTCTGCCCACAGCTGTATCCTCTCTTACTTTGTTTTCTTCCCTCTCAAGGTTAAATTCTGGCGTGGAGATTACCTGGACATCTCCCAACCATCTCCCCCAAATTCCTAGTTTAAAGCTCTCTTGATCAGTTGGGCAAGCCTCCATCCCAAAAGTCTATTTCCCTCCTTACTCAGGTGAAGTCCATCCCCAGAGAGCAGTCCTCTGTCCATGAATATTTCCCAGTGACCTTACATCCCAAAGCCCTTCTTACAGCACCACTGCCTGAGCCATCTTTGATTGCCATGACCTTGTCACACCTTGGTTGCCCTTCTCTAGGAACAGGCAGAATCCCACTGAAGATCACCTGAGCCTCGATTTCCTTAAACGTCTTCCCCAGTCTGGCATAGTCTCCCTTGATACGTTCCAGCAAGAATCTAGCTATATAATTCATTCCCACATGAAGGACAATCAATGGTTTCTTTATCGCTCCCGTTAGGATCCTTTTCAGCCTCAGGTCCACATCCTGTATCTTAGCACCCGGCAGACAGCACACCCTTCTATTCTCCAGATCAGCTCTAGTTACAGGGCTATCTATTCTTCTCAGTAAGGAGTCCCCAATCACATAGACCTGCCTTTTCCTGGTGACAGTGAGATTCTCTGGTCTATCCCCTGCTCCCACTGGCTGCAAGTCCTCTCGATTCCTATTCACCCTTGCAATCCTCTGCAACCCATCCTATATCCTCCTGGGACTCATATTTGGTGTTGTCTTCATTGACTCTTCCCCTCTTCCTGTAGGACTAGCTGCCCTTCTCTTTTTACTTGCTCTCTTACCTTCAGTGACCACCTGCTGTGCCCCTTCTTCATTTTCCAATTCTGCAAACCTCTTCCTGAGCTCTATTTCTCTTTCACTGGCTTGTCTTTTCTTCTGCCTGGTTCTCTTAGTCACATGCTTCCACCGTCCACTTTCCTCACCCAGCAGTCTCCCCTCAGAGTTCTTTGGTCCAGCTTCCATCTGCAAGTCTGAGCTTATCCCTTCAGCCTCCTCATGTCTTTGCTCCATCATCTGCTCGAACCCCCTTCTAAACTCAACCAGAGTTTCCACCTGCATCTCCAGTCCTCGAATCTTTTCTTCCATCAGTTCTATCAGGCGGCACTTCATGCAGACTAAACTTCTTTCAGGTACCACCTCCAAGATCATGTACATGCCGCAGCTTCCACATCCCAGTCATCCTCATTGTGTCTTTCACTGCTGCCTCTGTCTCGGTCATAGCCTTCCCACCTAAAACCTGTTAGTCCAGGAAACACAAACCAAAACCAAGCCGCAACAGGCACCAGAACACTGGCAGAACACCACCCATTCCCTTCACTAGCCTGTCAGTTCCTCTGCCTAGGTCTCTACGTCTCCCCCGCAACCTCCTCCTGTAAACTCCCACTGAAACTCCCCTGTTTACAGCTTTGTTTGCTGGCTGCTGTGCCGCTGCAACTGTCTATGCCACTGCCTGACTGGCTGGCTACCTTTATAGGACCCCTAAGCAGAGAAGCCTCGCCCTCTAAGCAGGGCTCAGCTTCTCTCTCATATGAAGCTGGCTCAAGAGTAGGGCCCAATCCTATGAAGCACTTAACATGCTCAGTTCAGGCTCTTTGGCCCAGATCTCCAAAGGTATTTTGGTGTTTAATTTCCTTTGAAATTAATGGGAGTTCAGCACCTAAATACCAATGTAGGTCTGGGTTTCAGCATCTCCTAGGATTACCGCCTTTAGTAATAATTCAATACAGATAAAAATGTCAACAAACCTTGACATCATGCATAACATTGAATTTATTCCGTAATTAACCATTACTGATATAGCTCTACTGATTTCTTTTCAGAGATCTTTCTGAGTTTTAAATATTTTACATGTATAACTAAAACCTTTCCATTCTTTTGGTAGAACTTCCATAACAAGAAGCTAATGTAAGAACTAGTAATGGCCTCTGCTGTGCTCACAATCCATTCCTGCATGGGATTATTCTTGGAACATACTTTTCTGGCAACAGATTCAGGCAAACATCAATTCAGCCAAGGTCATAACTTTGGACTCTTCAAGTAACATAACTGTTTATGTGCAATTTCAACAAAATGTCACACAAGGATAACAATATTTTAGCAAGCAGCTATTAACAGATCTTGCAAGGCACTGGGCATCCACAATTCTCACTGACTTTGGCCTGGGTTCTCATCATGCTAGTAAACCCTTTACATCATAATGCCAATGTAACGACTTAGCAAAAAGGAGAACGAGGCCCCAGAATGGGAGTTGAGGGCACTCAAAACCTTGAGAGTCAGGCCCTTGATAAGGAATAATAATAATACCTAGCTCTTATATAGCACTGTTCATCATCAGATCTCAAAGAGTTTAACAAAAGGGGTCACAATCATTATCTGCATTTCACAGATGGTGAAATGGAAACACAGATAGGTGAAGTGATTCTCTCAAGATCAGCATCAGGCCAGCGCCAAAGCCAGGCATAGACTCTAGGTCTCCTGAGTGCTACTCCGGTGCTCACCCCACTAGGCCACACAAATTATCTTTAAATAATCTGGTGAAAATTTTTCTTGGTTTATCTCATTTGAAAACCAGAAGCTGAGTCCACATGAGATAAAACTCCTTAAACACCAGAGCCCAATACCAGGATAATTGTTCTGTATTGTTTCCTGCTGTTCCCCTTTGATCACCTTTCCAAGAGTTGTTTTCTGTGCATCATTCCAAAAGGCCGACAGGTTATTTGGTTTGGTTTTTCTTGGTTTGGTTTGATTTGTGTGTGTGGGGAGAGGTTTCTTATGTTGTAATGTGTAGAATCTGGAATGATAAGGCCATTATATGACTAAAGCATGTTCTTTCGCTGAATCAGGGATTATGTGATTTTGAATAAGCAAAGTGTTTACCTGATATGGTATCACAGACCTAATTTGCCTTGATAATTCAGACTGTTCTAACTTGGCTGAATGGTGACTGTAACTTTTAAAACAATACCATCTTAAGCCTTGTATAAACATTATTAAAAGGCACAAACCGCAATATTTTCCCTTTGCATACAACATTAAAATAAGTGTGAAGAGTATTTCAATATTTTTACAGAACTGGTGATTTTTGTGTTGTATTCTACAAGACACAAATACATTTTTTTGGAAAAAGGAATAGGCTTCATTAAAGGAAACCTCCAGTGATTTATCATCAGACATTTCATTAATGAACACAGTCATCCGGGACAAAAAAACCCAAAATCCTTCAATAAAATGCTACCAAGAAATCCCTTCTCAATATGCCCATGGCCGTGTTTTCAGTCCCTGGAGGCCTCATCTTATTATTACTTATTATTTCTACAGTGAAAAACTGTGCTTGGCACTTCATAAATATGTATGGGGATAATAAATGCCTACTCAGAAGAGTTTACAGACCAGGACCCTAATCTTGCATCCTTTATGCACATGCTTAACTTTACTATGTAAGGCAGTAGCAAAGGTAACCACGAATGTAAGTGTTTGCCAGATCAGGGCCTTAGGCCAAAGGAAGCCTATAACTGAATCCACTTGGGCACAACCCTAGAGCTGTGAGTCTCTGCGATAACATTGGCACCATTGGGGCTCCGTAAGGGGTCTGTGATTTGCCCACATGGATCATGTTGTAGGACTCAAGTTGTTACAGGCAAAAATACAGAAGAAGAAGAAGAAAGGGATATAACAGAAAGTAGGAGGAAAGGGATGCAACACACACAGCAAAGTGAGTAGGCAGATATATTTGCCCAATCTTTTACCCAGTCTTCACGTTTGTTGTTTTTTGTGTCTTATTTCTTTTTCAAAATAAACTTTCCCTCTTCCAGCCTGATCAGACATTCAGACAAGAGTAAATTCACTTTTCATTAGAATTGTTGGGAGGACCAGGGCATTTTGAAAACAAATTAAATTAGAAACTGGCAAAAATTGGAGAGAGAAAAAAAAGAGGAAGAAGAATTTCCACACACATAGTCTGCCCTATTTATATTTTTGTTGCATTGAATTTTCAAAATATTGATACCAAGCCTGTAGTTGGCTGAAAAATGGGGAAATTTCATATACATTTTGTTAATGTTCTTCTTGGTCTTCCCCTCCCCACACACACATCCACCACCAAATTTTGAAAGATTTCAAGCAGCACTTGTCAACAGAGAGGTCCCTATTCTCCCCTACATCATGCTAGCATTTGCAGTGGAATGCAAATTGGACTTCAGCTCCAGGGGTGGGGGGGCAATCCCTTACTCACTGAAGTCAATGGCAAAACTACCATTGAATTCACTGGTGCAGCATCAGGCCCAGGGGGGTTACTTAGAATCTTTTAATTGAGGGGTTAGGATTTGACACTTCTCACCACATGAGAGAAGCTAGACATTATTCCCAAGCCTCTGAATCTCGGGAGTTCTGTAGAAGTGAGGGGTATTAGCACAAAGCCAGGCACAGAATCCAAGTCTCCTGAGTGCCACTCAAGTGCCCACTCCACTAGGCCACACCAATTATTTTTAAATAATCTGCTGAAACTTTTTAATTGGTTTATCTCATTTAAAGACCAGAGGCTGAGTCCATATGAGGTAAAACTCCTTAAACACCAGAGTCCAACACCAGGATAATTTCTCAGTATTGTTTCCTGATCTTCCCCTTTGATCACCTTTCTTGCCTCCTAATTGTTGTCTGGCAGCACTAGCCTCCATCAGTAATTGCAAGGGGCCTTCCAGCTGCAGGCTGCCACCAAAACCACCCTCGGGTGCGGGTTCCACAGTATGGAATAGGCTGAAAAAAATCACACCAGGCACAAACCTGCATCTTTAATTGCCTAAGTGCTTTTGAAAATCCAGCCCTTAGGTACTTTTGAAAATATTATGCTGTATAACTTTGTGCAATATTTGAAGGACTAGCTATATTATGTATTTTTTTCCAAAATGTAGTTTCAGAAGATGTGTAAAATTGCCCTCAGCGACATGAGATTGAAAAATCTGACAACCGCAGTGGTATTCAAACTTCTTGTCTGGCGACCCAGTTGAAGAAAATTGTTGATGCCCACGACCCAACGGAGCTCGGGGTGAGGGGGTTGGGAAGTGGGAGGGGCTCTGGTCTGGGTCAGGGGGTTGGAGTGTGGGAGGGGGTCAGGGTTCTGGGCTGTGGGTGCCGGCTCTGGGGTGGGGCCAGGGATGAGAGGCTTGGGGTACAGAAAGGGGCTCTGAGTTTGAGGGTGGGGGCCTCAGGGCTGGGGCAGAGAATTGAAGCATGGGGTTGGCATGGGATTGGGGTGCAGGCTTACCTCAGGCAGCTCCTGATCAGCAGTGCAGCCGGGGTGCAGAGGCAGGCTTTTTGCTTGTCCTGGCACCGCTGCGCCCTGGAAGCAGCCAGCAGCAGGTCCAGCTCCTAGGTGAAGATGCACAAGCAGCTCCATGCGGCTGTTGCCCACAGGCATCGTCCCCCCAGTTCCCATTGGCTGGTTCCCAGCCAATGGTAGTGCAGAGCTGGTGCTCAAGGCAGGGAGCACGCCGAGCGCTGTGGTCCCCCCGCCTAAGAGCCGGACCTGCTGCTGGCTGCTTCCAGGGCGCAGTGCAGTGTCAGAACAGATAGGGATTAGCCTGCCTTAGCCAGGCAGCACCGCCAATGGGACTTTTAACAGTTTGGTTGGTGGTGCTGGCCAGAGCTGCCACGACCCAGTGCTTTACATTCCATGACCCAAAACTAGGTTGCAACCCGCAGTTTGAAAACCACTGGTCTAATGCCTGAATTGCATCTATTGCACAAGGCATAGGAGGTCTATTTTTCTGGAGATCTTAGCATCTAAAATGATGTACCAGTGGTTTTCCAGTGGATGCTTAATAGTACAATTCATTATTTTTGGAAGAATTAGCAGAATGCTCCCTGACTATCTAAGCCCATTACCAAAAAAATCAGTAAGTATCCAATTGTTCCTATAGATCATCAAGCACTTTATTATCAATCAAGGCTAGTCCTGTTGAGGTCAAGTAACTGCTGCTGATGTCTTTTTAAGAGACCAGGAGCCCTGATGTGTAGGAAGAGGTATAAGGGAATTTGCAGCAGCTCTTCCCATTACGGTGTACCGACCAGCTGGTCAGAAAATGGTTCTCTGTCATCTTCCTGTCAGCCATTTACTACTTCTTCCTCTCGTGGATCTACCCCATAGGCAGGCAAACTCCTTCCACCAGCTGGAGTAACTCAGGAACACAAATTATGGGAATTAAAAGTGGGAAGAGCAGACGGGGTTCAGGATCCTATATTAAAAAAAAAGATCAACCTGTACTACAGAAAAGTAGGGCCCAAATTTTCAAACTCTGGTGCCTAAAGTTAGGCAACACAATCCACATTTGACATCTGAATATGTGGCCTGCTTTTCAGCAGTGCTCATCATATGTTACCAGCAGAAGAAGTCTATGGGATGTGCAGATGCTTGGCACTTATGGAAATCAGGTCATTTATTTATGTGCCTAAAATGGATTTATGTGCCTAACTCCAAATTGAACATTTTGTCCTAATACTTCCCCCAGATGATACCTCCATATATACCCTCTATTCTCATAATGCTGCATTTTTCTCAAAAGAACAGATGAGATGTCTCAGGCAGTTAAAGGACTAGAAAATTGCATTTCCAGGAACAGTTAAAACATCGTGAAGAAGGGACACATCCATCAGCTAGCTGATAATATTGGATTCTTCTGATGTGGTAGAGTCCTCTATTTCAGTTCCATTGATAGTATTCAGTAATCTGTCAATGAAGTGTACCATGTACAGTAACCAACGTGTGACCTTTCTTAAGAGGGAATATGAAGTCCATAAAGAGAGACTAACTGTACCAAGCAACACACTGAGTTTTATGCCATAGCGGTCTTTTCTCTTATTTCTCAGTGTATTGCAAAGAAAAGCTCTGTGTCCAGGAGGATAGGATGCCTTCAGTTAGCTACAATGAGGTTAAAAACTACCCATGCCTTGTCACCACTGGGATTTAACAGTAAGGTAGCTAACTCAAGGTAGCTATCTCATTGTAAAAATGACCTTTCAGCAATGAAGCCACAGCCTGAAAAGCCCCCACCCACAGTGGTAAACTCCAGGTGGGGCCCCCCCACCCACAATGTTCTTTGTATTAAAGTGACATGAGCCTGTATTTAACAATTAAATTATCCCTTTATTCAACCATTATATAACAGTGACTAGACCCTGCTGCTATTCCCTGATCTATCTCTGCACACTTGCCTTCCAAGTCCTTACACAATAGCTGTTCCACACAGTGGCAGGAAGACTCTGATGGTTTGAGCATCTCATTTAGGGATAAACTATACTTTTATAGACAGCCCTGAGTAAGAGGTGGCGTGTAACTGCTCCACCTCAGGAGCAGTCTGCAAAGGAATTCCACTCCTGCTCTTCCTGGTATTGAAAAGGGAATATATCACTTCATCCCTTTTCATGGAGCAACTTACTCCCTCCTGCGCATCCCACCAGCTACTCTGGACAATGTATGGTAGGGATGGAGGAGCGAAAGGGCAGAGCCAGGGATTCCCACCACACTACACTCCTCTCTGCCTCCTCCCTGCCCATTAACAAGTAGCCCCTGCTTGGTCCTCACTCCAGGAGACACAATCTGAGCAAGGTAAAGGAAGTGGATAAGGAGAGGCCTTAGTCTTCTGCCTGGCTAAGTAGGTCATGTGACAATCCAGCCATTTGTGAGGATTTCAAACATGGTCTTTGATATCTGACTAGATTTGGCTAAAATAAGTTGGATTTAGTGTACAGGAACAGGGTGGTATTCGTGGCCTGTGGTATGCAGGTGGTCAGACTAGACCAGAGGCTCTCAACCTTTCTAGACTACTTTTCCCCTTTCAAGAGTCTGATTTGTCTTGCGCACCCCAAAGTTTCACCTCACTTAAAAACTACTTGCTTACAAAATCAGACATAAAAATACAAAAGTGTCACAGCACACTATTACTGAGAAATTGCTTATTGTCTGATTGTTATCATATAATTATAAAATAAATGAATTGGAATATAAATATTGTATTTACATTTCAGTTATATAGAGTAGTATAAACAAGTCATTGTCTGAATGAATTTTTAGTTTGTATTGATTTTTTTGGTGCTTTTTATGTAGCCTGTTGTAAAACTAGGCAAATATCTAGATGAGTTGATGTACCCCCTTGTTGACCTCTGCGTACCTCCAGGGGTACACGTACCCCTGGTTGAGAACTACTGGACTAGATGATCTGGTGATCCCTTTTGGCCCTAAATTCTATGACTTTAAAGTCCATCTTCAGATTAAGCAATCTATGACAAGATGACTCTTAACGAGACACCCAATTCACGTATTTAAATGATACTTTCCTCACTAGAATTACTAACATCACCTTCCCTCGATAAACTGGAAAGAAATTGAACTTGCTTTTTACCAAAAAGTTTGTTTCATCCTTGCATTTCACCCATCTTGGACAATGAAACTAGATTGTTGTTTTTAACTAACTTCAGTTTCTAGTCCTCAAATACTAGTGCAATATTGCAGACTAATGTTTACATTTAAGAATACATTAAAATTGTACAAAATCATAATATTTCCAATCATATTAGTGTTTGTAAAAGCAGCAAAGAATCCTGTGGCACCTTATAGACTAACAGACATTTTGGAGCATGAGCTTTCGTGGGTGAATACCCACTTCGTCAGATGCATGTAGTGGAAATTTCCAGGGGAAGGTATATATAAGCAAGCAAACTAGAGATAACGAGGTTAGTTCAATCAGGGAGGATGAGGCCCTGTTCTAGCAGTTGAGGTGTGAAAACCAAGGGAAGAGAAACTGGTTTTGTAGCTGGCAAGCCATTCACAGTCTCTGTTTAATCCTGAGCTGATGGTGTCAAATTTGACGATGAACTGAAGCTCAGCAGTTTCTCTTTGAAGTCCGGTCCTGAAGTTTTTTTGCTGCAGGATGGCGACCTTAAGGTCTGCTATAGTGTGGCCAGGGAGGTTGAAGTGTTCTCCTACAGGTTTTTGTATATTGTCATTCCTAATATCTGATTTGTGTCCATTTATCCTTTTCTGTAGAGACTGTCCAGTTTGGCCTATGTACATAGCAGAGGGGCATTGCTAGCATATTACTGTTTGTATAACTCTTTTTATATAAATCTAAAATTTAGGCCCAAACAAAGGTCCAATTTATTCTTACACACCTTAATAGCAATTTACCACTCAAGTACTCACAGTGAAAGCAGTGGGAATTCATTGTTTGTAAGGACTGCACAATCTGACCCTGAACTGACAGTGTCTGTGGTTTAATCTTCATTGTATCTTTAAAGGTGTCCTGCAAAGGTAGGTTGGTTGGCTGGTTTTTTAATTGAAGTTGTGCCCTTTTTAGCTTATTTATGTTAGATAAAGTTGGAAAAAACTGGAACAGGCTTTTTTTCGTTTCATCTCTAAATCATCTTCTTTTGTTATCTTAGGGCTAGTCTACACTGGCAATGCTAAAGCACTGCTGTGGCAGCACTTTAATATAGCTTGTGTGGTCGCAGTGCAGTGCTGGGACAGAGATCCACCAGTGCTCTAAAAAAGCCACCTCCACGAGGGGTGTAGCTCCCAGCCAGCGCTAGTCCACTGGTGCTTTACAGGGCTGAAACTTGCTATGCTTGCGGGGGGGGGCATGTTTTTTCACCCTCTTGAGTGAGAAAAGTTGTAGCACTGTAAATTGCCAGTGTAGACAAGCCCTTAGTAATATTGGGAGAGTTAAGTTTAGGCTTCCTTAGTTTTGCTGGAGACTATTTTAGGATCTCAACAGGAGTTTTGCCATTGACTACATTGGGACCAGGATTTCACCTTCAGAGAATATTTTTAACTTAAACACCTTAACTGAAGGGGTGAATCTTTAATGTCAACATTCTTTTACCAAATGTTTATTAGGTATTGAAGTCAAAGGCAAAACCCCAATTGATATGAATAGGTGCAGGCTTGGGACATGTCTGTCTGACAAAGATTTCATCTCATACTATCCCCTTAACAGGGCAGGAGCTTCCATTTAGGCAGCCTAGGCAATCGCCTAGGATGCCAGGATTATTGGTGGGCGGCGTTTTGTGGAGGGGGCAGCAGGTGACTCTGGTGGAGCAGCCGCAGTCGTGGCTGCGGACGGTCGGGTGCTCACATGGCTCCGGTGGACCTCCCGCAGGCACGACTGCGGCAGTTCCACCAGAGCCACGGGAGCAGCCGACCATCCACAGCCACAACTGCAGCAGCTCCACTGGAGCCAAAGGACCAGTGGGCGGGGCGGCAAAATTGCCGTGAGCCTAGGGCGCTAAAACCCCTAGCGCCGGTCCTGCCCCTTAAGGTTTTCTTATCTTATTAACTCTTGCATTATCCCTAATTTAGGACTTGTCTATACAGGGAAATTCAGTAAAATGAATCCAAATTAACTACAGGTGCGCATTTAAAGTGGATTAGTTAAACTGCCTTAAGCCCTTGTGTGGATACTCTCATTGGAATTAAAGTGACCTTCATTTGGTTTATCTTAATTCAAAAGTGAAAGGAACTAAATTTCCCCCTAGTTCAAGACTTACGAGATTTTAGTATTACCGTGCAGGCCTGTGGATAGACCTATGCAACTGTATGTAATTACCATGGGATGCAATGACTAGGCTAATATTGCTGGATTTACTGAATTATGTGCTGTGCATCTGAGAGGGGTTTTTTGGTATTAACCATGAAAGGCAGTAGTACCAACAAAACTTTACCATTTTTTTCTAGCAAGAAGATTATTTCTGATTCACTAGCCTTCAGCATCACAGTAAACTAAATGGTCCTTTGAAAAGTGCATGTCTGAAATTTAAGGAAGACTTAAAAGCTGGCATTCAGGAGCAATTTTATTTCTTCAAAGACTCATTCATGTTTTATTTTAAGAGATGTGAATTTTTTTCAGCGTTTCTGTTCACAGTCAAGGTATAAATTCTAAGGAGTACTGGAAATACTGAAATCTACATTCAGGTAGAAATTACAGGCTGACAGTCAAAGTCGGAATACAAATATGAGCAATTAATAGAGCAGAGCTCTATGATTTTTAATGTTCGAGTGAATTTAGTGCTGATGAAAGATGCTGAATTTGTGCTTCTGGAGACCCAAGTCCTGTGGTTTTTTTCCACAGAAAGAATCACAGCATGAGCAGTGGCAATATAAGCTTCCCCTACATTTTCTGTGAGTTTGCTGTCTCCCAGCTTTGAAAGGACCACAGCTAGATGTCAGAGGATAGGTCATTCTCCACAGACCACTTGATCCTAGGTCTAGCTGCTGACATGTCTGAGAACGGTGCCAATTGTCAGGTTAGTTTTCAAGTACTGGAGAGAAGCTTTCGGGCTTTGTAGCATAGCCATACAGAATTTATCATGCTGGATCAGACCAGTTGGCCATTTACTCCAGAATCTGGGATGAAATCCTGGCCCTACTGTAGTCAATAGGAGTTTTGACATAGACTTCAACGGGGCCAGGTTTCATCCCTGTTCTCTAACAATATCTGGAATCAGATGCTTTATTAAAAGCTATAGATCTTATAATAATGCATTAATATATCCACGAGGGAAGTTTCTTCCTAACTTGAGCAAGCTGGCAGTTGCATATGGCCTGAAGCATGGAAGCTGATTCCCTTATAACTTTGTGTCCTGTGTAAGGTGACTGTGGGCTTTGTTGTTACTAATCCCTTTCTATATCCGCTTCGCCTCAGTCTTTTTGCATTGAGTGTATATAGATATTCCCTTTTATCAGTTTGAAAACTGATGCCTTTTTTATTTCATTTCATTCTCCTTGTCATTGTATTATTAAAAAAAACATGGGCTCTTATTTGCCCCTTTCCTTCTTGAAACCATGTGTTATTTTATGGACCTCTACTAAAATGGATGTGAGGCCTCAGAAGAGTTCATTTAAAATATTTGTGTTGCTTTGTTGTGAAGTCAAAACATCAATCAATCTTAATTCAAGCAGTACAATGAACAGTAAGCTAAACCCTGAGCTGGTGTAAACTGGAGTGCAGTAGCTTTAGTAGCTTGATAGTGGCATGTGAGAATAATCCTTCTTACGAGTTTGATCATCTTCAGTTGTAATAATGCATATCTAACCTATCTTTCACGTCCCAGTGGGAGATGGGTCGTACTTTAATTAGTTCATGTGCCACACAGTATCAAATGTTCTGGTCGTACGTATAGTCTTTTCTAAAGACACACATTCATCTACTCCATTTGTCCAGTGCTGTGAAATGTAATACTTTCTCTAGAAACAGACAAGATTATTCCAAATAACATTCCTTGATCCCTGGCCAAGCCTCCACCAACCACACCAATAAATATCCGGACATGTGAAGAACACTCAACCCTAGTACAGACTGTACCTCAAGTGTAATTGTCATTCCAAGTTTGGGTTTTAAGTTTCCCTTGTTATCACTGATAGTCATTTACTCCTTTTACAAAAAATCATACATTAGGTGCCACTGCCTACACAGGCCAATGACTTTTATAAACAGTGTTCTTGAGGGTACCTTGAAATGTTCACAAGATATCTCAAACTATTTTCAAAATATAAATATCTTGTTAGCAGGGACAGAAGGGGCACAAGTCAAAGTTCATGTGAATCAGTTTTTTTTAAAAAAAGTCTCTGTAGGCCTACCACAAAGAGCTTATTTGAATGAATTACAGTACAGATCGGGGAGACATCAGTACATTGGAAGCACCTATCAAACTAAAACATTGGAAAATGAATAAAATAAACCTACTTTGTTCTACAAATGAGGAATTTATGTGCTTATGTACCAGCATCACTGTTTTATTTGGGATTGGATATAAAATAACAGAACAACATTTGACTTTCAAAATATTTTAAGAACAAAATATGACCTTCTTGGACACTTTCATTCTTTCATGGGTTTTTAAGGCCAGTAAGAACCATTAGGATCAGCTTCAAATGTGCCTTAGGCCCAGATCCTCAAAGGTATTTAGGCACCTAACTCTCACTGAAATCAATGTGAATTAGATGCCTGAATACCTTTGAGTATCAGGGTCTAAATAACTTAGAAGCCTCAGTTCCATTTTCAAAAGTGACTTATGGCCCAATTGTTCACAGTATTTAGGCACCTAACAATGCAGAAAAGTGCCTAGCAGGATTTTGGAGAGCAACTAGGTACCTAATTCCCAAATGCCTAGGTGCTTTTGAAAATCCCACATGGTGCCTATTTGCATCTTCAGGAGCCTAAATACCTTTAATAATCTGGCTGTAAATCACTGTTGAAAATGGGACTTAGGATCCTAAGTCACCCAGGTATGTCTACACAGCAATTATAAGACTTGCAGCTGGTCCAGGTCAGCTGCAGGTCTGTAAAATTGCTGTGTAGATATTCAGGCTTGGGCTGAAGCTCTGGGACTCCACAAGGGCCAACCATATAAAGCTGCCCTTTCCTGTGCAAAGTAAGAAAACAGTCCTGCTTTTCAGAGCTCTTCCATCACAATGAATGGATTTTTGCTTCAGCGAGTAGATAAACATTTTCATTCCTTTACCTCAGAAATTATTTGTAGCTCATTGAATTGCTAAGCCTTATTCCACTGTTAGGCATAAATGAATAGCTAGATCACACACTGTAGCAAAACAGAAGGATCTTCACTAGCTCTCAAAAATTTTGAACTAAAGAAAAAAATTGAATAAAAACAACCCTTCTACATTTTTCAGCCTGGTCCTCTAACCCTTATTCATGGGACTACTGTTTAAAGAACATATGCTCAGTGTGAGTAAAAAGCTGAGCAGAACTGAGCACTAGATTTTCAAAGTTAATTGCTGTGGCACAGACTGACCACAGCAAGTGCTTAGACCTTAAGTGATGACCTTTTCATTAATATTACAGCTGCACCTGCAGGCCTCAGTTAGGATCAGGTCCTGTTGTGCTAAGCATTCTGTACACAGGCATCTGAAGACTAGGCCCCAATGCCCCCTTTGAAAATCCTACCCATAAGGCCTGATCTGAGGAGTCTTTACATTGACTTCAATGGGCTTTGGATCAGGCCTGTAAAAAACTTTTTAATTCCACTAAAATAGCTGAAAACATGCTGAGTAAATATTTGTACACAGGAAACTTCAAGAGCTGATAACTCAAGAAACTGAAGCTACTCTTCCTCTTTGGGTCGAAGGGAATGTAAGCTTCCCTATGCAGCATGGCTGATAACTTTCACTTAGCTTTTAGAGAGATCATATCCTGAATGAGTAATAAATTAGTCCTCCTCAACTGTAACTCAGTTGGCTTCTCTCCTGTCAACTAAAAATTCCCCACAGGATTTGTTTTGTGTTTTTTTTTAATATTTACAGATGAGTGTTAACTAGAAACTTAAATGGGGCTGTCAAACCCATGCCTTCTTCAGACATTCCTCACTCGTTTTCACTATACAAGTGGGAAATATCTTCAGTCTTCTGTGTAGCTCTTTCCTTCCATCCTGCTAATCTCCAAAGCCTCTAAATCTAAAAGGCATCCTCATTGATTTGCCTGCAATATCAAGATACAGGAGCAGCTGGAACCTGGATAAATATAGATTAGATTGAACTACCATGTACAGGAGATGCAACTAATTAAATATTAAAACCGAAAGGGTACATCTGCACAGCAAAAAAAAAAAAAAAAGACCTGCGGCAGAAAGTCTCACAGCTAGGGTCAACTGATTCGGGCTTGTGAGTCTTGTGCTGCAGGGCTAAATGCAGTGGTGTAGATGTTCAGGCTTGGGCTGGAGCCTGGGCTCTGAAACCTGTCAGATCTTGGAGTCCAGGCTCCAGCCTATGCCCAAACATTTATATGGCTATTTTTAGCCCCAGGGTATGAGCCCTGTGAGTTTGTGTCAGTTGACCCCAACTCTGAGACTCCCTGATGCTTTGTACACATGCGCAAAGAATATATGAATGGCACAGTGTCAGGGTGGTTGGCAGTACAGCAAGGAAGTGGAAATCCCAGTTAGGTATGGCCCGTCTCATTTCAGACTCCGGATTAGCTGTAAAACTTGTTTTTTGCAGAGCTCAGAAAAACCTCACTCATGCTCCCAATCACTGCAAAAGGCACCTCTATTCTTTCTGCTGCAGGAGAATGTGGGTTTCCACTGAGTTGTTGTTTATTCCCACAACTATACAGTATATGCCAAACTTTTATATAAAACTCATCATAACTGATGTTTTCCCCCCTGCCATTTCCACAAATCAATGATGTGCTACTTAGAGACGGCGCCTCGACAGAGGGGAATGATAAAAGAGAATGAGAACACACTTTAATGATTCAGAAGTAGCTTGCAACCAACCTCTTTGAAACTCACACCCATATGGCTCTCACTTCAAGGACTATAGCGAGAGTTGGTTCAGATCATAACAGCAACTCATAAAACAAAATGCCTGCTACACCTTCCATTCATATTGCTAGAGAGGCGAAGGCCTGGTCAGAGGTGCTGTAAATTGAAATGATAAATAGCCTCATTTACTCTCAAAATGAGGACTATTTTGTTCCAAATTCCCTTGTCCCCAGTCTTTCAAGCAGAAACAAGATTGTCTCTACTTGGTGGCTAAAGAGATAATTTCACCAGATTTTACCACAGGGCTTTTGTGGATTTCATGGGAGCCCAGCAGATAAATGCAGGGCTCCACCTAAACTTGTTACACACATTTGTTCCAAAGGGAAATGTAAGCTGGCAGTGAGCCAGGCTTTCTCTGCCCTCCACCTTTCACCTTCTGGTACTTTCCCCAGTTCTAAGATTCCAGGAATGTGCACGAGCCAGGCTGCTTTTTTCCAAGAACTTTGATCACCTTAGAAGTTGAGCTCACATTAAAGAGAGAGCCCAGAACTTCAGCTGCTCTTTAGATTTATTATTTTTATTCAAGGTTATCTTTTCTTTGCATATTGCATGTCCACATTGGCATGCATGTATTTCTGGGTTGGATTATCAGAGGGAATTTGCACAGCTTCTATTTCCTGTTATTTGCTGTAGCTGACAGCAGTTCTAGAGACTGTGAGGTACAAATTCCTGTCACAAAACTTCAATTCACGTGAAAGGGGGACTGATGAGGAAAGAAACATAGGCCACAATTAAAAATAATAAAGATAAATTCAGAAGGACTTTGAATGCTCTCTGTAAATCTGTGACACTGCTTTTTGGATGCAGAATGAAAATAGTTTTCTATTTACCGTTAAGCTAGAAGATAGATATAAATTGATTAGAAATCGCTGGTTATTTTAACCATTCCTCCCCTCCTCTACCCACTAACAGCTCCACCAAGAATATTGTTACAAGCCTATCTAGTACAAGTCTATTGATTGCAAAATAGGATCACTTTACATTACAAACTTCCAGCTAAACTTAATGATCATGTCAATTCCTGACAGCCTGAAATGTAACTTGGGGGTTAGGGGGTACTCAGGAAACCAGAGCTCAGGAAAATATGTTTGAAATGCGATCATGTTACTGTTTGTTACATACTGAACCCATGTGTCATCCGCTTGAGAAACGAATAAGCTACAGATCTGGAAAATCCTGTGGACCTGGAAGAAAAGCTGTAGGAGATTTTTCATTGGGCTAACCTAATAGGCTAGAAAAGTGCTCAGAACTCATATACATTGCTCTCCTCATCATGTTTGTACCACACACGGTTTTTCTTCCTTCATGTTTGTTGTTTTACTTAATAGGACAAAATGACCAACACATTTTTGCTTTAGCACAAATTATCTCAGGGGGCCAAGCCGGGGAAATAAAAATATGCTTTACTTGCTGTTAACTGATTCTTCTTCAGTACAAATCCATTAAGTTTAAATATTGTAATAAGATACCTGCTCAATGAACTTATGAATGCTACATCCCCAAAAATAAATATGCACTTTTATATTTGCATTTGCCAGGTGGCATTAAGTTACAAGTATAGTATGTTATAATGTAAAACCATAGCATACGGAAGAGTGTCCAGATCCTCAGAGGTATCTAGGCATCTAACTATCTTCGGAGTCAAAGGGAGTTAGGTGCCTAAATACCTTTGAGGATCTGGGTCTTACTTCTTTACCCAATCACAGACTAGATTAGATGTTCATTTTCACACTCCTTGCTGCTTTCACATAAATACAGAGGACACAAGAGTGTGGCACATGGAAATGTGAAACAGATGGGGTTGTCACCTGTGGAAAGATTGAAAGCAAGTTAGATTTCCCTGAAGAAATCCACTCTGTGCACATAGCTCTCTTGAAAAAGTCCATTTTCTGGCTGAGAGCTTATGCCAAAAAAGTCTGCTGCCAAGTGATTACATGCCTGTTTTGGCTTTAGCTGGTTGCGTTCTTTCTCATCTTCCTAAATTCCTGGAGGTGAGAGACAGAGTGCACAATCTGAGTGGAAATGGGACACAGAAGTGGGAAAAAAGAGGATACTCTAATTCCACTCTCTCCCTCTTTAGGGAAGGACACTATCTGAATTCCAAAAGAAAATGTCAATGAAGTTATACAGTACAGTGCAATATAAAATCTAGATAGAACGTTTCCTATAAGGTGAAATTCACCCGTATGCAAAGGACCAGCACAAAGCCTATGAATCAGTTAACTGCATAGGGTTTAAATGACAAAAGCTGCAAGCTACTACACATACCAAGGGTCTCAAGGCCTGGTACAATTAATAATAAGGCCACTTTCCTGGCATTGCTCATTTGCCTGAACCCATTGCAGCCATATACAATGAACCTCTGTTAAAATGTTTCCACAACTCCTCCACATTGCACTCACCCCTTAATTTTGCTATTGGTTCAACCTATCTGTCCTGTCTGGATTTTTTGCTTATCTGTGTCTGGAATTGGCGTGAAAATTTTCCTGGCTATTCTCACATCTGTCTATTGTAGGTACCATGGGTGGGTGTTCTCAGTAAAGCAAGGAGAGCTTGTATTGAACACTTACATTCTTTTATTTGTAATACTTGCTTTTCATCATTAGCTCTCTAAGTGATTGGCAAAGGAGGCCAGTATCATTATCTCAGTTTTACAGATGGAGAAACCAAGGCACAAGGAAATGGAATTAATGTGTCTAAAGTCACCCAGAACACTAGTGGTAGGGCTGAGAATAAAAGCCAGATCCCTGCCCAGTGCTCTATCCACGGTGCCTCACTGCCTCTCTCAGTAGAGCTAAAAATGCCAAGTTTTATTTCTCTTTCAAAACGAATTTCAAGACTTAAGAGAAAATCCTGCTGTCTGAACTGCACCAATTACACTAATAAATTGTAATCAAACTGCTTCACAGTTCTTGATCAATTTGAGATTGATTTCTTGTAAACTGGGTTTTTGGTATCATTTGATATGTCACACCAATATGTCATTTTGTTTGATAGTGACCTGTTTACTAAAGTGTAGAAGAAAAAAAAAGATAGAAATAAATATAAACAGCCAGTAGTTCTAAGAGCTGTAAGTGAAAGTGTAAGAGAGAGAGAGAATGTGTGTGTGTGTGTGTGTGTGTGTGTGTGGTCAAAGCATCTTGTCCTTTTGGTTCAGTTTAGACTTTCTCCAAGGAAACCTCTACATTCTTAGTTTAAAGAAAATATTCCTTTTTTCTCTTTATCATAATAAAAAAATCTCACAGTGAACTATACTTTTTGTAATGTGCAATCCAATTTGGTGCACTTCCAAATGAGTGTTTTTTCCTGTTGTTTTGGTGAGGCCCTCCAACAGAAAAAGAGAAACGGAATTAATGAATATATGCTAAGAAAAGACAGATTGAAATGGCTCCAAGTTTTGCCAACTGCTTATCTGACTTGATAGCATTTGAGTGATACACTGATAAACTAAGCCCAAGCTCTGAATCATCCTCACTATTTAGCGGGCCTTATTCCACAAGGTTTTTAAGCATGTGCGTAACATCAAGTACATCAGCCTCTTTAATGGGACTATTTATGTCCTTGAAGTTAGGCATAGGCTTAAGTAACTTGCTGACTTGAGGCTATACTCTAATTAATCAGCTCCAAATCTTTGCAAGTAACACAGATGTCACTTTGTTATATTCAGTGCTGATTACTTGAATGTGTTAGCTGTTCATAATTCATAGATTCATAGATTCATAGACTCTAGGACTGGAAGGGACCTCGAGAGGTCATCGAGTCCAGTCCCCTGCCCTCATGGCAGGACCAAATACTGTCTAGACCATCCCTGATAGACATTTATCTAAATATCTCCAGAGATGGAGATTCCACAGCCTCCTTAGGCAATTTATTCCAGTGTTTAACTACCCTGACAGTTAGGAACTTTTTCCTAATGTCCAACCTAAATCTCCCTTGCTGCAGTTTAAGCCCATTGCTTCTTGTTCTATCATTAGAGGCTAAGGTGAACAAGTTTTCTCCCTCCTCCTGTTGATACCCTTTTAGATACCTGAAAACTGCTATCATGTCCCCTTCTCAGTCTTCTCTTTTCCAAACTAAATAGACCCAATTCTTTCAGCCTTCCTTCATACGTCATGTTCTCAAGACCTTTAATCATTCTTGTTGCTCTTCTCCAATTTCTCCACATCTTTCTTGAAATGCGGTGCCCAGAACTGGACACAATACTCCAGTTGAGGCCTAACCAGTTCAGAGTAGAGCGGAAGAATGACTTCTCGTGTCTTGTTTACAACACACCTGTTAATGCATCCCAGAATCACATTTGCTTTTTTTGCAACAATATCACACTGTTGACTCATATTTTGCTTGAATGATAATATAAATATCCAAATGATCAAGACACATGCTGCAGTGCAGAGACAGATGGACAGCTGTGTTTTCAAGCATATGTGAGGAGGGGAAAGCAAAATTGATTTTGGCTACAAGAAGAACTGACTTGCCCCCACCTACCAGCACTGTACTTCAATGCACTTCATATAAAAGTTTGGAAAAGTTTGCTTAAGTTCTGCATAGCAGTGATGCTTAAAAACTTGCCAGTTTCTTTAGATAACTCAACAGGTATTTGACGTTAGATAACCTGAGTATTTGTGACATTCAAGGTATTTCCTGTAGTAAATATAGAGAAGTACAAGTAAATATTGAAAATACTGCAATAACTGTGTCTGCTTCTCTTGGGTAAAACTCATGAGTTTTGAAGGACCACCACCTATAGTGCCTCTTCACCTCTAGGATCCTGGCTTAGAAGCACTAATATCAAAAGAGGCAGGTAGGCTGAAACAGAAAGACTATTTGGTGGAATTTCTGACCTGATGGGAAGCACCATCAAAATCACAAGAAAACTCATCAATTTTTTTTAAGAGATTGGCATTCCAATCTTGCTAACTTAAAAAGTCTGATTAGTTTAGGAATGCATCCTAATGTAGGGGCATTTATCCAAACTTTTAGATTCATCTTTTAATCACTAGTACTCAGCGTAATTTCCTTTAAAAAACTCCCGAGGAATAGCTTTACTGATGTAACAGGTAGCAACAAGATGATCTTGTGGCATAGTTCAAAGGAACTGCTCCAGGACAGTCCATTCATGAAGATCGTCCAAATAAACATGCATGCCATTTAGATGCTCCTGCTTCATCATCGTCATCAGATGCAGGCATCCTTCACTGCACACTCAGGAAATGAATCCAAAGCCTTTTTTACTCTTGAAAGGGTTTGCCAATATAGCTATATTGGTATAGCTATACCAGCAAACCCTCCTAGTGAAGACACAGTTTATACCAGTTCCTGAATGACATAAACTATCCTGGCAAAAGCACTTTTTTTTTGCCATTATAATTATGTCTATACTGGAACTTTTGCTGGCAGAGCTATGTCAGTTATGGGTGTGAACTTTTCACACTTCTAACCAAGCTACCTATGCTGACAAAACTGTTAAGTATAGACCAGGCCAGAGTGGCACCATTGACATCACTGCATACCAAAATGAGGAAAATACATTTAAAATTCCAAAACACATAAGATTTTTTGCAGAAGGCCACAAAATGCTCAATGACATCGGAGTATGGAGAGTACATGTCTGCGTGCACATGCGCACACACACACTCACTCAAGAGACCATGGGGTGAGTAAAAAGATTGTTTTATTCATCCAGTAATGTGGGATACTTAGGAGGACCATAGATTCAAATATAAACAAAGTCTGTTTCTTTAGATCAGTGATTCTCAAGCAGGGGTCCACATACAGAGGTCAACAAGGAGGTCAACTCATCAGATATTTGCCTAGTTTTACAACAGGCTACATAAAAAATTACTAGCAAAGTCAGTACAAATTCATATTTCATACCAACAATGACTTGTTTATGCAGTTTTATATGCTATTCACTG
Organism: Gopherus evgoodei; assembly: GCF_007399415.2. Classification (NCBI taxonomy): domain Eukaryota; kingdom Metazoa; phylum Chordata; order Testudines; family Testudinidae; genus Gopherus; species Gopherus evgoodei. Next base: position 199,753,431 of record NC_044322.1, on the reverse strand, counting down.
AAATGTAAGTACGATATTTATATTCCAATTGATTTATTTTATAGTTATATGGTAAAAATTAGAAAATAAGCCATTTGTCAGTAACAGTGTGCTGTGACACTTTTATATTTTTATGTCTGATTTTGTAAGCATATAGTTTTTAAATGAGGTGAAACTTGGGGGTACACAAGACAATTCAGACTCCTGAAAGGGGTACAGTCATCTGGAAAGGCTGAGAGTCATTGCTTTAGATTACTATTACACATATTGTGTCAGGCGAACAAAAAATAAAAGATCCACCCATAGAGTTGGTACATACTGTCTGTTTATCCCTGCTACAATGTTCAAGTACATTTCATCCTTGAGAAAATATTAGCCCTGTCATCTTACCAAGGTCTGTGGAAGCTTCGTCTCAGTCAAATATGTACAAGTCACATAAGTTTAGACCATCCGCCTTTTCAGAATATTTTTTGTATTCATTTCATACATCAGTGAAAAACTTGCTCCATTTTTGTTCTGTCCTCCCTCTATTTCCTGCTTCTGCACCTGCAGCCTTTCAGATATGGATGATCCCTCTGCCATTTATCAGCTGATTGTCCTGTCACACACCAGCTTTACCTTAACTGATGTGCGGGGATCCTGCTCTGTTCAGACGAGTTCTGTTTTTCACTTGCACTTCTTCCAAGAAAGTTACGTGACCTAAACACGGCATAATTATAATCTGTAATAATCATGCCCTTGGAGGGAAGGAGTTTACTTTCTGAACTTAGATTGTTTATGTTCTCAGTTGCTATCCACACTTTTTGAAAAATGTTATTTGTTGAAGCTACAGTGGCCAAAATGTAGAGTTCAGTACTTTCTGGCTTCATGTCCAGGACAGTCATGGTCAAGAGATTAAAATCAGTCAGTGCTTTAAGTTTACACAAAATGAAATTAACTTTTTAACCAGAAAATGTGTCATCCCTCACAAATGTGTGGACAGTAATAATCCTTATGATGACCATATTAGAGCAGCGTTCTCAAGAGCTGTACAGCTCAGCTCTCTCTCACACACATTTATGATTAAAGCCCTTTTTAATTCACAGTTTAGATTTGACATTTTCTATTTGCACTGTGCTCTCAACATTTGTAATGCAAACAAAAGTTACAATAAGAACAAATCTTAATACTCAGATCATCTTTGGGAATGTACTGCTATGAAACCAAACAGCCACTCCTTTCCCTGGGAAAGAAGGAAGAATGTGGACTGTACAGGAACTTTGAAGCCCTGAGATAGCAAATGCAAATGAAACATTGGCTGATGTTGGCAGGTATGCCCATTGGTGTGGCATATTCTGCATAATCTCACGCTGACACATAAGCCTGTACTGTAAGGTGATGGACCATTTGATCTAATCTACTATGGGTGGAATTCTTAAAAGTATGGTTTAGGAGCACAAGTCCTGTTGAAAATTATTGGGACTTGTGCTCCTAAGTCACATGGGCACTATTAAAAATTCTCCCCCCCCCCCTTGACTATGTGGACCTAATTCTCTCAGTTACACTAGCTTCTCCATGGTGTAATTCCAGTGAGATACACTGGCATAAATCTAGTGCAATGAGTGAATATTTATATTGTCTTTATGCATACAAATGTGGCTAATCCAAAAAGAATAAGGAGCTGGGAACAAAATGGCAGGGAATAATTGGCATCTGCCCAGGCCATTCCTCCCTACTGGCAAATATTTATTCTTACTTACAAATAGAAAAGTCTGACCTCTTAGACTCATATTTCTGCTGTGGTCTTTCCAACAGCCTGATTCCATGGTGTACTGAAGACCTGCATTGATCTAGGAGTTCCTTTCTGGTTGAGATTGTCAGTGTTTCCCTTAAGGGAAGACAGGATACCAGTGCCACTGTTCAAGAAGCCTTAAAGAAGCTGTTCTATTCAAGAGACCAATTCTTGGCAATGATGGGTAACGTCTACCTTGAAACATCTGACGAAAATAGAACAATTGAAGAAAGGAAAGAATGAGATCAAAGAAATAAGATAGAGGGTCAGAGAGTGCTAATGATGAAGGAAGAGATTACTAATGCAAGACCTCTGGAAAACCATGGGATAAGCTGCATAAAGGAGTAAAACACCCCAAACACCTGTAGATGTGTAGAGAATTTTTTGTGTGTTCTTTTAGAGGGAAACTAATCATTTAATCAATTCCCTGCCAAGTCCAACACTCCGGGCATTGACACCCAGTCTCTCTTCTTCTCAGCTTATGACACACAATAGTTTAGTCTTCTCAGAGCTGTGGTCTAATTTTGGTCTAATTTCAACTGTTGGGTTTAGTTTGCAGGTGCTGGGTGGTATTGGTGGCCTGTATATTCAGAAGGTCACACTGGATCATCTGGTGATTCCTTCTGGCCTTAAACTCTATGACTCATCGAAAAGAATTTGAGGTTTAAAAAAATGACCAGTCAAGGCCAGTGTCAGACATACTGCACTTTCAGGCAAAGCTGATATAACTTTTCTTCATTTCTTTTTCTGTTTTTTTTTAACTGTATGTCTCTTTATTGTTTCATTTATCTAAGTTTGTGTTTGTTTTAGCCCCAAATAATTGGGTTTAACCTTGGAGTTTGGCTAACAAAAGCCTAAATTCAAGATTAATGCCACAAGGGAATTCATTTGAAGAATGCTTCTTCCTCATCCATTGCCTCCCTCAACCTGGCCTTCAACATGAACAGAGACAACCCTGTCCAACCCCAAGAACAAATTGGCTAGGAGAGGTTTTTTTTGTAATTCATAAATTTCTGAGCACTCTTCAAGATAGTCTGTCAGCAGCTGAAACAGATGGACATTCTCCCTCTAAAGACGTAACCTGTAAAGAGCCAATACCTTGTGTCTTCAGAGAAGATAATAAAATAGTGTGTCATCACATGGGTGACTTGGAAAACAAGCAAAGGTAAAAAATGAAGCAGGACAGCTGTGGTGCCAGAGAAAGAGGGGAAGGATGACTCTGAATCCCTTTCTACTGGAGGGTTCATAAACATCTAGGACAGAGCTACTAGATAATCTATATAGAAGGTTCACAATGAGCTCTGAACCCAGGCAACATTTACCTGCTTTCAGGCTTTGTTATAATTCAAAAGTCAGAGACTTCTGAATGATCCTGAACTACTTTGTGGTTTTGCAAAAGGAATTGTGGGCAATTCTTCATTTCACATGGTTCAACATGAGCAAAGCAGGAATAACACGCTGTTATCTGTATTTCAGTGAGGCAGTTATGTGTGTTACAGTACACTAAAATATCCCTGCATATCTTTCGGTGCCAGTGGTACATCATGCCATGATGTTGCATTGTAAAGATGTGTGAGTGTATGTCATAGAACCAGCTATGAGGGACTTCTGCCCTTCCAGCCTGATGGCAAGTAGTCTAGTCAAGAAGACTTCCTGTTTTAAGGCTGCAAGCGCTTTGGCAGGGTCTGAAGTATTGCCAACCTCCAGCATCCAAAAATCCTGAGTCAGCCCTCCCCACACTCTCATCATGAGATTGGCTTAAAAATTATGAGAGTTATAAAATAATTTGTATTTTATTTGCCCTCTGTCACTAGGTTCACGCTTTCAAATGTTTCTCTGCAGCTGTAGGGTTAGAAAATACTTTGTTTAAAAAACAAAAGCTGAAGTTATCTGGTAATAACCTGATTCCAACAACTGGGGCTTTACAAAACTTCACATCAAATTTTGGAAAAGTTACAATAAATTCACAAGAGTTGGCCACATTGGATCTTGTCCTATTGTCTACATTTGTTCAGCACTCAGCATAGTAGGGCCCCTGTAGGCACTACTGCAACAGAAGTATTAAATAATCAATATAATGTTCTGTTACTCTACTTGATAAAGCCAATCATTGAGCCACAGCTACTCAGATGAGACATTCTTGTTTAAACGCAGCAAGAATGTATAGTGGATCCCCTGAATAACAGCTGTAAAGCTGGCATATATCCAGAGTCGCCACTGGTTAAGAACGGAGCAATAAATGGCACACATTTAAGGTTTTAATTTCTGCTAAACAAGACTGCATGGGAGACAATCCTATTTACTCCATGATATATTCCTTTTCTGTTAGAAAGTGCTAGTTAGTGCTGGAATATTTATAAGGCAAGTGTTCAGTGGTGAGCAATTCTTATGTGCAATATCTGTACAGTATAAAAATTATCAATAAAATAGGCATTAGAGCAATTGCCAAATGCGGTCTTCAGTGCTGCCTTTGGGTACAGCAACTTTAGTTAGTTTCTGTAAATGTCATTTAGCACTGGTCTTCATTTCTGCCACAGCTCCATTTGGCTCTCATGGTCACTTTAGGTGATGTTAGCCTGTTCCCATCAGAGCAGCTGTTCTGCTAAAGGTGTACTGCAGCCTGCTTTGGAAGGGAGAACAGGGCAGATTATTTATTACAACTCAAGGATTATCCCCAGTACTGAAGCAGATATATAGCCTCTCTCATATAAAACGGTTGATGCCTCCCACTCAGTAACCTGAGTGGAAGCAAAGGAGCTGCTCAAAGTTAAAGATAATGCAGAAGAACTTGCAAAGAAGTTCTGCCCAGTGAATAGAAAGCAATACAACACCTCTCATTCGAAATATGCTCCCTTCCCCCTCTACAATTAGCAGAATTTTCCTTTAAACTTTGTGGTGTCAAACTAGTTAAAAACCAGTAGAGATAAAAGCACTGGTCCTGTACAGGAGTTAATAGCAAGAGAATCTAGCTGCGTAGAAGAGCAGAAGGTGGAGACAAACTGACTGACTTTTCTGCTTTCAAAGCATCATTTATAAAATGTTCATACTTAATCAAAACCTCTGAATGTTCCAAGTCTTTATCAACAAGGGCCAGAACCTAGTGGCTGGTCAGCCTTCTACAAGGCATGGGCACTTTGCAATACCTGTAATTTGGTAATACTCAGGGAAAGGGAAGGGAAGAAAAGAATGAATGATTTTTTTTTTATTTTAAGGCAATGAAACTAGAATTGATGTGCACAGCACAAACAAACTTCATTTCTATTCCAGACATGCCTGGACTGGACTGAATTAGAAAAAGCCCAGCTATTTAGGGCTTCAGTGTTTGAGCCTGCAAAGTGCTGAGCATGAGGTGCTGAGTACCTGATAGAATCAGGCCCTTAATGTGAAAAAGCAAGGGGGTCGATCCCTTTGGCTAGCGTTCTTTTTTCACACCAATTTTACTTTCGCACCTTCTTCCCATTTTATTATAAAGAGTATGGGAGTGGAAAGAAGCAAAATATTCCAAAATCACCTGGCTGATTATAAGGCTCTTGTCTGTTTTACTTCAGAACTACTGAATTAGAGGAAAGGCCAAAAAGACAGTCTACTTTTTACCACCTTTAGAGAGAGAGAGAGAGAGAGAGAGAATGTATGTGTGTTTTATGGGGAGCAATTGCATGCAATGTCTCCTGTTTGTTTCCTTCGTGGGCATCAGGCCAGGAAGACAGTCTGCCTCCAACCTAAATGCGCTTATAGTTTTATGAAACATTTTTCACTGCTGTTTATGGGATGAGGGAAGGGTGAACAGGCTGTCTCCATAACTCCAAAGAAATTCACAAAAACAGAGATGTGGGAAGCTGTGAGTGGCTCATTATGCAGCATAGCAACACTTACTTAATTAATGATTGCCTTCTCTCCATTTTAAAGAGACTGGCACAATTCACGATAGAATATTAGGAAGAGCTGAATGTTCCTTTGAAATGAGAGAAGATAGCAGTATAATTTAGGATTTCAATTTTCAGTCTGCTGAGTTCAGGGCCTGAGGCTATGCCCACTACTGAAGGTTACACCAATTCCCCAAATGTAGGTTTTAATTCACGATGCAGTAGACTGCTCCTGACAGCAAGGTCAATGGACTGCATCACTAAATTACCCAAAATCCCATTTCCAATGTCTGTTCCCCAACAGGCAAATTGATAATTACAGAAAATAGCACAGGAAAGCAAAAGTACATAGGAATCCAGCAGCCTACAGTTTGCTATTTTGTCCACCAGAGTTGGATCCCCTGTACAGCAATTTCATTTTAACAAGGAACCCACTTCAGCTAGACTTCCCACCTACCTCATTCACAGTCATTTAAGCCTCTCTAGAATGAATTCCTTTATTCTACCATATTATAAATATAAAAAAAATCATTTAAAGGAATGTTAAGGGACTGATTGAAATAGAAAAAGCCAGGAAATTCAAAGTTAAGGCTACCACTTTGTCCTCATTTCATCCATGGTGCCAACATATTGTATAGGCCATTTCAGATATGGATGATGACTGGCTAATGTGAAGTAATAAAAAAATACAAGATGCAATAGGTAGTGGCAGTAGATTGATTTAATAGAAGATTCTGAGCATTAACTCTGAATTTCATTCCCTTTGATAATTTATACTGGACATTTAAAACCTCAAGCCAGTCTCTTTACAAATGCTTTGAATGTAGCTGTGATTATCTTTTGTGTAAAACATCTTTAAATGTAAGAAATCTGCTTGACCGTTTCAGCACTGCCAGTCCTAATAATTCCAAAACCATGGGTCAGGACCCTGCAAAAAAAACAAGAGATCATGATTTCTTTAAAAATAAATAAATAAATTTGGGTTTCTTTTTTATTTGCTTGCTGGGGTTTTGAGATTTTAAGGTTACACTTCCTTCATGTTTTCAGGCTTTTCTCTGAATCCATGAGGGCCAGAAACTTTTTTTGAAAAAAGAAAGTTGAGATTTTCACCCTATCACATTCCTCCAGCAGCTGGGACTTTAAGAAAAACACCAAATATTGTGAGACTCATGATACAACAGCAGGGGTTGGAACACTGGGGACTGAACAGTGATTCCAGATGAAGGGTCACACACAGAGACAGTCCCATGCCAGTCTTTCTGGCTCTTGCAGAGATGTTTATATTTGTTCTTTCCTCTGAAATAAAATAATCTAGGAAGATCTGGATGACCTTGTAAATTGGAGTAAAAGTAATAGGATGAAATTTAATAGTGAAAAGTGCAAGGTCATGCATTTAGGGAGTAATAACACAAATTTTGGTTATAAACTAGGGACACATCAATTGGAAGTAACAGAGGAGAAGAAGGACCTCGGAGTGTTGGTTGATCATAGGATGACTATGAGCCGCCAATGTGATATGGCCATGAAAAAAGCTAATGCTGTCTTGGGAGGCATCAAGTAAGGTATTTTCAGTAGAGATAAGGAGGTGTTAGTACCGTTATACAAGGCACTGGTGAGACCTCATCTGGAATACTGTGTGCTGTTCTAGTCTCCCATGTTTAAGAAGATTGAATTCAAACTGGAACAGGTACAAAGAGGGATGATCCGAGGAATGGAAAACCTGTTTTATGAAAGGAGACTCAGAGCTTGGCTTGTTTAGCCTAACCAAAAGAAGGCTGAGGGGAGATATGATTGCCCTCTATAAATACATCAGAGGGATAAATACCAGGGAGGGAGAGGAATTATTTAAGCTCAGTACCAATGTGGACATGAGAACAAATCGATATAAACTGGCCATCAGGAAGTTTAGACTTGAAATTAGATGAAAGGTTTCTAATCATCAGAGGAGTGAAGTTCTGGAACAGCCTTCCAAGGGGAGCAGTGGAGGCAAAACACACTTCTGGCTTCAAGACTAAGCTTGATAAGTTTATGAAGGGGGTGGTATAATAGGATAGCCTAATTTTGGGAATTAAGTGATCTTTGACAATTAGCGGTAAATATGCCCAATGGCCTGAGATGGGATGTTAGATGAGGTGGGATCTGAGTTACTACAGAGAATTCTTTCCTGGGTGTCTGGCTGCTGAGTCTTGCCCACATGCTCAGGGTTTAGCTGATCGCCATATTTGGGGTCGGGAAGGAATTTTCCCCCAGGGCAGATTGGCAGAGGCCCTAGGGGGTTTTTGTCTTCCTCTGTAGTGCGGGGCACAGGTCACTTGCTGGAGGATTCTCTGCAGCTTGAAGTCTTTAAACCGTGATTTGAGGACTTCACTAGCTCAAATATATATTAGGAGTTTGTTACAGGAGTGGGTGGGTGAGATTCTGTGGCTTGCGTTGTGCAGGAGGTCGGACTAGATGATCATAATGGTCCCTTCTGACCTTAAAGTCTATGATTTCTATGATTCTATATGTCTAGATTTTTTGTATTTTGAAAGCATAGCCAACATTAGTGTCTGCAAAAACCCAGTTTTAACCACATAAAAGGCTCTCAGTCGCCTGAATTGTGCATGCAAATATTTTCTGTGGCTATGAATTTTGTGTTTCTTTGCAGGCACGAGTGATTATGCATGCTGTTATGCTGCTGACATACAAAGAGCAAGCATGATACCTTGAGTCTAGAAGATTAAAATAATCGGCACACATTTAGAGGCAATTGTTGAACATTTGGGGATGAAATTAAGATAAGGGAAAAACTGATAAATGATTGTATTTTAAAATCTTTACCTTATTTCTATTACTCCAATATGTATTTTGGAAGGAAGAAAAATACACCAGCAGCTGACATCAGTTCAGGTGCTGGTGGCCGATTTTACATCCATTTCTGTTACCATTTTATAACTTATCATTACCTTATTTTCATCATTACATCTCATTTCCTCAGAAACTGGATAGGAAAGGCTATCTGCAGTGGCCGAGTGTAAGAGAAAGGATACCAGTAGTGGTAGGAAAGGATATTCTCACTAGAAGATTTAAGCTCACTGAGAACTGTGAGAGCTGGTTTCAAAACTCAGGCCTGGTCTACACAATGCATTTATACCGAATTTAGCAGCATTAAACTGAATTAACCCTGCACCCGTCCACACAACGAAGCCCTTTATTTTGATATAAAGGGCTCTTAATACCAATATCTGTACTCCTCCCCAACGAGGGGAGTAGCGCTGAAATCAGTATTGCCATGTCGGATTAGGGTTAGTGTGGCCACAATTTGACGGTATTGGCCTCCGGGCGCTATCCTACAGTGCACCATTGTGACTGCTCTGGACAGCAATCTGAAATCAGATGCACTGGCCAAGTAGACAGGAAAAGCCCCGCGAACTTTTGAATTTCATTTCCTGTTTGCCCAGCGTGGAGCGCTGATCAGCACAGGTGGCGATGCAGTCCCAAATCCAAAAAGGGCCCCAGCATGGACCCATACAGGAGATACTGGATCTGGTCGCTATATGGGGAGACAAATCTGTTCTATCACATCTCCGTTACAGAAGACAAAATGACAAATCATTTGAAAAAATCTCCAGGCTATGATAGACAGAGGCCACAGCAGGGACTCAGCACAGTGCTGCGTGACAAGCGTAATGGAAAGCCAAAGAATAAAATGGACGCTCATGGAGGGAGGGAGTGGGGACTGAGGACTCCAGCTATCCCACAGTCCCCGCAGTCTCCGAAAAGCATTTGCATATTTGGCTGAGCTCCCAGTACCTGAAGGGTCAAAAACATTGTCCTGGGTAGTTCAGGGTATATGTTGTCAATTTACTTCCCTCCCCTCATGAAAGAAAAGGGAAAAAAAATCATTTCTCGCCTTTTTTCAATGTCACCGTATGTCTACTGCATGCTGCTGGTAGACGCGGTGCTGTGGCGCTGAACAGCAGCATCCCCTCCCCTTCCTTTCCTGATGGCAGACGGTACAAAAGGCTTGAAAATCATCCTCATCATCCCGTGAGTGCTCTTGGCTGGCCTCGGTGAGGTCGACCAGGGGCGCCTGGGCAAAAATGGGAATGACTCCAGGTCATGCCCTTCTTTAAGCTTTGTCTCCTGGAGAGGCAGATGGCACAAAAGGCTTGGTAACCGTCCTCATCATAGCAGCTGGAGGCTGAGCTCCTCCTTTCATATCTAATGAAAATTCTGTACTGCCTGGACTATCATAGCAGCGGGAGACTACGCTCCTCTCTCCCTCCACTCTTTAATGCGTAATGGAGATTCTGTCCTGCCTGGAATATCATAGCAGCTGGAGGCTGCCTCCCCCTCATTTTATCTCACTAAAAAGTCAATGTTTCTTATTCCTGCATTCATTACTTCATCACACAAATGGGGGGACACTACCACGGTAGCCCAGGAGGGGTGTGGGAAGAGGGAAGCAATGGGTGGGGCTGTTGCAGGGGCCCCCCTAGAATGGCAGGCAGTTCATCATTTCTGCAGGATATCTGCGGCTCTGACCCAGAGCGGCTGTGCTCTCTAGTTGTCTAGTAGACTTGCCCCATTTTCTAGGCAGGACTGACTCTATTTTTAGACAAAACATAAAGAAGAGAATGACCTGGGGAGTCATTCCCATTTTTGTCCATGCGCCCCTGGCCGACCTCACTGAGGCCAGCCAGGAGCACCCATGACAGCAGCAGACAGTACAAAAGGACTGGTAACCATCATTGCCAATTTCCAAAGCAGCAGACAGTACACAAGGACTGGTAATCATCATCGCCAATTTCCAAAGCAGCAGACGGTGCAGTAGGGCTGGTAACCATCTCTGCTACCTTGCAAAGGCAAATGAATGCTGCTGTGTAGCACTGCTGTACCATGTCTGTCAGCAGCATCCAGTACACATACGGTGACAGTGACAAAAGGCTAAACAGGCTCCATGGTTGCCATGCTATGGCGTCTGCCAGGGCAATCCAGGGAAAAAGGGCGCTAAACGATTGTTTGCCATTGCTTTCACGGAAGAAGGATTGATTGACAACATTTACCCAGAATCACCCACGACACTGTTTTTGCCCCATCATGTATTGGGATCTCAACTCAGAATTCCAATGGGTGGGGGAGACTGCAGGGAACTATGGGATAGCTATGGGATAGCTACCCATAGTGTAACGCTCCGGAAATCAACGCTAGCCTCAGTACATGGATGCACATCACCGAATTAATGGGCTTAGTGTGGCTGCGTGCACTCGACTTTATAAAACCATTTTTTAAAAAAACGGTTTCTGTAAAATCTGAATAATCCTGTAGTGTAGACATACTCTCAGATGCAAAGTTTAGCAGTGTCTCCTACTGCCTGTAGTATTTCAAACTGTAGGGGAAAAAACAACATTTTCTCCACCAGGTTTTTCCCGTTGGATGCAGTTGATGTTGGCTAATGAGGTCCATCTTGTGCAGTTAATCAGACAAAATCTTTATTAGGCAACATCTCCTTTCATAATGACCATTTGATAAGCCACTTCATGCATTACAGATGTGTATTATTCTTTGAGGCCCCATACTGCACTGGTGTGAAACAAGCAATAGGTATGAAATGAATCTTAAAAAAAGCAAAGACCTAGCCCAAACCTCAGCCCAGTCCCCTCCACTGAACCCAAACCATTTTTAGGATTCAGATGTGTATGGAAAAGTACTCCAGTCCTGCTTTTTTAAGATATATGCATTGCAGAGTGGGGGCTCTCAGTAAGTCTGCAGCTCTTTGCTGAGCATGAGTCAGCTGCTGTATTCAGAACTCATACCCTTGGGGGCTTTCTCGGCTCACAAACACATACACTGCACTCTGAGTCTATTTTTAAAATTGTTAGTTATAATTTCCCTTTCCCTCTGAGTCTTACAATTGGACTTATGATATTAAGGCATCTGGCTCTTCAAGGAGAAGTTTAAAAGAATTACTCCCAATGAATTTTTGAAGCAGTTCTCTAAACATTCCTAAAATATTTGTTTCTGTAATATACACAATGGTGTGATGCAGCCTGATGGGTTTTTGGCACGACTTTGGGATGGTTGCATTACCTTTGAGTGGTGAATTCAGGAGTGAACTTTTCATCCAGACCATCCCCAACTGCCTCTGCTATCAATGTTCACCATGCTATCCTGTATTCCATACATGCCATTTAGCCCCAATAAAATTTTCTAAGGTGTTAATGTCCCACCACTTGTACAACCAGATGGCTGGAGTCCAATTAAACAGACTTCACAGGGAGTTATAAAAAAACCTAAAAATGACCTACAATAGTTTTTCTGTACATAAAATGTCACAGTTGTATGGCCTGATACCTCTAGACTATCCACAGCTTGAGAGACAGAGAGAGAAAGCTCACATGGCCTAGTGGTCAGGGCACTCACTTGCAAGTTTAGAGATCTGGGTTTTAATTCCCTTCTCTGCCACAGGCTTTTTGTACAATCTTGCATGTGTCTATCTGTGCCTGCATTCCCCAATTGAGACATGGGGCTAATACAATTTTCTCTCCTCGCAGGGATCTTGTGAGGTTCACCCCACAATGCTATTCAGTGCAGAAGGATGGGCAATAAAGAGACAAGAGGTTCAATGCCTGCAGGTGTTTGAGATGAGATGTCTTTGTGCCGTAAGAGGTGTTACATGAAGAGGCAGATTTCAAAATGAAAGTAGTCTTAGAATGGATGTCAAAGTCTATAACATTGCTAACAAAATCCAGGAAGCATGACTTCGCTGGTTCAGACACAATCAGAGATGAATGGAGGAGATCTGGTGAAGCTAGGACGGCAGGAGAGGATAGTAAGAAAGAGATCGTGAGGAAAGTCAGGGAAATAACAGATGGATTGTATCAAAGAAGATGGTAAGCCGGAGGACTTTAGTGTCACCTCATACAGATAGAGATGGCAAATGCTTGCTCAACAATCTGATCTGAATTGATGGGCTAAGAGGAATATGAAGGAGTGTTGTGATAATAAATACATGAAAAATTGTGACATGCTCAAATACTAGGCTTATGGGGGCCATGTAAATACTCAAAGTAGAAACAAGTACAATATTCCTCATTGGTAAGGTGAGAATCACAGCTTTTAACCATTTTAAGGCTCCTATTTCTAGATATGAAGAATTGGGAGATATCAGGCCTTAATTCTTTCTCTAGTTGTGGACAAAATATTGTCTGTACTGATCCTCAACTCATTGGGTGGGGGAAATCTACAGTCTGGGGAAAGAAGGAAACATTTCTCTGTCAGATTACTTGATAAATGACAGCTGTTTGAAGCTACTAAGAGGTTTAGAGTGTTAGAAGCAGACCCAGGGAAAATGGATTAGTAGGCAGAGTGTGATGAGGTGGCCAACAGTGCATGATAAACTGCTGAACCACATGCTGAAAAAATGCATATAGCACATGGCTCTGCACTTTATCACATGTGCATCCCCATCACATATGGAAATATATATGTATATGTGTTTTCTAGTTGCTATGAAAAACTCATACAGGATGATAAACCATATTTCTCTTGTAAGCCAATGTGATATTGAATTTCTAAAATATCTCATTCCCTATAATGGAGGGTTAACTCCATGCAACAGAATTAAACACTCTGTAATGTTGCTTTTCCATGTCTGGGAAAATCAGAGTCCTCTATAATACAGATGTTAATAAAAGAGATGTTTAAAACAATTTTACCTTTTATTCTTTCTAAAAATGAATGCAACTCATGTTCCTTAAAGGGTTTGAAATTCATGAATTTAGGCCCCAGGGCTGATCTATGGGGGTGCAGGGAACCTATAATCTTCAGATTAGTTCCTTTTACAACTGCATTTAAAGTTCGCACCAGATGTGTGTAATTACTTGGAACTGTAGTAAAACCAGTCTCCAGAAAAAGAACCTATTATTATGATTGTAAGTTGTGTTACAAGATATGGAAACAAAGTTATCCTTGTAAGTTCTGCTCTGTGATGAATCTGAGTTCTGACCTGTTAACCAAAATGTAACGTTTTAGATTACATTAACATCTTGGATCTAATTGTTTAAGACAGGAATCCACTGAATCAAAAAAATTGTAGAGGTTGGAAGGGACCTCAAGAAGTCATCAAGTCCAGTCTCTTACCCTGGGGTGGGACCAAGTAAACCTAGACCATCCCTGAGAGGTGTTTGTCCAACCTCCAATAATGGGGACTCTATTCTTATAGTTAGAAAGCTTTTCTCAATATCTAACCTAAATCCCCTGGCTGCAGATTAAGCCTCTCACTTCTTGTCCTACCTTCAGTAGATATGAAGAACAATTGACAGCCGTTCTTTTTATTATAGCCCTTAACATATTTGAAGACTGCTATCAGGTTCCCCCTCAGTCTTTTGTCAAGAGTAAACATGCCCAGTTTTTTAACTTTTCCTTATAGGTCAGGTTTTATGATTTACCTTTTATGTTGCTGTTCTCTGGACTATCTCCAATTTGACCACACCTCATTACTAAAGTATAGTGCCCAGAACTGGATATAGTATTCCAGTTGAGGCCTCCCCAGTGCAAAGTAGAGCGGGACAATTACCTACTTCATCTTACACACTACACTCCTATTAATACATGCCAACATGTTATTAGCTTTTTTCACAGATGCATCACACTGTTGACTCATATTCAATTTGTGTTTTATTATGATTCCCAGATCCTTTTCACCTAGTCAGTTATTCCCTATTTTGTAGTTGTGAATTTTATTTTTCCTTCTTAAGTGATGTACTCTGCACTTATCTTTATTGAATTTAATCTTGTTGAATTCAAACCAAATCTCTGATTTGTCAAGGTTGTTTTGAATTCTAATCCAATCTTCCCAAGGGCTTGCAACCCAGACTTCTTGATGCCATTTGCAACTTTTTTAAGCATACTGTCCACTCCATTATCCAAGTCATTAATGAAAATATTGACCAGTACCAGACCCAGGGCTGACCCCTGTGGGATCCCACTTGATAAATCCTCCCGGTTTGACAGCAAACCATTGATAACTACTCTTTGAGTATTGTCTTTCAACCCATTGTACACCCACCTTATAGTAATTTAATCTAAACCACATTTCTTTAGCATGCTTATGAGAATGTCATGTGAGACTGTGTCAAAAGCCTCACTAAAATCAATATAAATTATGCCTACTGCTTTCTCCCATCTGCTAAGCCATTAACCCTATTAAAGAAGGAAATTAGGTTGGTTTGGAATGATTTGTTCTTGATAAATCCATGCTGACTATTTGTTATAATCTTGTTATCCTCTAGGTGTTTACAAATTGCTTGTTTAATAATTTGTCCCAGTATCTTTCTAGGTATCAAAATTAGCCTGACAGATCTGTAATTCCCCAGGTCCTCCTTGTTCTCCTTTTTAAAGATAAGATGCCATGTTTCCCCTTCTCCAGTCTTGTGTGAACTCATCACTCCACCAGGAGTTCTCCAAGATAATTGTTCATGGTTCCAAGATTGCTTCAGTTAGTTCCTTATGTACCCTAGGATGAATTTCATCAGGCCCTGCCAACTTATCTAAGTATTTTAATCTGTTCTTTCCCTATTTCTGGCTTATGTTCTTTCATCCTTGGTGTCAATATTAATTGTGTTGAGTATCTAGTCACCATTAACCTTTTTGGTGAAGACTGAAGTAAAGTAGGCATTAAACACCATATACTAGACTTGGCCAATTCAATTGTATGATGCTAATAAAATTGAGGTCATGTCTCACCCATTTCTCACAAGCCCTATTCAACTATTGAGCTTTGTATTTCATCCCAAAAAACTAACAAAATGAATTCCAGTAGGACAGGCTTGGTCAGATCATTACATGTCTATGGTCCCACTTAAAGATTTTAATGAAAACAGTGGATCTTAACTGGAAGAAGTTGGGAAGTCTTGGGTTTGAATGTATATTACTATCTAAAGTTCTTGATAATTCCTGAAGCATATATATACAGTTCTGCTCCAGAGCACTTTCATATGGTTGGAGAGGTTTCAAACACACTTGGAGAAGAAGGGGATAAGACTTACAATCACAGCTATTAAAGAAATCCAGACATGGTGACGCAAAGACCTTCACTTGCACTAAAACCAGAAACTCGGTATGATAATACTTCAGAAACAATATAGTTAGCGCAGTAATTCACACATAAGATAAGAACTAGTGTATATATATGTACCATTGCCCTGGGAAAAATAAACATAAAAGTCTGTCAAGGGTGGAAATGCTGGCAAAAGCCCCACAATATGATTGCTGGGGCTGTATGAAATAATGAAATATGCATCCAAAAATATTTAAAAATTCAAAATGCCAGATTTTTGCATTTTGCTTCAATTTCATTAAACATTTCCAAATTGTTATAGTGTTCCATTCAAAACAGATCTGAATTTTTAACTCAAACTTTGTCCTAGCAGGTTAGACAAACACCTGTCAGGGATGGTCTAAATCAGGGCACCCCAATGCGGGGGCATGTAAATGTGCCCATGTCATCACCAGCAGTCGACCATCCACCGAAATGCCGCCGAATTTCTGCGGCGTTTAGATGGCGACGCCTCTCGATGATGTCGCCTGTCAGCAGCAAGTGGCATCATCGAGAGGCGTTGCCACCGAAACACCGCAGAAATTCGGCAGCATTTCGGCGGATGCCCCACCATTGCCATGGTCCTTCATCTGGTGCCTGCCAGAGGAAAAGGTTGGGGACCACTGGTCTAGATAATACTTAGTCCTGTCATGAGTGCGAAGGACTGGAATAGATGACCTCTCAAGGTCCCTTCCTGTCCTATGATTTTATTGTGAAAACCTCACAAGTCTGAATTTCAGAATATCATTCCAGTGAATAATTTTGGCATCAAACCATACTAAATGCAACTTTTACATATTTGAAGTTATATATTGCCTTATGTACATTTGCCTTTTTTGTATATAAAAGTCCACATTGGTATGTAACACGCATAAAAAAATATAACACAAAAAGCATGATTGCTGCTTGCTACATGTATATGACAGGATAATCTTAAAACTATTACAGTATGCACTGAATATTAAATATAAAACCAAGGAAATATAAACAAATATCAAATTTCCTCTCCCAACACTAATTGTAAAGACATCAACAATGTGAAGGCTATAACTGAACAAACGGATTCACCCTATATTCAAAAACTGTCTAGTGGAAGCTCAAAAAATCCAGGTAATCCTGCAAAAAAACACAGAAAAATCCATTCATGGAGAAAGTGGCAAAACAGGGGAAGATATGTGACCAGCCTATCATTGGGAGACACCAATGGAAATAAAGAATTCCTAAGCATGGTGCAAAATTCACATAAAACAAAGGGATCATACTCAAAGGTGATTTTGTTCTACAACAAAAGAGAAGCAAATATAAACATGTGAAGGAAATATGCAGGGCACAACTATGGAGAGAGAAAAAACTTAAAACAAAGAGTGGGAAAGACAGCAGAAGGCAATCAGATACTTGGTTGGTCGGTGCAGGGCAAAAACCTCAATAAACCTCAATAAACTGATGCAGAAAGTGAGATGAAAAGAAAAACAAATTAAATCAATGTGCATCATGATTTATCAGCACTAGTCTTCTCAAGAGAGATTGAATGACACACACACATCATAAAAACCTAGTCTACTCTGGGTATGGACATTAGCACAAACTGAGAGAATTGCATGACTTTGTTACAAGTTAACTTTACTGGATAATGAGCCCCTAGAAACATAAAAGAATGAAGAGTATGAATTAGGTATTAAGATGGCCAGTTACAGCACCTTTACAAGAAGGAGGATGTACGATATTGTCAGAAATACAAGTTAATGAGCTCAGCAGCCAGCACTCTGAGAGACCTTGTCACTTTAAGACTAACACGGTAACTGGTAGCAGGGAGTGAACTCAAGGGACTGGGAGCTGTGTAGTTGTATGCTGGCAGTTAAATAAAGCTATTGTATTTGAGAAGCCTCTGAGCATGATTCATTTTTATAACATTGTCTGGGGACAGGGCAATGGCTATATCTTTGCAAATGGAAAAAGACAGAAACTTATTTTTCTTTTAAATGAAAGCTCACAGTTTGCAGAGAATTATCGAATGCAGCAAAAGTTGCAGAGAAGATGTTCAGCCCGGGGGATCTTTAAGCTTTTCCTCACCTAGGCTCAACTCTTGTTCATGGAGTTAAGACAATTTTGGGAACAGATTTTTCTCTTACACAAGACCTTGATAATCGCCATCCTGTAAACTGTCCCAGCAGCCTCTCTTCTCGCTAAACCCCTGGTCAGATTAAACAGATAGAACATGCAATTCTTCTATGAGGCCCCAGTCCTGCAAACTTATGTACCCAAGTAGCTTTATGCATTTGGGCAGTAGTAATTGAATAACGTGTTCAGTGCAACTGCTCCAGGACATTTAAACATGTCCTGCCACCAACCACAATAAGCCAGTTGGAGGCAAATGACAACAAATGAATGAAACATGCAGGGCAACATCATGGAGAGAAATAACTCTGAAAAGAGATATGCTTCAATAGTTGACTGGTGGGCGCACCTTAAATAGGAAATTGAAAGACCATAGACTTAAACCTATGTCTAAAGTTAAGCACATGCTTAGTTGTTTTGCTTAATAAGTATGGGCTGCTCAATTGGAGAGCATATGTGTAAGTGTTTGTGTAACCTACTGCGTGTTACATATCCCCCTCTTCTAACCCACAGAGGATACAAGTTGTTACAGTACGCAGCTACAGAGCCTTGGCAGCACACACTTTTAGGTCTGTAGGTCCCAAACTTAATTCCTGGTGTATTGGCCAAGATGACAGCTGTCACATTTGCAGCATCAGGGCATTATTTCCCAATAGTATCACAAAGCGGGCAAAGCTTCAAAAGGCTCTGCTGGGATCTTAGCTCAATGTTAAGAGCTATGTAAAAAGCTGCACGCAAGGCGCTGCTTACAGTGCACAACAAATTGTTTTATTGTGCCTACAAAATCTCCAAATCAATGCTCAATAATATGCAGCACTATCTATCAACTATCTGCAAACAGACAGACACCTCTCCTTTAGAGAGCACTCCTGTCACACCCACCGAACATAGTCAGAAAAGAGCATTTTCAGACACTCAGAACCTTTGCATTTTACTTTTCCATCCATTTTTCCCCTGATGGTTCATCCCAGTGGCAACTTGGGGATCCTATTCTGCCATTGGATGAGCTAAACCATCTTTGCCGTCATTGAAAACAAAAACCCCTTTCTTTGTTATTACCCATTCCTGCATAACTGAAAAACAGGGATTTTCCCCCTCAAACTTAAAAGAGCGGAAAAAAATCACATGTGAGCTAAGAAAATGGAAGTTTCAACTCCAAAAGAGAATTTTAAATAACATGATCAGCAAGAGAAAGAAGGGAGAGGGAAGTGTATGGAGGGGGAGGGATTTTATAATGCAGCTCCATATTTAACGTTACCATAGTTTCCTAGGTCTAGATCCCCAAAGATATTTAGGTGCCTAACTTCCATTGAAATCAACCAGAAAACATCTCGAAACTAGTGGACTATGAGGTGAGGTTCATGCCAATATTTTCTTAGGCCACATTCCACCAATGAGGTAGCTGCTGCACAAGTGTACACTGTGGCCCTGGTACAGAGTAATGGATCAAGTGCTAGAAAAAGATCTTCCTGGCCTCCAATATGGACCCATGATTCAATTATTTTGAAATCAATGGCAGTTAGGCATTTAAATACCTTTGAGGATCTGTGCCCTTACATTCACTGTAGGCTAGTAAACTCTAAGATAAAAGAGAGATCGACTGACTGATGAAAGGTCTAGTAGAGGGGTTACAGAACAAAATTTTTGGTGGCCTCAGAGTGCTGCCACCAACTCTTGCTGGGGGCCGCTCTCACAATTTTTCCTAAAATAAGTAATTAACTTTAGGGAAAACAAAAATATGCACATATCCATGTCCAAATCATTGTAATTTATTTATGTAGGATTCTTTTTGTAGACTCAATATTAAAAATAATGTACAATTGTCTCTGTTCTTTACTGGACCTAAACAGAATAGAAACACAAATAAGGTGCTTTACATATTCTTGTCCTTTTTCTTGTTCTTTCTTTTGTTTTTTTGGTTGCTTTTTTAAGACTTGCTAGACAGTAAGTCTGTTGTGAAAAGTGACATTAATAAACATTCACTTTTCACAGCAGGCTTACTCAGCCCCACCAAGCCTGGGGACAAATTAAGCCCTGGATGGGGAGATGGCTTGAACAGAGGCAACGTAGTCCAATGGTGATGGGGCTCTGGGGGAGGCAGCGAGGGCCAGGGTAATGGGGAAGGAGAGTGAGATTGAGGTCACAGCCCGCCACAGTGCAGCCAGAGAACGGAGCCTGAAGCCCTATGGCTGGAGCCTGCCACCCACCACACCAGGGTTGAAGCCCCACCCCACTGACCCTAGGAATGTGAGGAATTCACCGGCTGCCTGCTCCTGCAGCTTGTGTGTTTCCAGAGGGGGACAGGGCTCAACCATTACTGAAGGCCTCCCCTCTCCCCATCACAGCCCAGGAAGCTGTGGCCACAAGAAAAGCCCCTGGTGGCATATTTGGGAAATGCTGCTCTAGTACTATTGCAGAGGCTAGTGTGTGCTAACCAGGTGTCCACCTGTAACTAAAATAAAAATGAATCATTTTTGTTTCAGAGATGAAATATTTATAATAAAGGAATTTAACTGAATCCTGGAATTTGAAGGTGCTCTTTGGAAAGCTGCATATTCAGCTCTTAACTGTAAAATATGTAAATCTACAGATACCACGCTGCAATACAAGTACTAAATAAAACAGAATAGAATTCCCAACAAGGATTGTTTGCCACTGAGTGCATCACTCATGTATTCACTATGTCCTCAGATCCCTAGAAACTCGTGTCTACTGTTATCACTCACTATCAGCTGGCCAGGAGGGGTTTAAACCATCCCATCTCAGACAGCCACATGCCAACTAATGAAGGTTTCTTACATTAGTAATGACTCCATGGAAGATGAATCTAACTGGCAGCATGAACCTGATTTCCTGGAAGGAGGGACGGTATTCAAGGCTTGGAGAAGCAAGTGATGCTAATTCTGAAGCAAATGATGCCTGTTCCAAATAGAGGCTTTGGCTGAAGATGGAGAACTTTTGTCCCATTGTATCATGATTATCTCCCCAGTCTTATGTATTAGATCTTGCCATTAGCAAAAACAGCTCTTACCCTGAAGTTGTTGTGAGATTTGCTGGCTGAAATATTAGACTTTTCACTTTAAAAATATTTTTTGATAATAGTTTACTAGTCTTCTAATGCCCTATTTTACGAGCCTCAAAAGGTCATCAAACCAATTTAGTTCCCTTTCTCTGTCACTATATGGTAGCATCAACTAGTTAAACAGCTGAAAACATTTTCATTTCATGCTCTTTGCAGAAGCCACATGTAAAAATTCTCTTTGGAATCCTGACACATAGTATGTAGTCTGGGCTTGGAGAGCAAAGCTATTTGTTATTTTCACATATTTTGTAATTGTTAATGACTGTTATACTAATGAAGGCAAATTTTCTGGCTGAGCTGATTACATGGGGTTGTTTTAAAATGTATTCCACTTGCTTGTAGTCTATTTCTAGAGTTACCACTTAATAATAGAGGTGATGGTGACACTTTTGACATCTTGCCTTAACTGAAACAATTGTATAACTAGTTAGAATGTTTTTTTCCCCTTTGTGGAAAATTTCAACTTTTTGTCCAAAACCCAAAAACCTGTTAGACGTCCAATCGTTACTACACTTTTTGGTGAAAACTGAAACAAAAAAGTCATTTAGCACTTCTGCCATTTCCATGTTTTCTGTTATTGTTTCCCTCTACCCCCGTTGAGCAAAGGGCCTACCCTGTCCTTGGTCTTCCTCTTGCTTCTAATGTATATGTAGAATGTTTTCTTGTTACTCTTTATGTCTCTAGCTAGTTTACTCTCATTTTTTGTCTTGGTTGTTCTAATTTTGTCCCTACATAATGTTGTTATTTGTTTATATTCATCCTTTGTAATTTGACCTAGTTCCCACTTTTTGTAGGACTCTTTTTTTGACTTTCAGATCATTGAAGATCTGGTTAAGTCAGCATGGTCTCTTGCCATACTTCCTGTCTTGCCTACGCAGTGAGACAGTTTGCTTTTGAGCCCTTAATAATGACTCCTTGAAAAACTGCCAACTCTTTTTTGAACTGTTTTTCCCCTTAGACTTGCTTCCATGGGATCTTACCTACCAAATCCTTGAGTTTGCTAAAAGTGTTCCTTCTTGAAATCCATTATCTTTATAATAATGCTGTTCCTTGAATTCCTCTGTACTAGTCTTTCATCAGTAATGACCTACACACCATTTAAGCCTTGTACCACTTCATTTGCTTTCATCTGAAATATCTCCTGTGTGGAGAATATTGTAAGTGGCATGTGAGTGAATCACAAGTGGCCAACTGGTGCATTGCTGTTTGTCCAGTTTTTCTAGCTAGTCTTATTTGCCAGGGTCTGCTTTGTGCATCTGTTGTGCTAAAGAAAAGTGACTGTGCCTAACTTGTGGATAATATTGTCTAAAGTGAAAATATTGTAGTTTTCTTGAATAACTTTGATGCGATCCTTCAAGTCTGTGCATATTTGGATTTCACCACTGGTTCTTTTTCTCTTTTGAATCCTGAGACTAAACCTTTTGTGTGTGTGTGTGTATGTGTGTGTGTTCCTCAGTTTCTGTCTCTATTTCCACTTTTCATGTTTTTCAGATCGCAAGTTACCTTTCATCTCACTGAAGTGGTAGGCTTTTCGATGTATGTCATCATTTCTGTATCTGGCTTTAGATATACTTTACAATATCCTGGCAATTAGCCTTTTGGAATATGTCTAGTTGTTTGTTTGATTTCCTTTTCTTAATTTACACTTCTATGAGGTCTGGGTTTGATAGTTCTGTTATAATTTTTATGACATGGAATAGATTAGTGGTTTTTAGCACCAGGATTGACTTTGTGATAGGTCTACCATTTTGCTTTGGTCTCTATATCTATATGTTGCTAAATAACTCTCTAGATTTTAATGCTACTCTAAAGTTGTTTTGGGACAAAGAATCCAATAAGATCATATCCCATACATGTTGGAACTATATTCAGTCACTGAAATGTATATGTGGAACTCCCTCTGGCCTACACCTCTTAAGCATGAATACATGCTAGAGGTGCTCAAGCTCTAAGTCTATTAATCGTTGGTATCACTTTGTCTGTGCATTTCTTTTTCTTATTCCTTCTTTCTTCTATGCCCTATCTTTTAAGTTTCTTCTTTCACTTCAATCAACTTAGGCCTGGTCTACACTGAGGGGGGGATTGATCTAAGTTATGCAACTTCAGCTACATCAATAACATAGCTAAAGTTGACATACTTAGACCTACTCACCGCGGTGTCTTCACTGCAGTGAGTCGACTGCTGCCACTCCCCTGTTGACTCTGCCTGGGCCTCTCTTGGCTGCGGAATACAGGAGTCGATGGGAGAGCACTCAGGGGTCAATTTATCTCATCTAGATTAGATGTGATAAATCAATCCCCGCTGGATCGAACGCTGCCTGCCAATCCGGCAGGTAGTGTAGACATACCCTTAGTCCTTGAAGCAAGTATGAGTTACCTTCCTGTGTGTTTCCTGTACAACATTGTATATGCCACCTTATCCGCACTCACTCTTTCATTTGCACATTATTATTTGTACTGTTCACCAGAATATTTCAATATGTTCAACAAGTTCAAATGTAATAAAAAGTATTTTTAATGTCTTAGTCTCCCTTTGATCAAAGATGTTCTTAATGCCAGAAAGGGGTGCTAATTTGGTTAGTCTCATATGCTTTTCATTGCTGTTTGTTTCAAATGTTTTCAATACTTTCAACAACTGACCTGTGTTTCGTAGCAGTTTTGAATGTCTTGGGTATTTTTGCTCTGCTCATGTTGAGTGCTGCTTCTTTCTTAAATTTCTGCGGCTTGTATTGGTGCTAG
This sequence comes from Gopherus evgoodei, assembly GCF_007399415.2. Taxonomy (NCBI): domain Eukaryota; kingdom Metazoa; phylum Chordata; order Testudines; family Testudinidae; genus Gopherus; species Gopherus evgoodei. Next base: position 199,729,801 of record NC_044322.1, on the reverse strand, counting down.
AAAGAGGCCAGCATCCTGTTCAGCGTCAGTCTCTGGTTAACATCTCATCCTGACTGTTTAGTCCTCTGTAATTGTATGATCATCAGACATAACCAAAACGATCCTCTTTTTTCATCCTGGCATGTATTTTTTCCTATGCCGGACAACTCGTGTTGTGTGCGTATGCATGCACACATGTGCTTCTGCAGATTTCCTCCCTGGCTTCTTTATCTGATAACCTTTTCTTAGCTCCCAGTTCTGCCTCCTTTTGTAATAAAATGGTTTTATTTTCTGTGGTTTACCTCTACAATTATGTGCTTGACACGGATGTCCTGTTCCCATGTAGTGTAACTCACTATGGTCTGATCCAGCTCCCGTTTGACTGAAGGGAAAAACTCCTTTTGACTTCAATAGGAAGTTGATGGGGCCAGATACTCCTTTGCTGCCTGGATATCTGATATACCCTGCTATTCTCCCTGCCCTATTTAGGGTCCAAATCACAGTTTTTCCTATTTTTTCAGTGGCTTACCCCTAATAAAAATCAGTCTTTTAATATATTTTCATATGCAAATGCAGTCTTTTATTTTGTATTGCAGCTGAGGTAACCATTTGTCTATTAATGTTAGAACATTAAAAAAAATCAGAACAGCCTTTGAGATGATATATTTTGCCATAGATTAAAATACACCGAACAAAATAATTTGTCCAGAGTTTCTCAGTCAGCTGAGGTGATCTGTCTGTTGGATTCCTATGTACTGCTGATCTTGTTTCCTTTCTGTCTAGTTCATGATTGTAAATGTGCAGTCTTTTGGGTCTTTGACAATTTGTCTGCTTCTTGTCCTGCAAGAACCAAAATGATCTACTTCTTCCACATGGACCACTTTTCATGGAAACATTTCCCATTTCAAAGTCCTCTAGAGGTATATTTCCAACATTAGTACCAGCTGCTCTTTTAGCCTACCTCCATTCCCACGTTTGCCCTCAGATGATTTTACAAAATGAGTCATCCTGCACGAAAGGCTTCTAAAACAGCTTCTTAATTTAACTGTCAGACTACAAGTTTGTACATGACAGTCCCTTGAGCTGGCTTTCTGACTTCACTGCTGCCAGTTCCTATGTTAATCTTGAGTTGACATTTTTGCTCAGAGTTCTGGTTACAGGTCACACTCGAACAAAACTACTGCCAACGTAAATGGATGTGCTGTTCCCCTCTTCTCTCAGACTTGCAGAATATTTTTCCCAGTCAAAAATTTGAAACAGAAACACCCTATGTCCTCCCATTTCACTGCAACATAGTGTGATCTTCAAAGTCCCTGTGGGATATTTAAAAATTAGTGTTATAAAGTACAGGAAAATTTTCTTCTCTTGTTTCATTACATACAGGGGAATTAATTGTTTCTAAACAGTGTTAATGCAAGGCTAATGTTCAATTTAAAATCTCAGGCATCAGGAAATGGAAATAAAAATAAAAATCTTCACACTCATATCATATTGCATTCTGAAAACAATGAACATTGGGCACAGACTTTGTACTAGATGTGGATTCCAAAGCTCAAAATAAATATGTGCATGAGGATACCTGGTTAGGAATCTGTGTGAAGAGTTATTTTTCCCAGATGGGGAAGTCAACAGACCAATGACATGAAATGCTAAATTTCTTGTAAAACAGGGAGATATACAAATCAGTGGATTGCTCAAATAAATTATTAATTGTGTGGGAAGATGACTGGACAAAGAGCAGTGACTTGGAGCTAAGACAGAAAAGTTAGGCCCAGTGGGAAAATCCTGAGGTCCTTAATTCACTCATGTAATCTTCATTCATACAAATTCTCAGTGAGTAAGATGAAACTTTGCAAGTGTGAGGACTGAGTAAGGCCTGGTCTACCCTACGTGTTTATACCGATTTTAGCAGCGTTAAACCGATTTAAAGCCGCACCCGTCCACACTACGATGCCCTTTAAATCGATATAAAGGGCTCTTTAAATCAGTTTCTGTACTCCTCCTCAACGAGAGGAGTAGCGCTAAAGTATAGGTATTATTATATCGGATTAGGGTTAGTGTGGCCGCAAATCGATGGTATTGGCCTCCAGGCCGTATCCCACAGTGCACAACTGACCACTCTGGACAGCTATCTGAACTCGGATGCACTGGCCAGGTAGACAGGAAAAGTCCCGCGAACTTTTGAATTTCATTTCCTGTTTGGCCAGCATGGAGCTCTGATCAGCACAGGTGACCATGCAGAGCTCATTAGCACAGGTAACAATGCAGTCTCCTGAGAATAGAAAAAGAGCTCCAGCATGGACCGCACGGGAGGTACTGGATCTGATCGCTATATGAGGAGAGGATTCAGTGCTAACAGAACTCTGTTCAAAAAGACGAAAAGAAAAAACTTTTGGAAAAAATTTCCAAGACCATGAAAGAGAGAGGCCACACCAGGGACTCAGTGCAGTGCAGAGTGAAAGTGAAGGAGCTCAGACAAGCCCTACCAGAAAACCAAAGAGGCAAACGGAAGGTCTGGGGCAGGGCTGAAAACATGCCGCTTCTACGCTGAGCTGCATGCAATTTTAGGGGGCTGCGCCACCACTACCCCCCCGTCCTTGGATTCCGTGGTGGAGGTTGTAATCTCAGCCATGCCTGAGGATTATGTGGATGGGGAAGGTGAGGAGGAGGAAGAGGACGATGAGCTTGAAGAGAGCACACAGCACTCTGTTAGCCCCAACAGCCAGGAGCTTTTTCTGACCCAGACGGAATTACCGTCCCAGCCCTCCCAAGCCACTGGACAGTGAAGCCATGGAAGTGACCTCTGGTGAGTGTAGCTTTGGTGAGTGTACCTTTGTAAATATATAACATGGTTTAAAAGCAAGCATTTTTTAATGATTGATTTGCCCTGAGGGCTTGGGATGCATTCGCGGGCAGTAAAGTTACTGGAAAAGTTTGTTAACATGTCTGGGGATGGAGTGGAAATCCTCCAGGGACATCTCCATGAAGCGCTCCTGGAGGTACTCCAAAAGCCTTTGCAGAAGGTTTCTGGGCAAAGCAGCCTTGTTCTGTCCACCATGGTAGGACACTTTACCAAGCCATGCATGTAGCAAGTAATTGAGTATCATTGCATGACAAAGCATAGCTGCATATGGTCCCGGTGATTGCAGGCATTCAAGAAACATCCGTTCTTTATCTCGCTCTGTTATCCTCAGCAAAGTGATATCATTCATGGTAACGTGGTTGAAATTCAGGAATTTAATTAAGGGGACAGAAATGGCCTTTTTCCTACAGGAGTGCTTGCCTGTTGCTTACAAGAAATCCTTCCTTGCATGTAGCCAAGCAGGGGGAGTGGAGGAAGGATAGCACTGAGCTTTCTCGCATTTGGCTAGCAGGAATCTTCCCAGCTACCAGCCACGCGGTGGGGGGTAAGGGGGGGGGGATTAGCAGTGATCTTCCATGATACCAGCCATGCGGTGGGGGGAGGGGGTAAAGTGATCATCCTAGAGAATTGGAGGGGGGGTGGGGGTGGCTTCTGTGAATGGAAGTGAAGGCTGCTGAAGCCGAAAGACAATGGCTTACCATGGCCGCATGCAAGCTGAATTCTGATGCCCAGACCTGCGTCTGTGAGATCTGTAACACCAGAGCCCAGGCACTCAAAGTTAAGATGCAAAATGCGACCTTGTAGTGAAATCACATGTGCCGTGTAAGGTGAATAGTGTTGTTCACTGTGAAAGAGTATAACCATTGTTCTGTAAAATGTATCTTTTAAAATACTTCTCTCCCTTTTTTCCCTCCCTCATGTAGCTGTACATTTTTCAAGCCTCCTTACTCCATCCCGAAGGCTAGCTCAGATAAGGCAGAGGAAGAAGAGAACGTGAGACGAAATGTTCTCTGAAATCATGGAAGTAACCAGCAATGAAAGAGCTCATCTGAATCAGTGGAAGGAGGTGGTATCAAATTACAGGAAAGATGCCAGTGAACGTGAGGACAGGAGGGACCAACGTGAGGAGAGTTGAGACGCTCGAGATGAGAGGTGGTGGCAGGAAGATTAGCAGTGGCGGAATGAAATGCTGGGGCTGCTGCGTGATCAAACTGACATCCTCTGACGTCTGATGGAGCTTCAGGAAGAGCAGCGGGGTCACAGAGTGCCGCTGCAGCCCCTGTGTCACCATCCTCAGTACTCACCATGTTCCATATCTTCCTCACCCAGATGTGTAAGAACGCGTGGGGGAAGGCTTTGTGCACCCACCCACTCCACCCTCGTAAACAGCCCAACCAAAAGGCTGTCATTACATTGAAATGATTTTAGTGGCCTTTTCCTTCCCTCCTATCCTCCTCCCAAACCGCACCCTTGCCAATTCTCTCCCTCTTTTTATAATAAGCTTTTTAATAAAGAATACATGATTTTTAAACAATAGTGACTTTATTTTCTTAAGCAACCTGTAATCGAAGGGGGAGGGTGGGTTGCTTACAGGGAATGAGTCAAGCAAGGGGGTGGGGTTCATCAAGGGGAAACAAACACAGCAGTCACACTGTACCCTGGCCCGTGATGAAAGTTGTTTTCAAAGCTTCTCTGATGTGCACCACTTCCCGGTGTTCTCTTCTAATCGCCCTGGTGTCTGGCTGCGCGTAATCAGCGGCCAGGTGATTTTCCTCAGCCTCCCATCCCGCCATAAGGGTCTCCCCCTTACTCTCACAGAGATTGTGGAGCACACAGCAAGCAGCAATAACAAAGAGGACATTGGTTTGGCTGAGGTCTGAGCGAGTCAGTAATGTGCGCCAGCACGCCTTTAAAGGCCAAATGCACATTCTACCACCATCCTGCACTTGCTCAGCCTGTAATTGAACAGCTCCTGACCACTGTCCAGGCTGCCTGTGTATGGCTTCATGAGCTATGGCATCAAGGGGTAGGCTGGGTCCCCCAGGATATCTATAGGCATTTCAACATCCCCAACAGTTATTTTCTGGTCTGGGAAGTAAATTCCTTGCTGCAGCATTTTAAACAGAGCAGTGCTTCTGAAGACGGGAGCGTCATGAACCCTTCCTGGCCATCCCACATGGATGTTGGTGAAACGTCCCTTGTGATCTACCAGTGCTTGCAGCACCATTGAAAGGTACCCCTTGCGGTTTACGTACTGGGTGGCCTGGTGCACCGGTGCCAAGATAGGGATATGGGTTCCATCTATCGCCCCCCCACAGTTAGGGAATCCCATTGCAGCAAAGCCATCCACTATGGCCTGCACGTTTCCTAGAGTCACAACCTTTTGTAGCAGCAGCTTAGTGATTGCTTTGGCTACTTGCATCACAGCAGCCCCCACAGTAGATTTTCCCACTCCAAATTGATTCCTAACTGACCGGTAGCTGTCTGGCGTTGCAAGCTTCCACAGGGCTAGTGCCACTCGCTTCTCCACTGTGAGGGCTGCTCTCATCTTGGTATTATGGCGTTTCAGGGCAGGGGAAAGCAAGTCACAAAGTTCAAAGAAAGTGCTCTTATGCATGCGAAAGTTTAGCAGCCACTGCGAATCGTCCCACACCTGCAAAACTATGCGGTCCCACCAGTCTGTGCTTGTTTCTCGGGCCCAAAATCGGCATTCAATGGGTAGAACATGCCCCATTACCAGCAGGAGCTCCAAAGCGCAGGGGCCCGCTGTTAAGGAGAATTCAGTTTCCATGTCCTCATCACTCTCGTCGCCGCACTGCCGTAGCCGCCTCCTCCTCCTCGCCTGGCTTTGCAGTTCATGGTTCAGCATAGACTGCACGAGAATGCGTGAGGTGTTTACAACGTTCACGATCGCGGTGTTGATCTGAGTGGGGTCCATGCTTGCAGTGCTATGGCATCTGCACAGTTCACCCAGGAAAAAAGGCGCGAAACAGTTATCTGCTGCTTTCACTTAGGGAGGGGTGAGGCTGTACCCAGAACCACCCGCGACAATGATTTTTGCCCATCAGGCACTGGGCTCTCTAACAAGATTTCCAAGGGGCAGGGGAGACTGCGGGAACTATGGGATAGCTACGGACAGCTACCCACAGTGCAACGCTCCAGAAATCGATGCTAGCCTTGGACCATGGACGCACACCGCCGAATTAATGTACCTAGTGTGGCCGCGCGCAATCAACTTTATAATATCTGTTCTATAAAACCGGTTTATGTTAAATCGAATTTATCCCGTAGTGTAGACGTACCCTAAGATTTCAACCCCTTAACAGTAACAGAAATGGGGCCTTGGAATAAATTCACAGAAGAGTTGGTGAGTACACCATCATACCAGATATTTTGGAGCAAGTTAGAAAAAATAATCAACAGGAATGGAATAAAGTGAGCAGTCATACAAAATAAAAACTGCTTCACTGAATGATTCAGGTGATCCTTGTCGTCCTTAATACAAGAGGTCTATGTTTTTTAAAAGGTCCAAAATATATGTTTAGTTGATCAAACTTAATGGTTCCTTTGAGACCACTGAAAGTTTATTAGGACAGTAATATACATTGTAAACACTTATTTAAAATGAATTTAGAGCAGCTGTTGTAGCATATCTGGTAAACATCCAAAGAATTTTACAAAATGCATTATACATATGAAGACAAAATCTCATGGAATTTAGAGGCTCACTTAACCATCCCAATTTTTGGCTTATCCAAACCACTTTGGATATCACCAGATCAGGCTCTCCTGAGATTTTCAGTACTTCCTGGTTCTCTCAAGACCAAGAGTATCATGACACTTCTGCTATATTTCTTGTGCTTGGTACTACTGCTTCCAACCCAAACTGGGAAGTGCAAAGAGATGAACAAATTTTTTCCTCTCATTCAAATAATGAAAAGGTCTAAGTGAACAATTGTCAAACCACCAAAGTTTGGAATCTCATTCTGGACATTGTAAAGGGATCTGAGGATATGTAAGAAACTGGAAATGGATGATACTATCACTTTTTATGAGGATGGTAGTTTCATTTTGCCAAGCTTAAATGGAGCTTCTCAAATTTCTTTTCCCTTCCTTTAATAACAGTCACTTTGCTGATCCATTCTACCAGCTGATGCTTAGAATACCTAGAAGTAACTCCTGTTGGTGAAAGAAAAGAAAACCACTTCTTACTGTGTGACAAATATGAAATTCTCCTCATTTGCCATTAAAGGACACACAAATCCTTCCTGCAAGTCTCCTGAGCCCATTGTAACTCCACAGCTGTCAGAACTGGACGGCTTTTAACCTTACCTGAAAACAAAATGGATAGTCAAAAATTTCTGTAATGGAACTGTCGGTAAATGAGAGACTGGGGAGTATGAATCAAAGACTTTGACTCTCATCTTGGTGAAGTGGAAAATAGAATTGTCCATCTTGAAAAGAGAAAAAAAGATCAGATTGTTGGGTATAAAGTATTTGGACAATGGATTAGTTTGAGGACATCAAGAATCACACCCAGAAGTCAAACTAGAGGATATACAGAATGTGAAGATGGCCACTTCCTGATTTATTATATCCAAGCTCTGATCCCTGAGACTCTGGGGCCAATAGGGCAAAACTGCACTGGAAATCAAACATACACAGAAAACCATGCTGCTCCCGCCCTCCCTCCAAATGTCAATAGACTAAGGATGATCATAGTCAAGTACTTTAGATAACATGTCAGAGAACTCATGTTGAAAGAAGCAAGTAATGGTATTATATGTCCTTTTCATAGTACTAGTTTTTCCTTCCTCCCTGATATCAGTCTAGAGACTCAGATTTATTGTGCAGCCTTTAACCCCATTAAAAACCAAGTATTGTCTGAGGAATAGCTAATATGTACTTTGCATATAAAGTCTGGAACAAGAACAAAACACATTCCTTTTTCGTATTTTACCAACACCTTTTACCACTCCTGGAGCACATTGAAAAGGCAGAGAAGTTTGTAAGGGGCATTGTAACAAACTCTCACTGAAATTCATAGGATGAATCATGGTGGCTTAACAACATATTTTTAATTACAGCACTAAAATTTCTTTTTTTCTGGTCTAGCAATAATGTTCAGACTGGCTTACGGTAGATAATTAATATACCATAGTTCTATCTACCCATTGATTCTGGAGTTTTAAGCTTTTTTGCATTGTTGTATTTTTGCATCTCCTGGAGAAGACTAGATAGCAAGATGCGCAATCCCTCTGTACTTCATTCGGATGCTGAACTCAGCTTTTTATGACTATTGTGACAGACCCAGGCCAGTGGGATACAGGAGTCTGGTAGAGGGCAAATATACTGGTCACTGGCTGAGTAGTTTTCTCTTCCCTGAGTGACTAGAGCAGGGGCTGCACTGGAATAATCAGGAACCTGCTAGAACCAATTGAGGCAGACAGGCTGATTAGAACACCTGCAGCCAATCAAGGCAGGTTTATTAGGGCCCCTGGGTTTAAAAAGGAGATCACTCCAGTCAGGAAGGGAGGAGAGGAAGTGTGTGTGAGGAGCTGGGAGTAAGAAGCACAAGGAGCTGAGAGTGAGAGTGAGAGTGAGAGTGAGAGGGTGTGCTGCTGAAGGACTACGGAGTACACGTGTTATCAGACACTAGGAGGAAGGTCCTGTGGGGAGGATAAAGAGGTGTTTGGAGGAGGCCATGGGGAAGTAGCCTAGGGAGTTGTAGCTGTCATGCAGCTGTTACAGGAGGCACTATAGACAGCTGCAATCCACAGGGCCCTGGGCTGGAACCCGGAGTAGAGGGCGGGCCCAGGTTTCCCCCAAACCTCCTAACTCCTGATCAGACACAGGAGGAGTTGATCCAGACTGTGGGGAAGATCACTAAGGTGAGCAAATCTGCCAATAAGCGCCAGACCCACCAAGGTAGAGGAGGAATTTTGTTACACTATGTAGTGAGTTTTTAGAACATTATAATGTGCCTGTTAATTAACATTTTCTTTATACACTTCTTGATATCTCTCTCCCCAGCCTTCATATATTGCCTTCCTTTTTAGTCTGTAAGTTCTTCAGAACAGGGACTATTTCTACCTATGTAATGTGTCTAGCCCACTGAGACCCCACAATACAAATAATTAATAATGCACATGCACAGCTCAAGATGCTTATACATAAAATGATAATAGGCAGATTATAGATATATAATATGATCTGCCTGTTATTATACATGTGACCACTCAGAATACTTTATAAAGATTTTTCCTACCATTCTTTCTGTCTTACTTATTGATCATGGAACACTAGAGAGCCTTTTTTAGTTCTTTGGCACTCCATTGTTGATTCAGCAGTTCAGATGTTGGCTATTAATGGATTAACTCTGTAGTTTTTTCTTTCTTTTAGCAATCCCTGGTAACACTTTCCATACATGACCTCTTCTTTCTCCCCCTCTGGTGACTGAATTGCACAGCCCAGTTTCAGTGTTGCAATGTGAAAGATTTTATCATGCGTATCATGAGATGTGGTCTTGTGCTTGAAGCCCCAATTTCTGGAGTGAAGTGATTACATGAAAATTTCAACTTTTTAGTCATCATGCTTGTGGAGAACAGCCCCAAAACATGACCCAAAAGACTCAGAAATGAGAAACCAAAGTAAAAGAACTCAAAATTTATTATATGTTAAAAATATTATTTTGGGCCTCATGATTTTAGGCCATTCTTGTGATTTTGAAGCAAGCTTTGGAACAATCAGGACTGGCAACACCACAATTTTTCCTTGCCCTTTCCCCCCTTTCCTTTCTCCCAGTCTTTCCTCTCCCCAATCCATAGGCCCTCTCTTTTGTCTTCTTTACTACTCACTAGCAACTCCTAGTTTATCAGTTTGTTCAATTGTTACTAAAATGCCTTAAAAGGTCATTTTCCTAAATGCATAGTCCCTAGTACTATACGTGTGAGATTAGTCTTGTCTGGTGAAGAATTTTAATTGCTCCATTTCTTCTGAAATTGATATGTATTCTGAGAACTCCCAGAATGATAAACAAATGCACTGGACACTTGTAAAAGGGCTTTCTGATTTAGGTTTGAGTTAAACTTGAGGCAAAAATAATACCTTCAGCCTGTAATGCAATTTGTATTCAGACAGACATCAGTCTGATACTAGGATGGGCTCCCCAACCCCAGACCCTGAAAAAATCAAGCTAGAAAGTTTCTGTGGGCTCAACCGACAATATAATTGTCCAGCCACATTATGATTCATCCGGGGACTAATGTATTATGATTAGATAATCCACAAGGAGGGTACAGATGATGAAATAAACATTAATCTGTTGCCATAGGAATTATGTCAGAATTGTTTCAAGAGATAAATGGAGGATGAGGAAAATTATTGCTGAAAATGACAGTAGTGCCACAAATGATGATCTCATGGGATGGCTGCTAAAGCCTACAAGAAGGGAGAAATGATCCAACCACTATCTAAAGTAAAAAACAGGGACTTATCTCTGATTTAAAAAATAAAATCAAATCCCTACCACTAAGAAACATTAAGCAGAGTAAGACTGAAACCCTACTTAAGCCTGATCTAAAACCATTGGACTCATTAGGAGTCTCTCCATTAACTTCAGGGAACTTTGGTTCAGGCCTTCTAATATCAGTGGTGAACTTAACATATTAAATCATAGCAGTGAGTACTTGATCTTAATAAGACCAAATTATTTCTTAGGGATAACAAAGCTGATTCAGGTTTATCAAGACAACTTAGAAAACACATTCAGGGAAAACTAATAAAAGAATCTAAAGTCCAGGGAGTAACTTTCACCCTCCTTGACATAAGGAATAACTTTCAGAACTGTTGTTAAATCATTTGTACTCATACAAATTAGGTAATAAAGGTGATATACTGCACCCTCCTCTCTAGCCAAGGACCAGCTACCTATCCTCCCTAAGAAAGAGCAAATTGACCAGGATGTTCCTCTTGAGCAACAAGAAATTCTATATGCTATTGGAATTTTGAAAGCCCATTAAATGCTGGGCTTCGACAGTTTTTCAATTCACTTATCAGAAATGATAAGACAAGAGATTGCTCCCTTGATTACAATGCAACTATTATGCTTATACCAATAGAAGGAAAGTGCCAGAAGAATGTGCCTTAGATAGGAACATTTCACAACTAAAGAGAGATGTTAAAATTCTGGGAAGAGTCCTAGCAGCATGGCTAGATATGGGGATTCATTCTTTTATTCACAGAGACTACACAGGCTTTATTAAGCATCATCAGTCTGCTGACTATGGGTCCAGGGTTCTTAGCTTAATCTATTTAGGTGCTGAGAAGATGTTTGGGTTGAGTGGGACTATTCCTTTGCAGTGTTAAAGAAGATGGATTTTGGTCAGAAGAACTTCTTGGACTAAGCTGGAGCATTGCATGCCAAGCCAAATGTCAGTATATTTGTAAAACGGGGAAAGATATCAATTTTAGTACTGATCAGTGGTATGACGGATGACTTGTGGTATTAGTTGTGGATGTTTAGAGTGGCCAGTAGGAGGCATAGAGCAAGAAGTAAACAAGAAATAAAGACAGTCTTGCGTTCACCCCAACCAGGTTGTGCTGAGTCTCTGTAATCCATAAAGGGCCTGTGATGCTATATGATTGAAAATTATCATTTATATCATTATTGCTACTACTGTTATACAATTGCAACAAATTGTATACAAAGTATGTCATGTAAAGTATCAATGGAAAAAAGCTGTAAATCTACTAAATATGATAATCCTGTTTTATAGTCATGTATCACCTTTGTATTTGAAGTTATGACTATTTGCTATGTATTTGTGTCTCAGATATGTGATTTGTTCTTGCATGACACCCACATCCAATCTAGCCTGCCCAGTGTTGATGAACCATTCAATTGCTGATGGACCATTCAGATGATGATGGCCATTAATGGAACTAGCTTTTCAATGAGTCTTCCTGCAGATGCCTCAGACAGTAAGGAGCCAATGATCACCCCTGTGATTCAGCAAAACACATCCATATTGCATGCTCTTACATGTGACCTTGGATGCCATCTTCGTCAATAACTTCCTATACACAGGAGCTGTGGGCTTTGTTTGAGACAGTAAATTTTCATTCACATAGCAGAAGATATAAAAAACACCTGAGACATCTCCATTTTACCTCATTCCTGTTCCAGTTCTCTGGACTGTGGATTTACAATTAAAAAGGAGTGTTTTGAACAATGGTCTGAAGACCTTCTTTTGGAAGTTACCAGGCAGACTTTCGCAAGCCAGCAGTGTATTCCATCACTGCTATTATCCTGGTCTATGAACACTGAAAATCACTTATATGTATATTCCTTAAATATTCAATAACTCTTCTTTTCTTTTATTAGTAAAATCTTTAGTTAATAAACTAAGGATTGAATAACAGCATGATATTTGGGAAAGATCTGAGATATACATTGACCTGGGGGAAAGCATCTGATCCTTTGGGATTAGTAGAACCTCACATATGGTGAATTGGGTTTTCAGTAACCTCTCAATCTATTAGACCTGTTTGTCTGGATGGGAGCCAGGGGCTGGCATGCCTAAAGGGGACAGCGTTTGGCTTCTGGTTAACCAATGTGGTGCTACAGAAGCTCCTGGGTTATTGTTTTGGTGAATCTCATTATAGAATAAACCACCAGTTGTCTGCCCTGTTTCTTGCAGTCTGTTCTCAGTGTGGTCTATTCCAGGCACTTGTCACAGGGATGTCACCTATAATTAATTAATAAATTCTTCAGGGAAATAGGGCACAGAGGCCTGATCCAGCAAAACACTTAAGCATATGCTTAACTCTAAGTGTGAGTAGTCCCAATGACCTCAATGGGATCACTCATATGTTGAAAGTGAAGTACATGTTTAGGTATTTTAGTGCCTCAAGGCCAGAGGTAGCTTGAGTAAACTGTCGAATAACACTTCACATGATTCTTTAATTCACTGCTCCAAGTGCAACCACACTGATCCTCCTGAAGGGTTCTGGAAAGGCATGTTGGTACAATGCATTCACAGACCTCAAATTCTTGCCTTTTGAAACCTCTGGAACTGGCACCTGATCCAAGGCCCATTGAAATCAATAGGCATATTCCCACTGGCTTTAATAGGCTCTGAGTGAGACCCTTAAACGACAGATAGAGACTAGTGAGACCCTTAAACGACAGATAGAGACTATCTGCCCTTTTCACTGATGCCTCAAAATAAAATGTCAGGGTAAATTTCTCACCTCTGTCATTGGAATTGTTTTATAATTAGGGTTGGCAGAATTCAATGTTTCTTTTTGGATAATTTTGACAGATCATATTGATGTTTATGTTTAATAAAAAATGGAAAAAGATGCTTCAGTTAAATTTTCACAGTTGAGGGAAATGAGGGAGAGTGGTCCCTGAGAATGGGCTGGTCAAACAATTATTTAATGACAGTAGACATTGAGATCCAAAATGTTAAAGCTTTAACTGTTAAAACACAAATTGTCTATTTTGGCATGTGATGTTGACAAAGTAAATTTTGTAAATCAAACCCAAATAATTTCTCAAGCAGCATTTTCCTTACTTTGACTATATGTAAATTTCTATTATCATCAATGGAAACATTTTTTACTGGTTTGTGAGCACAGGGTGAAGCTGACATTTATTGATATCTTCCAACAAAAATCCAACCCTTCCAAGCCTATTTATAATCTCCCTGTTCTGATTCCTTGGTTCAGAAAGATGATTGTGTCTGGAAGCATTTATTCAGAAATAGGACTGTAAGAATAAATGCCATCCACGTGTACTACTTACCCCTTCTTTGTTATTTACTCCGGGTACTATCCTCAGTATGATATGGGTTAAGAAAGTGAAGGTTCAGGCTCTAATTTAGCTGACCCTATACAGTGACCCATCTCTGATAGATTTGTTTTGTTTTGGTCTGTATAAACAGGTGAAAAACTGACTCCACTGAAGACAATAGAAAAACTTCCATCTAGCTGCAGCCAGAATTTCACCCAATATTCCAGTGATTAGAAGGTGAACATAGAGAGAAAGAGAGAGAGAGGTTGCATAAGCCTTGAAACTGTCAGGATAAAATACTCTGAAGCAAAAATAACATTTTCCCTATCACTGCAATCACTTTGACCATGTGATCAACAAGGAGTCTGGTGGCACCTTAAAGACTAACAGATTTATTTGGGCATAAGCTTTCATGTGTAAAAAACCTCACTTCTTCAGGTCTTTAAGGTGCCACCGGACTCCTTATTGTTTTTGTGGATACAGACTAACACGGCTACCCCCTAATATTTGACTATGTGGGAACAAGTGTGTTCCAAATTTAAATTCTATTCTTGACACACATTTCTGGCCTGCTAATTTGAGCAATTTAAGAAAATAATATGGTACTAAAATATCTACTTTATTATTCACAGTTCTTAGAAAAAGTGTCAGTTGTTACTCTAAAGGACATGAGAATTAGATGACAACAGCCCCTTTTTCTTCTATTTACTAATCCACCCATTTGTACAGGTGCACGTTTAAAACCAAGCATTCACTAGGGATTTTTGCCTTTAAATCAGTTTTTGTTTAGGATTTATTGACAAGCATGTATTTTGGCAGACTACAAAGCTTTAATATTGTATCCCTTACCTCCAAACACACTATAGAGATCTGGGGACATGCATTTAAATCCCCAAATCTTGCAGAAAGTAATGCAGTGTTTACAGGGCTGGTGCAAGGAAGTTTCCCCACCCCCCCACGGCAGCTAACTCAGCCCTCCACCTGGGGACCCCCCCCGCAGCAGCCACCCCCCCACCGCGACAGCTAACCTCTCTCCCCCCCGTTCCCCCATGGCAACTAACCCTGCCTGGGGAGACCTCCTGCGGAAACTAACCCTGCCTGAGTAGCCCGCCCCAGCTCACCTCGGCTCCGCCTCCTCCACTGAGCACGTCGGCACTGCTCTAATTCTCCTCCCCGCCCAGGCTTGTGGCACTGATTGGAGAAGACTTAGAGCTGGGCTGTGTGCTCAGCGGAGGAGGCTGAGCAGAGGTGAGCTGGGACAGAGAGCGGTTCCCCCTGTGCGCCCCCGTTATTGCGAGCAACCTTCTCCGCTCGCCGCCCTCCAGCTCACCTCCACCTCCTCACCTGAGGGGGCTTTTAGGTGCCCTCAACCACTTGGCGTCCTAGGCGGCCGCCTAGTTTGCCTAAATGGTTGCACTGGCCCTGAGTGTTTATGTTTTTCTTCTCTTCTCCAAACTTAGGTCTGCGGGAGGCTTAATTTAAGACTACCACCCACTGGTATATGGTTACTGTGCACATTTCCACAATCTCTCAAATGGATAAGAATGAGTACTGGAAGGTGTACAGTGACTGGGATGTTATTTCATGGTCTGTGGAACTACAGAAACTCAAAGAGTATATCTCATGACACTTAGCCATCTGTATGACGAAGAAAGGGTGAGTTATAAGACTAGTATAGATGTGTGTATCTACATTTAATATGTTTAGATGTTAAGAGCTGAGCTTTTTATTTGGGGATACCTTTAGGCCACTACACACAGGGAAATACTGCAGCTGGACAATTGTTTCTCTCTACTTAATGCTACTATTACTAATTTTTTGCATTATAGTAGTGCTTTTAGAGGCACTAACCACAATTGGAGTCCCTTGTACTAGGCACTATCACAACACATAGTGAGGGTCAGCACTTGCTTCAAAGAGCTTATACTATAAACAGACAAGACAGAAAGGGAGGAAGGGGGAAGTCAATGATTGTTCAGAATGAGAAAAATCTAGGCTCTTCCTTCCTGAAGTGGGTGCAAATTCTTGATGTGTGGGAGTGCAGATATGTATAAACTAATTCAAAGCAGTCCTCCAACTACGCTTTCTCTCAATCCTTCCTTTATGCTTTTTCTTTCACACAGACTCATTGTAGGACTGAGCCACTTCAGTTTCTCTCCTCTTAACAAAAAAATAATATAGTTTTACTGGAAATCTGGCGAGGGGTGACAAACATACTCTTTGTTGTGTTACTAAGCAGCAATTTTTGCCAAAATTTTTAACCTAAAGCGAAGACCCTAAATCCATATTTAGGAAACTAAATTAAAGGCCTGATTTTCAGAAGCAGTGCACAGGCCACCTCCACTGATTTTGATGGGAGTTTTGAGGGTCAAATCCTGGCTCCAGTGAAATCAATGGGAGTTTTGCCAATGCCACCTACTACTGAACACTCTGTTGAAAATCAAACCTTGTATTTTATGCACTTAAATAAGGATTTAGGGAACAGACTCTAAGGTGCCTAACTCCCACTGTAGTTAGGCACCTGAATACCTTTAAAACTCTATCCCTAAGTTCCTAAACTTAAGGCAACCAAGTTTGAAAATGTTGGCTTTTCTAATTCAGAAAAAGGAAAAATGCTCTGGTAAAAGTTGCACTCTATGCTGAAGATGAACTTGAAGTGATCTCTTGAGATGGCTTTTATTTGTCTGTTAAGCAGAATGCACATTTATGGTGCAATACAAATAATAATAATGTTATCACCTCTCTCTATTCTGTTTTTATAATGTTTATTCTGCAAATTTCAGCAATAAAAATAAAGAAGATTTGATTTGTGTTTTCTGTGAAGACCCATGTCCATTCTTATTTTATGCAAACCAGTCCTCCCATCCAGAGTTATAAGGCACTCTGCATTTAAAGCTATCAGAGGAAAACAAAAGAAAAACAAACTACAGATGTGTTACAATAACATTAAATAACTTAACTCCATAAAAGCAAGAGTCCCTCTCATATAATCAATTTTTCAGAAGTCCCCAAAGAAAATAAGGAGTTTAAAAAAAGAGATTCAAAGCCTTTTACCTGTAAATCACCATATTGCTACAGTAGATAGTAAAAGTAGTCATGAATTGATGGCCTACAACGGTCAACATTACATAGCAACAGTTACTACCCTATGGTATCTGAGGCATAATAGTATTTCTCCATACATAGAATGGGAAATCATGAGGATATTTTGGATAATATAGTTTGGTCCATCATAACCATTGTTCGTGAAATGAGTGGGGTGACCTCAATCTGTTGTCTAGTGGATAGATGTCCACACAGCAAAAAGACCACCAAATTAGCCCTTTTATTTGTGATTTCAGCAGGTAGTAGGGATGATTAACTGAGAATGCAGAGTGACGGCTCATCCAGAACAGAGTAGAGGTACACCACTGGGAAAGCATAGGGGAGGTTTGCACATCCTGCTGTTTGTGTATTCAGCTTTTCAGTGGATAAATAAAGTTCTTCAACCTCTAGGGCTGTCAATCCAGTACTTTCCATCACCAGTAAATCCACTTATGGCTTTAGAAAGAAGTACTGCAATAATTAAAGCAAAAAATATTAACTGACAGTCTAGACATTAATCATGCCATTTTGTATTAATCCAGTATTACAGTCAGCACCTTTAAAAGCCTTCATTTATCACACTTCACTGTTTAAGCTGTTCCCATGAAATTTACAATAGTTCCTAATTCTAATGACAGGGAAATGCTGCAGATGTAATCAATAGTAAAAGTGGTACAAGGCGAGGTTTTAAGAGCAAAAACTGGATATTCATGTTAGACATTTTGAGGTACTATAAACATCATAAGCTCGGATCTTCCTGAGCTGTCCCCTCTCTCCCACCTGTGATTAGGGAGAGAAATGATACAGAGGGAATCCTAATGTGCCTGGTTAAACTGGCTTTTCATCTCCTTTCCTTCACCATTCCTTTTCCTTCCATAGAGCATCACAAAGCATTTGGAGAGAATTCATGGCTCTGGGCCAATTTCTGATCTATTTAAGACATGCTCACAGGATTTCAAAATATAAAACAGCACTGACCTGTCCAATGCCATTGCGTTAGAAATAATTTGGTGGGACAAAGTGAAGGATTGTACAGTTACACACCGAGTAGATGCTATTTTGCATCCTGCCACATTGGAAACTTTGAAAGTTTTGTCTCCACATAAAAAAGGTTCTATGGGCATTGGTCAAACATTTAGAAATAGATTTAAGTGAGTGGATGTCAAAGAGCAGAATATGGAGTGTCTTGTCTCCTCAGAGCCAGGAGCACTGGAACTTCAATAGAAGTAGAAGTGGGTGGGCCATGAGACCCTGCCCCTCTGTGGCCCTGACCTGCGTCCCAACCCCCAGGGTGCACTGTCCAGGGCAGGTGGAGGGTCTGGGGCTCCCCGCAGTGGCCTGGGCTCCCTGAGTGGGTTTTACCATGATTCAACTCTGGTTTCCAGCCTGATCGGAGGGGTGGGACCTCCAGGGAAAAGGAGGAGCAGGGCTCACAGAGAGGGACCAGGCCTTGCGGTAAAGGTCCACCTCAGCTCCCCTGTCAGGAAGAGGCTGGTGCCACCAACAGGGGGCTACACTCCATGGTGGGGGAGCTGATCACCTTGTCATCTCCCCTATCACAAAGCGCAGCCCCTGCCAGCGCCGCTCCATGCCTGCCCAAGGCTTGCAGTTTGAGGTGGGTAACGCAGCCCCCTGCCCAGGGCCGTCCTTAGGCATAGGCAGAATAGGCAGCGGCGTAGGGCCTGACTCTGCCTGGGGGTACCACTCTGCAGGCAGCCCAGACAGTGTAGAAGCAGGGCTGCTGGGTCCTAGAGAGAGCCGAATGCAGCACAGTCTGAGGAATGGGATTGGCTGCTGGGATCTCTGGGAAGGGGTGGGGGTAGGGTTGGGGAAGGAGCTCACCTGTGAGTGTGACTCTTTCCCCCCGGCTGAGGTCAGGTGAGGCAGGCTGTGTGGCTCTGGAACCAGTATCCTTTGTTGTCTCCCATAACATCCATTCTTCTCCCCCCTGCCCCACGGAGCACCCCCTCCTTTCTCCCTCCTCCCCAGGAGCACCCCTCTCTCTCTCCTCCCTCCCCTCCGTCAGGGCTGGGTTGGGTGAGGTGCTGGGGGTAGGTGGGGGGAGGGGAGGCTGGCTGCCTGCTGAGGAATGAAAGTGAAAGTGACTCACTTCCTGGCAGGCAGCCAGAATTGGAATGTCACACAGGGCTTGGCTGGGGTTAGCCAGATGTGTGAAAAATCTGGATAGGGGATTGGGGTACAGTGATCAGATATCCCTATTTTATAGGGACAGTCCCAATTTTGGGGTCTTTTTCTTATATAGGCTCCTTTTACACCCCCCCCCATCCCAGTCCTGATTTTTCACACTTTCTGTCTGGTCACTCTAGATGGGGGTAATTGGTGGCTATATAAGACAAAGCCTCAAATATCGGGACTGGTCCTATAAAATCAGGACATCTGGATCTGGCCACTCTAGCTGGGGAGCGCCTCTCCCCCGGGCTGGCAGCTGCCAGCGATCCATCTCATCCGGGGGGAGCTGCACAGGGCAGGATGAGCTGCTGTGGCTCCATGGGTGCCCCGTCCCTGAGATCAGATGCTGTGCTAACTTCACCATGGTCCGTAAGGCTGGTGGTGATGCCCATTGGCATGTGATTGGACCTGAGGGTTTGCTGCTGCTGTTGCCACTCTGCACCCCAAGAGGTGGATTTTGGGGTCCTGCAGTTTTCCACCTATCTCCTCCTCTACTGCAGCTGTTGAACCAGCAGGCTAGGGGATGAGCCAAGCATGAAAGCAGTACTGTGTTGCCATTTAGATTGTCATTTAACAACTTTGTTTGCCAAAAATTCTTGCTAACAATCCTGAATCCAATTTCAATATATATATTTTTTAAATCAATATCTTAGCCAAAAACAGAAAATTAAGTTGTTGACAATTATTAGTGACAGGTTTGGTTTGAGGCAGGGAGTGGGCCAGTTTTCATCAGAGAAACAAAAAATGTTGACTGACTTTCCTATAGCCTGTTACTCCTGATAAGAGCCCTCCAACAACTGTAATATGCTCATCTCCTTACTAGTGTATAAAGCAGGGGTCGGCAACCTACGGCACACGTGTCAAAGGTGGCAGGTGAGCTGATTTTTGATGGTATGCAGCAGCAGGCTGAGCGGCTCAGCCCATCACTGCTCTGGGGTTCCGGCTGCTGCCCTATTGCCAGCTGGGATACCAGCCATCGGCCCCACTCAGCACCTGCTGCTGGCCTGGGGACCCCCAAGGAACCCCAGGCTGGCAGTGGGCTGAGCAGGCCAGCTGAACCACTCAACCTGCTGTCAGCCTGGGGTTCCATTCACTCAGCCGGCAGCGGGCTGAGTGGGCTGGTGGCGGGCTGAGCAGGGCCGGTGGGGGGTTGAGTGGCTCAGTCTGCTGCCAGTCTGGGGTGCCAGCAGCACTCAGCCTACTGCTACTCCGGGGTTCAGGCTGCCGGCCCCTTGCCAGTCAGGAGCTCATAAATTACAGTGAACTTGGCACACCACTTCTGAAAGGTTGCCGACCCCTGGTATAGAGTGACCATATGTTGTACTAAGATTCTCCTGCTTTTTTTTTTTCCCTGTGAGTCAGTATAACTTTTGCCAGCCCAGAAGTTGGGCAGCCAATGTTTTACATTTTCACAATGTTTTCTCCAACTTTCATAAAGTAAATACATAGTTAATATGAGTTAAAAAGGCCAGGGACACTTTGTGAAGAATCTGTACAGCAGATCATGCCCATAGACGATCCAGAAAAGAAATTTGAAGTTGAATTTTTTAATGTTGTGATGGATAAAGCAGTATCTGCTGTTGATGAAAGGTTTAATACCTTGCAAGTACACCATGAACAGTTTGGATTTTTGTATGACATAACTAAATTCAATGAAATAGGAAAACAAGAGCAACTAATGACAAAGTGCAAGAACCTAGAGAGCCTCCTGAAGCACGGTGATAGTTTTGATTTAAATGGACTTGAACTGTACGGAGAATTGAGTACACTGTCATCAATGTTGCCACATGCAAAATCAGTGATGGACATTGTACAGTTTATTCATACCCGCAAACTTGTTGATGTATATCCTAATGTGTACATTGCCACTCGTATTCTACTGGCAATTCCTGTAACAGTAGCATCAGAAGAACGGAGTTTCTCAAAACTAAAGCTCATTAAAAACTATCTCCGCTGTACAATGGGTCAGGAACGCTTAACTGGTCTTGCTGTTCTTGCAATCGAACAAGACAAGACTTTGTCTTTGTCATACGATGACATTATTACTGATTTTGCAGCCAAAAAAGCCAGAAAGATTGCTTTTAGTTAAAAACAAATCTTTGTTTCAATACCTCTTCATATAAATCTCCAATAAAATTTTGATAAATTAAAAAATATATATTATTTGCATCATTCTGTCATATCAGAATTTTTTCTATAGTGCTGCTTCTTTAGTGCTAGTCCATCAGCATTACAGTGTGCTTAATTAAGTTAAACTGGTTTTAATAACGTGAATGTGGCAAGTTTTCCAATACTGTAAGCTTATGTTTGTGTTGCTACGAGCAAATCAGGCACAGGGGCACCAGTTTAATAATCTCGCCTAGGGCACCATAAATCCTAAGGCCAGCCCTGCCCTGCCTCCCAAACTATGCTCATGTTCTGGCACCCCTGCTCAGAGCCTGTTCCAAGCCCTTAAACTCAACAACTGCTTAAGAAGGGGCCGTAAAAATAACCCAAGCTCCTTTAGTGACTGGGAACGTTCTCTTCCTCTTCCCTATTTCTAGATGCTTTCAAAGTCAATGGGAGCTGCTGAGGGCTCAGCGCTTTGGAATATTGGGCAAGATGCTGAGTCATCACGTGAGGACGTGTCCTCCCTTAAGTTCCACTCACATCAGAGAGAGTCAAGGGCACTTAGCACTTGGCAGGAGTGCTCAGCCCCCTGAAGGCTGAGTCCTTGAGGTATATCACTGAAGGACCTTACATATGGACCCTTCTTTTCCTCTTTATTCTCTCTCTAGAACCAGACTTGGATTCACACAGTCTTCCAAGTGAGTGGGGTTGGATAAAGCTCCTTCTGGGGTCTGTCAAGCACTGCTCCTACACCTGACCTCTGGCAGGATTTACTACAGATGTATACGAAGTGTTTCTGTCCCTCCTAAGGGTTTGGTGCACTTTCAGTCCTGTGCTTCCACCCTGCTAGCCTCAGGTTTAAGTGGCTTATTTAAAATTCTTTACAGAAGTACATTAGTATAAATTAGGAGGTGGAGGCCATTATCCTGCATAAAGTAAATTTTTATTCAAATAATTCTATTAGCATAATTATCTTTGAGAAATTAAATGTACATTATTACACTTGATGTACCACAATTATAAAAAGCAAAATTTCACTTGTAAGGTTGTGCAGTTCTCAAGCAATTAGCCATATTGCACCCTGCAAACCAAAATTAAACACATAAATTAAAACAGCAGGGGGGGACAATAATGTTAGAGAGGGGGCATAGACTTTCTGTAGTTTGTTGCTTCCAAAGCTCATACTCTGACAAGAACGGGTCAGACAAGTGGGATTAACAGGGTTTCCCCTGACTATTCTGTCTTCTGATTTTAAAACTACTTGGCAGAACATGATGATAAAAGTATAACCTGAGCAAGTCATTTGAGTGTGTTCTTTCTACTCAGCTTGAGTATTGTTCTGATTTTTTCTCCACCGAAGAGTAAAAGGTATATTTTTGATTAATCAGCTGAAAGCATTGATCTTGAATTCAGCACCCACCATCTTAGTCAGTATGATTTGGACAGGCATCATTCTAAGCCTTCTGACTGTATTTATACACAGACATTTATAAACAGACATCTAGTACTTGACACACCCCTTTTATCTGACCGGAGCTTACTCCCACCTCCACAAAAATAATCTGTATTTCAATGCACAGCCACAGAGAGAATAAAGCATCTGAACAACAGATAGAAACAAAATACAAATGCTGAAAAGACTTGCACTAACATACCCTGATGAGGTAATTCTAGAGAAACTTTATTCTATAAAATCTTCCTTATTTGGAATTTAGCGGTGTGCCCTTTTTGCTGTATCCAAATAAGATTGAGCTAATGCTATTATATGGGGGTAAGGGAGACAACTGGAAGAAATTGCAGAGATTCTATCAGATTCCTCAGCTGAGGGAGCTCACCTAAAATTTGTTATTCAAGTTCACAACCTGAAGATACTGTTGACTGCTAAGCTGCCACTAGATATATAGGTCCCAGCTAGCATCTGCAAAGAGCTGAATTTCCTTTCAGACAGAACTTTATGAGTTGATTATGCTATGTACTTTAAATAATGCTACACCTGAAATATATTCAAAAACTCCATCCTCGCAAATGAAACATCTTACCTGGTTAATAATGGTTCTCACAAGGAACACTTTACATGAATGCACCACAAAATTCACTGGCTTCCAGTTTGTTTCCTTTTACAATTCAAGGTGTTGATTTTGACCTAAGGTCTAAATGGTTGGGTCCCAGCAACTTTACAGACCATGGCCCAGATACTCAAACATATGTAGGCTTCTAACTGCCAGGATCTGGGCCTGTCTGTCTGGCTCATATGCTGGGGTGGGAGCTCAGTTCAGCTGAGGAGCTCCTGATCCTTTAGTTTAAATTGGAGAGGTCTGACAGTCAAGGGTGAAGTTCTTCAGTAAAACTTCTTCAGCTTTGGAATGCTTCCTCCCCACCCCCTTGATATGATGGGGTCTAGGTTTGTTGACTTTTAGGGACACTTTTCTCTCATATTATCCAGAAGGATATAAGTATGTTAAAGAAAGGTCATAGTCATGAGGAGTTTTCTGGGTAGGGAAGATTATGTTGTGGGCATTTATCTAGTTTATAATTTCAGCATGCATCTTTGTATATATTTGTTCATAGTCTCATCTTGAGAAGAGGAGCTGATTAATCCAAAGAAATAAATTAAAAATGATACAAAGTGTTTTTCAGGAAAAAATTAGGCTTTTCCTTTACTGACTCTGCTGTGCTGAATTTGAATAAAGGAGGGAGACAACAAAAGTGGAAACAATAATTTAAAATGTCTCTCCAAGTTCTTATCAATTAGGTCAAATCCAAGATTACACAAAGTAATTGAACCAGATTGATTCAATATCATTTGTATTGTTTCTATAGTTCACTGGAAGGAGGAGTACCATTCAAATAACAGAGTTAATTCACACATTCATTTGGAAACATATAGGGTTTTCAAGCCTTGGCAAAGCAAAGAAGGATTATTCCTTAGCACCACTTTATGCCAGTTTGCAATGCTCATGCATATTTTGCTAAGAAAGAAGGTCAGCCAGCTCAGAATCTACTTCTGTTTAAAATTCATATAACTATTACTATTGGTTGGCAATATGTCCTTACCTGGACATGTATATCCTTGAACATACTGTAAGTATATTCAGGAGTGCTGCCAGCTTCTTTGGCACCCTAGGGGGTGGAAGGTCCCGCCCCCGAAATACCACCCCCGACAGAGGCAGCGGAAGGTCCCGTCCCCGAAATACCGTGGATGACAGGGGCAGCCGAAGATCTGGCCGCTGCGGTCGCCGCCACCCAAATGTTAGTGCCCTAGGCAACTGCCTAGGTCGCCTAATGGGTTGTGCTGGCCCTGAGTATATTTGTGGCATAGTCTGATTAATTATTTCTTCTTTTTTGTCAAGTATTAGTACAACCAATCCTTGCGTATTCAAACTGCAGTTAACTGGAGCTCTCTGTTATCCCAAGATTGGAAATGTCCCCCAGGGCATGCCTTTGGCACAGTAATCTTTATCCACTGAAGTATAACCAGCCCATAAGGCAACTGCCAGCACCTCCATCAGTGGGGAAGTTGATTATCTATAAACAGGAGACCCTGGGTATAGACTTCAAAGCCGATTGGGCTAGATCCCCAAAATATTCAAAGGCTTCTGGTGCTCCTGAGATCTTTGGCTAAATTGGGAACTATTACATTATTTGCCTTCATTTTCAGTTGCTACCAGGCTGTTACAGCACAGTCTAGTAGTAGTGTAGTAGAGACTATCCATCTGTTTATTCTGGAAATGTTGTAAAAATGGGAGGAGGGCATATTTGGCTGGGATTGCCCCAATTTTCTGCATGTCCCAGGTCCAGATGAGTTACTTCCATGTCCTTAAGATTCCAGAATGACACTTTCCATTCTTCCTTTTCTCTTCTTGACATTAGGAGTAGCTATTCCATCTGTTGTTCTTGCTGCCACTGTTCCTTTCTTGCTCTTTGTTAATACATCTATCCAAGTCCACAGGCAGGGAGGCAATCAGCAGTGCTGCCTGCCTCATTCCCTGTCTATATATGTTATCCTGGGGTGGCAGACCTCTGGCATGGGGATGAGAGAAAGGAGAATAAACCTTCTTTCAGGCTTGGGAGAGAGAAAAGATTGGAGAGGGAAAACAAGCTGTAAGATGAGAGGAGAGAAATTAAAACAGAAGGAAGATAGAGAGCAAGGAAATAGGAGAGAGTACATTTGTCCAGTATTGGTGCTTCAGTGCAAGCAAAGCCTCTTGGAGATACAGGAAGTAGCTTAGTAGCTAATTTCCAAGAAGATGACTAAAGATGGACAGGAATGAGAGCAGGTGGGTGGGTTTTTGGGGGAGGATCACAATGCCTAGTAGAATTTCCTCTGGAGTTTTTAAGTGAGCCCTGGCCCTGTGGGAGTGGCATGTAATGGTGTCTTTGAAGCTGTCATCTCATGGCACCAGATGAAATGATAAGAAACCAAATCAATCACAGCCAGACTCTGAACCTTTATGTGCCTTTTTTACTAGGTTGATGCAAGGCTGGCTCACAACATTTTGGCACCTGAGGCAGGGAACTCAAACAACGCCCCATGACCCTTCGCTTGGGCCAAAACTTTGAAAGGTCTCAGTTCTGCCTTCTTCCTGTTCTACTCCTCTCATGGTACTGCTCTGCTACCTACCCCAATAAAGTAGAACTAACAACTTAAAATGCCTTGTTCAAAAATGTTAAGTAACACTTAATTTTCAAACCTCTGAACAGCAAATGTAACTTTTCTTGTATGCATAGTAAACACTGGCATTTTTTTCTGTTTGAATAATCAAAGTGGTGCTTTCCATGCTTTCTTGGTTGCAAAGATTTAAACAGTCTGGGCCAGCTCATGCTCTGTTGAGATAGTTTCAAGGCCGACCAGCCTCTCCTGTGTCATTGTGGAGAGTAGATGTGTTTTTATTAACTCCAGCTTGAAGAAGCTGCATTCTCCACTAGCAACTGTTTTTACAGGAAGTGTTAGAAGTATGCGCAGAGCAACAAAAGAATTTGGAAAGAGGGTGGTCATCTTATTTGTGCACATATATTCCAGAAGAGCCTTTGGAGTTGATCCTGCTGAAATGTATCTTGAAAGGGCTTTCAGTTCATCTCCTAAATCACTTGCATCAATATCGCGCATGTCATCATTTGTCAACGTTGTCTCTAATGCCCTGCATTGCTGGTGTAGGTCTTCTTCAGGTATAGTGAGGAGTTTTGGAATATTATACCACATCCAAAATATACTTCATCTCTGTGCATTTAGAGCAGAGAGAATACACAGAATCATAGACTATCAGGATTGGAAGGGACCTCAGGAGGTCATCTAGTCCAACCCTCTGCTCAAAGCAGGACCAATTCCCAACTAAAATCATACCAGCCAGGGCTTTGTCAAGCCTGACCTTAAAAACCTCTACGGAAGGAGATTCCACCACCTCCCTAGGTAACCCATTCCAGTTCTTCACCACCCTCCTAGGGAAAAAGTTTTTCCTAATATCCAACCTAAACCTCTCCCACTGCAGCTTGAGACCATTACTCCTTGTTCTGTCATCTGCAACCATTGAGAACAGTCTAAATCCATCCTCTTTGGAATCCCCTTTCAGGTAGTTGAAAGCAGCTATCAAATCCCCCCTCATTTTTCTCTTCTGCAGACTAAACAATCCCAGTTCCCTCAGCCTCTCCTCATAAGTCAAGTGCTCCAGCCCCCTAATCAATTTTGTTGCCCTCCGCTGGACTCTTTCCAATTTTTCAACATCCTTCTTGTAGTGTGGGGCCCAAAACTAGACACAGTACTCCAGATGAGGCCTCACCAGTGTTTAATAGAGAGGACATGATCATTCCCTCGATCTGCTGGCAAAGCCCCTACTTATACAGCCCAAAATGCCGTTAGCCTTCTTGGCAACAAGGGCACACTGTCAACTCATATCCAGCTTCTTCCCACTGTAACCCCCAGTCCTTTTCTGTAGAACTGCTTCCTAGCCATTCGGTCCCTAGTCTGTAGCAGTGCATGGGATTCCTCCGTCCTAAGTGCAGGACTCTGCACTTGTCCTTGTTGAACCTCAGCAGGTTTCTTTTGGCTCAATCCTCTAATTTGTCTAGGTCCATCTGTATCCCGTCCCTACCCTCCAGCATATCTACCACTCCTCCCAGTTTAGTGTCATCTGCAAACTTGCTGAGATTGCAGTCCATGCCATCCTCCAGATCATTAATGAAAATATTGAACAAAACCAGCCCCAGGACTGACCCTTGAGACACTCCGCTTGATACCAGCTGCCAATTAGACATGGAGCCGTTGATCACTACCCATTGAGCCCGATGATCTAGCCAGCCTTCTATCCATCTTATAGTCCATTCATCCAGCCCATACTTCTTTAACTTGTGGGCAAGAATACTGTGGGAGACCATAACAAAAGCTTTGCTAAAGTCAAGGAATAATACATCCACTGCTTTCCCCTCATCCCCTCATTACATATGCATCAGCAGCAGACAATTTTCCACATTCTGGGTCCTAGTGGTGCCCCCTACAGTCTGGCACCTGAGGCGGCCGCCTCAGTTAGCCTCATGGTAAGGCCAGCTCTGGGTTGATGGAGGGGGGAGATTGCAGGCTTTTATGTGCTTTTGCAATGAAACCACATCAAATACAGATGCAATGTCTCAGTGCAATTTATGGAGCAAAAACTGTAGGATTGGGGAGTTTTCTTTCTGCTTTCCCTCTATTAGAAGAGCTTTAATATCAGCCTGAAAATGGTACCAGAACCAATCATTAAAACATTAATGTTAATAAGTTCCAAAAGATAGAATGCACCCAAAATTTTCTAATAGCTAGAGATTGCTAAACTCCTATAATCTCCTTGGAGTGGGGGTTGAGCGGGAGTATATTGGCAGTTATAGAGTGGGTGAATTTGGGATGTGTGTAAAGAACTTCACTGAAACTATGAAATGAGTCTAAGTAACCTAACTAGTAGTCAGGAGAAATAATAAAAGAAATGGATAAAGACAATATTCATGTTATGTATACAAGTCTCATAACTCTGTGTCAGGTATTAATCCTATTATACTTTTAGAGAGATTGAGGCTGAGAGTTTAAGGCCCAGGAGCCTAAATACCTAGGTGCCTAAATACCTCTGTGGATCTGGACCTAAGTGACGTGCTGACGGAGTCATTTTCAGAGTCAGGTTTAGGACTCAGGAGTTCCTGGCTCCCTGTCCAATGCTTTGACTAGTAGATAACACCAGTTTTCAGTAGATTCTAATCTTCCAAGTTCTCTGTAGGCTTTGTAAGTCTTTCTTTCATATATTTGAACCAAACAAATGGGGAAGATTAAGCAACTGCCATCCTGAAGAACTGGAACTGGGGCAGGAATAAAGCTAGGAGGTCAGAAAGGCTCTTGGGAGTAAAAGCTTGGGATAATGAAATGGTTTGTTGAAAAGCCAGAAGGATTGTTGGGTACAGGCTACTTAGAGCAGGTCCACAGTACACAATGGGAAAGACAAGATGAGTAGAAATCAAATTAGGATGGCTGTTAGGAAAGCCATGTTCTGTTGGTTAGTAACCAGAGATGGGTAGGGTGATATATTTATTGTAATCTGTATTTCATTTCTTAGCCTTTAAATAGTTCAAGGCCAGATAGACGAGATGGCACATGTACGGTTTCTTTCAGAACTGGTTTATCCAGCCCCTACTATTGGTGCATGGAGTGTATCTACTGGCTTGAATAGGGAACTCAGGAACTCAGACTTCTATTGTTGACTTTGCCACTGACAGTGTGACCATGGTCACGTAACTTCACCTGTTTTTTATACCCACCGTCTGTAAAAGAAGGATAAGACGTACCTATCTCACACGGATTATGCATTTACTATAATGAATGTTTACAAACTACTCTTGGATCTTCAAAGGAAAGGTGCTATAGAAACACAAAGCACTGGTATTGATATTTCTTTTGATCTCTTCCCTCTGGGTAATGCTCCAAACAACCTGTACCTGAACTGGGGTCAGGGCACTGGACTAGATAAAGATGAGAGAGAGAGAGAGAGAGAGCGCAAGTATAAGTAATAAACATGCAGGATCATGTAAAAATAAACTGGAATGCTTGCATTAGGTTGTAAATAGTTTCTAAAACTCTGAGGTGCTTGTACTCGGGGAGAAAACGATGAAAACCTACTGTCTTGCTGTCTGTAATTTTTGTGTAAATTGCATATCTGTGGGAGTAGGATGTACTGTTGTCTTTGAAGCTTCCATCTCATGGTTTTGGCACCAGTTCAGATTTGCTAGGGCACAAAGTCATTGTGATGGAGTAAGTTGTCTACAACAAAGTTGTACTTCAAAAACGAGCATGAATGAGAAAAATCTCAGGTGCACAGAGTGCTGTTTAGTCGTAGTAGTCATCTATGTGGCTTTGTACATTTACAAGATGCTTTATAAACAGGGGTGTTATGAGGTTAAATTCACTAATTTTAATCAATATTCATGTAAGCACTCAAATACTCCTTTGACAACAGCTGCAGAAGTGCCAAGACAGAGATAGACCAGTGTAAAACACTTTCTCTGTCCTGATGAATTTACTTTCTTTTTAAAGCAATCTAGGATATTTTCACAAAACATAAGTTGAAAGGTGTTTTTTGTTGTAATCAATATTGTATGAATGGCGGAAAATATTGCTACTATAATTAACTAGTAAATTAATACATCCCCTTGAACTAATTGATATATTTGATATAGCAACTAGTGTTGTAATGTATTTGTCACTAATTTATTACTCAGATGAGTGAAAACATGCAGTGATGGTGCTGTCTGACTGGAATCTGAAACAACAGCACAATCTTCTATACATGCCCATGTCAGATGGTTGTGATGAATGAGTTCTTTAAATGCATACATATCCTTGAGGGACTTTGCACAGCTGCCATCCCATCATTAGCATGTTAGACTCTGTTCACCTGGTGGAGTCAGGGAGAGACAGGGTTCTAAAAGGCACTGAGTTACAGATCCATGCACAAGGGATGGGTTCTCCTCTGCTTTTGAGATGGTGAATTACACAACAAAACACCACAAACAAATAAAATACTGGTGAAAAGTACCAGGCTAGCAACCTTGGAGACTGGAGTCCTGTATGTATCCAAGCTACAGTATAGGTTTGCATTGCTACTGCCTATACCCCGCACTGTCCTGCCAGTATACTTTAAACTTGATCTAGAAGGACAACCTCCAAGTTTGACCCAGCTCCCAATGATGTCAGTGGGAGACTTTCTAATCATGTCACTAAGCATTGGATTAGGACCCTAATTCAGTCTCTAATTCATTCAATCTTTGTGCACTGAGGCTGCTACAATGTGAGGGCCGTTTGGTTCTAATTTTGATACCAGTGATGTCTGTTGGGTAATACCCATCCACTTGGACCTGGACTGAGATTACCATCTCTTAACAGAAGCTAAACCACCACCAGATGGTCCCAACTTTTGGTTAGTAGTGGCCTGGTCTAAACCTGAAATTTGGAAGTTGTGAGAATTTGTAAATGAAAGGGGCTGTGCTTCATAAAATCACGTGACATAGAGATAGGTCAAACTTGCAAGAAAAAAGTGGAGACTGGCCCAAGCCACAAAGTATGGGGGTGTTGGGTCCTGCGGTTTAGATCTGCCTGCTGTAGAGACATGGATTGCCGTTCTGGATCTGAACTTCAAAGCTCGAGATTATTAAGATTTGGAGGCCTTGGACCAGGCCCATCATTAGATCTAACCATGAAAAGAACTGGATAGTCAAGATGAGGGTTCCTTAACTTAAGGAGAAGTCATTTCCTCAAAGTGCTCCCCTAAGTAGTGCTTAACTCAATACAATGCATCACAAAGACCACACAGAGATAAGCATTCCAACATGTTGTGTAAATTCCAGAAGGCGGGGAGACAGAGGAATAGGCTTGAAATCAAATTAACTCAAAGCAACGCTGATTAGAATGATATGATTGTTGTAAGTCGTATTAATAGCTAAGACTTGGCAGTGAAATCATTCCCATATCTATACTGAGTGCTCTGGTTTGGGATTGTAGACATCTTGGCCAAAAGTCAGAACTGACTTTATTAATGTTGATATTTCTCCCCCCCTCTCCTGCAGCCACCAGGATGTTTCCCATTCGCAGTGTCAGAATATATATAAGGAGCTGTTACTCACGTAGTTTGACATCTGGCAGACTGCAGCTTGGACTGGTTTGGTTGTTAGTGTTAGTTTGACAGGATGGCACAAAGATTGACATACAGTTCTGACTGTCTCCTGTTAATAATGGCCTTGCTATACACAAACATACTTTATCTTATCAGTCGCCCAATCTATCCATAGTTTAGTAATGCTAAAGCAATAATATATTGATTGGTAGTTATATCATAAGGGGGGAAATGCTTAGAATTCACTGAGCTATAATACTGTGGAATAAGCCGCTCAGTTACATTAGGGCAGTTAAGAGAGGTGCCCTTCACATAGATCTGCCCCATCTCAACAAGAACAGGATGCCCACTGTCTGTGTGACACATTCTGCTCCATTTTTATGGGAGAGCCACAGCTGGGCATGTGAGCAGCAGATTGCACATTGTTCTCATCCCCACCATGCATTAACTTTCCAGTTACCCTATCCACACTGGGAAACACCTATTTAAAAGCTGTGCCCTGAGGCAGCTGTCACTAAGGAATCCTTTGCCAGAGCAGCTGCAATGGAGCCACACAGCATAGGATTAAGTGAGAGTATTTTAGCCTGCACAGAGCCACCATGCAGATGGCCTCGGCCTCCTCTAAATTCCCCAGGATTTATATAGAACCTGTGGCTTCTGATGACTGTACTTTGGGGGAGAGGCGCAAACCCCTTCAGTTTTCCCACAGAGCCATCCCAAGATGACTCTGCATTAGGGGCGGCTCTAGGCACCAGCAAAGCAAGCAGCTGCTTGGGGCAGCCCAGTTGCAGACGCGACAGTTAGCAGGGATCGAGCCTGGGAGTTGAGAACCAACAGGGGGCCCTGGGAGCTGTAGTTCCTTATCTAACTCCCTGCCTATAGAACCAGCCCTGGAGCAGGGAAAGAACTACATTTCCCAGCATTCCCTTGTGTTACCGATATGTCAGGTCTGCCATAGCTGAGAGCCAATGACAGCCAGACAGGGATAAGGAAAAGGTTGCTTTATTCTGCAGAAGAAAGGAGAGTTCTGTACCTTGGTACAAAAAAACTCTACTCCCTACAAAAACCAAGAATCTTTTATACATACTCACACACAGGCTTCAGCTGTGTTAGCATTTGATTGGTGGTTAGCAAACCCTGCACTTCTGCAATTTGCTCAGCAAAAACCCGCTTAGGACCAGCTTCAACTGCCTCAAGACTGATAAGGAAAGCCAGTTCTAAAGTTCAGGCTACTGTGTCCGTGAGGTGTCCAATTTCTCCTAATGGTTGCCAGCTATTATAAGGCTACTAGATGTTAGGGGGTTGCTGCTGACTGTCACAGTCCCCCCTTCGGGCCTGATAATCCAAACTGTCAGGCCTGTTATGCAATTTGCGATCAAACTGGAGGGAGAAATATTGTGTTCTTCTACGGACAGTAGAACCCTTAGTAACAGCACTACACAAACATTTTGCACATTGCAACATTACCCAAACAACACATAGAAAGAAAAGAAAGAAAATACTCCATTTGATAATTTTACAGAAAAGGCCAGTAAACCATGACCCAAGGTCTGGGAGGAGGTCCTCAAAATTAAGGGTATGATCAAGAGACACAGTGTGGAAAACAACAGCTGCATCCTTGATGGCCTGCAAATCCTTCTCAGTTAAACCAGAGCGATTAATATAAAAACAGCATCTTTCCCCAATGCGGGCACAGGCTCCCTCTACTTCAGCATTCATGGGTTATCTGCTCATAAAAGGGCTTTGCCATTTCTCCAAAACCTGGAATCCAAGAACGGCAAAATCCTGCAAGGCCTAAAAATCCCCGCATTTCACATTTAGTCTCTGGCCATGGGATATTAAGGATTGACTGGATACGGGCACTAGATAGAGCTCGATGTCCCAGGGTCAGTACATGACCAAGGTAGGTTACCTGGTCCTTGGCAAACTGAAGCTTAGAAGGGGACACTTTATGTCCCTTATCTACCAAGCAATTTAGCAATAGATAGTGTCTGTTTCACATGTTACCTGATCAGGAGAACAAACCAGGAAGTCATCCACATACAAGAGATAAGTGAACCCACCAGGTAGCTTAATATCAGCTAAATCGCATGTCAGGATAGAGGAGAAAATGGTTGGCGATTCAATATATCCTTGTGGTAGCCAAATCCAGGTCAGCTATTCTGCCCTCCCAGTCTCTGGATTTGTCCATGTAAATTCAAAGATATCCCAGCTGTCTTGATCTAGGGGAATACTGAAAAAGGCATTACACAAGGCTATTAGCGAATAGCAAGCAGTACCTGCTGGAATGACAGTCAGGATAGTGTGAGGGTTAGGTACCATATTGTGTCTAGCCTGAATGACTCTATTCACTGCACGCAAGTCCTGGACAAATCGATATACCGGTTTTCACTCTGGATCCGTGTCAGGTTTTCTGACTGGCAGAATGCGGGTGTTGAAAGGAGACTTGGTGCAAACTAGCACTCCCAACCGCAGGAATGTGGTGATAAGGTTCCGGAGGCCTAGTAGAGCTTCTTGAGGGATGGGATACTGACGAATTCGAGGAATTACAATGCCTGGCTTCAAGGTTATATGCGCTGGTTCTGTCCGGAGAGTGCCCAAGTCTGTTTTTAAAGTGCCCCATAGGGAGGCTTTTACCTCCTGTCTGAGTCGCTCAGTAGGATCGGGTCCACAGGCAGGACTGAGTCCTCTGAAGTCTGGGTAAGAACAGCACACAGCTGGGGAAGTTGATTTTGAGGTAACCGAAGGACGATCCTGTTATCTGAAAAAAAGAACTGAGCATGCAATTTGCACAACAGGTCTCTGCCCAAGAGGTTAACTGGGGAATCCAGAGCTAGCAAAAAAGCATGGGAGGCGGAGACACCAGAAATTTCCACAGTAGCCTCCTGCAACACAGAACAGTCAAATGGCTTTCCGCCTGTATGGGTATTTAACGTGTAATCCAAAGGGCTATCCTTAGAGGGTTTCCGCTGAGACCACCCATCCCCTTTTCTGGCACTCAAATAGAGGATTAAACAGAAACAAGGAGGGAATAATGATCTAATCCAAAAAATCCAAGCCAGCAATCTCTGCTTACACTGACTGCTACAGGGGGTGGAACAAAAGGATCCTAATATGACCTCAGGGCTTCCTCGGATGCTATGGCTTCCACCCTGAGGAATTACAAACAAGAAGCTCAGTTCCGCCCACACACCTAACACCCAAAGGTATAAGACAGAAATACAGTAACCAGGTAACCAGAATATAACCAGAACCCTATTATTTCCTTATCCTGTTAGGGCTCACCTTATCAGAGCACAAACCCCAGGGGCAGCGGTGAAGTGAGGAAGAGGGACTAAGGACCTTGGTGGCACCGCTCCTAGTTCACCGCAGCCGTCCAGAGTCCGATGTCTGAGCTAGGAGGGTCCCATCTGGGGTGCCAGAAACTGTTACCGAAATGTCGGGTCAGCCTAGCTGAGAGCCAATGACAGCCAGACAGGGATAAGGAAAAGTTGCTTTATTCTGCAGAAGAAAGGAGAGTTCTGTACCTTGGTACAAAAAACTCTACTCCATACAAAAACCAAGAATCTTTTATACACACTCACACACAGGCTTTTGTTATGTTAGCATTTGATTGGTGATTAGCAAACCCTTCACTTCTGCAATCTGCTCAGCAAAAATCCGGTTAGGATCAGCTTCAACTGCCTCAAGACTGATAAGGAATGACAGTTCAAAAGTTCAGGCTACTATGTCCATGAGGTGTCCAATTTCTCCTAATGGTTGCCAGCTATTATAAGGCTACTAGCTGTTAGGGGGTCGCCGCTGACTGTCACACTTGGCCACTACAACAGGAAAGGCGGGGATGGAGTATGGTAGCTGAA
Source organism: Gopherus evgoodei (assembly GCF_007399415.2). NCBI lineage: Eukaryota > Metazoa > Chordata > Testudines > Testudinidae > Gopherus > Gopherus evgoodei. Next base: position 199,694,800 of record NC_044322.1, on the reverse strand, counting down.
ACCTCATGCTGCAGCTTGTGCTCACTGCTAGAGCGGGGTGGCACTGTAAATGGGGAACAAGTGTGCCCAAGGAGTAGGAGGCTTTGGCCCAGATAGCCCCTTCAGAAGACATCCCCAGACTGGATTAGGGATACTGATGTGACCTCACCTAGCAGCCCCCAAAGAAAGAATTGGGTGGACTAAATGGACAGTGCCCCCTCTATCTGAAGCCTAGCAAAGGAGGTATGTGAATCCCACTAGAATTTAAAATGAAAAGTAAGGGAGAGGAGGCTCTACTGGACCTGGGCAGCTTTAGATACAGTACCAGGCACTTAGGAGGATTTCCACTTCTGAGCCATGGAAACAGAAATTGACTTTTCCTTTCCAGATTTAGCTAATATTCAGAAAGGGAATCTAGCACCTGCCTTCCAGATTTGAACAAAATTCAGGAGTGCTCAAGCTCAGTTTGGGCAACAGTTACTTCATTTCTCCCAAATCAAATATACTGATTCACTGTAATTTGCTGTAGAAAAAAGTAGATAAAATTGAGCAAGAAATGCTTCCCAGTGGTTTTTAGGACTGGAATTGCTATTTTCAACAGCCATTGCTTATTTATTTATTTATTTATATATTTTTAGTTGTTTAAAAGGAAGACAGTGATATTGCATTGGCAATTTCCCCATAGAAACAAAGAGTGGAAAAAAAGAACAATAGAGGCACCTTGACTTCTCCTCATTTATGGAGGACAGTCTTATAATATGCATCCAGATATCCTCCAATCACACAAGCTGAAAATTGTTGCACTTTACTGCAGTTCTGTAACCATATGGGAACCAATCCTGTCTGTGTTATGTGCACATCCAAAATTCCTGCTGAAAGACCTGCCCTGGGAGCAAGTCGCCAGTGCTGGGGTAAAACGAGGGTGCAGATGAGTGGGGGGAAGAGCCTAGTGCTGGGGCAGCAGGGGTGCGGGTGGAGGGGGCAGAGCCCAGAGCTGGTGCAGCATGGGGTATGTGTGAGCCCAGGGCTGGGTGCGGGTGGGGGGGAAGAGCCTAGGGCTGTGGTGGCGGGGGGTGTGGGAAGGGGGAAACCCGGAACTGGGGCAGCAGGGGGTGCAGGTGGTGGGGGAGAGCCCAGGGCTGGGGCAGCAGAGGGATGCGGGGGGGAGCCCAGGGCTGGGGTGGGGGCAGCCAAATTTTATTTTGCTTGGGGCGGCAAAAAACCTAGAACCGGCCCTGCTCTGCCTGGGGATCCTCCTAGACACATCCTTCCATTCCTAACTCCCTCCCAGAGGTACTTCTGCAGGACAGGACATTTTGACCACAAGTGAGAAATAAAGAATTGTGTGTGCTACTGCAAGGCACGCTTTCAGCTCATGCTTCTATTCTAGCTGTTGCTTAGTTTTGTACCAGTGCAAAAGAATCGCTGTAAAATGTTACATGCCTCTAAAGTTTGAACATTTCAACCTACTATCAAGTAGAGTTTTCCGAACCAAAAATTCAGACTGCTGAGGTAACACACAAATAATAATATTAAAAACCCCACTATCTGTCTCCCTAAGCATTGATAACTTTAATCACTGTTGGGTCTGAATGCCATACAAATAGATCATGCCTTACAGTACGTGTTATGCCATTCATATTATAAATGTTGGTGTATTATTCACTATTTTAGGATTTTATAAAACACTTAAAAAGCATCTGCATGCATGAACCATAGAACAAGATGAACAGTGATTGCCATTATTCTAGCTTTGATGATACTGGCTGTTCCTCACAAATGACCCATATGAGCAAAACAAGAAAATCCACACGCTTAGAAGGGGTAATAAAGAAGGGTGATTTAAATGGTCAAGGATGGACTGACTGGAATGGAAGGACCCGGAACCAAGATTTTAGCTGTAGAGGGTCTCCAGCTGACCATTTCAGAGAGGTAGTTCCACATACTTGAGAACTGCTAAACTAAGACCAAGCCCCCAATTCAGTCAAGATAGAACCTTCCAAAAAAAGAGAGCAAAGATTAGAGCAGGTCAGTAAGTGATTTTTCAGGTTCATGGCAGTTCCACAAAATAAATAAATAAATCAGTTTGGATCAAACCAAATCTTAACATTTCTGGTTAATAAAAAAAGTCCATTTTGGGCTGTCCCCCTGGAGCAAGGATTTAAACTGGGCCCTCCCACATCCCAGCTGAGTGGCCTAACCACTGGGTTTAAGATTATAAACTGGGGGGAGGGAAGAAGAAAGGAGGGTAGGGTCAGCAATGGCAGCAGCACCACCACCTCCTCTTGTGGTTTTGTAAGTTTCCAAAACCATGTGCGTCCAATCCACAAATAGTTTTGGGTCAACCAAAACAACTTTTTTTTTTTTTTTGAGGAATCAACTACTCATCCAAAAAAATTCACCCAGCTCTAGTAAGGACAATTCAGCCAATCTCAAAAACCTTAAATGGGACATCAGGTAACCCAGACGACCAGTGTTACTCTTTGTGAGCAGAGAGAAAAGGGAAAATGGTCATTTATCTAAAGAGAAGAAGGAGAGGGAGTATGGTCTAGTGCTTGATGTAGAGCAGTATTTCTCAAAGTCGGGCCGCCGCTTGTTCAGGGAAAGCCCCTGGCAGTCGGGGCCATTTTGTTTACCTGGCACATCCTCAGGTCCGGCCAATCATGGCTCCCACTGGTCTCGGTTTGCTGCTCCAGGCCAATGGGGGCTGCGATTGGCTGAACCTGCGGACGCTACCGGGAAACAAACTGGCCTGGACCACCAGGGGCTTTCCCTGAACAAGCAGCGGACCAGCTTTGAGAAGCATTGATGTAGAGGACATGGGTTTCATTCCTGGATCTGTCACAGAATTGTTCTGTGCCCTTTAGAAGGTCACTCCATTTCTGTGTTCCTCATTTTCCCCATCTATGAAATGGAAGGTGCTGTGAAAATCAATTAGTTCTGTAAATCATTTTGAGAAACTTGATGGCAAGCACTGTAGAAATATAAAGTAAACGAAATTGATCAGAAACATTTTCTTAGATAACAGAGTAGGGGAGATGTAAGTACAGGAGGTGGCAGATAATGTGGTTTTAAATTTGGATTTAAAGTATGTAGGATATAGCCCCCTATGGTGGAGCTCATTCCTGTGAGAGGCTTTGCAAATGTTTCCAGTCCCAGAGAACACCATGTACTGGTGCAGATAACTTCACTCCTTAGTCAAACACTGACCGTGCGATGCTTCTCACAAAGTTGCACCCAAGGGGATTAGATGTGTAAGTGCTTTTTCACGCAATTATACATAATTATATTGTGATGCAAAGTGCCATAAAATGAATGAGAAAATACATTTGCAAAAGAGCACTGTTATCTCTGTCACAATGTACATGCAGCAGAGTTTATACAGTTCATGCCAATCAGGTGTTTCCCATTTCTCCAAATTTACATTGCTGTATATTCTATTGATGCACAATATTAATTGAATTGGCTCCTCTTCTACACAGATGTAGTATTAGTAAGAACTAAACATCTGAAAGAAAGTCAGATGTATCTTGTTGATGGTGGGTTCTCAATTGTTCTTCAGTCTCAGCCTTTATGTAGGGGAAAAAAACCTAAATTATAGCTGTTGTGGTGTGTGGGGAGGAAATCAACTGTGATTCAAGTGCAACTGATGGAGCAATGTCTGTCGGGGTTTGCAGAGATCCTGGAATAATGGCTTTGAGGTGTCAACTGTCCCATTTATTTCAAATGGGTACTACTTATATGACAATTAAGGTACTTTCAGTGATACTGTTCCACTGATCAAAGCATATAAGGAGAGGAGATGTATCACAAAGGTCTATACAGTATATGTTGAGTGACCATTCATTTTGGGTAGGCCTTTAAAAACACATGGCGGGATTGAAAGGCGATGTGATTAGTTCCGTTTTCCTGATCTGTGCTCAGCTAGCACAAGTTTGGAAAACACTGCCCTAGTGCACTCACAATATTTATTTCAACAAAATCAAAATTTGTGAATTGATTTCATTCTTTTTTTAAAAAAAGTATTTTGTTTCACCACCATGCCTGTTTACATAAAACTGTTTTAAACTAAGAATCAGCCATAAGAGAAGTTAATAGGTTGGCTGAATGTACTTAAGATAAAAGCTTGAAAGCTTGCACAGTAAATATAATTCATTACATCTTAGCAGAATTCTAGAAGTTAATAACCTATTATAATTGTGTTGCTCCTCTGCTGAAGAATTTATCTATACACATAAAAAAACTTTACTTTTTCTAAAGCAAGTAGCATTGAAAAACAAATGTCACATTACACTTTAGTATTCTCATTAACCCTTACGGCACTGAGGATGAGTTTGGGTGTCCCTAGTGATATGTCCTAAAGATGATTAAAACAGAAACCTTTTTCTTTAACCATCTTGACAACCACCTGAAAAACCCCTAACTCATCCCCAATCCATCAAAGCCAATGTCCTTCCTCTCCCTTTTCAATGCTCAATGCCACCCAGTGTGCTGCCAGCTAGGTTCCTTCCCAACCTCTACAAACCCAACACCCAGTTGATTCTATTGCCCCCTAGTGGTTGGTGGGGTTGCAGAATGACTTAGCACCAATAGAAGAGGGCCAGATCACGTGGGATGGAGACCAAGTGCTGATGGTTTCCAGCAGTGAAGAGAGAAGGCAGATCAGGACTGACTCCAAGCAAGAATCCTAAAATACTTCACTTACTACTGCTGGAAATCCCTCTCAGTCTTCAGCTCTAGTGTCCCCTTCCTCTCTTCTAAACTGCTCATTGGTGAAGAATCAGACCAGGAAGAGAAAGGCTTTGCTTTACCCCCTTTGGACTTTGGACACTCCTATGAATCTTGCCCTCCTTCTTTCTTTGGGCATATCAGCTCTGGAACAAAATTTCCTCATCTCCATGCCACTGATGTAACACCAGCTGACAGCAGCTGGCATCTTCTGCAATGGCTGCCAACTCTAAAACATCCTAACATGGTAGTCTGAGGGATGTGGGCAGTAAGATTCTTTAGATGTTAACAGCACACACTTCCACAATTTATGCTAGATCCAGAGCCCATTTCAACCCAGCATAAAGAGCTTAGGCCCAATGTTTTCAAAAACAAGTGCCTAAATAAGGTTTCCAAATCCAAATTTACCTATCTATGGTAAATCACCTCCTTGTCTAACAGGTCTGCGGCATCCCACAGTTCCCACTGAATTTAATTGAAGCTGTGGATGTTCAGTGCTTTTGAACATAAGGTCAGTTATTTAGAAGCCTGATAAGGATATAGGAATCTAACTTTAGGAACCTCTTTCTGAAACTCTTGGCATTGGCCCTTTGCAGATAGGTGATATATGAATTTGGTCTAAAATTTGATGATAGTGACACCCTAGGAGCCCCTTTAGGCCAACTGGCAAAGGAGCACCCGACACACAATTGTCAGAATATTTAGCCAAATAGCATCTTGTGAGGTATCATGTGACACCCCAGTCATTAATATTATTGTGTGATACACTGGTCTACAATGTTTGAGAAGTCGTCTGCTTCAGAGATAAAATGTGCTATTTATTATGTATTTTGATGTGCTGAATTCAAATATGACAATTAAAACAACTGATTGGCTACTGTTTCTAAGATATTTAAGTTTTTACATTTTATGTCTATATATATTGTGTAGATAGTAGAGTTTTAATCATAAATTGTAAACCTAGGTCTTTTCATGTGTTTATAGTTGCTTTACATGATAATATTTCACCTGTCCTGTTTATGTAATACTTTAAAAATCAGCAAAAGGGTTATATACATAAAATTGGTTATGAAACAAAAGGCAAAAAACTATTATGTACATAGTTTAGTCCTATTCAGTGTCTACTCGGTGCTTCTTGGCTTGCCTCTTGTATTCATTAAATGGAGCATTTCTTGTCACTGTCCAGCAATAGTCTGCAAGCATTGATGGGCTCCACTTGCCCTGATAGCGTTTCTCCATTGTCCTGGTGAAATTGCTCGCTGTGCTCGTCGCTCACTGCTCCGCAGTTCAGTGGAAAAAAATCTAGATGAGAGTGCAAAAAATGTATCTTTAGTGACATTTTGCAACCAAGGCTTTTGTATGCCTTGAGGAGGTTTTCCACCAACAACCTGTAGTTGTCTGCCTTGTTGTTTCCGAGAAAATTTATTGCCACTAACTGGTAGGCTTTCCATGCTGTCTTTTCCTTGCCACGCAGTGCATGGTCAAATGCATCATCTCAAAGAAGTTCACGAATCTGAGGACCAACAAAGACACCTTCCTTTATCTTAGCTTCACTTAATCTTGGAAATTTTCCATGGAGGTATTTGAAATCTGCTTGTGTTTTGTCAATGGCCTTGACAAAGTTCTTCATCAGACCTAGCTTGATGTGTAAGGGTGGTAACAAAATCTTCCTTGATTCAACAAGTGGTGGATGCTGAACACTTTTCCTTCCAGGCTCCAATGACTGTTGGAGTGGCCAATCTTTCTTAATGTAGTGGGAATCTCTTGCACGACTATCCCATTCGCAGAGAAAACAGCAGTACTTTGTGTATCCAGTCTGCAGACCAAGCAAGAGAGCAACAACCTTCAAATCGCCACAAAGCTGCCACTGATGTTGGTCATAGTTTATGCACCTCAAAAGTTGTTTCATGTTGTCATAGGTTTCCTTCATATGGACTGCATGACCAACTGGAATTGATGGCAAAAGATTGCCATTATGCAGCAAAACAGCTTTAAGACTCGTCTTCGATGAATCAATGAACAGTCTTCACTCATCTGGATCGTGAACTATGTTGAGGACTGCCATCACACCATCGATGTTGTTGCAGGCTACAAGATCACCTTCCATGAAGAAGAATGGGACAAGATCCTTTTGACGATCACAGAACATCCATGACTTCTAGGAATAACATGATGCAATTAATATCATGTATGACGCAATACCAGCTTCAGATTGCATCATTCATTGTTTTGCCTAAAAAGCAAGTACTGTCCAAACCCAGTCATAGATTTATTCATAGATCCAGTCAAAGATGTATTTTAGTCATTTCTGGTTTAAATTGAGATCCTTTCCCTTTATAACTCACTTATCCTCCGCCATTCCCAAGTCCAGGGTCGTATATACTGACCCAATAGCATATCTTGAAACTAGAGCCAATCAACAAATTCAAGCATCATTTTCATTCTCAGTGACCCAGAATTAGTAAAGTTTGACTACATTTATTTCAGAAGCATTTTGGCTGTAGAGCAGTGATATATGTATATGTACTGGAAATGTTGTTATAATATTATAATCCGAGTAGAGCAGGTACCATTGACAGAGAAATGGTGTTTCATCTGTTTGCCTGTATCTCCAACGTAAATTGAGCTAGGTGAGGCCAGACACAATGGAAATACATTTACATCTAAGGCAGTGGTGGGCAAGCTGCAGCCTATCAGGGCAAGCTGCTGGCAGGCTGCCAGACCGTTTACATTTGCATGGCCACCTGCAGCTCCCAGTGGCCAGGAATGGTGAACCACAGCCACTGGAAGCTGTGGGTGGCTGTGCAAATGTAAACAAATGGTCTGGTGACCCGCCACCAGATTACCTTGTCGGGCCACAGGTTTCCTACCACTGATATAAGGTAAACAAAGTGATTAAGCCAGTTGAAAAAGCAAACCGACCAAAGGATGAGGAAGACGCATGGCAGCTACATACCAGTACGGGAAAGGAATTTGTCTGGGTTTACTTTTAAAAACAAAACAAAAGCATTTCAAAGGTTTACTGACTGTAAAAAGAAGGAGAAAGAACGCTTAGTTATCTATCACTTAGGGGACAGAGGAGAAAGTACCCTGATTCCATGACCCTTTTGCAGGAAGGGCTGGAGGTGCTGGGCAAAGTCTTAGACAATGAAAAGGATGTTTTATTTTGTTGGTAACCATTTTCTGTTTTTGTTCCATCTTAGTATCACTTCAGTTTTTATTCTCTGTTAATAAACTTTAGTTTTACTATAAACCATCTCAACGCTGTTACACTAAATTAATTCCAAGTCCTCAGTGAAACCAACTGACCGGTGGGCATATACCATCTCTTTGGAGGCAGTGAACATAATAATTTCTGAGTGTCCCCAGTGAGAGGGAACTCGGGGACATCTCTGGGGAACTCAAACTGGAGTTCACTGAGTGTTACTGCAAAGCAAGGTAAATTCTGGCAGGGTGCTGATGATTTTCCTGGTGAAGCAGACACACTGGTGTGGCAAGGACCTGACATATATGGTTTAAGCTCCAGCAAAGCTCTCCTTTGCTAAGGCAGGGGGGTAACAGTCACTTGCAGTTCTGGGCTGCCTCAGGAGAGCATCACATATAGAGAGGAGCCATGTCAGTAATTCATTTTGAGCTATAGCTTTGATTTTCTCTCATCCTGTCCTCACTTTCTCAATCAGTGATGTGCCCTAAATACCACAGTTGGTTTTCTAATAGCATGCATTTTTCTATATTCATTTTGAGTCCAGCAGACTTAATTGCCTTCAGAGATTGTTTTAACCTTACATTATGTCCTTGCTCAGACTTCCCATAAACTGAAATGTCATCCATATAAACTTCCACTCCCTCTAGCATCTCACTCATTTCCCTTTCAAGGTTTTCTGAGCTGGGTGATAGAGATGCAATGCCAAAGAAGAGGCATCAAAAGAAAAACTTCTGAATGACATTTTACAGCCTGTCAGCTTGGCATTGTCATAAAGGAGCAGAACTTTCCAGAATCCACTATCTGCATCTAGTAAGGGGAATATCATTGCACCAGTTAACACCAAGATTCTGGGCCCTGTTTCTGCTCTGGCAGTTCACATGGGCTGTAAAGCTGCCTCACTTCAAAGACTAAAGCAGCTCTTAGCAGCCCTGAGATTGAAGGAGTGCAAAGGTGACATATTCCCACCTTTGCTCCCTTCAATTGGCTCCTGTGCCAAGCAGAGTTCAGCCAGAACACCAGGATCTCTATTTTCCATAATGGGAAGAATATATGTATTGCTTCTCGCTGCTTCATTGAGCCTCCTTATTCTATGTAGATATGAATGTCCTCATCATTTGGATAACAGACACCATAGGTGTTCTGAATTCCCTCCATTCACTGTTCAGGCAAGTTCATCCTTCCCTTGGGAAGCAATGGAATTGGCATTCTCCAAGATGTGCTGACCGGGTAATATTTGTCCCCCTCTTTAAACAGAATCTGTACTGTTCCTCCTTGAAGCACACTCTTCTCATCAGGCACAGTACAGCTTCTTCTGTGCATTTTATAAGCCCCTTGTGAATGGCTGTGGTTGGATTAGGAAGTGACAAAGAGGTCAGTCAGATATTCTTTGTAGCTTGTAGGAGCTTGGAACGGACACAGGGAATCCTGAGCTGCTCCAACTTTGCCTATTTACAAATCAGACACCTCTGTCCCAGAATCAATGCTAAATTCAAGGCCTATGTTCCAAGGCTTGCAGTCAGTAGTCCAGGACAGTACATGAACACTGCTTTTGGACACAGATCCCAGAAAACAGTCAAGCACAGGTGAGTGTTACCTATCTTCCAGATTCTTTTGCTTTGATACACACATTCCCAATATCCTAGTCTCCTACATTTCATGCACATGCTTGTACTACAATAAATTGGCATGACCAGTGTACCTTGTGTACTATTCATTACCTTGTATCTATGCCTCTATACTATCCCCTCTAATTCACCTTTTCTTCCAACCCAGAACAAAGGAATTTATTAGAATAAGAAAAACAATATCACTAAAAGCTACTCTTCTCTCCCTCCTTCATTGAATAGCTTCTTTCTAAAAACCTTTCCTCAGCTCCTTTATCTCCTTACATAAAAGAGTCACTAAAGTTTCTTGCCCAGATGGTGGGGGAACCTTACCACACCCAGCTTTCAGCACAGGCTCCTTACAACTTGCGAGGGACCCTTTGCAGGCCTTCTTAAATCTCTCTGGCTTACCCTGGTAGTTCACTGTACTCTCTGTAGGGTCATGGTGAAGGGCTCCAGGCTGGGAGTTCCCTCTCTAGGTCCAAGAGTCCTGCCAGCAGTGTCCTGCTTAGGGCAGTACTGGTCCTCCCCTCGCCTCCATTTTAAAGACCTCCTCCCTACCACACATGACAGACAAGTCCAGAAGGGCAGTGTCAGTCCTAGCCCCCAAGGCCTCTCTGGCCCTTCCAAGTGTGGGGTCTATACACCCCATCACACCTTACTTTAAATGTGTAGCAGAAAGGTAACAGTGACAGGTTCGGTCACAGAGACCACCCTTAGGACTGTAACCTGACATGCTGGAATTACCTCTGAGTCCATTTTCCACTGCCAGCTTGAGACTCCAGAACCCTGCCTTGTTGAGCCAGACACACCAGTCTGCTGCAACACAGACCCAGGTCTGGTCCACACCCCCAAAGCTGCAGACTTTAACCAAAAAACTGCTCAGCAAGTTACCTATTTTCAGCACCCAGACACCCAGCTCCCAATGAGACCCAAACCCCAAATAAATTCATTTTACTCTATATAAAGCTTATACAGGATAAACTCAAATTGTCCACCCTCTATAGCACTGATACAGAGATATGCATAGCTGTTTGCTCCCTCAGATATTAATCACTTACTTTGGCTTAATTAATAAACAACAGTGATTTTATTAATTATAAGAAGTAGGATTTAAGTGGTTCCAGGTAATAACAGACAGAACAAAGTAAGTTACCAAACAAAATAAAACAAAACCCACAACTCTAAGCCTAATACATTAAGAAACTGAATACAGGTAAAATCTCACCCTCAGATGTTCCAATAAGCTTCCTTCACAGACTAGACTCCTTCCTAGTCTGGGCCCAATCCTTTCGCTGGTACGGACCTTGTTAGTTCCAGCAGGCATCTTAGGTGAAAAGCAGAGGATTTTACATGACTGGGACCCTCTTTGCTCTGTTCCACCCCCTTTTATATCTTTGGCATAAGGCGGGACACTTGTATCTCTGGGTCCCCACCTCTCCTTCTAAATGGAAAAGCACCTGTTTTAAGAAGTATTCCAGTATCATGTGACCTGGTCACATGTCCTGTGAGACCTCATTGTTCATTACCCACCTCAATTACACAGGAATGCTTGCAGGTAAACAGAGCCATTTACAGCCAAATTGTCCTAGTCAATGAGAGCCATCAAGTTTGTAAACCACGATTAATGGCCCACACTTTCATAATTACAATAGAACCTCAGAGTTAACTTCATATTTTTAGTTTTAGATACAAGAATGATACATACATACAAATAGGATGAACACACTCAGTAGATTGTAAGCTTTTTTAATAATACCTTATAAGAGACTTTTTGCATACAGCATATTCCAGTTACATTATATTCACATTCTAAGCATATTTTCATGCAGCATATGGAGTGCGACATCACAGTAACAATATACATAAGCTCACAACCATGTATTATCAAACTGCTTTAACAAGGTGGACCACATTTTTATCAGAGTGACTGTGCCATGGAGCACATCTCTTCTCATTCAGGACTACAACAGACTACCTGCTCTTGCACTGATGATCACATAACAGCCTGTGCCAGCTACAGCAATCGATTATATGGAAAAAGTAATGCTAGGGAAGTATTTAACATATGTTTACTTTCTTTTAATGTCCTTTAGCAGCTGGAAACAAAGAAAAGCCAGCACCATGTGACCACTTAACTCCCCATGGACCATCAGCAAGTGCTCTGTAAACCACAATTTATCCACAGGTCACAGTCTGTGAACATCTGCTTTAGACCAATGACTCATGATACAGATAGTAGTATATATTTTTGCCTCAGCTTCTAAATATAAAGTAGCAATGACCAAGAGAGGTTGCAGCCGGCAGAGTGGGTTAAGGAATGGAGAGGGTTATTCCCAGAACTGCTGGTTGCACAGAAATCTTCAAGACCAACTGCACTCAGAAAATTCCACAATAAACATGCTAATCTCTGCTCAGGCGAGAATATGACTCATTAGAGACAAATCTATTGAGAGTGCCTATTATTTGTTTGTTCTCAATGTATTTCTTATAACTCTGGGTAAATACATTTTGTTTTGGCCTAATGCATGACTCACTATTGTTCAAATATTAAACTTAAGTGGAAGCAGTTTCCTTATCTAGGCAGCTTCAAGTTTGTGTCTTGGTTCTTTTGTATCTATCATTATTTGGTATAGGAAAGATAAGAGAAGCACTCTTCAAGAGTTCAAATGTTCCCAATGAAACAGAAAATTAGTGCGAATGGCAATTGTATAGAAAACCATATATGAAAAGTCCCACCAACTGGGTAAAGTTAAGGGAAGGAGGCAGAGGAAATGAGACAAAGGAAGACGGCCTGCTCTTTTTATACTATTTGATAGGACGACAGACAAATACAAAGCTTTTTTTAAAAATAGCAAATAGAAAGTAGCTTCTCTGAAGTCCATCCCTACAGTCACAAAAGGCACACACCAACATTTGTCTACTTTTTCCAAAAGAGACATTACCTGTTCATTTGTTCATGCTGCAGAGATGCAGGAATTAAAGGAAATTAAAGAAGCAAAGAGAAAATCTGCAGTGGCATCAATTTAAAAATTCTTATTATTATCAATTTGTATTATGCAACATTCAGCATCCCTGGTAAAGATGGAGGCTCTGGTACAGCGGAAGAACTAAACCCAGGAATTCAGTTTTGGCTATGTTAAGCTTAAATTCTAAATCAGCTTTGAAAAGTTCTACTCCTTGTGTAACCCTTCTGCCAGGTGCAGTTAGCAGCAGCCAGGGATGGGTTCAATATCTAGGAGTTCTTCTTAAAAATAAAAAACTTGAGTCCCCACTCGGTAATCTGGGAAAACTTAAAAGCACCCAGAGGTGGTGGTAAGAGGCAATACTTCCCCACTTACAAGCACCAAGTCTGTGTACAACAAATAAAACTTTTACTAAAAGGGAAAGTAGGACCCAATATCAATTTGGGAGAACACTATAACCACTATTCAAAAGCACGTGTCCATAGACAAACAACCACCGCACAAAGCACTGGGCAGGGTCCTTTGCCTCAGTTTCTCACCTTGTAGTGTGAAAATCTGACAAACAAATGCCCCTTAACATACCACTTCCCTCTCTTTCTGCTGTATCCCACTCACAGTTGGCTGTCCCTGGTTAGTGAAGACCCAGAGTTCAGAAGTGCGTTTCAGCTCACACCCCTAGGAGGGGGCTGTTGAGCAATGCCTCTGCTGCCACTGGCTTCCAGCCACTGCTGACTGCCGCTGTTATCTCTTTACTGCTACTGTCTGCTGCCTCCCTGCCACTGCTGTCTGTGCCATCGGATTGTCAGGTACCAGCACTTAACCCAGCTCTTACTGATTTCAGCAGACGGTGGGGAACCTCATTGCTAGTGCAGTTTCTGTGTTGTCTTTTGCTGCAACACTGTCCCCACACAAGATCTAAGGCTTAGCCCCTAGACCTGCTTAGCAGTAGTGCCAGCTGCAGGAATCATCAACCAGAAACAAAGACTTTCAATTGAGTCTAATTGTCTCTCTCTCTCTTTAAATGCTGGAGTCATGTCAAATAATAGCTAATGCTCTCTAGGCAGAGTCCACACCAGCAGATAAAAACACCTATCCCTACTCACTCCTCCATCCAGTGGGATTTGGCATCCTTATCCCTTGCTTAGCAAATGAGGTTCAGTTTAGAGTGACACCCTCCCACCCAATCAGGCATGGTAAGCACTGTTCTGCTGCACTTTACTCATGCAATAAGGATAACAACATTCCATCACCCCTGATTTCAAATATTAAAGTGATTTGTAACCCAAAACCCGCCAAAATTGATCATTTTGGCAGAGCAGCCCCATCTGCCCCATCCCTAGGCTTAGTAGGCATGTCAACACAAACACTGTCTGCTCCCAAAGGCTTTTTCCCCAGCTCATGACTAGATGTCAGGGGAGTTCATTCAGCCCCTGCTTACACTTGCTTGCTTATACTGAGAATTTTTAGTGTACACATTTAACATTTCTTTACTGAAATGCATATCTAAGAAGCATCATAGAGATTCCTGCTACATCCAGCAGGATTTCAGTGTTACAGCCTTGGGACCTAATTCAATGGAACTGCTTGCAGCGTGAGTTACTACTCAGCATAAATAAGCAGTGGTGCTGGAACAATTTCTATAGTGGGGGTGCTGAGGGCCATTGAATCAAACTATAAACCCTGGATACAATGGAAACCACTTCAAACCATGGGGTGTGGCAACCAGGGCCAGCTCTAGGCACCAACAAACCAAGCACCAAGGACGGCAGAATTCCAGGGGCCACATTCTAGTTTTTATTTTAATTTTTTTGCTTCAGCACAGTTGTGCTCTCGGAGGTGTTTTTTCTTTTTTTTTATTTTGCTTCGGGCAGCAAAAAACCTAGAGCTGTCCCTGACAGCAATGCCTCAGAACCCCTAGTTCCAGCACTTATGTGAACAAGGATGGCAGGAATAAACCAAAAGAAGTCCAGTGAAAGAAAGAATCTTTATGCTACTGTATCCAGCTATATCTACTACTTGGGGTTTTATGCAAGTCATGCCAGTTTAATCTGAATTAGTTTTAAAATCAATTTAGTTAAACCGGAGTCATCCCTGTATAAATATCCTTGCTTTTGTAAAATTGGTTTATATAGGTGTAATTTAAACCTGTTCCTATGATAATGTTATTTTTAAATAGAAATAAAAGAGTCCATACAGACATTTGCAACTGTTTATTGAACTGCTTTTAAAAGAAAAAAGTTAAACCAGTACAACTTTCTCATGTAGACAAGGCCTAAGGAGTTTTCAGGGCTGGTCTACACTTGGAACTTACATCATCATAGCTATGTCTCTTAGGGTACGTCCAGACTACCCACCGTATCGGCGGGTTAAAATCGATTGCTCGGGGATCGATATATCGCGTCTAATCTAGACGCGATATATCGATCCCCGAGTGCGCTTATATCGATTCCGGAACTCCATCAACCCGAATGGAGTTCCGGAATCGACACGGAGAGCCGCGGACATCGATCCCGCGCCATCTGGATGGGTGAGTAATCCGATCTTAGATATTCGACTTCAGCTACATTATTCACGTAGCTGAAGTTGCGTATCTAAGATCGATTTCCCCCCCCCTAGTCTGGACCAGCCCTCAGAGGGGTGAACAATCCTCACCCAGACAGACATAGCTATATCAACCTAACCCCTGGGGTAGACAGTGCTAGTCAACAGAAGAATTCTTCGGTCAACCTAACTAACACCTCTCAGAGAAGTGGGCTACCTGTGCCAAAGGAAGAACCCCTACCATCACCGCAGGTAGAGTCTGCGCTGAAGTGCTGCTGTAGTGTTTCAAGTGTAGACAAGCTGTCAGACTTTAAACCAATTTTTCATTGTTTATGCACTTTGAAATTTCTGAAATCCATTTATATACTCTTGAGGTCTTTTCTGATTTCCGCGTGATCCATAACATTAGACACAAAAAGCATATGCAGACATTATTCTCTTGGTGAGAAGCAGCATCCTCAGAAGGGACACTCAAAAAATGATCTTTAGAATCAATAGAGAATAAGGCTAAGATTATGACCCTGGAGCTATCAGCTGTGACTTCCACAACATTTTCTGCTTCAGCCTCAGAGTGGCAGGGCTGGAGCTGTCATCTGAGGGAGCTGGAGCTCCCAGCCACGGCGGGGGGACCTGCAGCTCCCAGCTGCAGCAGAGGGCCCCAGCAGCTTGCAGCTGCTATCGGTTTTGGGAGGACCCTGGTGCTGTCATTCACAGCAGCAGCAGGTGCTCCTAGATCTCATTCTTCCCTTCCTCAGAAGGGCTTGGGCTGAGCTCTATTTTGTCACAGTTATTTTTGGTAAAACCCAGGGACAGGTCACAGGCTTCAGTGAATTTTTGTTTATTGCCCGTGACCTCTCCGTGACTTTTGCTAAAAATAAAAAAATAACATGACAAAATCTTAACCTTAAGAATAGTTATTCTGCTTTAGCAGTTCATTTCATATTTGCTGTGGTTAACCTAGGAGTTTTGCAGTATCTTGCACAATTCCATATTATAGCTGCCCCAGGCCTTCCACTGTGAGATCTGTTTTTCAATTGCTTATAACTTTAACCATTTGGGATGAAATTTTCCCTGTTCAGTGTCAGCGTTAGACTGGGGTGGGGTTGGAAAATTGCAGCCAAAAAGGATAAGCTGTTCCCAAGAATGAAGCCAGGGAAAGGTACTTTTTGGCCACAATAAAAAGTTCTGGTGACTTTTTCTTTGATATGGTCAAGGTTGAGGGAAATGGACAGAACCAGGTATAAACCCAAGATTCATGAGTCTTACCCTTCCTCTGCTGTCAGCAAGTATCTGACACATCTCTGGTAAAATGTGTCTCATCCCCTTTAATATTGGTCCACATAGAGGATAACCCACTATTGCCATCAATTACTCCATCAGCGCAAGTGGCAGTTGTGCAGTAGAACTAAAGGTTCCAAACCTAGTGATGACCCATGTGGCTGTCAAAATGATACCACATATGGAACGTCCTATTTATTAAGTTTGTTGTAAACAAAACCAACCTCCCACCCACCCTAAAAATTGCACACAATAACTGCATTAAAAGAACATTAACGTTGCAAAGACAAGCACTCAGAAGTCTGGAAACACCAGACTTAAGGTTCCATGTGCAACCTTAATTTAGCCCCCTTGTGCATATGAATTAAGATATAGACTTGCCAGGTGATCATGGAGGCAAATCACTTCCTCTGGCTGTATCACAGCTTCCCCCTCTGTAAGATATACTTTGAGCAAGGAGGACATAAGCACCCACCACCACCCTCTCCTGGGGGCCTTCTGACCCTGGAACCGTAAAACAAAGGGCTAGCTGCCCTAAAACTTAAACCTCTCTTTCCCTTTCCTGACTAAAGCCATGAGTCCCCAATTTGGGGAGTGGGGGGCACATTCCTGTCTCATCATCCCTTTCCTTGACCTATCACCATCCTGCTTTTCTGGCTGTAGGAAGAAAACTACTGCCCCCTTCCCTTGCCCTGATACAATCCATGCCCAGAGTATCCTAGCCCCTCACAGATAATAGAATTGTCCTTCCATTGCCCCCTGGAAGGGAAGGAACTACTATCCCATTTTACAGACATCAAACTAAGATGGAGAAAGTCCCCTGGCCCATGTGACACACACCTGGGGGAGAGCTTGTTGCTGAACACAGCCTGTCTAATGCTTTACCCACAAGGGCAGATTCACCTCCTGTCCTTTATCCTCTCCTCCTGCTTAGCCCTTTTTCTGTGGAGTCTCTGAACATGAAACTAACTGGGGCTTTCTCCTCACTCTATCTTCCAGGCTCTGCCCCAGCCTCCTACAACCACTGCAGCTGGCCCAGCTGAGGGAGGAGTGAGGACAGGTGACCTCATCCTGTCAAACCAAACAGCGTTGGGTCTCACTGACTCCTAAATGGAAAAAATCTCATCAACCATCTGGAGGTAAGAACTATTCACTCATCTGGGTAAGGGGGACTCCAGGGATAGAGATGGGGTCCTTGCTACATAATATGGCTTGGAGCTTCCCTAGCCCTAGAAATTTGTCCTGGGACAGAAACATCTTTATCATTGTGCCTTCCTATTTCTATTCCCCAAAAAAGCATTCCACGATAATGTTGTCATCTCTTGTATGAGGTTTCAGCCTCCCTCATAGACAGAGATCACTATCTTGCATAGAGTTTCTGCCCCTCCTTTTTCTGCCCTCCAGCTCTGCTCACTCCAGCAGGACAAACCAAACCCTTAGCTCACTTCTGACTTTCTGATATCCAAGGACTCACAGGAAGTAACTCTGTTGTCCCACCATCTGCTGCTTTTCTTATATGAATCTTTCTAGAGCAGTGGAGAAATCTCTCCTTTCAGAGCCAGCTCACTCACGAATTCCACCAACACTCGTCTCCTCTAAGTGGGTTTGCTTACCTGGAAATGGGGGCTTCTTTTGAAAGACCTTTGTGTATATGTGTTGGGGTAAGTGTTGGAGACCAAAGCTTCAGCAGTTTAGCCTGGAGAACCACCCATTTTATGACCTGACTAGGACTCACCATCACAGGTGCCAACTTTCATGTAGTAAATAAGCACCCCGACTTTCACAATAAGCCAAAAATCTAGCTAATCCCATTTCAAAAGAAGGCCAAAACAAACCAATCCCTAAGAACCCCAACACTCTAGAACCCCCCTCCCCCGGTGTACAGTCTGGGACTATGGTGAGCCCACTGTGCACCACTGACTATCTCCCTGCCTTGCTCCCTACTTGCCAGAGCCCATCAAAAAAGAAGCAAGAAGCTACAAGCCAATTAAGCCAAAAACAGCCCAATATCTGCAGGTTTGGCATGTCTGCTCACCATTCCTGATGGAAGCTGATATTTCGTCCATGGAGCATATCTTTGTGGGAGGTGATGTCTCTACATCGCAAAGAGCCAGCAGCAGATGCACTACGCATGTCCAGGAATGAGCTAAGCAGCCTGTAACAAAGGGTAAGTAAAACTGTGGTTACATATAGACACCTTGAACAGCTGCAGGTCGGAGGGGATTGAATTTGGGCCCTCCACAACCCAAAGCACAAGTCCCTGTCACTAAACTAAAGTCACTGATCTGACCTTTGCCATCCCTGCTGTTACTCCACTTTTCAGAGCATGTGTTTGGGGCTGAACTGGAGATACCAGAGCTAGACACTGCTGACCTTACTCGAAGTTATCTGACTGCAGTTAGGGGAGGTTCTGTTTGAATAAGGTCTGCAAGAAAGGTCCCCATCATGCATGGGTGATATTTTCCAATATAACCTTGTGGGCTGAACTGTGCCCTCAGGTAACAAGGTGTTGCAGGGTCCTCTTGGCTTTTGCCCCATTTGGGCTGATAAAGTCACTCAGAGATCCTGGGTTCAGTAACCACTGGTGAAGTTTATTTACAGGTTGTGCTCCCACCTCCTTTTCACCATACAAGTAGCCCTTTACCATCTGCAGGCGGGGCGGGGGGGAGGGGAGGGTACGGCTAACACTGCACTACCTCCCTGCTTCCATTCCCTGTGTTTTCCCTTTCCTCCTGCTCTGCCCTCAGCTTTGTGCCCCTAAGGCTTTTAGATAGCCCCAGCCTAATTCGGCAGCAGCTCTCTCTGCGACCCCAATTAGGACCAGGTGTTTTAATCATCTCCAAATCTCTTCCCTTAATTAGAGCTGGAGTGACAGAGGGCTGGCTTAGCAGTTCCTGCTTAGCACTCTTTCACACCTCAGTACATAAT
Source organism: Gopherus evgoodei (assembly GCF_007399415.2). Taxonomy (NCBI): domain Eukaryota; kingdom Metazoa; phylum Chordata; order Testudines; family Testudinidae; genus Gopherus; species Gopherus evgoodei. The sequence continues at coordinate 199,675,571 of NC_044322.1, read as the reverse complement.
TCCTGTGACCAGATTAGATGCAAGAATATTTAGATTTGGAAAGAGGTGGTGTCTAAAGCTAATAACTTTTGAGATGGCTGGATGGAAGGTGCTAGAGATCCATAGATACTAACTCATGAACCCTCCCTCTGGAGTAGATCAGTATTTTCCCACTGTCTGGGGCTAATAGGGAAAGTGACTGGCTACAAGAACATACACAACATCATTGACATAAACAGGAACAAATCTCATTACTAGCAAGCAATCCAGCTTCAATCCACTTCAGGGTGTATAGAACCCAGGACATGTCACTCTCACACCTAGGCCTTCCATCACAAGATCAAACATCCTCTCCTTGAAAAGACCATAGGAAGCACTGCCTGCAGAGACCCCCACCCCATCTCCATTCCCACTGCCAGAGCTCACTGCAAATGAATGAGCAGGGAACTTCTCTGAGATCATTCTACATGTGCACAGTCTGGTTTCACTATAAGGCTTCTGGGAGCCATGTAAAGAGAGTTCCACTGAAGAGATTTTCCTTCTCTAACAAAGTGTTTGTGTTCTCCCAGATAATCTCACTGCAGAGTCTCCTTGCAGACTATGACAAAGCAGTTTAGTGATGGGCTGGAGGATTCATGATGGTGGTGGCGGCAGCTGCCATGGACCAAATTCTGTACCCCTGACAACTCATGGTAGCTCTCATTGCTGTCAGTGCAAGTTCTGCTTGTCTAATTAACTTCTGGTGCCTGTGTACATTAGACAGAGGACTCAGATATTTGCACGAGCCAACCCATAACAATCACAGCTACATTCAAAGAAGTGAAGAATATAAATGAAAGAGCACAGCTGGGGCATCTATTGAGCTGATGCACTCAAGCCACCAGAGCTAAGAGAGAGAAAAAGGAAAATTTTCTAAGGTGGCTAGCAGCAGCACCGAGAAGATGCCCGAGATTAGAAATAAATATGAAAGAAATACCAAGGGGTTTTCCTGTGTACTAAACCTCAAAATATCCTGCTATAAATTCAGAAAGGGTCCACAAATGTAACCAGTCACTGTAGTAGTTTGACAGCTCAGATTCAATCCCTAAACAAACACTTCTACCACTTGAGCTCCACAAAATTCCTGAGGTGGTAGCAGTCGTTAGTTCTTATCCTCTTTGCAAACTATCCGCCATGAAGAACTAACAGTCCAAGGACCTAAGGAAAGAAAGAAGATTAAGAGTCACCTTCCAGACTTGCTTTCTAATGCTACCCTTGTTTGGATGCATAACAGGAAATTGTGGATGGGGAAGGAGCCACATAGCTCCAAATCTGGATCCTGAGGCCCCAGAGAACTCTGTTCCAAACCCTAAAGCTTCCTCAGGAGCCAGACTGTTTTCTGCCTCCGTCCCGCAGCAGCATAGAATAAACTGTTTGCAGCCATGTCAAGTATCACTTCCTGAAACACTCACCTGTGGGTCACTGATGCATTCACAGAGCCCAGGCTGAAGGTTAGGTATTCATGTGGGCTGTGGGAGGCTGGAAGATGTCATCTGCATTAGATCTTCCTGGGCAGCTGCTGAGGAGGCAGCCTCTCTATTCCCCTTACTAGTCTCCTGCCCACTGTAGATTGCCACGTACTTTTAGGGGCGAAAGAAAAATGCAGAGCTGTTATTTACCAGGCTGCACGTGGCAATAGACTGTATAGGTAAGGAATGCAAGGAGGGTCTGGGTCACGATGCAAACTGCAGGCACGCACACAACTAAAATTAATTAATTAAAAGTTTTATTGGGGATAGTTACAAGTGGTAGGGGAGCAGCGTATGATTAGCTAATAGGGTTAATGGAACTTAAAACATACAATGGCTAAAGTATTTACTATCAAACAATATTTATAAACAAAGATGCAGTAAACAATATTTATAAACGCAGATGCAGCATTTAGTAATAACCAATACTTACGAATACAAACCAACTCATAACGACCGGCAAACGCAGAAACTCTGCTTAAAACACGTGAGCTGAGAGAGGCTTCGAGGTGATCAGGCTCGGTTACGGGTGTGTATAGGGTACACAGGATTCGTTTTTCTTTCTCCTCTTCTGCCTGCACATGGCAGACCAGCCTAAAATACCCACTATGACATCATAGAAGTGTCATAAGGGACGGGGCCCAAAAACTGTGTGTGTTCATTTCTGATTGGTACAAGCAAAGTTTACACCAAGTAGGGGAGCAGGTGCCTGAAAGTCTGGCTTCGCCCCCAAAAGGTGAGGAAATGCATATAGTTCAGAATGCCTTTAACACTGACTGACAAAGGAAGAGGCCAGGGCAACACCAGTATGGGCAAGTCTTTTAGGATGCAGACAGGAACTTATCTTAACGTGCCCCCGTGCCCTGGCCGAAATAGTTTGGCCGAAAACCTAAACTTCCGAGTCCGACTCCTCATTCCCACCTACGAGGGGATGCGCTTCGGGGGTGGAAGCGATGTAGGCCGAGGCAACAAACTTGTGAATGCAGGCTTTAATGAAGGCACATCCGAGACAGAGAAGAGCTAGCCCAACCAGAAGGGACACAAACAGGGATTGGAAATAGGATTTGTAGGGCGCAAGGCCAAACCAATCGAGCCATGACCAAAACTGGAAGGACTCTCGTGACTCTTTGACAGTAGAGCTCAACGTTTGCAGGTCTTTAACAATTGAGGACAAATTAGGAGAAATAGAAGGCAAAGAAACACAACATTTATCAGCAAACTCGGGATATACTTCAGCAAATTTAGTACAAAATGAGGGAGATTGTAACAAATATTGAATCATTAATCTATTTTGAATACTATACTGAACAAGGGAATTTAACTGCTGATTAACTAAGGAGAGGCCTTTGACCGTAGTATTAGCAAGCATTTCAATAGCAAGGGATTGAAACAGCACTTGATCACGTAACATCATATAACCGACAGGGTTAAAACTAACAACAGAGGAGGCGAGGGAGGAAGCTGCTGTTTGCAAACGAGTCCAAAACGAGTGGGTACTATGACGGTGTCGGTGGCTAGATGGCAAGGTATAAATACCTCCCCCCTGTAGATACAGGGTGCCAATGGCACATATACCCCGGGGGTTGGGAGGAAGCACAGCAAATGCGACATTACCGCAAATCCAAAAATGACCGGGTCTTAAGGAAGAAATTGTGGTATGGCTCCACCTGTTATTATTCACGGAGAAAAAACTGGATGCACGATTGATACATGCAGCCTCAGCATGGTGCATATGCTGGGCATGGAACAGAAACGTATGTGTTATGGAGGTATAAAAGGTTCCAAAAAGAATGTTATAATTAAGATGATAAGAACAATTAAGGGGAGGGGGTAGGTGTAAGTAAGAGTGGGTTTAGTTAGGGAGGTATTAGCATAAGAGAAACTCCACATAGAACAATTAGAATAAGTACCCACCCAAGTAGGGGCTGGGGTTAAACTATTACCAACAAAAATCCAACAATGAGATGCTGGAACTCTAATACTATCAATTAAAGGAAAGCTATGATCACTTCGATCTGAAGCAATAAGAACTGGAAACACATAAGAATTAAATTGTGAAGAACAATTATTCCAAACACTAGAAGCAGCCCATTGCACATAGGGGGAAGAACAATTTACATTAGACAAATTAAATGAAGAAAAATTATAAACTATTGGTACAAATTGAAAGGGTAATGGATATTTAGGTGAGAACTGAGTAGAGCAAACAAGACAATCTTCTGGATTCAGTGCTGACAGGGATTGGTTTCCGCTGACTTCCTGCACCCAGTAGGCGGCGAACCATGTTTGTAGTCCACCTTCTCCTAAGGGTTCCGTGGGCAAAGATGTTGTGAGGAAGGGCAGTATAACCTATAAAACAGAATAATAGGAGCCCTGCTCAGGGGCATTAGTTTGTTTATTAAGAACTATATTTGCTGAGCCAGTTATGATGAACTAGCTTGTTACCGGGGGTACTTGTAGCCACTAAGTAGGTGTTAGGGTACTTGCCGGCCCGGAGAATGGTGGTTTTTATAGGTTTCCAATGGCCAGAGGCTTGGGGTTCTGTAAGCCAAACCAGTTGGCTGGTGTTAAACATGGGGGACCAAGGCGGCTTAGGTGTAGGTGAAATGTGAGGCCAGCGAGAGTAACTTTTGTTGAGTGCGATAAGTACCTGGGGTAAAAATGAGCTCCAGTTTTTAAAATCAGGGTTGGGGTTTGCTGTTCGCAACATAGTTTTAAAGACTGCGATTTTTCGCTCTACCACACCATTGCTTTGAGGATGATATTTAGTATGGATGTGAAGGGAAGCCCCCCATCCAAAAATGAGCTGTTCAATGCTTTTGCTGGTAAAGGGTGGTCCACCATCTGCTTGGACTTCAGTGGGAGTGCCCCAGGCAGCTGCTGTTTGCTTAAGAGCCACAGTGACAGAAGCAGCATTGGTTTTATTAAGAGGAACACAAAAGGTTTGTTGAGACCCCAGATCTACAGTAACTAAGGCTTTTGGAAAACGACGAGCACCTGGCAAGGGTCCTATTAAGTCAACTTGCCACGTACTACCTGGGGCAAAGTGTTCTGCAGCGTATGCAGAGAGCTCATATTGGGGACGATTCATAGTTTTTACCTGCACACACTGCAAGCAGGACTGAACAATGAGCTCGCACTGACTGCGGCTAACATCAGGCTTTTGGTTAGAAAAGCTAGATAACAGGCCGTACAATTTTGTGGGTGGTAAGTGTCCCCATTCTTCGTGGAGCCAGCGCAACAGCGGGTCTGTCTGTACGGCGGGATTTGCCATATGAACTTGGGAGACCTCTCTCATTCTTTGATCAAGACTGGAATGCAGGGGGTTAGAGTCTGGTCGATGGGAGGGACAGTGCGTAACGAACCAAGGGTGAGAGAATTTACGAATTAGGGCAAAAATTTGGTCCCACAATTTAACAAAAGCTGAGGGAGAGGCTTGCTCAATTAAAATGTCTAAACAAAATTGAGAATTGATACCTAAAACAACTTGCTTGTTGGCAGAGTGGGCATTAGCAACATGTTGGGCAGCTAAAAGAACACCCTGCACCTCGCATTCTTGTGCAGAGCAGGAGGGGGGCAGCAACTGCACATTAAAGTGATTACATATGGAACAAAGAACTCCTGCCCTAGGGGATGGTGAGGTGCCCCCGTCAGACACAACCCAGGGATCATATTTTACTTCAATGCATAACGGTTGGTGAAGAGGGGGGGCTAAGATGTTATCGCTGGGAGTTAGGGTCCATGCCAGCCAAGCTACCTCAACCTGGAAACATAGAAGCTACCAGGTGCGAGTAGTGCCATGAAACTCGGGTGGAGGGGTACTTGTAAGTCATGGGATTAAATGAACACATGGTCCAGACAGGGTACCTGGGATAGGGAGTTGGGACCAGTGACGTGCACTGGATGCAGCCAGTAGCATTTTTCCCGCTAGACCATAGTGGTACTGGGGTTCAGACAGGCGATGGGCCCAATTGTAAATAGCATTACCATGTTGCAGTACAGTGAACCCTACATGGTGTTTTGTAATAAACAAATTAATGTTATGGGGTTCTTGGGAATTAAAACGGGCGAGGTGGGGGTTAGAGGCGAACCAGCCAGCTAGTTTCTCTAAGCTTTGTTGTGCTGATGCGTTCCATACTTCTCAGGAGCGTTTAGAAGAGAGAGAGCTTTGTAGGATTTCTAGGTTAAAAATTAGCTGTGCCGGGATATATTGGCGGTGATAATTAAGGAGACCTAATAGCTGCTGAAGCTCTCGTTTATTTTGTGGAGGGGCTTCTGTCCAAGGGTCTAATACACTGGCTGGGGCTTGGGTGTGAGTGGTGGGAGTGAATTGGAGTCCCAAGAATGAGAATTGCTGGCTGGCCTTTGTTTTGTTAATTTGCCACCCATCTGCTTCTAATGCATCAATTATCATTTGGGTGGTACTTTGAACTGCTTGTGGATTGGGCCCACAAATGACAATGTCATCTACATAGGTTAGCACATACACATCCTGTAGGGGTTTTACCTTTTGTAATGTGATATTGAGATGGGACGATGCAAGTGCAGGAGAATTACAGAATCCCTGTGGGCAAACTTTCCATTTATATTGGACGCCCTTAAAAGCAAAGTTTAAGATTCCTTGTGTGTCCTGGAGTGGGATTTGGTAAAACATATCCTTTAAATCAAGAGTACATGCCCACTGATTACTTGCATCGCTTAGTTGCCGCTGTATTTCGGGAATGGTGGCAGAGCTTGAAAATGCGATAGGCTTTACACGGCTGTTAGCTTGTCTGTAATCAATGACAAGGCGATATTTAGAGGGATCGCCGGGCTTGGGAATACCCCAACCTGCAGACAGAAAGGTGGATGCAGTGACCCTTTCTACTTTTTTTTCTTCTAGAAGCTGAGTGAGCAAAGCTTCAATAAGGGGAAGCCCTTCGCATTTTGTGGGAATAGGGGAAAATTTCCATGGCTGGGAGTTAACTACTTCGGGGGTATAGGGGGAATGATCGCCTACGGTTATAGGGAGGGCTTGCAGAATTTGATCATGCAGTTTAAATTTTTTAATATCTGAGACACCTAGCAGGTTTTTTGATCCCAACAAGGCTTTTATTTTTCTTAGGTATTTTCCGTGGGCAATTTTAACCCAAACCACGGGTTTTTCTTGTACTGCATTGAGACCTTGAACAAACATAAAGGAGCCAGTAGGACAGTGGGGAACGTTGGGCTCAATAACACTAACTTGAGCTCCAGTGTCTAATAAAAAGGAAGTGGGGGGTGTCACCGTTAACTAACAGGGTGGCGTATGGGCGTTCATCGGTGGGATCTTTAATTTGGGCCGGGCAGCATCCGGCCCCTATTCATTTTTTGTCCTAATTTTTCCAGCCTAGCTGTTCGGCTACATTTTGCTGCTCTTGGTTTGACATTTTATGCAGGGCTTCTTTGGGGATCCCTTTGTTAAGAAGGAAGCCGAATAGTGCCCGTTCAGCTTTAGTTCTCTCAGGAATTTTTGGGGATTAAACTGACTTTTTGGAGGGTTTTTTGGTGGTGAATCAACTGGGAGAACAACAGGCAGGGGTGACAGTAACAACTTAATTCTACTAACCACTTCAAATAACATTAAGATGGGTCTGCGAACGGCCGCATGCAAGTGCAGCATGGCACCGGTGTCAGCTCCAGGGGCAGCTTCTAATGCCAAATTAACCACCTCTGCTGAGACAGGAATTTGGGTGGGATCAGTAACATGCATAAAGGGTGTGGTCACCAATTGCTGTTGAATAGTTAAATTAAGTGGATTTTGTATTGGATCCCACAGGGCTATGGAAGCTCCTGCAATTGCCCATATTAGATCGTGTGGAGTAACTAAAGTTCCCGGAGGGATATATAATCCTTTAAAACTGCCTTTCATTGCTAAAATGGCAGCTGCCGGGGTGGTAAGTGGCCAAATGCAATTATTTAATAAAGTGTGACCCGGGAAGCCTCATGCCCAATTGGCCGTTTTGGCTAAGGTGCCGGCCTCCTCGCGGTCCACCAATTCTGCTCCGTGTTCTAAGGCTAGCCACCCGACCCAAACCATGGGTGCCTTGTCGGCTTTTCGTTGCGTTTCCTTTAAAAACTCTTTAAGTTCAGCCTTAGTACGTGTTCGCAGTTCAGTAACCTGCGTGGTGTTGCCTGTTTGTGCGTCTATTTTAGTTTTAGTTATTGCAATAGGCAAAGCTTCTGCTACGGTTTCAGATTCTGCAAATTCTGGGGCTGTTGGCAGAGCTGGATACAGAGGAGTTTTAGGAGCTTCATATGGGGGTGGCAAAATTTTCCGAGAGGGACTTGGGGGGCTGGTAATGATGGGCTCTACCTTTTCTGTCTTCTTCTCATTATTACCTTTAGGAGAGCCTGGGGCTGCCTGTTTAGCTGCAAACATTGTGCCTCCATGGAGGACAGAACACAGATCGAGGCCCTTGCATATCATGCTAAACAGGACGGTGGAAACATCCTCAGATTTATATTCATCGGGTCGCAATTTTTTGGTTTTCTTAATCAAATTTAATTCTTTTATCATTTGGCATAATGATCAGCAGGTATTACCCGAGGTGGGGGAATTAATTTGGAAACGGTGCCTCCAGATTTTCTAACAATGTGGCTACATTCTCTCCAAAGTTGAGAGGGATCTGCAGAACCGAGGTTTTCCACAGTCTCCGTGCACTGAGGCTGCAGGGAACAATCGGCTGGCTGAGGAACAATCGGCTGGGTGGCACCGAAGGAGGCATCCCATATCTGCCAGGGTTAATGGTACAGCATAACCTTTTAGGGTTTTGCCCAAGCCAAGAGAACAGATCCATTCTATTTTTGGATTAGTTGAATTTTGGCTAGTAAGAAGGTGAAACTGCAAATGTTGGAACTGTTCAGTTTCATTATCTGCGCGATCTGCAGTGTGCCACGGGCATGGCCCAACCTCCGTGCATCCTGTTCGTGACGCCATGTAGACTGCCACGTACTTTTAGGGGCAAAAGAAAAATGCAGAGCTGTTATTTACCAGGCTGCACGTAGCAATAGACTGTATAGGTAAGGGATGCAAGGAGGGTCTGGGTCACGATGCAAACTGCAGGCACGCACACAACTAAAATTAATTAATTAAAAGTTTTATTGGGGATAGTTACAAGGGGTAGGGGAGCAGCGTATGATTAGCTAATAGGGTTAATGGAACTTAAAACATACAATGGCTAAAGTATTTACTATCAAACAATATTTATAAACAAAGATGCAGTAAACAATATTTATAAACGCGGATGCAGCATTTAGTAATAACCAATACTTACGAATACAAACCAACTCATAACGACCGGCAAACGCAGAAACTCTGCTTAAAACACGTGAGCTGAGAGAGGCTTCGAGGTGATCAGGCTCGGTTACGGGTGTGTACAAGCTACACAGGATTCGTTTTTCTTTCTCCTCTTCTGCCTGCACATGGCAGACCAGCCTAAAATACCCACTATGACATCATAGAAGTGTCATAGGGGACGGGGCCAAAAAACTGTATGTGTTCGTTTTTGATTGGTACAAGCAAAGTTTACACCAAGTAGGGGAGCAGGTGCCTGAAAGTCTGGCTTCGCCCCCAAAAGGTGAGGAAATGCATATAGTTCAGAATGCCTTTAACACTGACTGACAAAGGAAGAGGCCAGGGCAATACCGGTATGGGCAAGTCTTTTAGGATGCAGACAGGAACTTATCTTAACACCCACAGGAAGCAGTAGAGAGGGAAGAAGCAGAGCTAAATGGGGAACAGCCAGCCATTTCATAGCTTTCCCCCTAAGTTCATCCCTAGCTCTTTCCTGCCACAAGTCAGACCCCAGGTTCTACAAAGCAGCCTGTGGTTCTCTCACTGCCCTGCTGTGATTGAGGGAAGAAATGAGCCCTTGGCTCCCCGCCCTTGAACAGTGCTTGGGAATCCTCTAAGAGCAGTCAGTTTACGTTTTTTATGCATATTTATAAGCTCATCATATTGCAGTGTCTTGGAAGAAACTGCACAATCCTTGGCAGCTCTGTGTTTGGAGGAACATTAATTCCCACATGGATTTCTGACAGGCAATCCTCAGGATCTTGTGTTAATTTAGACGGAATAAACTGGCCCAGGGAGGCAGTGTTAACATGAACCTATCACTGTACAACACCAAGGACATGTCTACACTTGCAAAGTTACAGCACCAGCAGTTACAGCGCCATTCAGAGAGCACTGATGGAAAATCGCTGTTGTGTGTTCACACTGCCAGCTGCCTGCACAATAGTGTGTTCACACTTGCAGCGCTACTCGGAGTGGTGCACTCTGGGCATCTATCCCACAGAACATCTCTTCCTCTCCTGCTGCTAAGAGTTGTGGGAAGGCAGAAGGAGTCGTGGGGTACCCAGGGTCCTGTCCCAATGACCCATGATGCATTGCTTCGCATCCCAGCAACCCCTGTGCTTCCATCTGCTTTGGCGCCATCTTTCAACAGTTTGTGTACTGCGCGCCCTGCCTCTTCAGGCTGCAGGAATGGATCCCGAGCTGTTGACCAGAATGCTGCTCGCACTGACCAACACATCATGAGGGGCAGTGGAGTTATTCCTTAAACTACAAAGGCAAAAGGAGTGCAAATTGATCTCAACACGCATACTAGCTATGGCACGAGAATGCTTGTGGCATTCACTGAGGTGTTGACCACAGTAGAACGCCACTTTTGAGCTCAGGAAACAAGCACTGAGTGGTGCGATCACATCGTGATGCATGTCTGGAATGACAAGCGGTGGCTACAGAACTTTCAGATGAGAAAAGCCACATTCATGGGACTGTGTGATGAGCTCGCTCCAGCCCTGAGGTGCAAGGATGCGAGAATGAGAGCTGCCCTGTCTCTGGAGAAGTGTGTGGCGATTGCACTGGCTATTCCAGACTGCTACCGATCAGTCGCTAACTAGTTTGGAGTGGGAAAGTCCACCACTGGAGTCGTGTTGATGGAAGTGTGCCAGGCCGTTAATCACATCCTGCTTTGAAAGACCCTGACTCTGGACAACATGCATGAAATTGTGGATGGCTTTGCACAAATGAGCTTTCCTAACTGCAGAGGGGCAATAGATGGCACACACATTCCAATTCTGGCACCAGACCACCTAGCCACCGAGTACATTAATCGCAAGGGATATTTCTTAATGGTTCTCATTATGGGCAATTCACAGACATTAACGCAGGCTGGTCTGGAAAGGTGCATGATGCACGCATCTTTTGGAACACTAGAAGCTGCAAGCAGGGACTTTCTTCCTGGACCAGAAGATCACCGTAGGGGAAGTCGAAATGCCCACTGTGATCCTGGGAGACCCCACCTACCCCTTAATGCTGTGACTCATGAAGCCATTCATGGGGCAACTTGACAGCAGCAAGGAGCGGTTCGACAACAGGCTGAGCAAGTGCAGAATGACTGTAGAGTATGCATTTGGCCATTTAAAAGTCCACTGGTGATGCCTGTATGGGAGGCTGGACATGGCCGATGACAATATTCCTACGCTTATAGCTGTGTGCTGTACGTTCCATAATATTTGTGAAGGGAAGGGTGAAAGCTTCACTCAGGGCTGGACCATAGAGGCTCAGCGCCTGGAGGCTGAGTTTGAACAGCCAGAGACCAGGGCTATTAGAGGGACACAGCACAGGCCCTTAAGGATCAGGAATGTTTTGAGGCAGCAATTTGAAGCTGAAAGGCACTAATATTTGTTGCCATGCTCGGAATTGCAGTGCTTGTAATGCTAGGAGGTAATTGGTGCACATGATGCAAGAAGGGGCCTGAACATAATTGTATGTTGCTTTGCAGTGTTCTTTTTGCATTCACTTAATAGAATAAAGATTGATTTCAAACAAACACAATTCTTTTATTGAAAGACAACAACCAGAGGAGAGAGTCAAATGAAAAAAATCATCAGCATGGAGGGGGATGGGGGATGGAAGATCTCAAGAAGAGGAGGGGTCCCGGGACAGCTACAGATGTGTGTATGTCCAGGGATCATACTAACCTTCTTTGGGGTACGATGCAGTGGGTGATGTACTTCAGCCTAGCCAAACTGCAGAGGGATAGGTGTCGAGTGCAGTGGGTATTGGGAGTCCAAACTTCTGGACTGTGATGGGGGAGGAGTGGAATGCTGCGGGTAGAGAGTGGAGCCAGGACTTTGGTACGAGTGTGTTGGCGTGGTGGGGGAAGGCACACACACAATTACTTTATTACTCCCGCAGCTCCTTTTTGGGTCAGGACCCCTACATTTACAACACTGTGACATTTCAGATTTAAATAGCTGAAATCATGAAATGTATTATTTTTAAATGTGCTGACAGTGAAATTGACCAAAATGGACCCTGAATTTGGTATGGCCCTAGTTATAAGCAGAGCTGGCCCTAGACCAAGTGGCACCCCCCTCCATTTGTTAAACTTTTGAATGGAGAGCTTGAGTGATTGTTGGGCTGGTTGTGTTAGGGAGCTGACACCTGGAAAGTAGAGGCAAGACCCACAGTGCTGGAGACAGGTTATGACAAGGTGACTCTCAGTCCTGGGTGCCTTGAGAAGTGTCACTGAGAGCATGCTGCACACTCATGCTGCTGCAGCCTCAGAGACATTGTCTCCCTCCCCGTACACCTTCCAATGGAGGGAAGAATCTGATCCTCCCTGGCTTGCGGATAACCAGCCTTCAGTAACACAGCTTTGTACCCAATGGAATGCTGTGGTGTGCTGTACCTGTCATGCAAGATACTCAAATTCAGAAGAGATGCAGCATAGCTGTTAGCACTGTCTTGTGCTGATGAATTGGCATTACTATTTCTTAATCCCTTTCAGAGTGAGCTCTGAATGTGCTAACACCTCCTCTCCCCACATAGGAGCATGGCTCAGGGGAATTCCCAGGGATTGGGTTCCTCCACCACAAGCCAGGGAGTGGAGTTGAGATGCTCCATGGATGCTGTGGAGGGCTGTAGTGAGAGAAGGGACTGAACCAATGTAATGCATGTGTCTCAGAAGGAGGGGGGCTAATCTTCTGTGAATGGAGACTTTGTGGAGCAGCCAGAGAGGCATTAAACTAACAGTGAAAAGGAGGGTGCTAAGGTGTGAGGTTCACACTCAAAGTGTCATGAGTATGTTGAAGGGAGGTGGTAAAGAATGAAGTGAAGAAATGGAATTGTTTTCACACTAATGCTAAGAGTGTGGGTAATCAGCAAGAGGAAGTGGAAACTCTCACCGATGAGAGGAAATTTAACATTGCTGAGACTTGGTGGGACAATTCATGTGACTAGAATGATAAAATTGCTGGTTACAACCCATTTAGGGAGGACAGAGTGGGTGAAAGGGGGGAGGGTGTCACTTGACACTATCGCCACTATTACCTGTCTTAGAGGCGTTAGTAATTCAGAACTGCAAGCTCTTGAATACCTGTGGATCAATGTACTAGCTAACAAAGCCCAGAGGGAAACTGATGGCAGTCAGTTACAGACCACTGAACCAGACAACAGGCTGAGTTGCTTCTTAAGCACCTGTTTGTAATGTTTAGAAAGAAAACTGTATTATCCTTGGGGACTTTAATTGATGAGACATACACAGGAGGGCTCATGCTGCCAAGTAGTAAAATGTCACTGGAGTTTCTAAAAATTATAGATAATTTTCTAACTCAAAAGATATTGCACCCAAAAGGAGGGAACTGTTTTGGACTTCATTATGATGGCTAAAGATGAATTGATCACTGGACTGGAAGTTGGTGGTTCCTAGATACTGATGATCATTACCTGATTACATTAATTATATAGAGAGAACAGACCCAACCAGTAATATTTATACTTGATGATTCAAAAGGGTTCATTTTCCAAAGGTGAGAAACATTGCAAATGACATTGCTTGGAGGGGAAAAAAAATAGATAAGAGACATGTGAATGAAAATTGGGAGTTTAGTAAGTTTGTTAGAAGGACAGAAGGACACATTCTCTAATCAAGAGTGAGGACAACTTTGGCTAAAACCCATCCTGGGTAAGTGGGGAAGCCAACTGCATTTCTTGCACACCCACTACTGGGAGGGAGGATAGGGAATAGCAATATGGGGCAAACACATCATATGGCTTCCAGCACAGCACAGAGATGCCCCTGGATCAATGTGACTGGGGACCAATTTTCTACAGGTCATCAGGCCTTGTGCAGTGCCCAGGTAATAGTAACTATTAGACACTGACTCCTGTCATGTGACAAGGGTATTTGCCTTTGTAGACTTGATCCAGATCATGTGATAGTCCATGATACAGACATTCCAGGAAACATGTACATATGCAGGAGACCAAACTAGCGGATCTGGTGATTCCTTCTGGCATTACACTGCAAGACTCTATGCACACTATGTCCATAAGACCCTATTTTCATTTGCTTACAACTGTCAAGTTTTAACTGAAATTCTCCAGGATTGGCATCTGCATCTGGTTTTTTGCTGTTTAATATTTTAGCCAAAATGGTTCAGCTGTTACCAAGACTGAAGTCATAGCCATGTTAAAAAAATTCCGGTGACTTTTTATTTGAAAACCTCTAGTAACCCCTTGTTTTGGGCCAGGGACTTGAAATTTGGCAGGGGAGCGGTCTTTGCGTCAGGCACATTCTAACCCCATAATATAAGGCCAAGTTAAAAACCTTTGAAAAATAGCAGTTTGCACATGCCTGATAGAGACTTAAGAGAATTTAGCTGCTAAACTCTAAGAAGATTCCATATGCTTGGAGCAGGACTTCGCCTGCAACTGGACATCTGGGTTATTGTGTGCTCCACTGTGTCCATGCACCAGAAGTGAGAACAGGGGGTTTGTCTCTTCTGTGCTCTCACTGACCGCACTTGATGGGCCCCAACAGTGTGGAGGAGAAAGCTGCCCACGACTAATGCAGAGGGGACAAGAGAAAGTCTACAGGAGGAAAAGTGAGGGAGAGTAGACTGGGACAAAGATCCTTAAGGAAAGGAGAGAGTGGAAACTGGGACTGGAGGCTGACGAGTGAGGGGGAACTCTAGGGCTGTTTGGGCAAGTAGGCTGTGGGGGTGAGAAGAAAGAGGAGAGGGTGATGGGAGGCAGAAGATCTGATGAGGAGTTAGGATGCAGGGGGAAAAACTGGAAATGGCTGAGCACAGAGACTGGGACAAAAAGTCTTGGGTGTGGGGAATACGGGGAGGGGGGAACAGAATGATCAGATAAGGAGATGGGATAGGGTGCTGGAACTGACTGGGTAAGGAACCTGGGAGTGTGGGAAGAAGTTCCATCCTGTGCACTTATCAAGTCAGAAGTCCTGTGGAAAATATAGTCAGTGATTTGTAATTAGACCATATCACAACGCATACACACAAAGGAGCTAAATTACAGTTGCATAGAGACACAGTTCCAACTTTTGAGAATTTTACTTTGCAAACTTAATAATGTTCTTTTAATGTGTTTTTGTGTGTAACTATATATATTCAGCAAGCATTTTTCTGTGTTACAACTCCAACATTTGTTAACAACCTGTCATATATGTGCCTGTTATTTTTTTCTAAGGAGATTGGGGGCAGTGGTGTGTCTGTAAAAAAAGTGGACTCACAATAAGTATGCCCCCTCTGCCAATAGTCAGTCCACTCCTGTAGTGGAATCTTCTCCCAGCTCAGCCTTCTGGCCAGGGTGCATTTTAGTTCGGATGTGGACAAAAAGTCCAACAAATAATAATCCTACTCCTTATATCTGGTCTTTAGACCTTAACTCTGGGCCCCATATGCTCTACATCCCCTCGCTCAGAGCTTTCAGTCACCTTTATTCCCTACTCAGGGGCCTCACACCACCTTCCCCACTGGCAGGTAAAGAAACTTAGGCCCTCCCATTACACTGCGTTCCAGTCCACAGACCCTATAACAGCACATAAAGTCTGTTAAATCAGACTCCTTGCTATTGCCTCCATTGCCTCCTTTCTTCAGGTCTCTTCCCCAGCCCTGTTTTTGGGCTCTTTGTACCAAACAGCACCTTCCCTGGTTTGTCCCCAGATATCTGGTTCCTGCCCTTGTGTCAGGATCAGCCACAGCAGCTTGCTCAAATCTTGTATCTTGTGGCTATCTTCTTTCCTCCCCCTAGATTTTCTCCTCACCCTTCAGGAACCTTCCTGTTCCCCACAGGTCACATTACTACCAAGAGATTAACTAGAGTTCTTCCCTCTCCCTACAGCACCTTTCTTCTTCTTGGGTTTTGTGGCATGGCAGATTCACTAGGACCACCATTAGATTTCAAAGATTAGTTATGGCTGAAAGTCTGTCATCTTTCTCAGTATTCTTAAAGAACTGCAGAATAGCTTGTTTAATTGGGTCCCATTTTCCTTGTATTCTGGAGAAGTATTGCAAAGAAAATGTTCAGTCTAAGGCTTCTGAGTTTTCCATATAAATACTTCCTTTCACTGGTACAGTGTTTAGAGTCTCATACGATATGATCTATCATTTCCTGGACTGTACATGTTTTGCATAGTCTATCCTTATGTTTATTAGAACGAGATTACTATTTATTCATAATGACCTGTTAAAATTCTGAATAAAGCCACTTTGATCTTCCTCTCAAGCCCTTGATTTATATCAACATTTTCAGCTATTGGGCATACTTCACAGAATTATTTCCCCTTCGATTTATGTACAGCACCCTTCTGCTCCAGACTTCCTCTCTGTATAGTGCCACCTAGCTCCACCCCAGCTAGGCTTCATTTTTTATTAGATTATTTGGTCCACTCTACAGGTGCAACCAGGTGTGTTAATTGGCTCTCAAGCCCACATTAACCATTTCATCACTTGTGGGTCAGTTAGAAACCCCTCAGAGTCCAATAAAGTTGATGAATCAAGAAATAACATACTTTAAATTTCATCATTATTGTATAACTTTGTGTTCATGCAAAGGAATCCTTCCAATGTTATCAATAACCTCAAAGTTGTTTCTCATATAGTTTTGCAATTCCAATTTTTAATCCAGAATATCAATAATTTCATTACAAATATATGTGCCAAATGTGTAACTAGCATAAAGTATCCTATCCCATAAGTTAAGGATAGTGTATTCAGGTCTCCATAAACAGGAAAGAAAAAACAAAACAAAAAACAAAAAACAAAACACAAAAAGATACAGTATTGGGCCGGGGAGGAGAAAATTGGGTCATGAGTTATTGAAAGGATTTTAAATAACCTGTTTGATTGGTACTGAAAACTGCAAAAATAAAAAAAAAATTTCCAAGAGAAAGTGTGTCATTATTCTTAGAAGGCAAGTTTTTTTTCCCTTAAATTGAGAGAAATGTTTTTCTAATCTGTCCCAGTTTAGTTCAGCTGTCAAACTAACAGGAGGGATTACTGCTGCACTTGAGAACTATGACTCAAAAAAGCCCAACGATTAAAGGCTGCGCAAGTTTTCTTAAGATCATGGGTCCATCAGAATCTTCCAAGAAAGAATGTGGAGGTCTAGCCAGCCATAGGTGTTTGCTGCTATATGTTAGTTATGATGCCACTGAAGAAAACATGTTTGTGCAAGAAAAAGGAATTAAACATTTGCCTGAAAATAAAATATATTCAAACCAAAATAAATTTCATCTACAGAATGGCTTTAAAGTTCATATCTGGTCAAATCCAGCATGAAGAAGAGCAGATGGCGTGCCAGCACCAGAAACAGCATCATCAATATTTTGGGATTAAGCTAGCCTCTCTGCAACCATCCAATGCACAGGGATTATCAGCTTTCAAGATTTTTTTTTCCTCCGGGTGCTTTAATATCACATAGTTTCAGAGTGGCTATACATGACAGATGATGCTTCTATCCTCCTCAGGTTTCTTACTATAATGCTATTGGGGTGGGGGGGAAACAAGCAAGCGATGAAGATGCCTTGCATTTTCAACATCATCTTTCTCAAAAGCCTGGGAAGATGGGCAGTCATGGGGAGGAAAGAAACACTACTATATTACATTGGGAGAGACAACACAAAGCCACGATAGAATGGCACAACATTTCTGTCTCAATGTCTTAAGTGACATTTGATCTATCTTCAGCAATATGAGGAAACAAAGAAAAGAAAAACATGATAAACTTTCTCAAAATAATAAGATCAATGTGGCAACTCAAACCTCACAAAAAATCTAACCTATAAGATCAGATCACTCAACAGTCATGGCAAAATCCCCAATGTCACTGATCAAGTAAGAAATTGTTACTGTTGTGAGCAGCAGAGTTTATAGATATTGTCATTAAAACCAAGCTGTTTATGTTATCGAGTTGTTTTTCTGAGAGAGAAAAGAAAATTAAAAAGGAGGGATGGGGAAGAAAAGACTTGGAGTGGTTGTGTTTCATTAAAAGCACATAGCATGCCATATATACTATTTTCATTAATTGCCAGCTAATGCCAATAATTTTTGTTAAAATTAAAAAAAACAACTAAAAATACCCACAAAGAAGAGGAATATTTAAACTAATTGGTGGCAATTATAGCAGTCAGGCATTTTCACGCCCACATTGCTGTTTCTCCCCATTAATGTTCATTTGCCACCCAGACAATAGCAAGCGAGGTATCATGCCATCTATCATTTCCAGAATGATGTAAGTGGGTGGCAAGGTGCCTCTCTCCCCCTACGATGTGGTGGAATACAGAAAAAAATCCCTGTCACTCTGGTGTGCTTTAAACTATATGCCTGATAATCATGCCTCCTACCATCCCTCCTTGTTGCAGCCTCTACTCTTTCATCAATAGAGCTGCAAGGCGTGTCATATCCTTGTGCTCATTCCCTTTCCTGGTTGATGAATGGCTGTGTCTCACCACTGAATCTGCACAACTGCATAAAAGGTCCAGTGGAAGAAACGGATTCACTCTGCATCTGTAAATATTTAGAGTACAATCATGCCCAGAGGCCCCTGGATCAGGATCTACCCCCCCTTTTATGTTGGGGAGTAGTACACATACAAAGATTGATATGATCCCTGGCCAGCTCATCTCCCAATCAGACTAGAGAGATGCAAGAATTCCAACCCGAGGTCCCAATGCTGCACCCCCAATTTGTGTGAATAAGAATCCTCAATGGCCTCATTTGAATACACTGTGGGATTTGGGCATTAATCTATTTACTAGGGAAGGAAATTATTTTACCCTCACTAAATATCTCTGGAGCAAAATCCTTGATTCTGGCTGTGAGCATTTGGAGTATGTATGTCTATGCTACAGTCAGAGGTGTGACTGTAGAACATGTAGACATATCTGAGCTATTCGAACTAGCTAGATCAAAAGTAACAGCAGCAGCAAAGCCACAGTAGCGCAGGCTAGCCACTCACACACCTACCCAGTGTCCCAGGCAGTCCTGCACAACTCATGCTCTCATGGTTTCACAGCTATAGTTAGCTGAGTTAGTTAGATCAGAGTTAGCTTGGGTATGTCTAGATGTGCTGCAGTCACACCTCTGATTGCAGTGTAGACATACCCATGGTGTGACTGATGGGAGGGGTGTGTGCCCCCTTGATCCTGAAGCTACTCTGGGTTAACCTGGTTCTCAAGCAAAGGCTGTTCTAACTTGGCAACAGCCGCCAGTAATCCAAAAGAGTCAGTATAGTAGCTAGAGATCTAGTGATGCAAGGGTACTGCAGCCCTACCAACTTTCCCCCAGCCACACCCACACCTCACTGACCAGAGTCAGGGAGATGGTGTATGAGCAGTTATGGTAGCTCTACATCACATGAGGATCCTGCAGTGGCAGGGCAAACCACGAATAGGACAACTTTTTGCTAGCAGAGAAGTACACAGCTGCCCTGTCAATCAAGAAAGCATTTTTTGAGCACATTACCATAGAACTTCAAGAAACGTTGTGTGGGTAATTTGTATGTGTTGTGAGCAAAGTTAGAGGCATTTGAAAATCAGGGTTTCTACATGAGCTGCTAGTTTCAACTTAATCAACTCTGGTGACTGCAACATCTTGCAGTGTGGGATATGTAGGGGATACAAGCCACATTTGACATCTAAATATCTGTTAACTTTTCACACAAGAAGCAGAGTGTCTCAGTGGGCATCTTCTCATTTTTATAAACAACCATACTTTTCCCCTTTACATCGCAGGGATACCAAATGAACATTCTTCTTATCAGATATATTTCCCCAGAAAGTAACAGATTACTGGAGATGTGGAATTGTTCAGGAAACAGTTGATAGAAAAAATGTTTGTATTTTTCTGCCTTTCTCTAATAGAGAAGTACATCTGGCTACCCTATTGCTTCCACAATGTCTAAAAGAAGCTTTATTTTTTCAGGGATGAGACAAATTCACATGGTTTTCACACTGCTGCAAATTCTATGTGCCCTGTTAGGAGGCTGATTTAGCAAAGACTTGCCCTGTGCAAAATTCTACTATAGGGCAATGCTGCTACAGGTCAGCAACAATAGAGATTTCAACTCTTGGTACACCCACAGTACCCTTCTGGCTGCCCAGCATGAGGTTCAATAAGCAAAGGTATCAGCCAATAACAAAAGGAAAAAATGCTTCTATTTATTATGCTCCAGAGACACCCAGAATGTACTTCTGTAACACTTTACAGTTCATTCAAGTTTAGCTACACACAGCATTGTATCCAGTTCAAAGTGTGCATATATAATGAAAGAGTTACCCCTTCAAGATACTCACGTACTTATCCCTATGTTCATAACACCTTACATCAGTCAATACTACAAATCTGGTAGGCACATGGCGGGCTATTGTGCAGGCACGGTTGGTTGGTACCATTAAATGCCGATGTAAGTGGGAAAATGAAGCCATCTGCACTGCACAACAACAAGAAGTTTTGTCCTACCAAACCCAGGACCTGTACTGCTTGTTCTCAAGTACCATCTTCTGCCTTCTTATCTAGTGAATATAGGTGACTTCAATCCAAGTTACATATGATGGAGGACTTATGCTGCCAATACTAAAACATCCTCAGCAGTCTTAACAATTATAGATGGCATTTTCCTAATTCAAGAAGTGTTTCATCCAATGAGCAGGGTGGTGGGAGGGTGATAAAGAGGAAGTGATCACAGAACTAAAAGTCAGGCCTGGTCTACACTGGGGAGGAGAGGGGGAGAAATCGACCTAAGATACACAACTTCAGCTATGAGAATAGCGTAGCTGAAGTCGACGTATCTTAGTTCGACTTACCTCGTGTCCTCATAGCACAGGGTCGATTGCAGTGGCTTCCCCATCTACTTTGCTTCTGCCTCTGGCTGAACTGGAGTTCAGTAGTCTATGGGAGAGTGATTGGGGATCGATTTATCACATCTACACTACACACGATAAATCGATCCCCTATAGATAGATCGCTACCCGCCAATCTGGCGGGTAGCATAGATGTACCCTCAGTGATTATGACGAATATATTTGTAATGTACAAACAGAACAAAGTATAAACCCATAATCTATATCTTTGGTGCTTTAAAAGAATCAATTTCACAAAGCTGAAAACAACAATTATGAGCAAAATCAGCTGAGAGAAAAAAAATTAAACAAAAAAATGTGAATAATAATTGGGAACTCTAAGAACAGTTTACTAAAAGCCCCAAAAGTCAAAGTCACACAGTTGAGAAAGAAGACTAGCTTGGTTAAAACCAACCTGGCTTAGAGGGGAACTGAAAGCAATTATAATGTATATGTAAACAAATGGAAAACAGGAAAAGTTGATAGCAATGAATATAAATTAGAAAATAGAAATTGTAGAAAATTGATAAGGAAATAAAGAGGACACAAGAAAAAAATCTATGTCCAGCAGAGGTAGGGACAATAAGAAGGAATTTTTTAAAGTATAATAGGAATCTTAACAATAGCATTAGCTTATTATTAGATGGAAATGGTAGAATTGTCAATAATAATGCAGAACAAGGCAGAATAAGTATTTCTTTTTTCTCTTTGTGAAAAGGACAGATGATGTATTCATATCTGATGATGAAATAATTTCCAATCCAATAGTAACTCAGAAGGATATTAAACAGCAAGTACGAAAGTCAGACTTAAAAAAAACAACAACAAAAAAAAAAACAGCTTGGGATAACTTGCATCCAAGAGTTTTAAAAGAATGGGCCCAGGAGCTCTCTAAACTATTAACATTGATTTTCAATCAGTCTTGGAACACTGTGGAAGTTCCAGAGAACTGAAAGAAAGCTAATTTTGTTCTAATATTTTAAAAGGGTAAATAGGATGCATTGGGTAATTATATGCCTGTGAGCTTGACATTGATCCTGGGCAAAATAATGAAACTGCTGATCAGCCATTGCAACATTAAATGGCTGAAAATTAGCAAACTGGCAATTTAACATTCTTATCAATGACCAAGATGAAAATATAAAATCATTACTGATCATGGGATAATCTAGGCACAAGCAAACAATATGCTTTTTAATTCGACCAAATGTAAAATGTAACACATCTAGGAACAAGGAATGCAGGCCATACTTATCAGATGTGGGACTTTATACTGAGAAGTGGTGACTCTGAAAGAGACTGGGGGCCAGGATGGATAATCAGCTCCACCTGAGCTCTAATGTGACTCTGTGACCAAAAAGACTAATGTGATTGTTGCATGCCCAAACAAGTGGGAGTAGAGAGGTGATCTTACCTCTATATTTGCCACCAGTGTGACCACTACTGGAATACAATGTCCAGTTCTGATGTCCACAATTCAAGAAGGATGTTGACAAAGTAGAGACGGGCCACAGGAATGGTGAAAGGATTGGAAAACATGCCTTATAGTGAAAGGTTTAAGCGGTTCGATATATTTATCTTATCAAAGAGAAAGTTAAGGAGTGACTTGAGCACAGTCTGTAAGTACTTACATGGGAAACAGAAATTTCATAACAGAAGTGTCTTCAGTCTAGCACACAAAGGCACAACAAGGTCCATTGGCTAGAAGCTGAGAGTAGACAAATTCAGACTAGAAATAAAGCATTTTCTTTTTATTTAAACAGTGAGGATAATTAACCATTGGAAAAACTTGCCAAGGATTGTGGTAGATTTTCATCTCTGGCCATTTTTAAATCAAGATTTGTCATTTTACTAAATGATATGCTATAGTTCGTGTAGCAGAGTGGGTCTCTGCTCCGGCCCGGAAGGGGTTAAAACAGCCCTGGATAAGGGCTGGGGCTGGAGAAAGCAGCCTTTTAGGCTGGGCTGATTGGGGAAATGGCAGCAGCTGGGGCCATGCCCCAAACTGAGCAACAGGCCCTTATATAAGGGCAGAGAAGCCAGGAGCCCAGACAGTCTCTCTCTGTGTTCAGAGAGAGAAGGGCCTGGCTGCAGGCAGGGCCGTCCTTAGGCATAGGCAGAATAGGCAGCCGCGTAGGGCCTCACTCTGCCTGGGGGCACCACTCTGCAGGCAGCCCAGACAGTGGAGAAGCAGGGCTGCTGGGTCCTAGAGAGAGCCGAATGCAGCACAGTCTGAGGAATGGGATTGGCTGCTGGGATCTCTGGGAAGGGGTGGGGGTAGGGTTGGGGAAGGAGCTCACCTGTGAGTGTGACTCTTTCCCCCCCGCTGAGGTCAGGTGAGGCAGGTTCTGTGGCTCTGGAACCAGTATCCTTTGTTGTCCCCCATAACATCCATTCTTCTCCCACCTGCCCCACGGAGCACCCCCTCCTTTCTCCCTCCTCCCCAGGAGCACCCCTCTCTCTCTCCTCCCTCCCCTCCATCAGGGCTGGGTTGGGTGAGGTGCTGGGGGACAGGTGGGGGGAGGGGAGGCTGGCTGCCTGCTGAGGAATGAAAGTGAAAGTGACTCACTTCCTGGCAGGCAGCCAGGGTTGGAACATCACACAGGGCTTGGCTGGGGTTAGCCAGATGTGTGAAAAATCTGGATAGGGGATTGGGGTACAGTGATCAGATATCCTTATTTTATAGGGACAGTCCCAATTTTGGGGTCTTTTTCTTATATAGGCTCCTTTTACACACACACCCCCCCCATCCCAGTCCTGATTTTTCACACTTTCTGTCTGGTCACTCTAGGTGGGGGTAATTGGTGGCTATATAAGACAAAGCCTCAAATATCGGGACTGGCCCTATAAAATCAGGACATCTGGCTCTGGCCACCCTAGCTGGGGAGTGCCTCTCCCCCGGGCTGGCAGCTGCCAGCGATCCATCTCATCCAGGGGGAGCTGCACAGGGCAGGATGAGCTGCTGTGGCTCCATGGGTGCCCCGTCCCTGAGATCAGATGCTGTGCTAACTTCACCATGGTCCGTAAGGCTGGTGGTGGTGCCCATTGGCGTGTGATTGGACCTAAGGGTTTGCTGCTGCTGTTGCCACTCTGCACCCCAAGAGGTGGATTTTGGGGTCCTGCAGTTTTCCATCTATCTCCTCCTCTACTGCAGCTTTTGGATCAGCAGGCTGGGGGGTGAGCCAAGCATGAAAGCAGTACTGTGTTGCCATTTAGATTGTCATTTAACAACGTTGTTTGCCAAAAATTCTTGCTAGCAATCCTGAATCCAATTTCAATATTTTTTTAAAATCAATATCTTAGCCAAAAACAGAAAATTAAGTTGTTGACAATTATTAGTGGCAGGTTTGGTTTGAGGCAGGGAGTGGGCCAGTTTTCATCAGAGAAACAAAAAATGTTGACTGACTTTCCTATAGCCTGTTACTCCTGATAAGAGCCCTCCAACAACTGTAATATGCTCATCTCCTTACTAGTGTATAAAGCAGGGGTCGGCAACCTACGGCACACGTGTCAAAGGTGGCAGGTGAGCTGATTTTTGATGGTATGCAGCAGCAGGCTGAGCGGCTCAGCCCATCACTGCTCTGGGGTTCCGGCTGCTGCCCTATTGCCAGCTGGGATACCAGCCATCGGCCCCCACTAAGCACCTGCTGCTGGCCTGGGACCCCCAAGGAACCCCAGGCTGGCCAGTGGGCTGAGCAGGCCAGCTGAACCATTCAACCTGCTGTCAGCCGGGGTTCCATTCACTCAGCCGCAGCGGGGCTGAGGTGGGCTGGTGGCGGGCTGAGCAGGGCCGGTGGGGGGTGAGTGGCTCGTCTGCTGCCAGTCTGGGGTGCCAGCAGCACTCAGCCTACTGCTACTCCGGGTTCAGGCTGCTGGCCCCTTGCCAGTCAGGAGCTCAGTCTCCAGCCCCACTCTGCCTCCTGCAGCCTGGTGTGAGCAGAATCCCAGGATGGTAGCGGCTGAGAGGGGTTGGCGGCCGGATCCTGGCTGGCAGGAGTTGGTGGTCAGAACCCCAGACCAGCAGCGGGCTGAGCGGGCCTGGGATCCTTGTCTAGGGTTCCAGCCACCAGCCCGCTGCCGGTTTGGGGTTTCATTTACTCAGCTGGCAGTGGCCTGAGCAGGACCAGTGGCCAAGACCTCAGATAATAACAATAGTTTATTTATATAATATAGACATAGAGAGAAACCTTCAACAAACATTAAAATGTATTACTGGCATGAGAAACCTTAAATTACAGTGAACTTGGCACACTACTTCTGAAAGGTTGCCGACCCCTGGTATAGAGTGACCATATGTTGTACTAAGATTCTCCTGCTTTTTTTTTTCCCTGTGAGTCAGTATAACTTTTGCCAGCCCAGAAGCTGGGCAGTCAATGTTTTACATTTTCACAATGTTTTCTCCAACTTTCATAAAGTAAATACATAGTTAATATGAGTTTAAAAGGCCAGGGACACTTCTTTGAGAAGAATCTGTACAGCAGATCATGCCCATAGACGATCCAGAAAAGAAATTTGAACTTGAATTTTTTAATGTTGTGATGGATAAAGCAGTATCTGCTGTTGATGAAAGGTTTAATACCTTGCAAGTGCACCATGAACAGTTTGGATTTTTGTATGACATAACTAAATTCAACGAAATAGGAAAACAAGAGCAACTAATGACAAAGTGCAAGAACCTAGAGAGCCTCCTGAAGCATGGTGATAGTTTTGATTTAAATGGACTTGAACTGTACGGAGAATTGAGTACACTGTCATCAATGTTGCCACATGCAAAATCAGAGATGGACATTGTACAGTTTATTCATACCCGCAAACTTGTTGACATATATCCTAATGTGTACATTGCCACTCGTATTCTACTGGCAATTCCTGTAACAGTAGCATCAGGAGAACGGAGTTTCTCAAAACTAAAGCTCATTAAAAACTATATCCGCTATACAATGAGTCAGGAACGCTTAACTGGTCTTGGTATTCTTGCAATCGAACAAGACACGACTTTGTCTTTGTCATACGATGACATTATTACTGATTTTGCAGCCAAAAAAGCCAGAAAGATTGCTTTTAATTAAAAACAAATCTTTGTTTCAAAACCTCTTCATATAAATCTCCAATAAAATTTTGATAAATTAAAAAATATATTATTTGCATCATTCTGTCATATCAGAATTTTTCTATAGTGCTGCTTCTTTAGTGCTAGTCCATCAGCATTACAGTGTGCTTAATTAAGTTAACCTGGTTTTAATAACGTGAATGTGGCAAGTTTTCCAATACTGTAAGCTTATTTTTGTGTTGCTATGAGCAAATCAGGCACAGGGGCACCAGTTTAATAATCTCGCCTAGGGCACCATAAATCCTAAGGCCGGCCCTGGCTGCAGGGAACCAAATAAGGTACCTAGGGTGAAGCAGGGCTGGGGGAAAGGCAGAGGAGCTCCTGTCTGGAAAGCCCCAGGCTGCAGCCTAGCAGAAGGCTAAGAGGTACTGGGCATTGCAGGGTGTAACCCAGGGGTAGGCCAAGGCAGCAGGTCAAACCCCTTTGCCGATGATGAGAGGCTAATACTGCAGTCTGCCCAGGGCGTGGGCTAGCTAATGACTGGGCAGTTGCCAAGACACTGAGGCAAAGTGGGGATAGAGGGTGGGGGAGTTCCCAGGGAGGGGAAACACCTGAGGAAGAGGTTACTTCCAGGGGGCAGAACCCCACATAAAAGGGGCACCGGGGTCCAGGGAGGGACACGGGGCCAGTAGCTGAAAGGTGGATCACCGGCCTGCAGAGGGTGCTCCGAGTTGGAATTTGAGCTAATTCCCGAGGATGACCAGTAAGAGGTGCTGCAGGGGTGAGTCTGCCCAGTTACAGTCCAAAAGGAAATAATTCAGGGAAATCCTTTGGCCTATTATTCAGAGTGTCAAGTGGGGGGTGACAATAGTCCCTTCTGGTTTTACAATCTAAGTTATTAATACATAGAGACATCTCTTGTACTAGGTTCCCCATGCTGTAATCATTCTTACCCAACTTACTGTTAAAACTGCAGGGACAGGCAGTTGGAGCATCAGTAGCTGTCAGAAGTGGGGGGAAGTCTTAGGTGGGAGAAGCAACAGCTGATGGGACACATCCAAATGTTCCCTTCACTCTGATCTCACTGGGAAGGGTTTGCTCATAGTGGTGGGGACTGGCATGCCCCACCCTAGGTTTGCCAACTTTGGTTGGGCCATTCCTGAGGTTTCAGCACAGGAATATAATCTTTAAATAAAGATCATCTAATTCCTGGAGCCTCCAGGAGAATCCTGGAAGGTTGGTAACCCTACTTTGAAGATTACATGTGAAACAAAGAGAAACCAGACTGAGGGATACATAGTTCTAGTTTTGTTTTCCTCTCCTGGGTAACATCTGCTCTGTTCTACAGATTTGTTATCTATACTGCAGACTAAGGAGAAGAATTTTGAATCTTATGTGCACATAATTCCCAGGAATGCCTGTGGGAGGTACCATGTGCATAGGGAGAGCAAGCAAACCCCTCTCTCTGTAACATATATTGTTAAGGCAGCAAAATCATTCATAGTTTATAAAACGCAAATGATTTATCTGGAAGATCATGTTGAGTCTCAGCTGTTAGTGAAGACTGGACATATGAATAGGCTGTTAGCTGTAAAATTACTTAGAATCATATAAAATTACAACAGGTCTGACACTACCTAGTTTCTCCAGTCTTACGCCATTTCAAATCCATTGTGTTACTCTTATGTAAGAATGGTGTCATGTAATGGTGAATCAGTCTCTATTCTATCGCTTGTACCACAACCATCACCATGGTATCAAAGCACCTTCCAGAAGTGTAATGTATAGAATGCTATCTATAAAACCAAATTACTTCAGCCAATTTTAAACTGATTTTTTCACCTCCCTCAAAAAAATACACAAAGGCATTTTTCATAACTATTGTATTATCTTTGTATTATAGATGGATAATTGACTTAAAAGCAGAAATCACTTTGACCTCTATCAATGCAAAAAGTAAGAGCTATGAACAGATTCTCATTCACACCTCATTTACACATTTCAAGCTGCTTCACACTATGCTGCAGCATAAAGGGTCCTGGAAGGGGGAGTAAATTGCATTAAATAACTTTACACCTGATGTAAAGAGACACTAGCAGAAAAGGAGAATCTGGCACAACATTGTTCCCATTTTTAATTTAAAAAGAAAGAAGAAACAAAATTTCCTGCTGGTCTGAGACCTTGCTTTGCTGTTTCACCAAAGAATGGAACTTGTATAGCCACGTTATTAACACTCCTTATTAACAGGAGTTAATAATGGAAGCACTGACACTGTAGGAAATGGTATAGTTACAATTAAAAATAAATAGAGCACACTCAATAAAACGAAACCTTACATTGTTTAAACAGCCTTTAACAATAACCATTGGGCATCCATTCATTAAGATTGCTTAAAGTACCTGCATAAAAGAAAGGTAAAAAAGCAAAGGGTGAGTGAGGGGATGTTCAGAGATAAACTGAAGAAGAAAAGGGGGCCATGAATGTGAAAGAGATCACACTTCTATCTAAATATGTTAATAGATAAACATCAGAGAAATATCAGAGGGGTAGCTGTGTTAGTCTGGATCTGTAAAAGCAGCAAAGAATCCTGTGGCACCTACAAAATCTCCACCAAGCATTCTCAAAACTACAATACCCGCACGAGGAAATAAGGAAACAGATCAACAGAGCCAGACGTGTACCTAGAAGCCTCCTACTGCAAGACAAACCCAAGAAAGAAACCAACAGGACTCCACTGGCCATCACATACAGCCCCCAGCTAAAACCCCTCCAACGCATCATCAAGGATCTACAACCCATCCTGGACAATGATCCCACACTTTCACAGGCCTTGGGTGGCAGGCCAGTCCTTGCCCACAGACTACCTGCCAACCTGAAACATATTCTCACCAGTAACTGCACACCGCACCATAATAACTCTAGCTCAGGAACCAATCCATGCAACAAACCTCGATGCCAACTCTGCCCACATATCTACACCAGCGACACCATCACAGGACCTAACCAGATCAGCCACACCATCACTGGTTCATTCACCTGCACATCCACCAATGTAATATATACCATCATATGCCAGCAATGCCCCTCTGCTATGTACATCGGCCAAACTGGACAGTCTCTGCGGAAAAGGATAAATGGACACAAATCAGACATTAGGAATGGCAATATACAAAAACCTGTAGGAGAGCACTTCAACCTCCCTGGCCACACTATTGCAGACATTAAGGTGGCCATCCTGCAGCAAAAAAACTTCAGGACCAGACTTCAAAGAGAAACTGCTGAGCTTCAGTTCATCTGCAAATTTGACACCATCAGCTCAGGATTGAACAAAGACTGTGAATGGCTTGCCAACTACAGAACCAGTTTCTCCTCTCTTGGTTTTCACACCTCAACTGCTAGAACAGGGCCTCATCCTCCCTGATTGAACTGACCTCGTTATCTCTAGCTTGCTTGCTAGCATATATATACCTGCCCCTGGAAATTTCCATCACATGCATCTGAAGAAGTGGGTATTCACCCACGAAAGCTCATGCTCCAAAACGTCTGTTAGTCTATAAGGTGCCACAGGATTCTTTGCTGCTTTTATCAGAGAAATAGATTTTCTTCTGTTCCTTTCACAAAGGTGGAGCTTGCTTATCTGAGATCAGCTTGAGGCTGGTAAGAACACAGAGTTTAATACAAAAAAATCTCCCTAGGGTACACTGTATAGTTTGGCCAGACAGGCTTTAATGTAGTTCAGTGGAAATCTGTAAATATATAATATTCAAAAGCTGAGTGCAAGAAAATAGTTCTTCTTTACCAGTTTAACCTAATGGATCTACACTGCCTTATAAATATGTTATGTAACAGGCTTAGATACCAAGGTTTTGTAGCTTTATATTTTACTGGGTGATGTCATCTTGCTCTGTGTTAATAATGAAGCATCTGGGGTATCCATATGAATAAGGCAAGAGTATCTTTCTTTAAGGTCTAACTATATTGAGAACAATCAGCAAGCCAGCCTAACAACAACAACAACAAAAGTACATTCATCCCCTACAGGCTTCAGCAAATTTGTTTTCCGTTTCTATCTCTCATATTGCTTCTGTAGCAATCGCACATAAACCAGACCCAGCATTGGAGGCAAAACAACTGAGGGTATGTCTACTCTGCCAAAAAAAAAAAAAAAAAAAAGTATCTACTTTTAAGCAAGTCTTAGAGGCTGGGTCTGAAGCCTGGGCTCTGAACCCCAGCAATGCGGGAGGCAGGGTTTCACACAGCCCTTTCATATAGGTAATCCAGCTACTGTGGTTTGACATGGAGAACTGCTACTTCCCTTCTGCCAGGAAGTTTTACGGTGCTTTCTCACCAGACAGTGTGCAGGCTGGTTGGAGAATGCACACTGGCTCAGATTTCATCTTCTCCCCTTCCCCCAACCCCCAGTTCCCTGTCTTTTCTTCAGTAACGTTTTTTATTCTGATTGCTGTCTTGGGGGCTGACCTAAAGCCCACTGAAGACAATCGGAGTCTTTCTGTTGACTTCACTGGATTGTGGATCAGGTACTGTCCCTGGGACTGAGACTGTGTGGAGGAAAATTTTAAAATGCCATTTAAAAAATAAGGCCCTTCTCCCAAAGAGGTTATATTGTTAGTGGGTGGTGCTAGGGATCAGATCTATTGTGAAGATTATCAAAAGGGACCTAAGTGGGTGAAGGGGTGATACTGGAAGTGCTTGGCACCCTCCTGTGCCACTGAAGGCAATGCCAATGAAGGGTGCTCAGTGAATTGTAGAATGGACCCTGAGGTTCTCAACCATCATTGAAAATTGATCGGAGTTGGGTACTTAATTTCCTCAGAGTTAAGACCCTTTGAAAATCCCAGCCTATAGCTATAGCTCTTTATACACACACAATCCTGGCTGTACACTATGGGTTAATTTAGGGACAATGCAGGCTCCTTATCTTAGTGTAGGGACCCACAGTTGAACACAACCCAGCTCATTTCCCACAGTTGATTCAGCTAATGAATGTGGCCACCTGTTTGGCTGAAGACTCCTAGAGGCACATTCTTAAATCCTGCAGCAGGCCTGGGTCCCTTGCAACTTAATAGCATTCTATGACTGCAGTTATGTTTCTAATCCCACTGCCTGTTCTCCTTTCCTGATCTCCTCTCCTTGCTCCCAGTTTTTGATTCCTGCTCCTGCCCCTGCTCTGGCTGATACACTGGTTTGGGGGTTGGACTAGATGACCTCCTGAGGTCCCCTTCCAACCCTGATATTCTATGATTCTGATCCATGGTTCCTGATTCCTGGCCCCTGACTCTAGCTTGCTCCCTGGACTTGATAATTCTGCAATTTGGTTTCTGGTCCCTAGGTCTGGTCACTCTTGTTCCAATTATTAGGCCAACTTCCCCTCCTGACCATTACGTAAGGCGACACATAGCATAGTCCATAACATTTAAGATAGCTAAAGCCATCTGCTTTTTGCCCATATATCCTGTATATTGCTTCTATTTCAGAAGTTCTTAGTTTTTTTTTTCATAGTGTGAACCATTTTTTAAGCAAGCTTTCTATGCACCCTCCCATTAGGCAATCATAACTTCCCTGTGGTCACCTTTTAAAACAGAATTCACACTGTGTGTTGTACTCAAGAAGCTAAATGTAACAAAGAGGGGGAATACATGAAGCTACAATACAAAACAACATTTCACACCCAATAAAATAATTTAAAAACTGATAAGGCATTTCATACTTGCATAATACTCTACCAACATTCACTAATTAAGCCACAATTCCTGCCTGAGATAGATCTGCATTATAATTCGAGTCTTTCAGCTAAGTTAACACACTCACTATCAAAGATCAGATCAAAATTTGTGCATGTGTATGTGTGTGTCTGTGTGTGGGTGTATTCAACTGTCTGTACATCAAACAGAGATCAGCCATGAAAGTCATTTGTATGAAAAATACACTGCAAAACATATTTACACAACATAAGACAGGCTACACTTTTGCAGTCATGAACACCTGATGCAATATGCAGCCCGCACAAGTTTCCATCTAAATTGGCTTCATGGTAAGGTGTCTCATTCCCTGAAAAGCACATTAAAAGAAAGTGTACTATGACTGGAACCTCAAAGTTCTATAAAAATAAATATCACCTGAGATAAAAAAAAGTTGTCATATAAGTCAAGAAAGACCCATTATGACAATAGAATTTAGTTTCAGTAGAAAAGAATGGGAAAAAATTACCACATGCATATTCTAAACATCTAAAAAATATGTATGACACAGTTGTATTATTGGAGAAATAACAGAATAGTCAAAGGGGAAAATGTTGGAGAGGAACAAGAGGGAAAACTGTATTCAATGTTAAAAAAATGACAAAATTTAGAGAGACTGTTAGTCAGCCTGGAATGGTCCTAGGCAAATCAAAATTGCCATGGCCACAGACAGGGCCGGCTTTAGGAAGTGTGGGGCCCAATTCAAACAGTGTTGACAGGGCCCCGGCAGGGATGACTAAACAAAACACACACACACACACACACACACACGTAAAAAAACACGTGGGGCTTGTACTCACTGGGCGGTGCTCTGAGTCTTCGGCGGCACTTCGGCGGCGGGTCCTTCACTCGCTCCAAATCTTCGGCGGCACTGAAGGACCTGCCGTCGAAGTGCCACTGAAGACCCAGAGCATCGCTAGGTGAGTAAAAATTAAAAAGATGCCTCTAGCCAGGGAAGGGATTCTCACTGGGCGCGGGGCCCTCTTAGATGTGGGGCCCCATTCAGGGGAATTGGTGGAATAGGCCTAAAGCTGGCCCTGGCCACAGATCATTTTCCTAGATTCATAGATTCTAGGACTGGAAGAGACCTTGAGAGGTCATCAAGTCCAGTCCCTTGCCCTCATGGCAGGACCAAATACTGTCTAGACCATCCCTGAGAGACATTTATCTAACCTACTCTTAAATATCTCCAGAGATGGAAATTCCACAACCTCCTTAGGCAATTTATTCCAGTGTTTAACCACCCTGACAGTGAGGAACTTTTTCCTAATGTCCAACCTAAACCTCCCTTGCTGCAGTTTAATCCCATTGCTTCTTGTTCTATCATTAGAGGCTAAGATGAACACATTTTATCCCTCCTCCTTATGACACCCTTTTACATACTTGAAAACTGCTATCATGTCCCCTCTCAGTCTTCTCTTTTCCAGACTAAACAAACCCAGTTCTTTCAGCCTTCCTTCACAGGTCATGTTCTCAAGACCTTTAATCATTCTTGTTGCTCTTCACTGGCCCCTTTCCAATTTCTCCACATCTTTCTTGAAATGCAGTGCCCAGAACTGGACACAATATTCCAGTTGAGGCCTAACCAGTGCAGAGTAGTGCGGAAGAATGACTTCTCGTGTCTTCCTCACAACACACCTGTTAATGTATCCCAGAATCATGTTTGCTTTTTTTCCAACAGCATCACACTGTTGACTCATATTTAGCTGTGGTCCACTATAACCCCTAGATCCCTCTCTGCCGTACTCCTTCCTAGACAGTCTCTTCCCATTCTGTATGTGTGAAACTGATTGTTCCTTCCTAAGTGGAGCACTTTGCATCTGTCTTTATTAAACTTCATTCTGTTTACCTCAGACCATATCTCCAATTTGTCCAGATCATTTTGAATTATGACCCTGTCCTCCAAAGCAGTTGCAATCCCTCTCAGTTTGGTATCATCTGCAAACTTAATAAGCTTACTTTCTATGCCAATATGTAAGTTGTTGATGAAAATATTGAACAGAGATGGCCCCAAAACGGACCCCTGCGGAACCCCACTTGTTATACCTTTCCAGCAGGATTGAGAGCCATTAATAACTACTCTCTGAGTATGGTTATCCAGTCAGTTATGCACCCACCTTATAGTAGCCCCTAAGTTGTATTTGCCTAGTTTATTGATAAATATCATGCGAGACCATACAAAATGCCTCACTAAAGTCTAGGTATACCACATCCACCGCTTCTCCCTTATCCACAAGACTCGTTATCCTATCAAATAAAGCTATCAGATTTGTTTGACATGATTTGCTCTTTACAAATCCATGCTGGCTATTCCCTATCACCTTACCTCTTTCCAAGTGTTTGCAGATGATTTCCTTAATCAATTGCTCCATTATCTTCCCTGGCACAGAAGTTAAACTAACTGGTCTGTAGTTTCCTAGGTTTTTTTTTTTCCGTTTTTATAGATAGGAACGATGTTTGCCCTTTTCCAGTCCTCGGGAATCTCTTCTGTCTCCCATGATTTTCCAAAGATAATAGGTAGAGGCTCAGATACCTCCTCTGTTAGCTCCTTGAGTATTCTAGGATGCATTTCATCAGGCCCTGGTGACTTGCAGACATCTAACTTTTCTAAGTGATTTTTAACTTATCCTTTTTTTATTTTATCTTCTAGACCTATCCTCTTCCCATTAGCATTCACTATGTTAGATGTTCCTTCAGACTTCTCGGTGAAGATCGAAACAAAGAAGTCATAAAGCATCTCTGCCATTTCCAATTTTCCTGTTATTGTTATTCCCTCTTCACTGAGCAGTGGGCCCACCCTGTCCTTGGTCTTCCTCTGGCTTCTAATGTATTGATAAAAAGTCTTTTTGTTTCCCTTTATTCCTGTAGCTAGTTTGAGCTCATTTTATTCAATTGCTCTTAAATAATGTGGTTACTTACAGTATAATTTAGCATCTGCGCTTACTTTTAAGTAAAAACTTTCTATAATATACTTTGTCTCCCTTTCTTTGTCATATTTTATTTTTTCTCCTATTATGCCTCATCTTTTTCCACTGTTTTTTTTAGTCCATTTTCCCCTCATGATCATTTTTCTACAAAGCATTGAATTGTTGCCTCTTTCCTTGCCTTCTGCTTTCTTTTCCTACCTTGTGTTCTCTTGCTTTCCTCCTTTTTAATCCTCCTCCCCTCTCCCTCTAACACACCCTTCTCTCTCTTTTGTGTTCCCTATTCCCAGTCTTTGTCCCTCTTCCTTCTTCATTTCCACACTCTTGCTTGCCACTTTCACCAAAAATTCTCACACCTCATCTCAGATGCCTCCCACCCTATTGCAAGTACAATCCAGTGCAAATATATACCAGACATGTTATGACAAGCTCTGTCCTAAAACCCTCACACACTTTTTCCATCTAGATGCTTACATGGCTCTCATAACCATAGTATCTGAGCACCTGATAATCATTAATAGATTTTATCCTCACAACACCTTTGTGAGGTAGGGAAATTCTTTAGAG
This sequence comes from Gopherus evgoodei, assembly GCF_007399415.2. Taxonomy (NCBI): domain Eukaryota; kingdom Metazoa; phylum Chordata; order Testudines; family Testudinidae; genus Gopherus; species Gopherus evgoodei. Next base: position 199,640,606 of record NC_044322.1, on the reverse strand, counting down.
ATGGGAAAATAATGAGAGAGGGTGGACTAAGTAACTTGCCCAAAGTCACACAGACAGCTTATGGCTAAGTCAGGAATTGAAGCTAGCTGTCATCAGGGCTGGCACTTCCATTTAGGTGACCTAGGCAATCGCCTAGGGCGCCAGGATTATTGGGGGGTGGCATTTTGCCGGGGGACCTCCCGCAGGGACGCCTGCGGCAGCTCCACCAGAGCCACGGGACCAGCGGACCCTCCGCAGGAACACCTGCGACAGGTCCACCGGAGCCGCGGGAGCAGCGTGCGGGGCGGCAAAATGGCTGTGCGCCTAGGGCAACAAAAAAACTGGTGCCAGTCCTGGCTGTCATGAATCCTGGTTCAAACCCTTTGTGACAGGGTTCTCTCACCATTGCACGCCTCCTACTGGCTGTCTTGGGAATTAGCTCTGCACCCTTTTCCGGTGGTGTCTCACTTGCCATCACCTCTGCTCCATGACCCATGTCACCCCAAGGACCATGGCGTCCTCTTCAGGACACAGTCCTATGGCTGTGTCCTGCTCTGTTCTCTCCCTTTCTGGGGGAACTGCAGTCCACTGTCCAGCCACTTCCTTCACTGGCAACCACAGCCAATTATTTGGCCAGTTCCTAAGTGGCAAGGCAGGGAGGAACCCAGGCCAGCCCACTACTCTGGGTCCCTGTAGGTGGTAACCACTTCTTGCATCCCCTCCGACTCCAGTTCATTTCCCTGGGTCACCTCCTTGCGGCCCCCTCAGCACCTTCTTTGCCCTTTCTTCAGGGCTTCAACCTTCCAGTCTTAGCAGCTAGCCATGAGTTTGCTCTAGTTTCCCCAGTCCCTGCTGGCAGCACTGCTCTGTCCAGGTGCTAGCACTCCTTCCTCCTGGTAAGAGCTTGAACTTCCCTTCTGAAGCTCCAGGCAGCTACTGAAGCCACTCTGTCCAGCAGCTCTTTTTATATAGGCCAGCTGGGGCCTTATTGACTGCTCCTCTCAGCTCTTCTGTGATTGGCTGCCTCCTGCACAGCCTCCCTAGGGCTCTATTAATCCCTTAGAACCCAGTGTGACACAGGTGCCCCATCACACCCCTATGTGCCAGGGTACCCTTCCCAGGCAACTTGCCTTTGTTTTTTACTCTTCAACACAGACATGCAGCCTCCTCTCCCTCACTGTTTTCTCCTTTACCTATTGTCCCCCACACAGAGAATCATGGAATCATAGAAATGTAGGCCTGGAAGGGACCTTGATGGGTCATCTAGTACATTCTCCTGCCCTGAGGCAGACTAAGTATTAGCTAGACCATCCCTGACAGGTGTTTGTTTAACCTGTTCTGAAAAACCTCCAATGATGGAGATTCCACAACCTCTTCAGGGAATTTGTTTCAGAGTTTAACTAACCTGACATATTCCTAATGTCTAATCTAAATCTCCCTTTCTTCAGTTTAAGCCCATGATTACTTTCCCTGTCCTCGGTGTTTAAGGAGAACAATTTATCAATTTGAAGATTTATGTCCCCCCTCAGTTTTCTCCAGACTAAACAAACCAAGTTTTTTCAATCTTTTCTCATAGGTCATTTTTTCTCAAGCTTTCATCATTTTTGTTGCGCTCCTCTGGACTTTCTCCAATTTGTCCACATCTTTCCCAAAGTGTGGTGCCCAGAACCGGGCACAATACTCTAGTTGAGACCTTATCAGTGCTGAGTAGAGCAGAAGAATTACTTCTCATGTCTTGCTTACAACACTCCTGCTAATACATCCCAGAATGAAGGTTTTTTTTCTTTCTTTTTTTCCTTTTTTTTTTTTTTTTTTTGCAACAGGATTACATTGTTGACTCATTTAGGCCTGATCTACACTAGAAAATTAAGTTGGTTTAACCACAGTAATAGTGATGATGAAATGCTAAGGGAAATTAGAGAGGCTATCAAAATTAAGAACTCGGTAATAGTGGGGGATTTCAATTATCCCCATATTGACTGGGAACATTTCACTTCAGGATGAAATGCAGAGATAAAATTTCTCAATACTTTAAATGACTGCTTCATGGAGCAGCTGGTCCGGGAACCCACAAGGGGAGAGACAACTCTAGATTTAGTCCTGGAGCGCAGGAGCTGGTCCAAGAGGTAACTATAACAGGACCGCTTGGAAATAGTGACCATAATGCAATAGCATTCAACATCCCTGTGGTGGGAAGAACATCTCAACAGCCTAACACTGTGGCATTTAATTTCAAACGGGAGAACTATGCAAAAATGAGGGGGTTAGTTAAACAGAAGTTAAAAGGTACAGTGACTAAAGTGAAATCCCTGCAGGCTGCATGGGCGCTTTTTAAAGACACTATAATAGAGGCTCAACTTCAATGCATGCCCCAAATTAAGAAACACAGTAAAAGAACTAAAAAAGAGCCACAGTGGCTTAACAACCATGTAAAAGAAGCAGTGAGCGATAAAAAGACTTCCTTTAAAAAGTGAAAGTCAAATCCTAGTGAGGCAAATAGAAAGGAGCATAAACACTGTCAAATTAAGTGCAAGAGTGTAATAAGAAAAGCCAAAGAGGAGTTTGAAGAACAGCTAGCCAAAAACTCCAGAGATGATAATAAAATGTTTTTTAATTACATCAGAAGCAGGAAGCCTACTAAACAACCAGTGGGGCCCCTTGATGATCGAGATACAAAAGGAGCGCTTAAAGACGATAAAGTCATTGCGGAGAAACTAAATGGATTCTTTGTTTCAGTCTTAACAGCTGAGGATGTTAGGGAGATTCCCAAACCTGAGCAGGCTTTTGTAGGTGACAAATCTGAGGAACTGTCACAGATTGAAGTGTCACTAGAGAAGGTTTTGGAATTAATTGATAAACTCAACATTAACAAGTCACCGGGACCAGATGACATTCACCCAAGAGTTCTGAAGTTGCAGAACTATTAACTAAAGTTTGTAACCTATACTTTAAATCGGCTTCTGTACCCAATGACTGGAAGTTAGCTAATGTAACGCCAATATTTAAAAAGGGCTCTAGAGGTGATCTCCGCAATTACAGACCGGTAAGTCTAACGTTGGTATTGGGCAAATTAGTCGAAACAATAGTTAAGAATAAAATGGTCAGACACATAGAAAAACATAAACTGTTGAGCAAACATGTGAACAAGGGGGATCCACTGGACCCAGTGTACTTAGATTTCCAGAAAGCCTTTGACAAGGTCCCTCACCAAAGGCTCTTACGTAAATTAAGCTGTCATGGGATAAAGGGGAAGGTCCTCTCATGGATTGAGAACTGGTTAAAAGACAGGGAACAAAGGGTAGGAATTAATGGTACATTCTCAGAAAGGAGGGGGCAACTAGTGGTGTTCCCCAAGGATCTGTCCTAGGACCAATCCTATTCAACTTATTCATAAAAGATCTGGAGAAAGGGGTAAATAGTGAGGTGGCAAAGTTTGCAGATGATACTAAATTGCTCAAGATAGTTAAGACCAAAGAAGACTGTGAAGAACTTCAAAAAGATCTCACAAAACTAAGTGATTGGGCAACAAAATGGCAAATGAAATTTAATGTGGATAAATGTAAAAGTAATGCACATTGGAAAAAATAACCTCAACTATACATACAATATGATGGGGGCTAATTTAGCTACAACAAGTCAGGAAAAAGATCTTGGAGTCTTCGCGGATAGTTCTCTGAAGATGTCCACGCAGTGTGAAGAGGTGGTCAAAAAAGCAAACAGGATGTTAGTAATCATTAAAAAGAGGATAGAGAATAAGACTGAGAATATATTATTGCCCTTATATAAATCCATGGTACGCCCACATCTCAAATACTGCATACAAATGTGGTCTCCTCATCTCAAAAAAGATATACTGGGACTAGAAAGGGTTCAGAAAAGGGCAACTAAAATGATTAAGGGTTTGGAGAGGATCCCATATGAGGAAAGATTAAAGAGGCTAGGACTCTTCAGATTGGAAAAGAGGAGACTAAGAGGGGATATGATAGAGATATATAAAATAATGAGTGATGTGGAGAAAGTAGATAAGGAAAAGTTATTTACTTATTCCCATAATACAAGAACTAGGGGTCACCAAATGAAATTAATAGGCAGCAGGTTTAAAACAAATACAAGGAAGTTCTTCTCCACGCAGTGCACAGTCAACTTGTGGAACTCCGTGCCTGAGGAGGTTGTGGAAGCTAGGACTATAACAGGGTTTAAAAGAGAACTGGATAAATTCATTGTGGTTAAGTCCATAAATGGCTATTAGCCAGGATGGGTAAGGAATGGTGTCCCTAGCCTCTGTTTGTCAGAGGATGGGGATGGATGGCAGGAGAGAGATCACTTGATCATTGCCTCTTAGGTTCACTCCCTCTGGGGCACCTGGCATTGGCCACTGTCAGTAGACAGGATACTGGGCTAGATGGACCTTTAGTCTGACCTGGTATGGCCATTCTTAAGTTCCTATGTTCTTGTGTTCTTATGGTAAGGGGTGTGAAAAATCCATAGCCTTGAGTGGAGTAATTAAGCTGAGCTAAGTCCCTGTGTAGCCAGCACTAGGTCAATGAAAGAATTCTTCTGTTGACTTAACTACTGCCTCTTGGGGAGTTAGAATGCCTGTGCTGATGAGAGAATCTCTCCCACCTGCATAGGTAGTGAAGTGCTGCAGTGGCAGAGCTGTGCTGCGGTAGCATTTCGAGTGTAGACAAGCCCTTAGTTTGTCCACTATAAGTGCCTGATCCTTTTTTGCAGTACTTCTTCCTCAGCAGTCATTTCCCGTTTTGTATTTGTGCAATTGATTATTCCTTCCTAACTCTAGTACTTTGCATTTGTCCTTGTTGAATTTCATTCTATTTATTTCAGACCATTTCTCCAGTTTGTCAAGATCATGTTGAATGCTAATCCTGTCCTCCAAAGTGCTTGCAACCCCTCCCAGCTTGATATCATCCCCAGACTTTATAAGTGTATTCTGCATACCATTATCCAAATAATTTCTGGAGATATTTTAATGGAACCAGACCCGATTCCTGTGGGTCCCCACACAATATGCCCTTCCATCTTGACTGTGAACCAGTGATAACTAGTCTCTTAGTTTTCCAACCAGTTATGCACCCACCTTATAGTAGGTTTGTCTAGGTTATATTTCCATAGTTTATGAAAAAGTCATGTGAGACAGTATCAAAAGCCTTATTAAAGTCAAGATATATCACATCTACTGTTTTCCCCCTATCCACAAGGCTTATTATCCATCAAAGAAGGATATTTGATTAGTTCCACATGACTTGTTATGGATAGATCCATGTTGACTATTCCTTGTCACCTTATCTCCTAGGTGCTTACAAACTGATAGCTTGATTATTTGCTCCATTATCTTTCTAGGTCCCAGAATTAAGCTGACTGGTCTATAATTCCCTGTGTTGTCTTTATCCCCCTTTTCATAGATAGGTAGCCTGTCTGCCCTTCTACAGTCCTCTAGGATCTTTCTCATCCTCCACAAATTCTCAAAAATAATTGCTAATGGTTCAGAGATCTTTTCAGCCAGTTCCTTAAGTATTCCAGGATGTATTTCAACAGGCCCGGCTGACCTAGCCTGTGTAAGTAATTCTCAACTTGTTCTTTCCCTATCTTATGGCACGGCTACACTTGCGAGTTAGAGCACATTAAAGAAGCCCCATGCTCTCTAACTTGCAAGGGGCCATGACCGGGACACACTGAAGTGCAGGGTTGTGAAGGAGCTGAGGAATGCCTACTGCAAAACCTGTGAGACAAACTGCCACTCCAGTGCTTCCCCCACGACCTGCCATTTCAACAAAGAGCTGGACGTGATACTTGGGCGTGACACCCCACCTTTACTCCGAGTACCACCATGGACACTTCAGAGCCCAGTTCAACAAGGCAGGAGGAGGAGGAGGAGGAGGAAAGCAGGAACGAGGGTGCTGAGGAGGAGGAAGACACCCTGGAATCATATATGCATGTAGCCAGGAGCTGTTCTCAAGCCAGGAGGAAGGTAGCCAGTCACAGCGGCCAGTGCTTGGGGAAGGATAAAATCCAGAGGAGGTGCCCGGTAAGAGGCTTTTATTTTGGGAAGGAAGTTATTTGGTGGGGGCTCTTGGGGCAAGGAGGTTTAGGGCTGCATGCATGCCTAGATGCGGAATAGGGCATTGATATGCTCTCTCAAATTGCGGTTATTGGCCTCAGTGATCTCTTCAAAGGTCTCATCCAGAACTTGGGAAATGTGCTTGTGCAGGTTTCTTGGGAGAGCCACTTGTGGTCCTTGTCCCAGTCAGGCTAACATGTCCGTGGGACTATGCCGTGAGGGGTGGGGGGACCGTTGCTACACACAGGCAAACTGCATATGAGTCAGTGTGTAAGCCTTATTGTAGTAGAAGACGCTCTCTTCCTTTCCAGGTCACCTTCAGCAGCGGGATATCTTCCAGGACGAACTCCTGTGGAAGACGTTGGGTCAGTGTTCAGTATAGGGGACCCCTGTCTCTGTTGACTCTCCCCAAGGCACAGAAACCCAGAGGACAGTACAACCATGAAACAATCAGTCCCACTTGACCCTGTGCTTACTCACCATTTTGAGGCTCCCATGGGTTATGTGCATTCACTTTGGGATGGGCAAATTATGCTATTGTGTAGACTGTGCTTACCCTCCTTAAGTATCGAGGAATCATTGCTCTGTCTGGGGTGAACAATGCTGCCTCTGTTAAGTGATGCATTTTGCCTTTACAGATGCAATCTTGAGATCTCAGCCATCCGTGTTATCACCAGCTGAAAGACTGAAAAGAATTAGGAAGAGGCCACGTAGAAGCAAGGAAGACATGCTGCATGAAGTAATGCAGCAGTCACTTAACGAGAATCTAAAGGTTCAGGAGTGGAGGGAGAGAGAAAGGAGAATCTGCCAGCAGAATGAGGAGCTCTGGCACAAAAGCGCAGAGCTTCGGCAGCAAAGCACGGAGTGGCTGATAAGCGTCATGGAGCAACAAGCGGACTCATTCCAGGCGCTCGTAGCCATGCAGGCAGAACACTACGGTGCCCACTCTCCATTCAGCCCTTGTTACAAAATGCTTTCCCTTGTGCACCCATATCACCTCCAAACCACGTTCCCCAACATCTGGGTTTTTACCGCCACCAGCTGCCACTAACACCTGTAGCTTCACCACCCTTAAAAACTATGACCCTTACCCTCTGCACTCAACCCTCATCACCATGCAATATAGCCATCCTGAAGTGCAGCACTCATTGCACAGCACTCCAGATAGGCAGGCTAAGTATGATAACAGGACATATGCAAATCTGTGATTGTACTGTTCCCCACCACCCCTTGACCTTTCTATTTCCCAAGCAAATGTGTTTCTTTTCAATAAATAGATTTTTTGGCTTTGAAAACATTCTTTATTAATGTATAAATTAAAAGATACCTTAGCCAGGAAAGCAACAGGCACTACAAGTCAGTGTAGCAAACACAGATTCCTACTGACATTGGAACCGCTGCACTTCACTCCCGTGCAGGGCATCAAACATTACTGATGGCTTTCAGCTATAACCATGGGGATGGTGTCATCTGCCAGGTCCAGCTTCCCATACAGAGAGCACCAGTGCCCTTTAAATGGCCAAGAGCATACTCCACAGTCATTCTGCACTGGCTCAGCCTGTTGTTGAACTGCTCCTTGCTGCTGTCAAAGCTCCTTGTGCAGGGTTTCATGAGCCACGACATTAAAGGGTAAGCAGGGTCTCCAAGGATCACAATGGGCATTTCGACGTCCCCTACGGTGATCTTCTGGTCTGGGAAAAAAGTCCCGGCTTGCAGCTTCCTGAACCGGCTAGTGTTTTGAAAGATGCATGTGCGTCATGCACCTTTCCGGGCCAGCCTGTGTTAATGTCAATGATACGCCCACAAGCACCTGGAGAACCATAGAGAAATATCCCTTCCAATTAACATACTCAGAGGATAGATGGGCTGGTGCTAGAATTGGAATATGAGTCCCATCTATTGCCCCTCTGCACTTCGGGAAACCCATTTGTGCAAAGTCAGCCACAATATCGTGCATGTTACCCAGAGTCACGATTCTTCTGAGCAGGATGCAATTAATGGCCCTGCAAGCTTGCATCAACCTAACTCCAACGGTCGACTTTCCCACTCCAAACTGGTTAGCAACTGATGGGTAGCTGTCTGGAGTTGCCAGCTTCCAGATTGCAATAGCCACCTGCTTCTCCACCGTCAGGGCAACTCTCAATCTCGTACCCTTGTACTGCAGAGTGGGGGCAAGCTTCTCACACAGTTCCATGAAAGTGGCTTTTCTCATCTGAAAGTTCTGCAGCCACTACCTGCTATCCCAGACTTGCAGGACAATGTGATCCCACCACTCAGTGCTTGTTTCCTGAGCCCAAAGGCGGTGTTCCATGGTGGTGAGCATGTCCGTGAATGCCACAAGCAATCTCGTGTCATATGCGTTACTCGAGTCGATATCGTCGGAGTCTTCACTGTCAGTTTGGATGTTAAGGAGTAACATGACTGCCAAATGTGATGTAGAGGCGAGACTCGTCAACATATTCCCACAAGCCACAGCGCCAGAATGGGAAGAGGTGCTCTGTGGGATAGCTGCCCATAATGCACTGCTCCCGATGCTACTGCAAATGCGGCCATGCCAGTGCACTTACAGCTGTCAGTGTGGACAGACTGCAGCGCTTTCCCTACTGCGCTCTATGAAGGCTGGTTTAACTCAAAGCACTCTACATCTGCAAGTGTAGACATGCCCTTAGTTTGTGTTCTCTTTCCCCTCCATCCCCATGCACACTTTCTGGGCAGGTCTACATTAAAAATTTGCATTGGCGCAGCTCCAATGATGTCGCTGTATAGCACTTCTGGTGAAGAGAGTTCTCCCACCACCTTAATAACTCCACCTCCCCAAGATGTGGTAGATATGTCGACGGGAGAAGCCCTCCTGCTGACATAGCTCTGTTCACACAGGGGGTTAGGGCAGTATAACTACTTGGCTCAGGGGTGTGGATTTTTCACATCCCTGAGCAACGCAGTTACACCAAAGTAAGTGTATAATGTACACCTGGCCTCTGCCTCATGTTATCGCTCTCTCTTTTGCCTCTCCTTATTCCCAGGCACTCTTGCTCTCCCACACCTCTTTCTTTCCCCATCTTGTGTCCCCCTCCACACACTGTTCCCCTTATTCTTTCACACCTTCCTAGACTTCCTCTCATTCCTTCCTTCCCTTCCTTCCTCCTCACCCCTCACCACCTGGTGCTTCCTCCTCCTCCAAGTGCCACTTCCATGTGGGAGACAGAAACCTGTTGTGAGGCAGAAGGAGGAAGCATATTGGCCCAACTTCTTGCCCTGCCTGGTGCAGAACCCCAAGAGCTGGGTGGCATCTGAGAGATCTAAGACAGGGAGAGACAGAGACTGGTTTGGCCCAGGAGAATATGAAATAGACAGGAGCAACTGCAGAAGGAGATGTTTTTAGGGACCCTTTAACCCCAAAACATAGAGCAGACTGACTTGAGAACACATTACGAGGGGCAGGGGGGGGGAAGTTTCTGGAGGTGGGATGATATGTAGCATCTTTGAGAGATATCATTATATAATTAAAGGCCAAAGCATATAGGATGCTCAACTGGGGCTAGAGTTAGAGTTGTATGTGCAAAAGAGTCAGATGTTCCTGACTCTTGAACAGAGCTAATCAAAAACCTGGAGTTTCCATTTCAGAGGAAATTCTGAGACTTCAAAATGTATTTTGATTCTAAATCATTTAAAATGTCTTGTGAAATGGAATTCTGAAGTTTTCTTCCCTTTTGGAAATATGTGGGTGGGAAATTTTGTCAAAATTGAAAATAATTGTTTTCGTCAAATGGAAAACTATTTTGATGACACTTTTCTGATAATCTTTACTTTGGAGTGTGCAATAGTCCAACCTTAATGTTTTTAATGCAGTTTGTGTGTGTGTATTATATACAGTATATATAAATATAACATTTTGTACTGTTGTTCAACATGCCGTTTCTAATTGATTCTATAATCTCTTGATAGCATGTGCGTATATATATGCATGTGTGTATATATATATATATAGCGTGTGTATATATACACACAAACATACATTATCAATTAGAAACAGCGTGTTGAACAGCAAATACAAAATGTTATAGCTGTTTTTCATGAAACACTTCCACATATTCAATTTATTCAGATGCTGGCATGTGCTCAGAAGTTGAATAATTTGCCTGCATACCAAACAAGAACTAAAAGTCCAAGAGACTGATTAAGAAGATCTCCAAATGTTTATAACATACTATTTACTACCTCAACAATGAAGCCTGATCGATTTGATACGAACATGTAATCATAATTTTTTCCAAATAAAAGAAGTTTACAGCTCAAAAATACTTGAAAAGTTGGCACTGTGACAGAGCATGGACTGACCGCATAGTGTGGTACTGCCTAGCAACATTGCCTAGCAACAGTAGGCTCTCACAGAAGAGCCTATATATCAGATTGGAGTTGTTCACTGAGTATCTGTTAGGAAAATGGTAATTATTTTCAACAGGAGGGACCGTGTCTTTTACAATTAGGAAAATGGTTCTTTCCAACTTACATTTTACTTCTGTAATGCTGTTAGTTGTGGGCTTTAGTTAGATGTTCAGATATAATGAGCCGTGTAAGAAGATAGATAATATGTGAGAATATGCTTTTCCTTTCCCCAGATTTTGTTTTGTTTTGTTTTTGTTTTCTAGTGTTTTGGACTGTAGAGGGTTACTGTATTTCATTTCAAATTACAGTAGCAGGTAATTTTGACATTTCATTTTAAAAAATTGAAATGAAACAGGAATTTTTTGCTTCTTTGTTCAGATACAACTTTTTGTTTCCAAATTTATTGTATTTTAGAAATAATTTTTATTATATTTAAGTGAAACTTTTCAACTGACTCACAGGAAGTTTCAAAATTTTAGATTTTCAGTCAAGTCTGCAGACGAAGGCTGGGAGGCTTACTCCCAGATGCAATGTAGATATGCACAAAGAAGACAATCCTTGCTCCACGCTGCTGACAGTCCAATGTTAGACAGGGTGAAACAGAAGCAGTATTGCCAATCTCAAGTATTCAAAGATAATGAATCGCCCTTCCTCCCCCCAAAACAGTGACATTTTTAGAAAATAATTTTGGGATTCTTAATTTGCATTCTGGTTTCAAGCCCTTAGGTTACACGCAGGGTTTGTCTACACAGGGCATTTATACCATAATAAAGTCACTTTTATTCTGGAGTAGTAGTGTTCACATGGGGAGTTATACTGGCATAGCTACAGTATAGTTTTTTCCCTGTGAACACAAGCCCTATGTTGACATTTCCAAGCTTTTCTCTGCAACAACGAGGGCTAGAAAGTTGCTTGATAAAAATAAAGAAAGCTAAGATTCTCCTGTAATAACATGACTCTAGGCTCTGGGATTTAAAATAAAACAAATATAAAATAGAAAGAATTAGCAATACTGCAGCTGGGGAAGGAAGAGAAACAAGCACAGTGGAGATAGGTGGGAGGATGGCGTAACAAAACTGTGTTTAGCAGAAAAACAGAAGTCTCAGCTCATCACTTGTCTAACACTTGCCAGACAATAGTGATGTGCAGGTATCATGACAAAAGTAATTAGCTAATCTTCTAAATGACAGCTAATTAAGTCAACAAACTACAGTGGAATTTGGTTTTAGTAATCACCACTTATAGTGGTAACAGGATTCTACGGATGAAAAATTACTTTCCAAAAGCCATTTTCTACTGTGACAGATGGTTTTCTGCTTGCCTATACTGTTCACTGGGCATTTGGATGTAAGAAAGTAATTCCTTTGATGTTTTCAAAGATAGTAAAAATGTTACATGTGTTTGAGTGGCATTTATGCGCAGGAAAAAGAATGTTATAGTTTACGAGACAGCCACTTACAACCTGACTGACTTGCTAATATCTATGCAGTGTTGTTTAACTGTGTCATTCCCAGGCTATTAGAGAGACAAGGTGGGTGAGGTACTGTCTTTTATTGGCCCAACTTCTGTTGGTGACAGAGACAAGCTTCCGAGCTTACACAGAGCTGTTCTTCTTTGCAATAGGAGAGCCCCACGTCTGTTATAATTAGGAAAATACCCCTTTCCCAAGCTTGTCTCTCTCACCAACAGGAGCTGGTCCAATTACCTCACCCACCTTGTCTCTCTCACACACAGTGGAGCAAGTAAAATCTATGTCTTACTGGTGTGTGTGGGGGACCAGCTAAAGGGGGCACAGGACCTCCCCATGTGACCCTCCATGTGATTCCTCACCACCCTGTCCCCAGGCCAGGGCCCCTATTCTCTTCTGGTCCCCTCCCCACATCCATCCCATGTTACCTGGGGCAGGGCTCTGTCCTCCTCCTCTTGTGTAAGACAGGGCCGGGGGGATGAGGTTGGTAGGGGGGCAATACAGCCACCGGAGGAGCTGCCAGCATTCTGCTCCTTTCCCCATTGCCCCTTCCAGTGGGGAAAGGAGCAGAACTCCCAGCCCTCTCCTGCGGCAGAGCTGCTGCTGTGTCTTTCTGGTATGCCATACTTGCTATAAATAGCTTGCTGGTACTGTGTACTGGAGCATACCGGCCTACTTGCACTGCTTCTCATACAGTACCTAGTCCAACTCGCACCATCTTCACTAGATGGATATTTTGTTTCTATGCATGTGTTTGAGTTGGGGAGTTCGTGGCTGTGTATTTAGTGATCATTCAGATACAATGACCCTAACAGGGACACTGCCATTGCCAAGATCTTGCCTTTAGAACAATGTGCTACTGTGTAACAGTGTGGTCACATGATCAGCAGCCTGAAAGGGCACAGTTTGGTCTGTTTGAAAATGTAACAGCACAATAGATAAGGCTTAATGTGCCACAGGGTCATGTTTCATTTTGTTTTCATATTCATGTTTACTTATTGGGAATGGTATAGAAAGCAACAGACAGAACAAACAAATCCAAGCAACTACAGCTGACATTTGATACCTGGAAGGTGGAAGTGTATAATTTTCTCTTGTTTGACCTGTTCAGACAAGAGGGAATGAAGGAAGATGAAGAAAGGGGAAATGCACCTAACAAGCTTAAGTACAAAAGAAATTATGGATCGGAACATAAAACCTTGACAACATGAAACCTGTCCGAAGTACATTGAAATCAAGGGAAGACTTGCTGTTGACTTCAACTGAGTTTGAATTAGGCTCAGGCTGGCATAACACAGACCACCCAGCAAAGGTTTCATTTAATATTAAATGAGTACAGGGAGTGAGTACATGCACTACATATGTGTTAACAGTAGGGGGAGGCTAGGGAAGGAATTTGAAAGGAGAGATGAAAACAAAAACACCGCAGAAAGCTAACAGTTTTGTACATTTGTTTGAATAAAAAAAAATCCTCTTTAATCCTATTGAATGCTATTGTATTTTAGTTGAATTAAGCAAGCAATGTAATCAAAATACTTATTAATCCTCTATTGTTCAATTTCTCTATGGCTCCCACCTCCCAGAGTCTCTAAATCTATTCAGTAACAGATAGAATTATCGATTGCTTCCGTTTTGCATTTAAGAACAATAAAGCACCCAGTTGGAGTTCCTTAACAAAATGCTTAACTTTTAATGAACAGAGAAAAGGTCCAGGGAGTGAGTGAATGTGAAACAACAATCTAATCCGTTTGGAAGTAAAGACACTTTTCACTAGCTGCTGAGAGCTTCTGCCTAGAAGCGGCTGTCTGCAGAGAACTGTAAGTAGTAGCTCTTATCAAGCACACAAGCAGAAAAACAAGAGTGACCTTTGTGACCTCAGGTGTTCAACCCCAAAAGAAGACAGCAGCCTCATGTTTACCAGTTTAGCCCATGCATGAGCTAATTTACACTTTAGACTGGGATTTCCAGAGGGGCTGAAGGATTCAGACCCACAACTCCCATTGACTTTAGTTATTCACACCATGCAAAGCACAGACCCAACATATTCCAGTTTTGGGCTAGGAGTTTTTTAGCTACTGTTGCCAAATGTAGCCATTACTCATTTTACTTTACTTTTGTGTATCTCAGACTTTTGGTGCTTGGGGATCTTTGCATCTGACCAAGTGGGCAGGGAAATAGGTAGAAAGATAAGCAAGTGAACATCTGCACACACTTTAGGGACTCTTGGAGAACAGCCCTGAGGACTACACATAGGTAAGTGTTTTAGAGAGCAGGAGATCAGATCAACACTACAGGCTTCCAAACTAGCATTCTTGCAGTGGAGTCCAAGCACTGCACCACTCATCAAAGAGAAACAGATAGTTTCCTAGTCCTCTCTGAAAGTGCCTTATGGAAAAGTTCTTTAGAATGTGAAAGAGATTAAGGATTTGATTTGCAGAACATCCATCACTCTAATTGAAGTTAATGGGATCTGTAGGTACTCAACGCCTCTAAAAATCAGGCCCTATATCAACATAGTTCAACAGAAAGTGCTCTTAAAACCTACAGAAAGTTGTACAGATTGAGATTCTTTCTGCAGGTTTTATGAACCAATGTAATAGTATAATACCTCAAGGACATAATTGTCTATTGAATTCTATAGGCTGGTTCAAAAATCCTAAATAGTGATTAGCATTTTCTGTGAAATTCGATAGACATTTTCCCTAAGGAATTAAGGCATCACTTGTGATATATATAAAGAAAAATGTAGGGTCACAAGGAAGGCTGACTAAGGAATGCACTTATACGAGCTCCCCTGTTCCCTTCCCTTTGGCATTTCTGCAATGTAACTATACAGCTGACCCTGTAGGCAGGTCAGTCACTTGAGCAGTCACTGTTCCAGGGCATTCAGATCCTAGAAGGCCATCTACAGTTTGGCTGTACAGAGTCCTTTAGCCCGGTGAAATATATGAACAGCTTTTCAACATTCTCTGTTAAATTGTTTTTGAGCCTAATATCCCAAGCAGGCTTTAGTAAGTGGTTAGAGCTGTCTTTAGCCTGCCTCTGAACTGGCTTAGCCACTTTTCAACCCATTTAAAAGGAAGCTATCTACATACTTTTCCCCGTATTTAAAAGTACTTATTCTACTCTCTTGTTTATAATAACCTCTTGAAAGACTGAAAATGAAATCCATTTCCTTAAGGATGGACTTTCACTCTGGGGAAAACTTGAAATAAAAAAAAGAGAGAGAGATTATATATACAAGAAGCAATTTACTTTGCTAGCTAAGTTCTGTACTTTCCTCTGCTATTATTGCAGTTACAGTGTTTAAACTGGAATAAGCACTTTCTTCCTCACCATCCTGTTTGGCTGAGTTGCAGTGAAGTCATACTAGGTTTACAATGTCACCATCAGTTTCAGTGAAGCAGACTGATGTCACAAATTCAATACTATGAGCCAAATGCTTTCCTCTTCCATAGGAACTTGAAAGAGGAGAGGAAGTGTTCATAAAATTATCTGAGTTCCAGGGGTGATAAATGCCCTGCTGTTAGCAAGACTGTAAAGGAGGGTGGTGAGAGGAGACACGAAAGCCCAGTTCCAGGGAATGAGAGATCAAAGTGTGACCCTTGAGGTAGCACCAGCCCTAAACCTGTCACATGGGAGGAGAGTGCTTGTTCTCTTTCACAAACTGTTGGGTATGTGAATGTGTGTGTGGTCAATAATTCCTGTCCTCTCTCCTTTCGTTGCTGGTAAGGTGGTGTCTGGTTGGTGATGTTTTATTAAAAAATAGGCCCCTTTTAAACACAGTACAGCTAGGCTGGCCTGAGGGCCAAAAAGTCAGACACGGGCTCTGAGGGGCCATATTTCATTTGCTTCAAAGACAACACGGACAGAAGGAGACTGGAAGAAGCCATAAAAGACATGGCAACTGGAAAGAAGAGAGGAAGAACATCAGGGATTGTCCAAACTACTTTCCCCCATTGAACAGTTGTACATAAAATAAAATAAGATGCACCCACCATTTTTCAGCCAGTACTTTGGAACACATTTTCATGCTTCTATAACTTTGTTCTCTCTCACTTCCCTATCGCTCTCCTCTCCACTCTTCTTGTGTTTTCTTCCTGGAGTTTTTTCCTCATCTTTCTTTAATATTACTGTTTATTATTTACTGAGTAACACCTACTGTCCTCATGCTTGGACCAAGATCCCATTGTATTAGGTGTGCCACAAATACAGAACAAAAAGATTATCCTTGCCCCAAATACCTTACAATGTAAGTATTAGGCCTTGTCAACACTACAGAGTTAGGGCGACAAAAGGGAGTGAAAGTCAATCTACCTCTGTAAGCATCTTCACCAGAATGTAGCTCCCACAGATGTAACTCGCCCACTACACCGACTTAATAACTCCATCTCCATGAGAAGTATAGCACTTAAGTCAATGTAGTTAGGTCGACGTAGTGTCAATGTAGAAACTGCTTTGCTTACATTGACTGTTGCTGCCTTTTGTAAACTGTCCCACAATGCCCCACACTAGCAGTTAAATTGGTGCAAGAGCTCCTGGTGAGGACATCCAATGTCAACACTAACTAGGAGCATAATGTGGACATGTAAAGCCAATTCAATTACTGTGGTGGTTGTACGTCAACATAACTTAGGTTGACTTAATTTTGTATTGTAAACTTGTCCTAAGATAAGAAACAACAAGTACATACAATGGAAGGGCAAGCACAAGCTAACAATGAAAAAATTCCAGTCAGCATGATAAGGAGTAGTCACAGCAGAATATGGTTAGGCAGCTTTCTTTCTTCTGGTTTCTTTCTCTCTTCTTTAAACTTTAAGACTAGGACTTTCAAAAGGGTTCTATCTAATCTATCTATCCATTTAAGGGTTTTTTATTGCTTGCTATCATCATAGTTTCTAAGCACCTTCCAAAAAAATCAAGCGGTGATAGTGAAGTCCATAGTGGGTTTCACGGAGGGGGCCCAATATCTAAGCCAGTGGGAACCTGAGAAGCACAAAGATGGCTGCCAGTGAGGTGGGAGATGAACAGGCTGCAAGGTCAAGGTGGAATACAGGTGTGGAGCCTTAGCTGGAGTATGGTCCACACCTGGCCTGGGACTCTCAGACTGAATTTGCAGACCAGACCAACCACTGAGACCATGAAAATGAGAAAATGAAAAAAAAAATCACAAATATGAAGGCTGGACTAACCCCTTTGGGAAAACTCACCCTCTTATTTCCAAAGTTCTTTTTTTCATTTTGTCCATTCTCCACATGCTGCTAATGGTTGGTTTCCCCTCAGGCAGCGGTACTAGATACGGTCTTCCTGCTCTAGACCAGACAATCTTGAAGGCCTCAGGTATGCCTTTTAGTTCATCTTTATTGCCTGTTGAGGATGAAGCCCATAAATCCTCACTCAAAATTTCAGAGTTTTATTGAATTTAGCCAAATGGTCCCATGTTACTCAGTAAAAAAATTAGGTGAAGCAACTAGGGTGACCAGATGTCCTGATTTTATAGGGACAGTCCTGATTTTTGGGTCTTTTTCTTATATAGGTTCCTATTACCCCCCACCTCCTGTCCTGATTTTTCACGTTTGCTGTCTGGTCACCCTAGAAACAACAGAAAGCATCTAGGCTTCATGGCATATAATCAGAGGATTATTCTTTGGGAGTCAATAACCTGGGAAGGAAAAATTAAGGTGAAACTTATTTAGTATTCTCTAGAAAGCTACTGGATAATGGTCAGTGTCCCAGTGCTTTATTAAGGGAGGATTGCGGCTGACCATCATCAGCACCGAACGGAGTGCCTCTTAGACCCTAATGCTCAGAAGCCTCAGGGAAGTGAATGAAAATGGAAATTAAAAATACCCAAACTAACCTGCAAAAATGGTCAATTAGTATAACCGACATTCAATATTAATTGGTTTAATTAATGGACTGTTCAATTACACAAACACTTCGCCTTCTCTAGGAATGACATTTCAATAGTGGGCGACAAATAAAAGTCCAGTTAATATTAGAAAGCAAAACTAGAAGATTAATAGCCTTGAGGAATAGTAGATTAAAAAAAAAACCACCAAAGTCAGCCAGTCAATGGAAATAGGTGCCTGAGAAATATCCCAATTTTGCACATGATTATTTATGAGAGATGGAGGGCAACAGTTCACACACATGCCTTGCTTTACATCCTTGATTTAGACAGAGATAAGACTGTAAGTAAAACAACTAGAGTTGCCAGTGTTGCATATATTAAGTTTTAGTAAGCAGCTGCCCCAAACACACCTTTGTAAAAATGAGAGAATTTTTGGACTTTGAACCCTAACAGGAATTTTAACATTTTATAAATAATGCATATTTATCATATTGTAAATATTTAAACATGTTGAATAATTTAGCAAAAAGAATATTTCTCTAATTTCATTTTAATGAGAGTTTTATAAAGTCAAAGCCTGCAGAGGCTTGGAAACTGTGTCAGGAAAAATACAGGCACTAAGGAAAAGGCCCTGACTCAGTAAATTCAGGAATGGAGTGGCTGGAAAGGCAACTCCAGTCCCGTTAAATACAATAAAACGTTCAGGAATTGTGGCAAAGTCACAAAAAGAACTACACGTTGAACAAGGCTCTATACTATTGAAGTCAATGAAAGTTTAAGGCTATGTCTACATTAGCACTTTTGTCAGTAAGGGCTTGGCTACACTTGCAAAGGTAGAGCGTTGTGAGTTAAACCAGCCTTCGCAGAGCACTGTAGGGAAAGCGCTGCCATGTGTCTACACTGACAGCTGCAAGCGCACTGGCATGGCCACATTTGCAGGACTTGCAGTGGCATTGGGAGCGGTGCATTATGGGCAGCTATCCCACAGAGCACTCTTCTCATTCTGGTGCTGTGGCTTGTGAGAAGGGGCTGTAGGGTGCAGGGCATTCTGGGTCCTGTCCCAAAGCCCCATGACGCATTGGTTCACATCCCAACAATCCCTCTGCTTCCATCTACATTTGGCGCCATCTTTCAACATTTCTTGTGCTTCGCGCTCTGTCTTCCCTTTTCAGTCTGTGGGAATGGAGCCCAAACTGCTGAGGAATATGCTGACCAGTCTCGCCTGCACGTCACGGCCTTAACCTCCAAACTGACAGTGAGGACTCCGGCGATGATGTCAACTCGAGTAATGCATATGACACGAGATTGCTTGCGGCATTCACGGACATGCTCCACTCCGTGGAAAGCCACTTTTGGGCTCAGGAGAAAAACATTGAGTGGTGGGATCACATCGTCCTGCAAGTCTGAGATGACAAGCAGTAACTGAAGAACTTTCGGATGAGAAAAGCCACTTTCATGGGACTCTGTGCTGAGCTCACCCCCCTCCCCCCCGCAGCACAAGGACATAAGATTGAGAGCTGCCCTGACGGTGGAGAAGCGGGTGGCTATTGCAATCTGGAAGCTGGCAACTCCAGACAGCTACCCATCGGTCGCTAACCAGTTGGAGTGGGAAAGTCAACCATTGGAATTGTGTTAATGCAAGTTTGCAGGGCCATTAATCACATCCTGCTCAGAAGAACCGTGACTCTGGGTAAGGTGCATGACATTGTGGCTGGCTTTGCACAAATGGGTTTCCCGAACTGAGGAGCGGTGATAGATGGAATGCATATTCCAGTTCTGACACTAGCCCACCCAGCCTCCATATATGTTAATCGGAAGGGGTATTTCTCTATGGTTCTCCAGGTGCTTGTAAATCACCATGGGTGTTTCATTAACATTAACGCAGGCTGGCCCAGAAAGGTGCATGACGCACGCATCTTTCAGAACACTGGCCTGTTCAGGAAGCTGCAAGCCAGGACTTTTTTTCCCAGACCAGAAGATCACCATAGGGGAAGTCGAAATGCCCACTGTGATCCTTGGAGACCCCGCTTACCCTTTAATGTCGTGGCTCATGAAACCCTGCACAGGGAGCCTTGACAGAAGCAAGGAGTGGTTAAACAGCAGGCTGAGCCAGTGCAGAATGACTGTGGAGTATGCTTTTGGCTGTTTAAAGGGCCACTGGTGCTCTCTGTATGGGAAGCTGGACAACATCCCAGCAGTTATATCCATGTACTGTACCCTCCATAACATTTGTGAAGGGAAGGGTGAAAGATTCACTCAGGCATGGAACTCGGAGGTTCAACACCTGGAGGTTGAATTTGAACAGTCAGAGAGCAGGGCTAGTAGAGAGACCCAGCGAGTGGCTGCAAGGATTAGGGATGCCTTGAGGGAGCAATTTGAGGCTGAAAACCAACAGTAATGTTTGGTGCCCTGCCCAGGACTGAAGTGCAGCAGTTCCAATGTTAGTAGGAATCTGTGTTTGCTACGCTGACTTGCAGTGCCTGTTGCTTTCCTGGGCTAAGGTATCTTTTACTTTATGCAATAATAAAGAGTGTTTTCAAAGCCAAAAAAATCCATTTATTGACAAGAGAATCCATTTATTGAAAAGAAACACATTTGCTTGGGAAACAGAAAGGGCAAGTGGGTGGTAGAGAACAGTTCAGTCACAGATTTGCATATATCCTGTTCTCATATTCAGCCTTCCTGTCTGAAGTGTAGTGCAATGAGTCCTGCACTTCGGGATGGCCATACTGCATGGTGATGGGGGTTGAGTGCAGTGGGTAATGGTAGTAGTTTTCAGGGCTGGGTGGTGAAGCTACAGGTGTTGGAGACAGCTGGTGGCAGTAAGAACCCGGATGTTGGGGAAAGTGGGTTGGAGGTGACATGGGGGCACAAGGAAAAGAATTTTGGGACAAGGGCTGCAGGGTGGGGACGGCAGGTGCAGTAATGTATTGAGTCACTTGGTGCTCCATGACGCTTATCAGCTGCTCTGTGCTTTGCTGACAGAGCTCCGGGATTTTGTGCCAGAGCTCCTCATTCTGCTGGCGGATTCTCCTTTCTCTCTCCCTCCACTCCCGCACTTTTAGATTCTCGTTAAGTGACTGCTGCATTACTTCATACAGCATGTCTTCCTTGCTTCTACGTGGTCATTTCCTGATTCTTTGCAGCCTCTCGGCTGGTGATATGATGGACAGCTGAGATCTCAAGGTTGCATCTGTAAAGGCAAAAGGCAACACTTAACAGAGGCAGCATTGTTCACCCCAGACAGAGCAATGACTCCCTCGTACTTAAGGAGGGCGAGCACAGTCTACACAGTAGCATAATTTGCCCACCCCAAAGCGAATGCACATAATCCATGGGAGCCTCAAAATGGTGAGTAAGCACAGGGTCCAGAAGGACTGATTGTTTCAGGACTGTACTGTCCTCTGGGTTTCTGTGCCTTGGGGAGAGTCAACAGCGGCAGGGGGTCCCTATACTGAACACTATCCTCACGTCTTCCACAGGAGTTCATCCTGGAGGATATCTCGCTGCTGAGGGTGATCTGGGAAGCAAGGGAGGGTCTTCTACTACAATGAGGCTTCCACTCTGACCCATATGCAGCTTGCCTGTGTGTAGCAATGGTCCCCCCGCCCCTCACAGCACAGTTCCGCGGACATGTTAGCCTGACTGGGACAAGGACCACAAGTGGCTCTCCCATGAAACCTGCATAAGCACATTGCCCAAGTTCTGGATGAGACCTTTGAAGAGATCACTGAGGCCAATAACCGTAATGTGAGAGAGCACATCAATGCCCTATTCCGCATCTAGGCATGCATGCAGCCCTAAACCTCCTTGCCCCAAGAGCCCCCACCAAATAACTTCCTTCCCAAAATAAAAGCCTCTTACCGGGCACCTCCTCTGGATTTTGTCCTTCCCCAAGCACCAGCCACTGTGACTGGCTACCTTCCTCCTGGCTTGAGAACAGCTCCTGGCTACATGCATCTAGGATTCCAGGGTGTCTTCCTCCTCCTCAGCACCCTCATTCCTGCTTTTCTCCTCCTCCTCCTGCCTTGTTGAACTGGGCTCTGAAGTGTCCATGTGGTACTCGGTGCAGAGGTGGGGTCGCCCCCAAGTATCACGTCCAGCTCTTTGTAGAAACAGCAGGTCACAGGCGCACCACCGGAGTGGTGGTTTGCCTCATGGGCTTTGCAGTAGGCATTCCACAGCTCCTTCACTTTAATCCTGCACTGCAGTGCATGCCAGTTATGGCCTCTTTCGAGCATATCCCTTGATATCTGCCCAAAGGTATTGTAATTCCTATGGCTGGAGCGCAGCTGGGACTGAACAGCTTCCTCCCCCCAAACACTGATGAGGTCCAGCACCTTGCCATTGCTCAAAACTGGGGATTACCTGGCGCGTGGAGGCATGATCACTTGTAAAGATAGTCTGAGAGCACTCCAGGCCTGGCCAAGCAAACAGGAAGGGGATTTTCAAAATTCCCAGATAATTTAAAGAGCGGGTCTGGCAGCTGGTCACCTGAGGGCTGAGCAGTAGAGTTCAAAGTGATGGCCAGAGTGGCTAGAACAGGTATTATGGGACACTTCTGGAGGTCAATCGGAGTGCATTAACTGACCAGGACATCCACACTGGTGCCACGGCGCTCCAGCAGGGGTGCATCAAACATTATTCCACTCACCAAGGTGGAGAACCAGGAGCGCTCTAGCCAAGGAGTCAGAGTGCTCTACGTGCCTTGCCAATGTGGATGGGGAGTGAGCTAGAGTGCCTGGGGCTGCTTTAATTCACTGTAACTCGCAAGGGTAGCCAAGCCCTAAAACTTTTGTCTGTCAGGAGTGTGAAAAAACCACTCCCCTGACTGACATAAGTTTTATCAACAAAAGTTCCAGTGGACAGCAATATGTCAGGGGGAGATACTCTCCTGCTGACATAGCTAATGCCACTCATTGGGATGGTTTAATTATGCCGGCAGAAGAACTCTCTCCCACCGGCACACAGCAACTACACAGGAGACCTTACAGCGGCCCAGCTGTAGCGGTACAGATGTGCTGCTGTAAGATCCATAGTGTAGACATGGCCTTATGGGAGCAGATCCAGTGAGTGGAATCTTCTAACACCCTGTACGGCTTTGATGAGATCAATGGGAGATTCATCACTCACTTCAATGACAGCAGGATCTGAATGTTTGGACCACTAAAGTCATGGAAGGTTGTCCATTGAGTTCAATCAGAGTTAGACCGCACCCTTAGGTGTCAATTTAGAAAGGTACTTTAAGCATATGCCCAACTTTAAGAATGTAAATTGAAGTCAATGAGACTAAGTATATGCTTAAAATTAAGCATATACATAAGTGCTGTGCTGAACAGAAATGGACTTATCCATGTGCTTAAAGTTAACTATGTGCCTAACTGTATTGCTGAATCAGGACCTTATTGGGAGCTGTGGGCTTATGGTTCTTCCTAGCAAATTTTAAAGTCAAACATCATTGTTCATAGCCAACCTGACAGCAATATACATGAACAAGACATATTTCTGAGCCCCTCTAAGCACATACTGGTCTAACTACTAAAATAACCAAACACACCTGGCAGTTTGAGACCCAGTAATTCATAAATGTTCAAATCTCAGTCTGAAAAAAAGACCAAAAAAACCCAAAAACCTGCTTTCAAAGAGAATATAATGGCATGCATTCCAGAATAGTTCTACAAATCTGTTATGCAAAAATCTCTGCCTTAAAAATAACCTCTGGTTATAGCAATGCTGCAAATATGTTGTCTTTTTTTTAAAAAATCAGAGAAAGCATGGAAAAAAACCTCCAATTTTTAAAGATAAACACTTTATTTTTAATTTATACAGGAATGACTTTGTTGTTTGGATGCCCTTCAATAAAATTACAGATTAGATTTAAGAGTCTGGTTTTGAGGCCTTATATTTAGTTTTTTATCTTCCTTGATTTAAAAATAATTCAATAAAATTAATAACCAGGGATGTAATTACACACATATACACACATTTTTTTTTAGTAAATCATAACCGAGAAAGTTATCTAAATAATTTTTCGACAGATATACCAGAAGCTATGCTCTCCTTAGAAGTAGTAAGAGCCCCACTGGAAAATATCTTTCAAATCTTACAAATGAACAAGTCTTTGAGAATTGATATCCTGCAGGTAAGATTTATTTTTTTCCAACTTTTAATACACTTTATATTAAAGTCACAGGATTAAAAAAAATACTTTGATTTTAGGGCATTTGCTATTAGCCCAGCATGCTCCCATATGTAAAACCATAATAGATCACTAATTTTACTTACTTTATTAAAAGAATACAACTAATGTGCTTCTTAATAACTACTTAACATTTTCTTCAAAAGCACATCTGTTTGTTACTTGATCGCACACTACTGACTTCTACTCTTTGACCTGATTCATTAAAAATGTGTTCTAAACTGCTACAAGTATATGTCCAGAATATTTAATACAATGCAAAGTAATTATAATCTGAAGGGTTTGAAATATAACTGAAGTAGATCCCTAGGGCTATTTCCTTATAATTAGGTATGACATAAATAATCAAGATTAATTATGTTTCTGGATAGTCATCTGCCTCTGATGAATTATTGTTGTTCCTGATAATACTAAAAGAAATGAAATGCGTTTAAACAGGGCATTTTCTTAAACCTCATGAGCAAGTGAGGCATGCAGACTATAAATGGCTTTGATGCAGCTCTGATCTATTGTGCCACTGCAGTTCCTATTCTTCATTCTTTGAGCACATTAAATAACACTGTCTGGCAATAAATCAAAAGCCAGTAAACCACAATAAAAGCAAATACTTTTTATTTGATTAGTTTCAGTTTAATAGGTTTTGAATGTGAAAATGGTTTTTCTCAAATTCTGACCAGTTTATTAAAGATGTTATGAAAGGGTTGGAATTTGTGTTTGTGATGTACCTTGGCTATCAAGGTATCAGCATAGGTTACAGGCTGGTATGCAAATCAGAGATTGGGCAGATTGAGGTTGTTTTTTGCAAAACCTAAGTCACTGTGTTTGGTTTGCAAGCGCAAAAGCAAAACCAAGTCTGGTTCTGGTTTTGGACTCATGGAATCAAATTCTGTCCTTATTCAACAAATCCTAGAGCCCGCTGCCTGTTTTCTGCTTCTTGATGTATGATCAGGGCCAGCTCCAGGCCCCAGCGCACCAAGAGCTTGCTTGGAGTGGCATGCCATGGGGGACACTCTGCTGGTTGCTGGGAGGGCAGCAGGCGGCTCCGGTGGAGCTCCCGCAGGCGTGCCTGTGGAGGTTCCGCTGGTCCCGCAGCTCCGGTGGAGCATCCGCAGGCATGCCTGTGGGAGGTCCACTGGAGCCGTGGGACCAGCAAGCGGCAGAGCACCCCCCGCGCCATGCCATCGTGCTTGAGGCGGCGAAATGGCTAGAGTCGGTCCTGTGTATGATCATGATTATTCTTTAAATATCATTACCACTTGGGGCTCAGCTCTCAGTTGGGCCTCCATACTGCAAGACACACATATAATAAGAGAACTCCCTGGCCCAAAGAGCTTACGATCTAAACAGAAAATACAGATAAAGGGTGAGAGAAAGGAATATTATCTCCCTTTTACACATGGGGAACTGAGGCACAGAGAGATGAATTGAACTGCCCAAGGTCACACAGAAAGTCTGTGGCAAAGCCCAAAACAAACTCAGATCTCCTGAGTACCAGTCCCTGGCCTTAGCTATAAGACCATCTTCCCTTGGTGTGCTGGCTACCTGCAACTGTAAGGTGGTTCCTCCACTGAGCTACCTCTCACCCTTTTTGCAGGAGGCTGGAAATGCTGTTTCTTGAAAAAGCCACTGCACAGCCATAGGCAGCAAGGTGCTAAAGAGAAAATCTGAAGGTGACTTTGACCTTCAGGCAGGGTGGTCTTTCATGAATGATGGTTTCATACTGGCTGCCATAGGACTCATGTGCCTCTAAGGAGACATGAACAAACCAAAAGAGTTCATCTGAAGAGCAGAATTCTTAACAAGCCACAGTGGTTTAAGGGAGAAAGCAAGAAGGCCAGTGGAAGCTGCAGTAGTCAAGATGACAGGCAAAAAAGACAGAAAAAGAGGCTTACTTGCAAAAAAGGAAGGGGGAAAGCGACAAGTTCTCAAAGCAGTAACATGAAACTGACAAGCAGAAGCAACAGGTGAGCAGTGGATGAAAGGATGAGAAGTTAAGAATAACCTCACAATTAAGAGCAGTCATGGTAGGAGTGAAAGTAGAGGAATTTGTATCAATATTAGTAGGTAGAATGCAGAGAGGGGCAAATATTGGAAGGATAATTCCGTGGAAGTTTATTTTCTGTTACTTTTCCACTCACTGAGTTTACTGCCAAGAACACTCACTGAAATGGAATTTTAAGTGAATGTAGCAGAATATCCAGAGAAAGCAAATTGTGAATTTGTAATTGTCATAAACAGATGGTTAAGGGTTAATGTCTCTTTTGCCTGTAAAGGGTTAAGAAGCTCAGTGAACCTGGCTGACACCTGACCAGAGGACCAATGGGGGGACAAGATACTTTCAAATCTTGGTGGAGGGAAGTCTTTGTTTGTGCTGTTTGTTTTGCTGTTGTTCGCTCTTGGGGCTAAGAGGGACCAGACGTGCAACCAGGTCTTTCTCCAATCTTTCTGAAACAGTCTCTCATGTTCAAAATAGTAAGTACTAGCTAGAAAAGGCGGATTAGTCTTATGTTTGTTTTCTTAACTTGTGAATGTGTATTTTGCTGGAAAGATTTTTACCTCTGTTTGCTGTAACTTTGAATCTCAGGCTAGTGGGGAGGGAGTCCCTCTAGGCTATATGAATCTGAATACCCTGTAAACATTTTCCATCCTGATTTTACAGAGATAATTTTTACTTTTTCTTTCTTTAATTAAAAGCTTTCTTTTTTAAGAACCTGATTGACTTTTTTTTCCTTGTCTAAGACCCAAGGGGATTAGGTCTGAACTCACCAGGGATTGGTAGGGGGAAAGGAGAGAGGGGGAAGGTTAATTCCTCTCTGTTTTAAGATCCAAGGAGTTTGGGTCAGTGTAGCCTCTCAGGGTAACCCAGGGAGGGGAAAGTCTGGGAGGGGGAAAGGAGGGGGGACAGTTTATTTCTCCTGGTTTTAAGACCCAAGGGGTTTGGGACTTGGGTTCCCCAGGAAAGGTTTTGGGGGAACAGAAAGTGTGCCAAACACTATATTTTGGCTGATGGCAGTGCTATCAGATCTAAGCTAGGAATTAAGCTTAGAAGTGTCCAGAGAGGTCCCCACTTTTGGACCCTAAAGTTCAAACTGGGGGAAAAATACCTTGACAGTAATCATGCATATTCTCTCCAGAAAACTGATGTTGAAATCACATTTGATTTGCTTCTGACAGAAATATCATATGATAGGAAATCTTTTCTGCCTTTTGCATTGGTGCAATGTAGAAACACAATAACCATCATGAAGAACATTGATTTTAACAGATTTGCACATCCCATTTCTGATTTTCAGAAGCTAGATAAAATATTGACTATGCCAAGTTTGCAGCAAATAAAGGAAATAGAAGAGGTTGCTAATTGCTCTATCATCTTGCCAAATGCTTTTATTATATTTAACATGCAATTTGCACTATTGCTATTGAGATGAACTCTGCTTGTGCAAACATTTAATAAATATGGTCCAAAGTTACCTCCAAAGCTCATATGCCAGTCTGCAGCGGAACTTTGTCCAAGCACTCTCTCTCTCTGATTGAGAACTCTTAATTTTTAATGTGGCTTCAAAAATAATTTAAGTGACAGATGTTAATGTGCTATACTAAAGTACCTGATATATGGAACTCTACCCATAAAACCTGCTGATCCAGTTGCTTTAACACTAACTTCATTTCTAAAAGTATCTTTTTTTAGAGAGACTATTTTGCAAATAACAAAAAATAAAACAGGATTTTACCCCATGAAGGCCCTTTTTTTAACCCCATTGCCCTTAAGCCAGGCATCATTTTCCTCCCAGAATGTAGAACAGAACAGGTGAAAACATGAGGATGAAAACTCTCTCTACCCAATTAAAGTCCTGAATCAGCAAACCCTTGGTCTCCTCAGTAGTCCTTAGACAAGCAAGTATTTGCATGATTAAGAGCTACTTGGGCAAATAGGATCAGGCTCATATTCCCTAAATTTGATCTTATCTGAGACTGAGAGGGCATACTGGGTAAGTAAAATATATGCTCATCTACATTCCTGGGAACCACATTCAGCCCTCAGGTATGTGCTAGCATCACACGTTTACGTACAATGGGAGTTTTGCATATGTATCAGAAGACAGAATTTTCCCCTTTCAGAAAACCTACACCCTCTTTCCACTGATGAAGTTCCCTTGATGATTTTTCTCATGGCTTTGTATTGGTTTGTAGTTTCCTGATGCGTATTTGTAATGGTTTGGGTCAGGTATGGTAAATGCTTACCTTGTTGTATGTCCTATTGCCTTGTCCTGCCTCCTGCATTTGTGTTCTAAAAATCAGCACTCTTCAGAACTCTCATTCCATCAGATAAACCAGCACTTCTTAATTGCTCAGAAATGAGTAAAAACATATGTTCTCTTATGGAAATAATTAGTTGTTTATTCATATGCACACTCTGTATTTAATTGCAGCTGTACGTTCTGGCTTATACACTTTGTATCTATTATATGAAAATAGTTAATGATATACCCACTTCAATTAGAAATATGTGCAAAGCAAAAGCTTCATTAGAAGTGGTAGAAACAAAACTTCACTGTTGAAACCAATAATTTCCAGCATGTACCTTATTTTTCAAAAAAATACTCTGCACAGTGCTTTCTTTTTGGATGTTGCCAACCCTTGAATCATAAAGCACCTTTCCTCTGCTTAAAACAGCTGACATGATAATGAAAAACTTCAGCTTCAGGACAAGCACTCTTTTTTCCTCCTGTATAACAAGTGCTAGTCAATCATAAGGAAGTCTACTTTTAGTACTTTTTCCCAGTAAAAGGTAATTTTTTTTGTGCATTAGTATTTTATTCTTTGTCTCGCAATAGTTCTAGCCACCGCTCAACGTTCTGTCCACAGTTCCCACTATGCTGAATTTTTATTTATTTATTTCTATGTGCATTGCTGTAATGTCAGAGCCTCACAAACATTAATTTCCACTGGAAGTTGTTTCTTTGCATTTTTCTTAAATGACTAAGATCAGGACCACAGCCACTAAAATGGATCTAACAGCAAAAAGAAGTCAAACATAAATTAAACGTTACTATGTTCATTGATTTATCCTGAGAATCCCAACACCAGAGATCATTTCTGGGGCAAAATCTGTGAAAGTGCATGAGCTATTAAGTGCTCAAGATCCAGGGCCGGCTCGATGCACCAGCATCGAAGCATATGCTTGTGGCAGCACATTTCAAGGGGCGGCATTCCAGCCCCCCCCCTTTTTTTTTTTGGCTTGGAGTGGCAAAAAACTGGAGCCAGCCCTGTCAAGATCTGCTAATAAAACAGTATTAAATCCTAACCTAAGAGTGTGCTGGATTTACCTTCAACAAGACAATGATTTCAGAAGTGAATGGGGAGTCTAGACATTCCCATGAAACAAAAAATCCTGCTCAGCTCTGCTCTTTCCATCTCACACATCATCAGTAACCTGGACACAACTAAACTCAATGTACATCAGCTGTATCTCTGCTATATAAACATACATATGCAAAGGGGCAGGTGGGAGAGGGGAGACAGATGGCAATGCTCAAGAGATGTTTGTATTTTGTATGCTCTGTAGGGAAAAGTAGAGGGGGGTCTTTAAAATAAGAACACACAATCAAAGGTAAATATCTTCACCTGTAGAAAGAATGTGAAGAAATGAATAATGATTGAGCAATCTGAAGGCATCCAAATCAGTTTTAAAGTGCTCCATTTTCCCTTCACATGTGAGAATGCAGCCATTTCTGATGGTACTGTTGGGTCAGTGTTCCTTAGGGAACACATATTTGTGGGGCAGACTAGTTTTATACTGACAATGCATGTCTTTGCTTTGCATTTGGATGGATGCTGTTTGGTGTTCAGCATTGAAGCACTAAGTGTTGGAGCCCAGTGTCTGTGATATAGCCTGTTCATAGCAGATATAATTTATCTTAGGAGGCACGGCTGCTGAACTAGATTGGAGAATTTCAGTTGCTAACCAAAAGAAATTTGAAATATTATAGTCAGTGAGGGCTCATTCTACAACATTCTACAAATACATTAGAAGCAAGAGGAAGACCAAGGACAGGATAGGTCTGTTATTCAATATGTGTGGGGGTGGAGGGGGTGGATAATAACAGTAAATGTGGAAATGGCAGAGGTGCTCAATTACTTCTTTGTTTTGGTTTTCACCAAAAAAGTTGGTGGTGATTGGAAGTCTAACATAGTGAATGCCAGTGAAAATACAGTAGGATCAGAGGCTAAAATATGGAAAGGACAAGTTAAAAATTTTTTAGATAAGTTAGATGTCTTCAAGTCACCAGGGTCTGATGAAATGCATCCTAGAATACTCAAGGAGCTGACTGAGGAGATATCTGAGCCTTTAGCGATTATTTTTGAAATGTCATGGAAGATGAGAGAGATTCCAGAAGATGGGAAAAGGGCAAATATAGCACCCATCTATAAAAAGGGAAATAAGGACAACCTGGGGAATTACAGACCAGTCAGCTTAATTTCTGTACACGGAAAGATAATGGAGCAAATAATAAAGCAATCAATTTGCAAACATCTAGAAGATAATAAGGTGAAAAGTAACAGTCAGCATGGATTTGTCAAGAACAAATCATGTCAAACCAACCCAATAGCTTTCTTTGACAGGGTAACAAGACTTGTGGGTGGGGGGAAGAGGTTGACATGGTATATCTTGATTTTAATAAAGCTTTTGATACTGTCTCACATGACCTTCTCATAAACAAACTAGGGAAATACAACTGCAGATGGAGCTGCTATAAGGTGGGTGCAAAACTGGTTGGAAAACCATTCCCAGAGAGTAGGTATCAGTGGTTCACAATCATGCTGGAAGGGCATAACGAGTAGGGTCCCACAGGGATCAGTTCTGGGTCTGGTTCTTTTCAATATCTTCATCAATGATTTATATAATGGCATACAGAGTACACTTATATAGTTTGCAGACAATATCAAGCTGGGAGAAGTTGAAAGTGCTTTGGAAGATAGGATTATAATTCAAAATGATCTGGATAAACTGGAGAAATGGTCTGATGTAAATAGGATGAAATTTAATAAGGACAAATGCAAAGTATTCCACTTAGGAAGGAACAATCAGTTGCACATACGCAAAATGGGAAATGACTGCCTAGGAAGGAGTACTGCAGAAAGGGATCTGGAGGTCATAGTGGACCACAAGCTAAAGTTGAGTCAACAGTGTAACACAGTTGCAAAAAACACAGACATCATTCTGGGATGTATTAACAGGAGTGTTGTAAACAAGACATGAGAAGTAATTCTTCCGCTCTCCTCTGCACTGATTAGGCCTCAACTGGAGTATTGTGTCCAGTTCTGGGTGCACATTTCAGGAAGGATGTGGACAAATTGGAGAAAGTCCAGAGAAGAGCAACAACAAATGATTGAAGGTCTAGAAAATATGACCAATAAGGGAAGATGGAAAAAAATGTCTGGAAAAGAGAAGACTGAGAGGGGAAATGATAATAGTTTTCAGGTACATAAAAGGTTGTTACAAGGAGGAAGGAGAAAAAATATTTTTTGTTAACCTCTGAGGATAAGACAAGAAGCAATGGGCTTAAATTGCAGCAAAGGAGGTTTAGGTTGGACATTAGAAAAAACTTCCTAACCGTCATGGTGGTTAAGCACTGGAATAAATTGCCTAGGGAGATTGTGGAATCTCCATTATCAGAGATTTTAAAGAGCGGGTTAGACAAACACCTGCCAGGGATGGTCTAGATAATACATAGTCCTGCCATGAATGCAGGGGACTGGACTAGATGACCTCTCGAGATCCTTCCAGTTCTATGAGTCTATGATTCAAAGGTTTCATGTCTAAAGTATATAACAGGGGAGGTCAAACTTACTGACCCTCTGAGCTGCATACAACAATCTTCAGAAGTTTGAGAGCCGGTGCGCACTTTCCAGGGATCAGGTCTTCAGCCCCAGGGGAGGAACCTGATGGAGCTTGGGGCTTCAGTCCCACTCCTGTGGAAGCCCTGAGCCCCAGCAGGTGTGCCCCACAGGGCTGAAGCCCCGAGACCCCCCCACCTCCGTTAGGCAGCAGCCATGAGACCCCACCCTCCCTGCTGAGCAGAAGACCCTCCCCACTGCAAGGCAAAGGTCCAAAGCCCTCCCCCAGTCTGGATAGTGGTGGGGGGGACATGGGAGTCTCTGGGAGATGCATTTTAACAGTAAAAGAACTGTATATGGCTCATTAGCCACAGTTTGGCTACCCTTGGTATATAAATCCCAGAAAAATATAATATATCTGCAGAGATAAAGAGAGAAAAACTAAATATCTGGAGCATTGAGAGAGAGACCTGCAGGTAACCTTAACAGACATTGACTGCAATCATCTCTAATATGACATTATATGTTTTGGCTGATCTCATGAGCCAAGAAAACTGACATTAATTTTTTAAATCTATGTCACTCAAAGAAAAGTGACTAGAATTAGAATGGCCCTGTCCTTAAAATGCTTAAAAGCTTCACTGATTGGCATTTCATTTTACATCTCTGGCACCTGTGACCCAAAGGACTAGATCTCAGCTGGTGACTGATGTAGTTCTGTTAACTTCAATGGAGCTATGACAGTTTATACAAGTTGGGGGTCTAGCCATATACTTTGGAGTGGCCATACTTAATGATGGCTCTCTCTCTCTCTCTCCCTCTCTCCCTCAGTGTGTCTTCATTTTGATTTGTTTTTTCAGCAGATCTTCAAGTCAATGGAATTATGCTGAGCCCAGGTTACAGTCTGAACATAAACGTCTACACCACAAATAAACAGCCCCTTAGCCTGAGCCTCACAAGCCAGAGTCAGATGGCCCGGGCCAGCCATGGGTTTTTAATTGCAGCCTAGACATACCCTTAAATTCTTTAGGACTGATCAGCCCAGACTCTGATCCCATTTACAGTGAGATATATCAGGAGTAACTCATTTACTTAATGAGAATCTGGGCCCAGGTGAATGAGGACAAGAAGGAAGCAGAAATAAACTGCACAAGTTTTTAGCTTTCTGTTTTTTTCAAAAGTTTTGATTTTTTCCTCTAGAAAAATAAAAGCTTTCCCTGCAGTTCAGACAGAACTCTCATACATGTATGTGTGTGTGTATATCTTCATTTTTCCTGTATTGAATCAGCCCCACAGTAATTAGAGATGAAAAGTGACATTGCTGCAGCAAAGGTGCAAATTCAACTCAGAAAGAAAAGTGGCATCAATTTCAAGGTCTATAACTAGGTACGCTTCAATATCAAATGCTCTGTGGGAGGCCAAGAACTTCAATATTTATTGAGCACATTATACTTTCTCATTATACAAATACGTATTGCGCTACAACACAAACATCTTGTGTTCACGAAAGACATCAGATGGCATCATTTGAAATCTTGCATTAACATTCAGCTTAGCTTTGGTTGCCAGAATGAATGTATTAATTCATGAACCTTGAGGTCACAAGGTCTTCAGGCAAATACTCAAATTTACCCTTCTCATATATATACAGTATTCACAAAACATATTAAATGTACACACTTCAAAACGAATAAATTGCAAAATAAATGCTGTAAGATGATCCACTAACCTCTGGTGATTGTGTCAATTACCCTCTGCACAAGTAATTAAAATAATTTGCAACAATAGGGGATGAATATCAAATTCATCTCCGGTGCATGGTCATTGATGGGTAGCTAAGTAGCTGCACTTTAACAGGATACTCTGAATCTAACAAGAAATGTAATAAGAAGGATTTTTATCATATGGAACAGTTTAGCTTTTCTGGTATGTTAAATTGTTTGAATAATGTTACACTTAGCACTTTTACACTTATCCAGGCTTGACAGGGAATTTACAGTAAACCAGACAGACGCATTAGCAACTTTATGGCAGACTTCAGTTGCTATCATCATCTTTAAAGAAAAGAAGGGATAATTGCAAGAAATTAAAAGGAAGATTACATCATTCTGAATTCACATCAAAATATATTATTGATTCAGTTTTATGGCAATGATGGCTGTTTATCTCATAAGTTATTTATATTATTTACTCAGAGGAGATTTTTTTTGTTGTCTTCGTGGCTCCTTTCATATCCTTTCCTGGAGCTAGAAAGAAGTAACTGATGAAACACTGTTTCTCTTTGTGTTCTGCGCTAAAAGAAAGTATGTATTTTAACACAGATTTGTCTTCCTATGATGTTCCATAGTACTGGACAACAAGCCAGTCAGATTGACCCCAGTAGGGTCAGAGTTGAGGTATTTAGCCATTTATGGGTAGTGTTAAGTCACATCAACTGAGTAGGTGTCATGCTGTACCAGCTCAAGCTGCACTCCCTTCAGTGGAAGTTGTGCATCCTAAGGGACAATCCCTCCTAGGGAATACAAACAAATTCGGTCAAATCAGCTTCAATGCAGCTACACCAATATTAAACAACTGGCCAATGTGTAGAAGAGGCAGGCAACATAGGAAAGTGGGAAGCCATGCAAGAATCCATTCTCAGCAAAGATCAAAGATTTCACTTGTGTGCCCCCAAGGCATTTTTTAAATGTTTTAATCAAAACTTGTGAAATGAGTTTCAAATTAGCTGCAACTTAAATATAAGTGTATATTGACAATGGTATTCAAGTCTCTTAAAAACAGAGACCATGTTATCTATAATTAGGAGTGATCTCAAATCAAATCTCCATAACCAAACAATCCTGAACTTAGAGAAAGATTAAATCTGGATCTGGACTTCGTGGCTCTGGCCCATCCTTGCTTTTAAAGGATGACTGTGGCTGCATTAGGTTTAGGAGAGGAGAAGGAAATGTAGATGGAGAAAATAAAGGTTTTCTTCTGTCCAGAAGAGTCCTCTCACAGAAAGGAAAACAGGATAGGGGAAAATATGCAAGGAAGAAACACAGTCTTGATTGACGTGAATCATGTACCTGCTGTGCCCTAAATTTCCTATGCCACATTAATGGACTGACATGGCTGTCACTATTAAAATAGTGTGTGTCCTGAAGTACCGTACTTAGCAATTATGCAGTCCTATTTGTCTTCTAAGTGCTGTACAAAACTTAATCACAACCACTACGAGGTAGCTAAGTATTACTCCAATTTTACAGATAAGAAAACCAAAGCAGAGACGGATTATTATGATGTCCCCAATTCAGTAAAGCACGTAAGCACATGTAACTTTAAGCACCTGAGTGCTTCCATTGATGTCATGAGCTTTAAATTAGGCACAACCTTAACTATATTGCTGCATCCAGGCCTAAGTGACTAATATAAATCCAGGAAGGGAAACAGCGGAAGAGCTGGGATTAGAATTCAGGATTTCCTAATAGTCTTATGCTCAGTCCATTAGGAAACATTGGCATGCCTTAACTGTAACAACTCCCTTAACCTGATATTCTTTTAATGACAACTTTAAGTTTTAACAGACTAGCTCACTGTCAGCTCACATTCTGAAATAACCCAAGAAGAATTTATCTGCTCAATTAACTGGCCTGGTACACTGTTTATGAGAAGGCTGGCAATAAAGCCAAAAGAAATGTTACAATCTTATTGTTTATAAAAGCAAGAGAACATAATGTGTGTGTGTGTGTGTGTGTGTGTGTGTGTGTGTGTGTGTGTGTGTGTGTGTGTGTGTGTGTGTGTGTGTGTGTGTGTAAATGAGTTGGCTGCCCTTGTGCGTACACTTGCGTGGCTGGGGTGCCTCTGCCCTGCCCTTTATTCTTCCTCTGACAGCCCTTTTACAGAGACTCCACATCCTTGCTCTTCCAATCACCATTGTTCTTGGGGTGTGGGTTTATTGGGACTTAAACTCAAAGTCCCCAAAATCTATCCCAAGGCAAAGCCCAAGTTCCTTCATAGAGAACCTCAGGGCCCAGGTTCCTTCATAAAGTCAATTTAAGGAGTTCTTAGAGGGAGACCCATACTGGGGTTTGGCTTACAGCTGTTCTGCTCAGTGGTGACTCTCTTGTAGACCTCCCAGAGTTAGCCCCCTCAGACAAATGATTCAGCTCTCTTATAAGGAACTGAATGCTTGAGGGTCCTCCCTGTGCCACATGTCTCTGGTTAGTTCGTTTAGCAAGCCTGCTTCAGGCTTCAAGCCTCCTGCAGGTTACTCCCTCACTTCCCCTGCTCTCTCACAGTGGGTCGGTCAAACAGAACAAATTATTTATTGTTCTTTCAGATTTCTGATGTCTTTAAAACAGACACCCCAAAACTGAGTATATCTTGTGACAAATATGTGCTGTGGTATTTTCCATCACCCATTATACAATTAATATGTACTCTATAGGTGAAATCTTGGTCCCACTGAAGTCAATGAGAGTTTGGCCATTGACTTCACTGGGACCAGAATTTGATGCCTTGTATTTTGTGTGTGTATACAGGATGTATATATAATCTGCAGCATATACATTTTCTTCTTCATATAGGCCCCCTTCCTGCAAACACGTAGGCCTTGTCTACACTAATGCTGTAAGTCGATCTAAGTCATGCTGGTTAAGTTATGTAAATTACGTAACTTAAGTTAACATAGCTTCCATTGACTTAACGGGAGACACTATCCCATTGACATAGCTTCCATCTCTCGTTAAGGTGTTTTAATTAAGTCGACAGGAGAGGGTTCTCCCACTGACTTATTGCATCTTCAGCGGCACCAGTTTAGCCCATATTACAAAATGAAGATCTTATTTACAAAGATTCCAATGTTTGACACTGTCTAGATCCATGGTTATGGTTTGAGCCATTAGGAAAATCACCATTTGAAAATTTGGGTCTAGATCCTTATGCACATGCTTAATTTTACTCATGTAACTATTCCTTTTAATTTGGACTGCTATGGAACTATACATGGCGGTAAAGTTAGGCATGTGCCTAAGTGTTGCAGGATTGGTATCACGATATTTCAGCAGCCAGTTTTGTACAGAATTAACAGAACTAGTTTACAAAGCTCACTATCTCTGTTATTAGAGACAGTATATATACATAGCCTAGCATAATGAGGCCTTGATCCAGATTGTGGCCTCTAAGTACTAACCTAATGTAAATATTAAATAATCATCATTTGGCTTTGTCTAGTTTTTACTTATTTCTTCTTCCCTCTCTCTCTCTCACACACATACTGTCATAAACAGATAAGTAAGAGTTAATAGAACAGAAGTACTTTATATCTCTTTTGCCTGTAAAGGCTTAACAAAATCAGTGAGCCTGGCTGTCCCCTGACCAGAGGACCAATCAGGGGACAGGATACTTTCAAATCTTGAGGGAGGGAAGTTTTTGTGTGTGCTGATAGTTTTTGGTTGTTGTTCACTCTGGGGGGCTCAGAGGGACCAGACGTGCAACCAGGTTTCTCTCCAATCTCTCCGACACAGGCTCTTATAAGTTCAGAATATTAAGTACTAGGTAGATAAAGCGAGTTAGGCTTATGTTTGTCTTCTTTATTTGCAAATGTGTATTTGGCTGGAAGGAGTGCAAATGTGTATTTGGCTGGAAGGAGTTCAAATTTGTATTGCTGACAGGATTTTAATTTGTACTTGTATACTTAGGCTGGGAGGGTATTCCCAGTGTCTATAGCTGAAAGACTCTGTAATATATTCCATTTTAAATTTACAAAGATAATTTTTACTGTTTTTCTTTCTTTAATTAAAAGCTTTTCTTGTTTAAGAACCTGATTGTTTTTTTTTATTCTGGTGAGACCCCAGGGGACTGGGTCTGGATCCACCAGGGAATTGGTGGGGAGAAAGGAGGGAAGGGAGAGAGAAAAGCTAATTTCTCTCTGTGTTAGGATTACTTTCTCTCTCAGGGAGAGTCTGAGAGGGGGAGAGGGAAGGAGGGGGGAAGGTGAATTTTCCTCTCTGTTTTAAGATTCAAGGAGTTTGAATCACAGTGATCTTCCAGGGTAACCCAGGGAGGGGAAGTCTGGGAGAGGCAACGGTGAGGGAAAGGGTTTACTTTCCTTGTGTTAAGATCCAGAGGGTCTGGGTCTTGGGGGTCCCCGGGCAAGGTTTTGAGGGGACCAGAGTGTACCAGGCACTGGTAATTGAGCTTAGAGGAATTCATGCTGGCACCCCATCTTTTGGACGCTAAGGTTCAGAGTGGGGAATTATACCATGACACATACACACACTCTCTTGGTTCACTCCTTTTTTATTCCTTGTCAGTGGTTGACCTGAAGCAAAACATCTGGATCCTACTTGGGTGTTAGGAATCCAAATTAGAATCCAGACCCGAATTTTCAAATGGCTTTTTTCCTCATGGCCCAAACCATAACCATGGATCTAGACAGTGTCAAACATTGGAATCTTTGTAAACCAGATCTTCTGTTTGCGATTTGAAACACTCTCTCTCTTTCCTTCTGTGTCAGGCTGTCCCTTTCCCTCAAATTCATTGAAATTACACTGAACCCCAGGCTTAATTTGTGTCAGGGTTTGCCAGGGCTCAGCCCTGGCACCTCTAGGCTTGCCCCAGCACCTCTGGGCTTGCTGCATCAGTTATGAAAGTAAAGAAATTGCTTGAGCCCCAGCTCCTAATTGCTTGAGCCCCAGCACCTATCTTATTACAAATTAAACACTGACTGAACCCCTGAAATCCTGATCTACGTATGTGTCACTGAGAATAGATTTTTCCTACTAGTTCTTTGCAGCAAACAGTGGTGCCACCACTGATCCCTTTAGCCCCCTCTTATCTCAGGAATATGTAAGTGGAAGAGGTGGCCAGAATGTGACTCTTACTATCTGTTGTTTCAGTCCTTCAAAGATTTAAGGAGGTATGTCATCATCGGAATTCTGAGTAATCCCACTGAAGTAAGTAGCAGAGACGGTTGGAAAATGGGCTTTTTACCCTCATGGAAA
The DNA here is from genome assembly GCF_007399415.2 of Gopherus evgoodei. Taxonomy (NCBI): domain Eukaryota; kingdom Metazoa; phylum Chordata; order Testudines; family Testudinidae; genus Gopherus; species Gopherus evgoodei. The sequence goes on along the minus strand of NC_044322.1, from coordinate 199,601,819 downwards.
ATTTCAATGAAAAATTCTAAAAAATGGGAGTTGTAGTTCAGGTGCCTCATGCTCCCATTCTCTTCTGTAGATCAGACTTGCTGGTGGGACTGCATCACTCATGATGCCCCATGGTTTCAGCTCCTGGTGAATCACAGGTGGTTATGATGAATCATTCAAGACGTAGTCTGGCTAGAATGTCCAGCCCACAGAGGAGAATGGGGGCATGAAAAGAAACCACGAGGCACAGCAGTCCAAAAGCCTAACTGAAATATTTCAATTCTGGGGCATTTGGTTTTTCAATAAAAAAATCAAAATTTTCCTCAGAAAGCGGTAACTTTTAGTGAAAAATCATTAGTCCCGAAACCCCCAAAACAGTGTCAATGGAAAATTTTTGACCAGCCCCATCCAACAGGACTACTCACAGTGCATAAAATTCAATAAATGTCTAAGTCTTTGTAGGATCAACACAAAGAAATTACTGTTCAGCCTGGGGTAATAACATGTTTTTTACAATCTTCTTTGAAAATTGCCTTATTCAATTTTGATTTTTAACAAAATGATATTTATAGCAAAAAATATTGATGTAGATGCTATTTTACCTGTGAAGCAAAGTAAGGAAAGCTAGAGAATTTGGCTGTCTCGAATATCATTCTTAATTTGCACTATTGTAGGTATCTGGGTGCTTCAGGGAACTGAGACCCTGATCTTGTATTATAGGAGCTTTGCCATTGACTTCAGTGTATGTGGGATCATGCCCTGGGAAAGAGTCTATGGAGACTTCTATTTCTACATTACTCATGATCTAGGAATGTAGATAGAGCTGCATGATGTTGTATTACTTGAAAACTAGTATGTAATCATATAATTAAAGGGAGTATAGTAATGCAGACGGGCAAATTTATAATTATATGTTCAGTTTTAACTGGAATTTTCTAACTTCTGAGTGTGTAAATGTGATGCCAACATTGCATTAATGTAGTTTCTTCCTTTAGTTTTCTATTATACTGTATCTATAGATATATATACACACAAAGATACAAAATGAGTGAGTGTGAATAATGCATTATACATTATATATATGTATAATGCATTATTTACACACATATACAAAATGAAATGGTTAGTCAAGAAAGCTATTTCCAAAACAACTAGAAGGAACAAAGGTTTTATTCTCAAGCTTGATGAAACATTTTGTATTTTGAATTTCTAAAGTGAAATGCAAAATTTGCATCTCACTTACAAACATTAAAAATAAACTTCCTAACAAAAAGAGAATTTCAGTTGTGGAATACAGTGCTACCCATTTTAATCTCTAAAGCAAAAAGCAATGATCTCACAATTAGCAATTAGTTTGTTGCTAAGAGAATTTATAGGTTTTTATAACAAAAACACAAAAAGTGCACTGTATGAATTGAATTTTCCTGTTGCAAATCACAGATGGGCATGAAATTAGCAAATTTCAGATACCAGTATTTTAAAAATGTAGATCCCAATCATGTCATCCTTACTCAAGACTGGAATATAATAGGAGTTTTGCCTGAGGAAGAACTGCAGGTTGGGGTACTTCTCTTGTCTTTCAATATAAACTCAAGCTTTGTTATATATGTGAAATGCTGTGAGATCTAATACTGAAGAGAAAATACAGAACAAGTGTTAAATTCCACTGAAAATTTTAGTGAATTTAATTTTTTCAGGTGGATCACTGATGCACAAAAATGTTATTAAAAATCAGTGATAAATATATACTTAACGAATCACCAATCCACATAAAGAAGTTCATATGAATACATAAATAATTATTGTCTGAATTAAGCATCCGATATTGTACCCACAAAACATTTTGGAACATTAGTTAACAGCTTGACAGTATATTTTACGTTAGATAAAAGCAGGAGATAATTTGGATAACTAATGACAAAATTCAGTCTGGGCAGACATCTCACAAAAAGCTGACAATTTCTATCTCCCTCAAACAATTTCAGGAACCTATTTTTATCTCTGCCCCACTTGCTTAATTTTCATCTGCATATTTTTTTTCCAAGGTGAAAACAAGGGGGGGAAATTAGAAACTCTAGAAGGCTGGGTGGTTTTTAACTTCTCTAAACTGAGAATACATTAACTTCTGCTTGTTAAAGCACAGAGCACTTTCCTGTGCTTTAAGATGTTTCAAAGCTGTAGAATAGCTAAAACTATACAGTAAACAAGAAATTCAAGGCAAAAAGATAAAGAGAATCTCTCTCGCATTTTGCTATAGATATGCAAAATCCTAATTATTTCGTGAAAAACATTTTGAAATACAGCAGATCGCAAATAAAGGTATTGTTACAGCTGCTTCATCAGGTTGTTTCCTCTGTATTCATTTCCCTCAGCCATCACTGTGCTGAGCATATAAAGTCTGGGTGCTATGACAATAACCATTTGTCTACATTGCTATTCAGGCCTGAGCAATGAAAGAGTATGAATTGCGAGACAGAAGACAAAACCTCTCTGCTAATGCGAAAATGCCATAGATTCACGAGTTTCCATTATAAACAGCTGAATGAATTTCCTGGGTCAAGACTACTATATTTGATCGAACTCAGCACTGAATAATCTCTGCTTGAGCTTTCCAACAGCATGTTTGTTGGGCAATCACAGAAAATTGCATAGGCATAAGGATATATTACTGTGAAGTTTTCATTGTTGAATTCTCTCTCCTTTCTTTCCATCAGTGGGTGAGGTTCTCAGGGAATTACATTTCAGTGATTCCCAAAGCTTTAGGATAACCTATTTAACAGAAATGAGAAAACATATAAACCCAGTACTGTCACTGCCATAATCTAGTCCAGCTGTGTGTTCTCTCTCAGTTTCTCTGCCTGGTACTTGCCTGTGAGTGTATGAGAAGTTCTGAGAGAGTCACCAGGTAATGGTGCACTCCACAGGCTCCTGCAGGATGTGTGGTCACTTTAAATAGACTGCTGAGGTTTAACTCTTTGAACTCAGATCAGTGGGAAACCATCAATGCAGAGGCTCCACACCTCTGAGGCTCTTGCATTCTCCCTTATTCCTCACAACAGGGCTCTACTGCATCCATGCTGAAAAGGCTACCCCAGCCAATGGCATCCCTGGGTGCCTCTCTTTAAAGAGAATCCCTTCCCCCAGTACAGACGGAGTGGGATAGCAGAAGGATAATATACCGTGGGGCTGTCTGAACCAGTAGAGAGATGATGCAGGTATTCAAACACGCTCAACACTCTCTTGGCCCCCCACTCTTCATGTTTGTTACCAATGGGAATTACCTGTTCAGTTTCCAAGATGAAGAGATAGTGACCAGAATTTAGGACCAAATCTTGCTTGCACTGAAGTCAGTGGCAAAATTCCTTTCAACCCCATTAGGCTCTGGATCGGGCTCTTAAGTATTGAAATCAAATTTTTGTAAGCTTGCATGTAAATTATTTGCCAGTGAAGGAATCGATCTTAAAACCCCCCAAATTTAATTTTACAATATTTTTCAAATGCCTCACGATTTTTGACATGCTTTTGCATGCCAAGGGACCCAACTCCTCTGTAGTTCTCTCTTCACTGAAGAACCCCCATTTAAGGGATGATCCAGGGTGACAGCATCTGAGAAGAGCTATAGAAGCCTGGCTTCAAAGGAGTTGTGCTCTCAAGAAGCCGTGAAAAGCAACAGAGAGCATTGTCACTCCTGTGGATCCCAGATATCCATGGGATTTTGGGGTGGTACCATGCCCATTCTGCACAGAAACAGACCCTGCCATCCCCAAGTGAACTATTTTGGGAAAACTGTGCAAGCAACCATCAGTGAGGATGACTGCAGGAAAACCTTCCAGTATCTCCTTCATAGGGTTCTACTGTCTTTGTATGGATGGACAGAATGAAGAATGACTGCCAGTGCTCCCTTGCTGTATAGCAGCACACCACCCATTATTATGGGCAGTGACTAAATAGCACATCTTAGCTCTCATTATAGAATAAAGGATGAGCTTCCAGTTCACCAAAGCATGTAGGCATCAACCTGATCCACAGCCCATTGAAATCAAAGTCTTCTTTCATTGAGTTCAATGAGCACTGAATCAAGTCCGATGTGCTTAGCCTTAATCAATGATTTCAATGGGACTTAACCACATGCTTAAAGTTGAGCATGTGTTTAAGCGATTTGCTGAACAGGGATGGACTTAAGCAGATGCGTTAAGTTAAGCACAAATTCTTAAGTGTTTTGCTGAATTCATGGAATAAGCAATTCTGGAAATGGATTTCTGACTTCACTGCAATTATTCCTACATGCATTTTGTCATTTGTCCAGTACTATGTATTTTAGTGCATTTTTTTTTTGCTTACATTCCATTATGCTGAACTAGGAATAATGATGGAGATAAGGACTAATTACAAGTACATATCACTGTAAATTAAAAATGAAACAGTAAAATATGCAGTGTACCCAAGAAAAGCTTTGGGTGAGTACTTTATAAATTATTCATCTATATAAACCACTATTAGTTAAGGGATCGTTTACAAGTCTCTCAAAATCACTGAGATTGCTGGAATATCTTCTCTCTCTTCTCCATGAACTGCAGAATGAGTCAGCAGCACAGGCAGGTTTTCTGGGGTAGGTTTTCAGGACTTATTTTTGCTTACAGGCATTAGCAGTTATTAAATTAATTCTCTTCATTTCATATTTGATACAGAAGATGGAAAGTGTGTAGGGAAAAATACATCCTCATGATGCCTTAACCCATTAACTTTTGAGAATACTTTGTACTGGAAAATAATTTTGTCATTTCAGTTTTATTCTCCTTCTTAATTTTGGCTTCAGTGGGACAGCTTACATAAGTAAGGGTTTGTAGGAATTCATCCTTATGTTGTAATGTGACCACAAATTGATTTAACTGCAATAAGCCACTCATCTAGGAAGTGCATTTCAGGGTCCTGGCAAGAGTTTCTGGATGGGTCTGTGTTAGATCTGTACAGATCACTAATATAAACCACTAAAAATCACTTTTATATTCATTCCTTGGCTTCCTGGCCCTGTTTTTGGAGGAAGAGGAAAAGAAACATAAGGAATGCCTCTGCTAAATACTAATAAAATAATCATACTCAGTATCACAAAACACTGAACACAGAGAATCAGCCATAGGCTAAACTGCTATTAGTTACACCAATAAAAATATGCAATAATTCCATATTGGAGAAGATGGAATTACTCTGAATTTAAGTAGGTGAATTTTGCCCATTAGCTCTTGCCTTGTGATATGCAGCTTCAATAGTTCCCTGATCGTCTGGACATCAGGAGTGAGTCAGAGGCAAGGGAAGGCACTATTTCACTTTTGTCAGAGGCTGCAGAAGAATCACTTTACCTCCAGCATAGAGCAGATACACTGTTCCCTTCAGAATTTCCATTGCTGCCTTTCCACTCAACAGCTTGTAAGATGTACTGACAGCAAATGTTCCACTCTCTCTTTCTCTCTTCGCAGCCTAGAATCATAAAAACATCATCGTTAAACTGCATCCTCCAGCTTCTGTTAGGCCTATTGTTTCAAATAGTGACATAACACTCCAGAATATGGGAGCTAACCACCTACAAGAAATTCCAAAGAGGGGAGGACATTCACAAGAGCACTAAGCAGTGGATTTGTCTGTCTCCCCCAGAATGCCATTATATTCGTCCTCTCTGAAACACAAAACAGCTCCTGACCACTGGCACTGGCAAAGCACCTACAATTAAACCACACAGAGGCAGAGTTATAAGCCAGTGGATTCTCATCTTCGCAAGTCAGTTGTTAATGAGGCTTCCATGTACCAATGTGACAAGGAAACAACATGTTTTTGTCTGCACTTTTTCTCCAAAGTGAACCTAAATCCTAAAACTCACATGGTGTTTGAGAATCCTTGCTAAAATATTCTCCTATCTGGAGTGCTATAATCTAATATTGTTTGAAGCACCATCAGTTCTAACCTTGCTCCGAATGTGGATCTCATCCAGAACACCTTTCTGAATGTGGTCAGTGCAGATGGGAAAATTACTAGAGCAGAAAAAGATGATTCCCAGTTTCCTGCTTCTGAATTATTACCCTTTAGAAAAAGCAAGGGAGATCTATGTTGGCATTTGCAACTCTGCTTTTACCTGGAGCATATATTACCAAACTACAGGGCCTTGTAGCAGAAATATTATTAACTGTATATTCTGGTATCCACATACACAGTCCTGGATTTTGAATATTCCTCGTGTCCTGCTAGGAAATTTGTCTTTTTCAGGAACTCAAGCCTCGGTTCTCCACTACATCCAAATGCAGCTCAGACATAATAGAGAATGGCAGTTACAGGTGTTGCCAGCAGATAACTGCCTGAGGCCAAGCAACAGCGGGGGGGTCCGTCACCTGGTGTGCCGCGCCAATAAACACACCAGGGTGGAGAAGCAAACCAAGTTTATTTGAAATCTCAAAGCGGTGCAGGGAGATTGACTCAGATCAAGCACACCTAAAACAAGCAGTTTGTTCCTTTATATCCATGAGAACTTTTTTTACTGACTAGCAATCCCCCGTTTCCCCTCTCTCCTTTTTTTTCCTCCCCCTGTAGCAATTACGTAAGCGCAGGTGCATTAAGTAATTTTGGCCGCGGCAGCTTGTTAGTAAGTTTTCCTTCTGCAAGTTATTTTGTCCTTCTGCTAAAGGTGCACAGGCCTCATTATTTCTGCTTTAGACCAGTTAGAACTGTTGCAACTGATAACAGCTGTTACACCTGGCTTTTTAGGTCGATTAAAGTTCAAACATGGAGGGACTCTTGTCTGCTGAGGCCTAAAACCAGGAAGGCTCCATATTCTTGTGGCCTTCCACCCTCCCGAGTTATGTAGGGTTATGCTTAGCGACACCAACAACTCCCTCCTTTGAGAATACTCAACAGACTTTTGGCTGAGTGTTCTCACATTTAAAGGATAACATGATTTAGCTCTAGGGAGCTGAAGTGCTTTACAGCAAGCAAGCAAGAGAAGAGTAACAATACACAACACCACACCAGTGAGCAGGAGGTGAACAATGCCTTCCCCTATTTTTCCCAGGTTGAGTAATCAGCCCCAGAGGGAATCAGAAATAGTGGGTTTTCTTTCCTGGGCCTTCCACTGTTCAAAAGCCTGTTTGGCTGACAGGATGTACTTGTTAATATCCTGTGCGTCTTCTGGGACATAAGTACAGCATTCATTCCCTATAAGGGCGCACACCCCGCCCTGTGAAGCCACACTTCCACCCAGGAAGTGTCCACGTATGTCTCGATGATCACAGATCAGATGGTATTTCTGATGCGTCTGTAAGGGCAGTGGGCCAAGTCTGGTACTCAAGATCACTCCAAATGGCCATCAGCTGGTAATTCAGGAAATCCCGAATTCCTAAACATACTAGATCCCACTGCAATGCCTTCCCAGCCTTTGTGATATTTAATACCATTTTTTTTTTGGTGTAGTACTATAATACACCTGTTATTTAACTATTTTTAGGTACTTTTAAAAGGCATTGACATTAATAGCATAGGAGGGGGGTTACATTATTAGTCACTTTTCAGGACACAGGGCGCAGCCTATAGAATAAACCCCAAGCTTTAATTAATACTACATTTTTAAGCATGGGTCCCACAAATGTCCTTCCGCCAGTGTATAATTTTTTGTTTTTTTACCAGGGTCAGTTCTTAATGTCCTTTTTAGTTAGGAATTCCTGGACTTTGGCAATTTCAGTGGAGTGAGTGTTCCTTCTTTTCCAAAACAGTCGTAGTGCAGCATCCTACAGGGCAGAGGTTACTAGCACATAACCCTGTAATGGTTTTGATTCTTTTAGAAAAATTCAAAGGCACAGTAGATCTGTCAGTGGATAAGGGAGAGGTTACTAGCATGTTACCTTGTACTTTTTTCCTGCTGTCCAAAAGGCACAGTGGAGCTAGAAGGCGAAATAGGCTAATTATCAGTAGGAGAATTCTCCCAATGTGGAGGGGTTTTTTTGCAGTGAGAATCTTGGGTCCATGCAGTCAGTCTTTGACATTTTACAGCGATGTTGGTAGTCACCGGGACTTAAGGGCCTTTCCAGGGTGGAGCCAGAGCAGACTTTTGTCGGTGGACCTTTACATCAATCCCGTCTCCTGGTTCCAAAGAGTGGCAGGGCTGCTAGGGTCTTTGGGTAGCCCTTCTTTACCTGTGAGAAAAGAAACTTAACACATTTTATTAGTGCCTGGCAATGTTTTGCAAATCTCATAGCTGCATGGGCAAATTCAAGCCCTCCTTTTCCTGGTTGTTAGCCAAGTCTCAACTGTGAGCAGTGTTCTTGAATGGAGTCAGTGTCCCATCTATAGCCTGAGCTTGCTATTTTATTTTATTTTTTTTAGTTAATTTATTTTGTTTTTTTGTTTTTTGTTTCTTTTTGGCTTTTTTTAACCTGCAAAGGAAACTTCCACTTTTTACTTATACAACTTTTTTCCAACAATGAAGACATAAACATTGCTATTATACAGTATATTCGTTTTATTATTTAATATATGCCACACACACCCTTTTACTAAAATAACCTTATTACAGAGCTTTGGAGCAACAAGCCAGGACAAGCACACCCACTTTGAGGAGTTCACTTAATACAACCTCTAGTTCAATAGCCTTTCACCATTCCCAGCCCTCTGGCTAGAAATCTGAGGTAGCCAGAAAGATCCCATGTACAATATGGGGAGTGGGTTAACTTTTTATGTCTTTGCTTTCAAAGACTGTTGGTATGCAAATTTTAACAACAATTTTTGCAATTAACAGTTTGGCCAATGAAATTTCTTTTCCTTACTTAAGGAAATGCATTAGACTTTAGTATATTACATTTTTCTGATTTATTCAAACACTTTGTATTTCAAGTTGAACAAAACAAATATCTGCATTTTAATTTAACCTTTTTGTTTGATTTTAAACTAGACTATTTTATAAAAATATTAAACACAAAAATTCCGGCCACAAGACAAACACTACAGGACAGAACATAGAACACAAAACATGATTCCTATTGTGCCAGTAAATGCATGGTACGTTGAATGCTGTTCAGCTGGCATCAGTTTTCTCTGATTATCTGAAAGACAAAAAAAGAGAGGTCTACCCACCCCTTCTGGGCAGACAATCATCGCTTGAAATATACAAATACTCTTGTTGGCTTCAGGCAAAACAGAGGAATTACCCCATAGTTTCTTGTATTTGTTTCATAGGCAGCCCAGGTTTTCAATTACATGATACTGTATACATTCTTTAGCTAATTCAACTAAATTGTTCATAGCCAAATCAAATGATTGCAATCCAATAATTTCTTTGCCTAATTTATTTACAAACATTTTACAGACACCAAGAACTTTCTTCTTTAGCATTTTTACAAAGTTCAACTGCTGTTTCGTTTAGCAACTACAGAGTTAACTTTTCATTTTCCCTTAAATCACTTGCTTGTCTCCCAACAGCCACTTTTATTAACTTAAATCACCATTTCAAGTAAGTCCTAGGTATTTGAAATCTCCATGCTTACACTTACTGACTCCTTTCTTCCACTAAACTCTTAAAGTTTTCCAACCTGTTTTCCAATCTTTTTGTCTGTTGCCTGCCCGCCTGGGCCCGATCCTGCTTTTTTTGCTGAACCGTCCCTTCCATGGGCACCGACTTGTTCCACTACCAGTTTAGCTAGGAGGGTGGGCTTCTTAACTAGCCCCCAGCCCTTCTGGTCTTTTCCCTTAAACATTTTTACTTACAAGACTACCCAAGTCCTCCTTCATGAGGCTTGCCACCTGGACAAAAACACATGGCCCATTGGGCAAAGGCCATTTACTTAACATATAATTTAAAGGACTATTTTTAGAGGGTTTACCCAGAGACTCATTTATTTGTTTGACACTTAAACAGAAAAGAGAATTACACAGAGAGCAGAGGGAATTACAGTCTAAGCCAGACTTTCCCACTTCTATACACTGACCGCTACAGGGGACGGGACAGAAGGATCTCAATTCAACCTCAGAACTTTCTCGCACACATGGCTTCCACTCTGAGGAATTATGAACAAGAGGTTCAGTTCTGCCCACACTTCTAACGCCCAAATGAACAGAGCAAAAAAAAACAACAGTAACCGGTTAAACAGAACAGAACCAGAACCAGATAGTGTTTTCTTATCCTATTAGGACTCACTTTTACTCATGCAGTTCTCAACATATAACACCAACAGTACCAAGCAAAGCAAACACAAAATAACAAGGGTAAAACAAATAGATGGTGTAAATTCTGCAGGGCTCCCCCCTTCTTAATTGCTCACCACACTGTGACAAATTTCTGTTACCAATCTATCCCTCATGTCAGGTGATCAGGCTGACACTACAGGATCGTTGGGGGAAGATAAAGAAAACACACCATATAACTGTATTTTAAAGCTCCATTAATAAAATAATAAAACAACAACGGAGAGTGTTGGGAACGCTCCCTCATCACTCAGGAAAACATTAATGCCCCAAGCCCCTTTCATACCCACACACGTACGTCCAGACTGGCCACTTCTGTGTATAATGTTCAGAGAAGGGGGAGAGGTGGACAGGAGATTATCCTGTATACAGCTTGTCCAGAATTTCCAACATGCTTCTGCTCTTGGGAGGGCTGTTCTCCTACACCCTGGAATCTCCTGCGGCGTCTCTTTCAGAGATTCCAGTCCAGGCCGGCTGCCTGTGGCTTCTTTGGTGTCACCAAGCCACACCGACTCCAGGGTCACAAAGGCACACTGTTGGATCTTACTGGACACTTAAGCTTTGCAAATGTAATCTCAATTCTGTAACTTGTATTTCCTTTGCTTCGCCTCTGTCTATATTTTTTTCTTCACAGCCAGCTGGGGCCGAAAGCAGCCCCTCCCTGCACCAAGCACAGTCTGCGCCGATTCCTGACCCTGAACGCAGAGCAACCCCCCCCCCTTCCATCCCTAGGCCAAGATGATTTTTAAATTAACCCGTTCCTTTCCTCAACAGACAAATTTGCTCACGCTGTGTCAGGGCTTTTGGGTGATTAAACGCTCCTCTTAGATGTATGATCTTATCTAGATTGAAGTACCTTCTAGTGGGCATTGTTTAGATGGATTTTCACGCGTGTAAATATTCCATTTCTCTAAATACCTGCAGGTTGTTGAACTATAATGTACGTACATGTAATATGCTGGGGTACCCTAGGGGGTGAGGTGGAATGTTTAGGCTGCCCCCCCCCACCCATTTTCCACTTACACACACAGGGAGGGTGCCCTGTCCGCGCTAGCGGCTCATAAACTAAGGATTTTTCCCTACAGGGTACTCACACAGGAGAGGCTAATGAGGATGGCCACGACCCTCCTACACCTCCCTTCAGCAAAGAGCGTCGGCTAGTCTCTGGGAGACAGCGCCGCTTACTCTGATTGCATCCACTGAGATGATCAGACTGTCAGTAGCCCACACGGAAAGGAAAGGGGGAGGGAAGATGGGTACACACACTCCTAGACTCAGGCAGTTTCCTCACCGGATGATGCCAGGCCAAGTCAGCCCACCATGGGTCGGACCTCCTAAAGATCCACTAGTTACCGGGCTTGCGTTAGAGTAGTCCTGGTCACGAGCTTTTGCTTCACAGGGTACTCTGGGCGTCTTCCAGTAAGAGTCACTCACACTGGCCCCCAGTATCATTCTGCATCTGATCTTGCTTTTAGTTAGTGGATCTGATCCAAGCACTTCCCAATTCGCTAGAATGCATTCTAAAGGTGTACACCGTGACCTGCCTGGACTCTGTCCCTGCCCCATATCCTAGGGTGACACTGGGCGTCCCCAGGTCATAACAGGCAAAAATCCAGACCACTGGACTGTTCCTACCTTATCCAAGGGACCGGTTCCTCACCGTCGCCCTCAACTGCTTCTCCACTACTCGAGCGCGTTGCACCGTTGTGCCCTCTGGGGTCGCTCATACCGTGTCTCCGCCGAGGCCCCCGGTGAAGTCACCGGTGCGCGCTGGGCGTCGGTCGTCGCCGTTATCCGTCGACCACCAGAAGGGATCCAGGCAAGGCTAATTTTAGCCTCAATGCCCCACGTTGGGCGCCAAGAACTGTTGCCGGCAGATAACTGCCTGAGGCCAAGCAACAGCGGGAGGGTCCGTCGCCTAGTGTGCCGCGCCAATAAACACACCAGGGTGGAGAAGCAAACCAAGTTTATTTGAGATCTCAAAGTGGTGCAGGGAGATTGACTCAGATCAAGCACACCTAAAACAAGCAGTTTGTTCCTTTATATCCATGAGAACTTTTTTTACTGACTAGCAATTCCCCGTTTCCCCTCCCTCCTTTTTTTTCCTCCCCCTGTAGCAATTACGTAAGCGCAGGTGCATTAAGTAATTTTGGCCGGGGCAGCTTGTTAGTAAGTTTTCCTTCTGCAAGTTATTTTGTCCTTCTGCTAAAGGTGCACAGGCCTCATTATTTCTGCTTTAGACCAGTTAGAACTGTTGCAACTGATAACGGCTGTTACACCTGGCTTTTTAGGTCGATTAAAGTTCAAACATGGAGGGACTCTTGTCTGCTGAGGCCTAAAACCAGGAAGGCTCCATACTCTTGTGGCCTTCCACCCTCCCGAGTTACGTAGGGTTAAGCTTAGTGACACCAACACAGGGAATTGGTTGTAGCTCCCTGATCCTCAGCAGCTCAGCCCTGGCAAAATTTAAAGCAGCAGGGGATCACACTTAACTTTCATGGCTGGAATACTAGTGGAGGTCAGCCTCACCATGTCCTTGGGCCTCTCCCCACCCCATTCCTATCCCGCGCCTTCCTCCTCCTCACACTGGACCAGCCATACACTAGCAGAGAATCCAGCTACAGTAGGGAAGGAATTTCCTGCTACGAACCTATGGCCAGTTTTTAAAGCCACTTTTTACACAGCACAAGTTGACCTTAGCAGTTCAGAGACTCCAACCTTCAGTGTGGAGCTCACCCTGCAGGGCAAGATATCTTCATCAAAACAGGCTGGACTTTGCAGCCCCAGGACTAATCAGAATAACCTATTTGTAGGCCACTATATTTGTAACCATATCGTGTAGAAGCAGTTGCATTGATTCAATAGCTGTATATCATGCCATCAATCTTTAAGCAGAACTCTTCACTGAAGTCAATGAGAAATTCTGCTTAAAATTCAATTGAATGATATAGCCCATAATTAAGGTCAAACCTCTTGCTCCCTTTCATGAGCAGTTACTCAACAAGCATCCCACTGCCTATTCATGCACATTAACCGTTGCTGACTCAGGTAGGGGCCTCACAATCTGGTCCTAACTAAAGCAAATAGGAACAGTTACAAATCCAGACAAATATTATATATGTACAGGGTTCTCACTTAAACCATTTCTTCCATTTTGAAACATGCTACTGTTTGAGTCAATTTCCCTCTACCCAAAATTGGCAATAGTTGTAGAATCAGAGCCAACCAATGCCTGCCGACAGTGGGGGGCAGATGAGGGCAGCTGGCTTCAGCAGTGTTACTGAGCATGCTCAGTCCATGTGAGCATGCTCAGTACAAGCCAAGCAGCAAATGCGGGATGGGGGTCAGATTTCGCAGAACTGCAACATTTTCTAAATTCAAATTTCATTGGTGAAATTATTGAGGTAAAAAAACTGAAAAAAATCTAAACATTTTATTTTGAAGTTTTCTAAACAAAATATTTCAATTTGAAATGATTTTTTGTGCTGAAATTTTCTTTAATTTTAAAAATTAACATAATGTTAATTAAAATTATTGTTCAAAATCAAAATAGAATGTTTTGTTAACCCCCTTTTTTTTCAACTTTTCATTCCCCCCCCAAAAAAAAAATTAAAAATTGTTTTGGTTAAATCCAAGATGATTTTTCCCTCCAATTTTTCAAAATTGTCACTGAATCAAAAGATCTGTTCTTCACCTAGCTCTAATTGTGATACCTTCACTCATATTCAGTGGTCAGTGCCTTGTTCCACAAGTAGTTCCATTTACTTCAGTAGGACAAACTCATGATGGGTACTATTCAACATGAAAAAAAATCAATGCCAATCTGGCCCATACTTTATAACAACACGTCAGATTGTACATTTATTTCAGAAGTGAGCTATGTGAAAGTACATCCAGCACCATGTTTTAAAAACTGAAGCAAGGGATAAACTTTATCAAAAATTAAATATCTTTCTAATTGTCCAATGAAAGCAATTAAAAAAGCCCTTCAATTTTGCAAAACTTTCACTAATTTCCCATTAGTTCTATAAATGACTCAAAATCAAATAAAAAAAGATCAGTATTCATATGGAAGTGCCTATTATACATACAGTGCACACTTTCAACAGATTTCTTCTTGCTAAAATTATAGCAAGTTGATACAGGCTCTCCCTTGTGAAACAGCTTTCATACCCCCTCTCACCTGCCAAAAAATTGTTTCATTTTGAAATCACAGATGGATATTTATTTTCCTATAAAACGTATAGACAGTCCCAAAGGCCAGACTATAAAATTTACAGTATTTATAAATGTAGTACTCATTACTATAAATTGTTAGATCGTTTAATTTCTAGTGTCAGTTGTTCCCTTTGAAAAATTAATAGTCATCCAATAATGACCTAAAATAAAAAAATACAATACAAATAATACCAATAATAATGATATATTTGCTTGACCATTTATAGCATTTAGTTGGGGATTGGTCCTGCTTTGAGCAGGGGCTTGGACTAGATGAACTCCTGAGGTCCCTGATATTCTATGATTCTATGAAAAGAATGCCTGCTAACATGTATGTGTGTGCGTATCTGTGAGAGACAAGGAGAGTGAGATAATATCTTTTATTGGACCAACTTTTGTTTGTGAGAGAGACAAGCTTTTGAGCTTACCTAGAGCTCTCTTTCAGGTCTGAGAAACTAAAGACTAGTCTACACTGGAACTGCTACAGCTGCACTGATGCAGCTGTGCTGCTGTAGCATATCTGGTGAAGATGCTTTTTGCCAAAGGGAGAGTAGCTATGTCAGCAGGAAAAGCTCTCCCGTCAACATAGCACTGTCCACATTGGAACTTAGGTCTGTATAACTTATTCACACCCCGAGCAACATAAATTATACCAACGTAAGTGGTAGCATGCACAAGCCCTAACTCAAAAAGTGTTACATGCTAATTACAAGAGTTGAATAAATTATTTATCATACTTAGTTAACACATATTTCAAGGGACTATTCAAAGTGAAGTGGCCCATTAACACCCTTCCAGTCATAAGGAGGAAAGTGGGGGGCAGCAACTGGGGAGAGCATTGTCAGTGAGTTACAAATTGTTGTAATAAACCATATATCCTGCCCCTTCTGTCCCCTCTTGCCTGCCAGAGCCCCAACCCCCCTGCCTACTGCAGCTGGAGGAGTACCAGCCAAATATCCCCAGTCTCGGACCATTGGACAGCCTGCCCTAGCTGCGCTGGCCAGCCCAGGCACTGGCTCGCCCGTTCCAGCCACCAGTACCAGTCTGACCTCTGGGCTGCCAGCTGGCCCCGAGCACTGTCCCAACCCTTGGGTCAGCCCAAGCCACCCCTGGGCACTGGCAGGCCTAAGCTGCCTGCTGGCTTGAGCCACCCCGGGCCACCCCAAACCCTGAACTCCAGCCGCTGGCCCAAGCTAAGTCCCCGCTGCCCTTGGAGAAGAGGGGCAGTGAGGGCAGGACCTCAGGGCACAGCATGGGTGAAGCCATGGCTTTGGTTAGGGGAGGCTTATTGGTCAGATATAGAGTGATCACTATGTGAAAAGTGCTCACAAACAGTTGATTTGGTGTTTTTGTCTTTTTCCTGTGTGAGTTCATTCAAGAGTGTAGTAATTGTCTGGTTTCACCTTCACAGTTGTTATTGTGTCTACAATACATAGATAGATAGATAGATAGATAGATAGATAGATAGATAGATAGATAGATAGATAGATAGATAGATAGAGATTTGGTTAGGGGAGGCTTATTGGTCAGATATAGAGTGATCACTATGTGAAAAGTGCTCACTAACAGTTGATTTGGTGTTTTTGTCTTTTTCCTGTGTGAGTTCATTCAAGAGTATAGTAATTGTCTGGTTTCACCCCCACTGTTGTTATTGTGTCTACAATAGATAGATAGATAGATAGATAGATAGATAGATAGATAGATAGATAGATAGATAGATAGATAGAATAACTTGATCCACGGCTGAGTCAGTTCTTTACAAGGACATTCTAGCTGGTTATAAAATTCTCAAGAGTATTTTCAGAATCTGAAAACATCTGCATGAACTTCAGTATGAAGCTAGATCATTGTTCCTGCTTTGGGTATTTTCCTTTCCCTTATGGAGGGCATAAGGTTCCCTCAGATGTTTGGGCCAAAGAGCTTGAAGCCTTATCTTTATCAGCAGAGCTTCCTGACTTTTTTCCCTTCATGCCCATACATACAGATAGCATGGAGGAGCTGCTCCTCCAGGCTGATGCAACCTCCCATCTAGGCAGGGCCGGCTCTGGCTTTTTTGCCACCCTAAACCAAAAAAAAAGGGGTGGGGCGGCTGGAGCGGCAAAGCAGGAGGGGGAACACGGCATGGCTGGAGTGGCAAAGCGGGGAGGGGAACACAGTGGCTGGAGTGGCAAAGCTGAGGGGGGAACGATGCGACTGGAGTGGCAAAGCGCAGGGAGGAACATAGTGTGGCTGGAGCGGCAAAGGGGAACAAAACAAAAACGGCGCAGCTGGCAAAGCAGGGGGAAAAAACAAAACAAAAAACCCTACAGGGTGGCTGGAGCCAGGGAGCATGGGGACTCCCTGTGCTGCAGAGTGTGCACCGGTCTAGTGGAGGCGGGGGAAGGAGCGGGGGGGAGAGAGAGAAGGAGGCGGCCAGCACTTCAGCGAGGCGCTCACCCCACAGCCCCAACTACCGCCTGCCAGGAGGGCTCTGGACCGCTCTGGTCGGCGGAGAGGGAAGGAGGCGGGTTGCCCTGCCGAGTTTGCTGCAAAAAAAAGCATCCGTGCCATCCCAGGATTGGCCAGAATGCCTCCCTGTAGAATCTGCCGCCCCAAGCATGAGCTTGCTCAGCTGGTGCCTGGAGCAGGCCCTGCATATTGGAGACTCTCCTGGCCATGCCTCTATAGCCTGCTTCAGCCCATCCTTATTCTCTCCTGTTTGTCCAATAATCATTTGTCTACCTGACCTTCAAGAGTCCCAGCTTCTGCTTTTAGGGCTTTTTTTGCTCCCACTGCAGTCAATGAAAGTAAGTCACTGATTACAAAGGCATTTCCCAGCAAGAATAGGCCTAAGCAAAGGTGTGCTCAGCATTCCCATTCATCCAAATCACAGAATAAATAACACGCAGTAAAATATATATTCTTCACATTCTCTTCAAAAGGAGTATTGTCTCAGTGGAAGAGGCAATATAATAGCCTTGCCCATTGCCCATAAGGTATTTACAGTGGTGACGAGGTCAAATTCATCTCCTAAGGTCTTCAGGAGTAAAAATATTGTATTTACTTAGTCAACATTTTGATTGCAGCAGAGTCAGGTGATCTTTGAAGACTACATATTTCAGCCAGAATGGACTGGCTAAAAGCCTTCAGGTTTCTGGTAAGCAAAAAAAAAGTCTATTTTAACCCTTTTTTCCAGTTTGGACATTTGGGAATTTACTGTAAATGACTCAACTCTTAAAACAAAGAAAAAAATCTAAATGAAAATATGAGACCCTAAAGTACATGTTCAGTTTCACTGCAGTCATAATGTTTTTGTCGCTTCTCATCTCCCCTTCTGTATTGGTACATTGTCTATTTATGTCATCTGTCTCTAGATTGCAAGACAGGGACTTTGTTGTCATACCACTCTATAAATGCATAGCAAGCTGTTGGTGCTATGTAAATAATAAATAGTAAACCTAAATATTCTCTAGCTTAAAAGGGAATCCATAAAAAAAATGTATGTCAGGTCATGATATCTATTTCTTCCATCATCCAGAAGCATTTTGCAAGGAAGCTGTGGTCTCCAATAGCTGTTCTCCCTATTTTTCATATAACTACTCTCAATTACAGGGAAATCCAGAAATATTTAATGAATGTAAAGAAACAGTACACAACTAAGAAGCAAGTATGTTCATGTCTTAGCACACTTGGTTGCTACCCATATGATGAAGTTGGGACCTCTGAAGGAACTCGGATGTGAGATTGTAGAACTACTATCTGTTGTCTGTAACCTATCATTTAAATCAGCTCCTGTACCAAATAACTGGGAAATAACTAATGTGGCAGCAATTTTTAAAAATGGCTTCAGAGGTGATCCCAGCAATTCCAGGTCAGCAAGCCAGGCAAACTTGCTGAAACTATAGTAAAGAACAAAATTGTCAGACACATAGAGGAACATAATTTGTTGGGGAAGAGTCAACATGGTTTTTGTAAAGGGAAATCATGCCTCACCAATCTATTAGAATTCTTTGAATGGGTCAACAAGCCTGTGGACAAGGGGGATCCACTGGATATATTGTACTTAGATTTTCAAAAAGCCTTTGACAAGATCCCTCACCAAAGGCTCTTAAGCAAAGTAAGCTGTCATGGGATAAGAGGGAAAGTCGCCTCATGGATCAGTAACTGGTTAAAAGATAGGAAAGAAAGGGTAGGAATAAATGGTCAATTTTCAGAATGGAGAGAGGTAAATAGTGGTGTCCCCCGGGGTCTGTACATATTCATAAATGATCTAGAAAAAGGGATAAACAATGAGGTTGCAAAAATTGCAGATGACACAAAACTACTCAAGTATCAGGACCAGACTTCAGGACCAGACTTCAAAGAGAAACTGCTGAGCTTCAGTTCATCTGCAAATTTGACACCATCAGCTCAGGATTAAACAAAGACTGTGAATGGCTTGCCAATTACAGAACCAGTTTCTCCTCCCTTGGTTTTCACACCTCAACTTCTAGAACTCATCCTTCCTGATTGAACTAACCTCATTATCTCTAGCTTGCTTGCATATATATACCTGCCCCTGGAAATTTCCACTACATGCATCTGATGAAGTGGGTATTCACCCAAGAAAGCTCATGCTCCAAAACGTCTGTTAGTCTATAAGGTGCCATAGGATTCTTTGCTGCTTTTACAAAACTACTCAAGATAGTTAAGTCCCAAGCAGACTGCGAAGAGCTGCAAAAGGATCTCACAAAACTGGGTAAGTGGACAACAAAATGTTAGATGAAATTCAATGCTGATAAATGCAAAATAATGCACACTGGAAAATATAATCCCAAATATACATATAAAATGATGGGGTCTAAATTAGCTGTTACCACTCAAGAAAGAGATCTTGGAGTCATTGTGGATAGTTCTCTGAAAACATCTACTCAATGTGCAGTGGCAGTCAAAAAGGAAACAGAATGTTGGGCATCATTAAAAAAGGGATAGATAATAAGACAGAAAATATCATATTGCCTTTGTATAAATCCATGGTATGCCCACATCTTGAATATTGCATGCAGATGTGGTCACCCTATCTCAAAAAAGATATATTGGAATTGAAAAAAGTTCAAAATGATTAGGGGTATGGAACAGCTTCTTTATGAGGAAAGATTAATAAGAATGGGACTTTTCAGCTTGGAAAAGAGACAACTAAGGAGGGACATGATTGAGGTCGATAAAATCTTGACTGGTGTGGAGAAGATAAATAAGGAAGTGTTATTTACTCCGTCTCATAGCATAAGAGCTAGAGGTCAACAAATGAAATTAATAGGCAACAGACTTAAATCAAACAAAAGAAAGTATTTTTTCACACAATGAACAGTCAGTCTGTAGAACTCTTTGCCAGAAGATGTTGTGAAGTCCAAGATTACTAACAGGATTAAAAAAAGAACTAGAAAAGTTTATGGAGGATAGCTCCATCAATGGCTATTAGCCAAGATGGGTAGGGATGGTGTCCGTAGCTTCTGTTTGCCAGAAAGTGGGAATGGGGGACAGGGGATGGATCACTTGATGATTACATGTTTTGTTCATTCACTTTGGGGCACCTGGTATTGGCCACTATCAGAAGACAGGATACTGGGCTAGATGAACCTTTGGTCGGCTCAGTATGGCCGTTCTTATATTCTTATGTTCCTAATAGACTTCAAATCACATCCCTTCCTGGATTTGCCTACTCCAGAAAGTCTAGAGATGAAAACATCAAAATTAGTTTCTTCCTTTCACTTATAAAAGAGTGAATGGCCTTACGGGTCTTGTCATAGCAAGCACCAAACATAAACAGATTAGAGCTTCTTGGAGGCTTTCATCAGATTATAGCTAACAGAATACACTCATGTTGGAGATCAGCCAGACACCAGAAACCAAGATGATGCCCAATCTGGCCTTAAAAATCTACAATTTATGTTACAGCAGAAAATAAAGTCAGACCTCATGCACTCTGAAGCACACTGGACATAAATTCCACTACACAACTCAATGCTGAATCCTGTGGCATCTTCCAGGATATTTTAAAGGAAAGTTTAACTAAATACAGTACTAAGCAAAGCATTCCTTCTCTTGTTTAGTTTGATGTTAAATAGACTACTATTCTCAAAACATTGATGTTTGGCAACATATTCCATGCCCCCCTCCCATTTTCAGTTGTCACAGAGTTGCAGAATTTTGGATGGACAACAGAGAATGCCATCGTAGAAGCTGTTTGAGGAAAGCTGAAAGGTTTGGGCTCGTGAAGTTCTTGATGCCCAGGAAAAGATGGGAGGTGGCACTGGCCTTTTCACACCCTGTGAAAGCTATTGAGCTATTACATCTCCTTCTCTTGTGAAGCAGAGGTGTCTTTTATATTATTAAATAGGCTTAATTTCCTATCCTCTGCCCCAGCAGCCATCGGTAGCAACTTGCTGTCCTTCTTCCAACCTATCAAGGTCTGTCACTGGATCTAACAACAATGGAGAATTACATTAGCTGGATAGATTGCTAAGATTAGTGGGAGTGAAAGAGTTAACAATGTTGAGTTTTACATGCAAGGTATTAAACTTCCCATTGACATGACTAGAGAAACTTCGCTCTGCTCTTAAAGCTGTCAGTTTGTAGACTCAAGAGGATAATACTGCATTGGGTTACACCAGGGGTCTGCAACCTTCAGAAGTAGTGTGCCGAGTCTTCATTTATTCACTCTAATTTAAGGTTTCACGTGCCAGTAATACATTTTAACATTTTTAGAAGGTCTCAAGTCTATAATATATAACTAAACTATTGGTGTATGTAAAGTAAATAAGGCTTTTAAAATGTTTAAGAAGCTTCATTTAAAATTAAATTAAAAGGCAGAGCCCCCCGAACCGGTGGCCAGGACCTGGGCAGTATGAGTGCCACTGAAAATCAGCTTGCATGCCACCTTTAGCACACGTGCCATAGGTTGCCTACCCCTGGGTTGCCAAAGGGTCAGAGACTGAGTAACCATTGGGGCTGGAAACTTGTTTCAAATAAGAAACTTAGATTGTGAAGCTAAATTTTGCAACAGTTGTTGATTCTAAAGCTAATTCTGCAGCAATTGCAGAATCCCAGAAAACATGAAGCTGTGCATACAGTAGAAGAAGTAAGAAGTTTCTCATGAGCTTCCTATGTAAGTCTGTACAGAGTAGGGCTACTTTATCCTGGGACATCCCCTCAGTCCCTGTACTTGTTCCTGTTTCCCAGGTACTACAGAAGGTACTGACAATGTCGAGAAGGGAAAAGCATAGAGATAGATTCTGATCCTGTCTGTTGATCATGCTGATCATGGTTCCACTCAAATCTACAATTCCTCACAGAGATCCCTGTGGTCCTGTGGGAAGTGGCACAGTGACCAAAACAGAGAAATGCAGCAAAGGGAAAGTTCTGTAGTAAAAGACTCCCTGATTGGCAAATGTTTGCTGAAAGGGAATCTTTGAAAAATGCAAGATTTAAGGAACAACCTGTTCAGCTCCAGTTTGCAGGCTGGGAAACATAAAATCAATACATCATACAACAGAGTTGATAGGCTTTTTGTCCTGTAAGCAAAACCAGATTCAGGAAATAAAAATTCCTTTTCAAGAGTTAAGTTAGTAATGATTAATTATCTAGTGAATAAAGTAGTAGAGGGTAAATCTGCTCAAACATATACATCTGCTCTAGCCTCTCTTTCCCTGGGACTAAGCAGAAACAGGGAGTTTGGTGCTCTGCTCAGAACTGCCAGCCTTGCCAAACCTACTGAACCGCAACATGACTCCCCTTGAGACCCTAGAGTATTGTTAAATAATCTACATTGAATTGATAACTCCAGGTGCAACACTCAGAGATTTATTTGCCACATTGGCATGTCTTACACCTTTATGCTGGTCCATCAGGGTCTGAAAACTGGCTCTTCCAAAACCGAATCAGAGTTGGAAAAGAAAGCACCTGAGAAGAATTTCTCTATTCTGGGAAATCTAGAACTTAATTAGATGGTAATTTTACACCACTTTATTGTTGCAAGCAAGCAAGATACAGAAGTCTGCTGGAGACTTTCATCTGCAGACAAGTACACAGAGCTATGCAAGTAACTGATTTTTTATTCAGAGTCTGAATTAAAAAATAAAAAATAAATTCAGTTTGGATCAACCTGAAACAAAAATATCGTAAAAAAAAATAATTGGGAAGCAGAAAAATACTTTCTTTCAAATTGCAAAAAAAAATTTGTATGACCAAAGATTAAACATTTTATGATTTTGTTTTGCTGGTTTTTTGTTTTGTTTTGTTTTGTTTTGTTTGGGTGGAGGGGGTTAACTTTCCATTTTTAATAAAACTTCAGTAAAATTCAAATTGAAAATGCATTTTGTATTGAAAAGTCAAAACATTCCTTTTTAAAACTGTCAAAACAAAATGTTTTGATACTTTCAGAACGTTTTTTCCTGATTTTTTTTTAAACTGAAATAATTCAGTAAATTTGAACCAAACTTGTGAAATATTTTGGTCAACAACCCCAGGGTAGAAATAATATCATATCTTTATTTGTCATCATATACAAATGGATGAACTTTGGTTTTACATAATTCTGTTAAAGGGAATAAAGATGTTTTAATCCCAACCCATTTATGGGCCTGATCCTCAGCCCCACTGTATACTCTTTTAAATGAAAGGGGGCTTACACAGTGGGTGGCAATTCCTGTGGCATGGGAGAACGCCCAGCTGCCATAAGCCAATATAGCTAGCTTTATGCCACCTGCCCCTAATTCCCTGATAAATAGATCTGAGACCAACCCTACATCCCTTTGGGGACCATTACTGCAACCAGCCCAAAATAAAGCAGCTCTCAGATGACTCTAACTTGCTCTAGGGACCAGAATGGGGGAAAGGGGATGAAAAGGTGAGAGAAAGTAAATTTTGCCTACTGCTCCACAAACCTGCTGAGCATTCCTCCAGTGCCCCTGAAGATTTCTCTGTATGTTTAAAAATGTGTAACACAGACATCCAAGTCTTTTGTAGTTGCACCTGGTTCTAAAATCAATCATTGATGGAAGGTAAGCTTTCTATATAAAGAAACAGCACAACATCTTGGCGTGAGCCTTCATCTGACATATCTTAATAGGGAAGGTTAATATACAAAAAATTGGGAAAATGGTGAATCTGCTTCTGACCTCATACTGCTTTGAAACTAGTCTGTTATCCCATTGACATCAATGGAAGCAACTCTTGATTTACACTTGTGAAGAGAAAATAAAACCAGAAACTGACATTTTGTGTCCTTATTCCCCTGAAATAATCAGAATTTCCCATTATTACAGGAACAGGGAATGTGTTTTTCTTTAGCTGATATTCCAACTGAAACAACCCTAAAATTCACAACAGATTTATTAAGTTTTATGTGAAAATAGCAGTATCTATTTTATTTTTAACATGTATTTAGTTTGCACCACTAAGGACATGAATATTGATCTTTTTGGAGCATTAACTGCAGTACGGTTTTTAAAATAAAGTAATTAAGCTCAATAAAACCTATATTTAAGAAAAACAGTTCCAGATCTTTTACTACAGGAGCCATAAGTTTAGCACATATCAGCTGACTGGCTGAAGAAAAAGCAAACCATTGGGCTGCTTCAGACAGCAGCTTTCAGAAAATTAGGCTGTAAACTACATGGTTCGGTGGGTTAATAATTAGATTTTGAGTCGTTTGGTTTCAGTTCATTGGTTAGAATCTGGTGCAGCGCAGGTTAGTAGTGGCAGAGGCTTAAATCAAGGCCTATTCTCCTAAATTCTGTTGAACACAATGGAAGTTTTGCTGGCATAGGGACTACAGGATCAGTCTCAAATGGAGGACATTGGGTGCAATTTTGAAATGAGTTTTGTTGTAGTAAGGACTATAGGATCAGTCCCAAATGGAGAATCAGTTTCAGGGCCTGTAGTGGTTCAAGACAAGTTAATAAAGTATGGCTGTCCACATTACAACAAAACCGCATCACAAATGGCATTGTCACTCTTACAGTGGAGGGGGCCAGAATCCCAGAATCTACACCAAGGATCTGGCACAATATGTGCAAAGTGAACTGTCCTTATAGATGGGTAAGAACTGAAGCACACTGGTAGAACTGTATTGAGAGGCTTGTACTGTCATTGTACCTGTTCAGTAGACAGAGAAGTTCCATTTTCAGGTCTTTGGTCTGGTTCATAGTTCCTCTAGGAGGCATCCACTGATTCCTTGGACTCCCTCATGGAGTAGTGGGTAGTGTCCACTTGGTGTCCTCATCCAGTTCTCTTGTTTTTAACCTGTTCCCTTCCCTCTCCTCCCCAGTTGGGTTGGTTTTTTTTCTTTCATTATTTGTCCCAAGGACTCAGTTGCATTCTGGTCTCTGTGATTCCAGCTCTCAGTTGAGAAGATGGGCCTTTACTTTCGAGTGACCTTAGAGCCACCTCTCCCAGGATGCAAATAGGCTGATTTCCATGATCGTTTCATGACTGTAGGCAGAGTTACCTCCTTGTGAAATTCTTCCTGGCACTGACCAAGATGGCCACCCATCAGTCCAGAAAGAGGAAGCTAAGCATGGGAGGGTAGAGGCAGTGCTCTGCAACTGTGAGTCCTTTACCTGCTCCCTTCACTGTGCACACATCAGAGTAGAATTCCCTTAGGTGTCATCCCCTGACACTCACACTTCTTCTGGGAGCAATGGGCACTGTCCAGGTTTCTCTGCTCAGAGTCCCCATCTGCTTCCCTCACTTTCACCTTGTGACTTTCACCCTGTCCTATTTTTTCATTTTTTTTGTCCCTGTATTTAATTAAATTCTGGTCCCGTGGCTCTTCCAGCATCTGAGGCAGCAGCCTTCCATGGGTGGGATTTAAATCAGCTAGTTCCTTTCATAGGTACTGAGTTCACTGATAAACCCCTATAAATCTTCCATAGGTGAAGACAGGGCTCCACTTCCAAGGGAGAAGCATCAATACTGGCTTGTCCCCAGATCACCTTCAGGGAAGGTTTACACCCAACATAAGGACAGAGATTCCCCAATGGGAAATAACTTACTTTATGTTCATCTCAAAACTTAAGACAAAGAGGATAAGGGGATGGGGGGGAGGCAATGGCTGTATATCAATAGTCCTTTCACGAAAGGGCCAGAGTTTCATTGGCCCAGTCTGACTATATGGGGTACGGGGAGGGGGCAGGGAAGGAATGAGATTCTCTCCTTTTAGAGTATAGGAACTTCTCCCTCTGTGCACTTGTGGCATCACAAATCACCCAAAGGGGGAAAGGAGGCCCAGACTTGAGCTGACTGGATGTGGAAAGGGGAGCAGGAGGCATTGCCTTGGAGGATGTCAAGCTTGCATAACCCTTCACCGTGAAGTAGGAAGCATAGAGAGGGATTGTGCTTTCCTCATGTCCCTATGAGGACAGTGCAGCTCCATACAAGGCTCATTGCCCTGGAGGTATAATCTGGTCCATAGTGAATTGAGCTGCTTATTAAAAACTTTTTGAAAAAGTGAATCTAAAGAAACTGATGCATGAGCTGCTGGATGAATGGCTTTATCTCCACCGTTGATCAATGAGGGGATTGCGTGATAAAAATCTGTTGATGCTGGGATGAGCTTACAGTACTAATCTTGGAAGTGGCGTACACGATTAGACATTTCCTAACATTAAGGCCAACACACAGCAGAATGCTGAGTCTAGAAGCATTCAGATGATAGAGAATATAGAGGTGTGGCAGAGCTAGGAATGGAGCCAAAAAGGTAAGATTATGGAACAAAACCGTCACTGACATCAATGGGAGTTAGGCAAAAAGTTCAAGGGAAGAAAACAGCACGAAGTTTGTAAGACAAATGGACAAAAATAGAAGAAGCAACTTTTCTGCTCACTTGTGTGCCCTGCTTGAGCTACCTGCATTGCTACACCTTGCACTGCTGCTCAGCTGCCATCGCCGTTCCCATGCAGGTGGGCAGGGAGTGGATGGGAAGCAGGGTCCAGAGTGTGACTTTCAGATCAGTCTGGCTGTTGCCTTGCCCCTGGGGCAGTGCAGCGACACATTGCTCCTTACTCAGGCTGAATTGCAAGGCACCAATCCAACTTTTAATGATCTGCCCTTTACTTCTTAACAAGCAAATTCTCAAATGCTGCTCCATTTGCTGAGCTGCGGCCCCTTTAAATCAATCCAATGTGAAGAAGTGCCATTTAAATCGATAGCATGCATTTGCAGGCAACATTGGTTTTAAATTTATTACATGTTATGGCTTACTGTGACAAGACAAAACACATCATAAATTTAAAAAACAAAAAGGATTTTCTGGAGATAATCAACCACTGGACTGAAAGGGTGTTTTGTTTTGTTTTGGCAGGTGGAGGGAGTGCTCATGGGAAGAATATCAGAATTTGCTGTACCTTTTTAAAAAAATCATTTACACGTGCAGCTATTTTATTTAAATCTCAACCATACTAACTACAGCATATGCTTTTTTGCTGTTCTTGACTTGCCCACTCATGTAATGATATATACCTAAGCATATCTTTAGAAAATGAGGAAAAATATGTTGTTTTGGGTTTATATTAAAAACTGCACACGCATATCCAAGAGTTCTTCCACTGCACTAGCATAATGTTTCAAACCTACACTGTATGCTATTTATTAATTATTATCACTACTGGTCACAATTAGATAAACAACAGCTTGTGCCCTTTCTATGCACCCATTTAAACATTTGCCCCATGGTGATGTCTTTGCTGAACTAAGGAATGAAATAGATATATTCATAGTGAGACACTAGTTCAAAATGATACCTACCACTTTGTATCAAAAGATCTCAAAGTAATTTACAAAGGAGAGTAAATATCATCACCCCCATTTTTGCAGAAGGGAAAACTTAGGCACAGAGAATTGAAGGCCAATAGCATCAAAAGCATCCACTAATTTTAGGTGCCCAACTCAGGCTCTGTCTACACTACACAGCTTTTAGCAATACGGCTGTGCCGCTAAAGCTGTGTTGCTAAAAGGCGTGCAGTGTAGCCACTGTTTGTCGGCAGGAAAGAGCTCTCCCACAGGCAAAAAAATTCCATCCCCAATGAATGGTGGTAGCTTTGTCAGCAGGAGCACTGTTGTTTTTTGGGGTGTGTGTGTGTTTTTTTAACACCTCTGAATGACAAAAGTTTTGTTGTTCACTTGCCAGTGTAGACAAAGCCTCAGTGTCAGCTCAAGCCTGCTTTTCTGACGTTTGAGTATTTGTAATTCTTACTTGTAACAGGGTTCCTTTAAGGGCCAGAGACCCAGGGTCAGCCATCCTGGTCAATTATCAGACTCATCTGGAAAGGGAGTATGTGATTTAAAAAGTCAGCAAGGTGGATGGGGGACTGCAGAGTGAAGTCTTGTCTACACCAGTGGTTCTCAAACAAGGGCTGCCGGTTGTGTAGGGAAAGCCCCTGGTGGGCCAGGCCAGTTTGTTTACCTGCCACGTCCGCAGGTTTGGCCGATCGCGGCTCCCACTGGCCACAGTTCACCACTACAGGCCAATGGGGGCAGTAGGAAGTGGCAGCCAGCGTGTCCCTCAGCTCGCGCTCTTCCTCCAGCCCCCATTGGCCTTGAGCTGCGAACTGCAGTCTGTTGGAGCCACAGTCGTCCGAACCTGCGGACGCAGCGGGTAAACAAACCGGCCCGGCCCACCAGGGGCTTTCCCTGAACAAGAGGCAGCCCTAGTTTGAGAATCACTGTCTACACTACAAAGTTTTGTTGGCAAAAGCTGCCTTTTGGCGACAATACAGGGGAGGTGCACACACTACAAATCTACTTTTGGTGGCAAAACTCTGCTGTTTTGCGGACAAAATAAAACCACCTCAGCTCTGCTCACTATTTTGATCTCTGCTGCCCTACAGGCATACACCCCTCCCCTTTCAAGGCTCCAGGAAGTATCTGACAGCTGAGTGTGGGGAACAAAGAGCAAATCATTAATGTGGAATGCTCCTGTGCTGCCTTGCACTAGGAACACAGCAGCAGGCAGGATGCTGCTGCAGGGAGTGGGTATCAGGAGGCGGGAGAATGGGACTGCTGGGCTGCTTTGACATTCCTCAGCACAGATTGTTCACAGAGCTGCTCCGCGCAGCTGAGAAGGCTGTGGAAGAACTCAGAGGGAATCACAGAACCATAGGCAGGCAGAGCAGGCTGCTTTGGGAGAGACTGCTGTGCCAAGCAGAGCTGGGGAGCTGATGTGGGGAGGCAGGACTGCCGGGGGAGGGGCAAGTGGGGCAATTTGCCCCAGGCCCCGGCCCACGCAGGGGCTCCCACGAGAGTTTTTCAGGGTCCCTGGAGCGGGGTCCTTCACTCACTCCGGGGGCCCCAGAAAACTCTCACAGGGCCTGACCCCCGGAGTTTCTTCCACTCCGGGTCTTCGGTGGTGGGGGCTCCCACCGCCGAAGAACCCAGGCCCCCTGAATCCTCTGGGCAGCCCTGGGGGGGGGGGTCCCCCTCCCCTTGCCTCAGAATAGGTTGGTCAGTCTGCTATCTCCCCTGCCCCAGACACACCACTCTCCTCCCCACCACACACACACTTCAGTTGAAAAGGGGCTGACAATCTACTAGGATGCCCTTGGAACATTGGGATTGAGAAACCTGCACCATGTGATGCTGTATCTGCCCCATGAGGCATTGCAAACCCTTCCCAAAGCCCACTGTGGGGATAGCTACCCACAGTGCACTGCTCTCTGTTTTGATGCAAGAGGGTGGATGCACTCTGCTGACACAAGGAGTTAGTATGGACATGCAACAGCACTTTTAATTAAAGCAGCATAACTTTTGCGAAAAAACTTTGTAGTGTAGACAAGTCCTGAAGCTGCAGAAAGGGGGAATTTCTTGCAGTAGAAAAAGAAAAAAGAAAGAAAGAAAGAGGAGCCCTAGGAATTGTGGTTGTGTAGGAAATCCCAGCTGGAAATTTTCTTTTCTTTTTGTAAAGTTTGTGGTCATTTTGATAACACATTCAGGCCAGAACCAAGGGCTAAAATCTAATTTTGGTGTAACTGATAATTCTGAAGGCTGCTGAGGAAGCCAGTCTTATTACACCATAAATTTCAAATGGAATTATGGGTGCTCAGCACCTCAGAAAATGAGGCCCTAGATACCTCAGATTGGGCACCCAAAAATAAATGGACATTCTTGCACATATGAGCCTATGTGACTTGGACAAAATCACATAGTAACTCAGTGGCAGAGCTGGGTACAATATACAAACAAAGCTGCCACTCATTTCAATGAGGCCATGTTTTCACCCAGTGTGCGCTGACTCCCAGATCTATGCCCTCTGTTATGTCAGGATTCTTCTAAATGAGCATTTGACCATGGTGGACAAATATAAAATGTTCTGAAAATATAAAAGAGATCATTTGAAATCAGCAATTTGTAGCATATTCTTAGATATTTAAATATAGAATTGTTAAAAGCTGCAGGAACTTTATGCTTTAATAGCACACCAAAATGCATAAGCAGAACTATTGTGGAATTGTACTGTACTGCAATCATTCTGATCAATGCATCAGTTCCATTTTAACATTCAGATAACTGAGGTTACAAAGTAAACCTGCTTTTGCATCTTAAACAGGGAAAAGGAAAGTGTTTTATAGGCTTTTCAAGCTTTATTTGAAGATTAGCATAAAGTGAGAATTTTCATATTGCAAAGGCTCTAAAAACAGTAAACCTTTAAGGTTGCCTGACATTCATCGCAGTTTTTTCAAAGAATTATCTGGTCTGTATTTTCCATTGAGTTGAAAGTATCAGCACCAAAGTGACAATTCCACCTTTTAAAATTAAGAATTACACCAACAAAGCCACCCTGTATACAATATATTTACATTGATTCTGTCAACACAGCCTCTTAGGTCCTTTCAAAAATATTGATTTTAATAACTATTTGATTTTAATAAACTAACATGTTCGTGGATTTCAAAGCAAACTTGATATAATGACACTCTGGGAATGAAACATGAAGTTATGCAGCAGAGAAGTGAATAATCAGCATTGTTCATTGACACATATTTGCTGTATGAATACTTGCCTAGATCTATATAAACATGATAAAACGTGTCTTGTAACCATTGTTAGAGCTTGTTAGGAAAATCTCTCAAAGAAGCGGCGCATTGGGTGCACACTTGACATGCCCCCATTTCTTAATAACAGTTGTTTTTAACATTTCTTTAGAAACTGTAATTAGCTAAACTTTTTGTTGGACAAGATGACTGAAAAGTGCTGAAACACAGAGAGATTTTTATCTATGATATCTCATAAGGCAAATGAATTCCTCCTTGACTGATAGATCAGATTTTTAGAATTTAAGCCTAAATCCAATAGATGAAACTAGTCTACCAAGGACTTTAACAAGGGAGGCGGGGGAGGGAAGTGTTATGCTACAAAGCCACATCATCATAACCAGACAGTGGATAGAATAGGCAGAGACAGTTTGCACTTGTAGCAACTTAGATCTCATGAAACCATGTAATGGAATAAAAACCTTAACAAAGAATTAAAACAAAGATGGAGGACTTTAATTGAAAACTTGATCAATTAGCAGAAAGGCCATAAGAAGGAGGCAACAGAGCATGAAATTTGATTAAACAGAACCATACGTCCCACTTCATTTCCAGCTATGTTGTGAAACTGCTGACCTTGAAAACAGAAGACATTTGAAGAGTGGGAAGTAGTGGTTAGCTCAATGCTGGTTAAAACAGAGAAGTGATAATAAATGTACAATATAAAAGTCTTAAATTACAAATCACATACATTTAGAATTGAAAGGCGGATAGTAATAAATTCGGTTAATTGACATACAATCCAAATTTATGACAATGGATAGAGGCAGAGGGAATGCGGAAAAGTGCCCTCACTTCACAAATTTGACAAACGGAGCAGAACATACTGTAGCTTGCTGACTAGTCAAATTATTGTCAGGCAGTTTGGCACAGCTCTATTGCACTGTCTGATACTTTGGGCATATTCTTGGTATTTAATCTACTTCATTCCACTGGCAGAGTCGATATAGTGAGCACAGTTATTTTGCTGTGATTATTCCCCTCATTTTCCCCCTGCAATGAGTTCAGAAAATGACAAGAAGTCCTTTGCCCCAGTGATGCTAGCACAAACCTTATAACACTTCTCAGTTTCTGATAGCCATAGGTAAATCAGACTGAAGCCATCTCAACAGGGCACAAAAACCATATCCCTCTTCTCCTCCTACCCAAGTGATATAGTGGTGGGGGTTTTCAAAAATCCTCAGGGTCTCAGTTCTCATTTTAAGTCAATGGGAGTTCTACCATTGCCTTCAATGAGAGCAGAATAATGTCAGTGCTGAGTACTTTTGAAAATTCCACCCATCCCCGGTCAAATAAAATCACAGCAAACACATAAATGCAATGTGATAGTATGGTCATCATTGTGCGTCCAAAATAAAGTATTACTGATAAAACATCATGGTGTAGTTTGTAAAAGTTTTGATGAGACTTAAGCCCATTATGACTATTATGCCTTGCACGCATTGCTAACCTTCTCCTTGCAGCATGGACCTACTTTATGAGGACAACATATGCATAGTGGCCTAAAACTTTAAGAAACTAGACCCAGGTAAAGAATATCTATGATTACAGGAAATTGATGGAATTTGTGTATTCGGTGTAGCTTTAAACTCTGCAGAGCAGTAAACCTGTTAGAAATACAGGTAGCTTTTAAAAAGAAGTGATGAAACACTTAGTTAAATGTAATAGGACAGATCCTCAACTGGTATAAATCAGAGTCACTCCATCGCAGTTCACCTACATGCCTACATGTAACTTATGAATCCTGTCTGATATCATGAACTTGCTGTATGTTTGTCTTTTGCTGCAGTTTTGCATTATACTTCTTGTATTATGGTACCTGGCTGTCTGCTTCTGATGGGACAGTTAAGGATTATTAATAACTGAATAAATCATGTCTTAGCAGAACAATGAGATGGTTGCAACCTAAGTCCTGGTCTACGTTACAAAGTTAGGTCACTGTAGGTTGCCTTGCATTGACCTATTTGTACATGTGTCTACTGCCAAATTTGTCTCTGGCCAACATAAGTGCCCTGTTACAGAGACAAGTGAAACCTCATTTCCGACCAGTGTGAAATCATGGTCAAACTACTGAGGTCTGCCCGGAGTGAGTGTAGACACTGTGTGATCTGTGTCAACCACAACAGTCCTCCAGAAGCTGTCCCACAATACCCCATGCCCTCTGACATTGACTGCTCTGGTCACAACTGTGAACTCCATTGCTCAGGGGTCACAGATCCTGGAAGCTATCCCCCTTTAAAATGCCCTGTGTGTTTTTTAAATGCCTGATTACCTAGCTGCTCACCTTTGTCGTGTGCAACTGCCCAACCAACCATGCCATCTCCATGCACCAGACGCACTACTGCCTGGAGTAGGCAGCAAGTACTGGGCCTATGGGGAGAAGAGGCTGTGCAAGAACAGGTCTGACCAGCCAGAGAAACATGGGCATCTATCAACAGAGTGCATGGGGGATGCAGGCAAAGGGACATGACAGGGATCAATGGCAGTGCAGTATGAAAGCAAAGGACCTCTGTGTGGCATGCCACAAGTCTAGAGAGGCCTACAATAGATCTGGTAGTTCACCACAGACCTGCCACATTACAATGAGCCACATGAGCCACATGAGCAGAGACCCCACCAGCAGCCCGCAGACCATCATGAATATCTCGGAGGAGCCAAAGACAGAACCTCTTGCCTTGAACAGTAAAGCGGAAGAGGAGGAGGGGAAAACACTTCTGTGGGGCTCCATCCATGCCATGAGCCAAGATCTGTCAACACTCCACCACAGTTAAGTCACTCCCATCAGCCAAGCACAGATGAGCCTGATGAAGGGGAAGGGATCTCCGGGAAGTGTGTGCGTGCATTTTTCCTTACCATCTTTATATTTAAAGAAGGCCCTCAGCCCATCCCCGGGTTACCAAGATACAGGTATAGACTTTTAATTGTTTTACTCACACAAGAAGAGGCAGAGGTACAACAAGCAGCGGTAGAGTTGGTATCTACATTTCATTCCCCTGTTGGGTTGGGGGTGGGCATGTGGAACACTTTATTTAAGTGAATAGGGATGTCCCTTTTATTCTCCTGAGAGATCTGGATGAAACTTTCATGGAGGTATTCTACAGTCATGTCCAAAAGGTGTTTAGGGATGACTGCCTTCTTTCTTCCTCTGTCATGGGACACTTTCTCACACCACTCTGTAATGAGTTCGGCTGGCACCATTGCAGTAAACGAGCTAGTGGATACAGGCCAGAGTGGCTACAGAACACTACTAGCAGTTGTGTTCTCTGTGACTCTGTGACCTTCAGGGATAAGATATCAATTACAACCGCCACTACCTGTAGAAATAGTGCCAATATTCACCATCATTGCCCTATGGTTGTACCAATGTTATAGGGAAAAATGTTATTGTTTCATGCAACAGAAAATCCTTTCCCCCTCCTCCCTGTCCCCTCTGCTGGAAAGCAGTGCTGTGCCTTAGCTCTTCAAAGCTGACGTGTCAATAAGCATTTCTTATTAAAAGTGTTTATGAAAATAAGGGAAGGGAATTTTGAAATTTTGTGACTAAATCCAGTGATATCTGTCTGTTTTTGTCATCGTTTCTGGCATGTTGGCCTTGAGGGGTGTTGCCTCCATAACCACAGAACGCCTAACGCTGATGAGGAGAATGAAGAGGACTAGGGAGCACCTGTTCAGTGAGAATCTGTAAGCCAATGCTGCACTGGGCTGTGAACAAAGGACATGAAGGGCCAATATGACTCACAGTATGGAGAAGAAAAGGACAGACAGAAGTAAGTCCCAGTAGGACAAGGAGAGGGAGATGCACTGGGACATAATGGGTATTCTGAGGCAGCAAACCCAAATGCTGCAGACCCAGGTTAACCTAGAGATTCAAAAATCCCAAACTCCCCACTCTTTGCCATTCTTGAAAAACTCCATGGACTCCGCTCCCTGCCCAACATTTCATATGATATCACAGGCCACCTCTTTACCAGTACCACTCCACATTGAGGGGAAAGAAGGAAAACCACCATTTCACATACATTGATCTGTGAGAGCCCTGGTTGCTATAGCTGTAGCCACAACAGACTATGTTTGTGCTCTGAAATGGACAGAAATGTGTGCTGCCTTTCCACTTTTAAAGTTCCACTCTGTTAATTTATGTCAAAAGTTTGCATTATATTGCTGTGGTTTTTTTTGCAGTTTTTTCCCCTGCACCGTCTTTGCAACTCAAATTTCTATTTTTGAAAAATATTATCTTTATTTGTTTACATCACATGTTGCAAAATGCATAGTGGTAGTCGAACCACACAGTGCTTGTAAATGTACACTAAGCAGTACAGAATTCAGAGCTTAAAGAAACCATTTATATTTATAAATGTACAGCAAACATTACACAATTCCTAGCAGCATCCAAAGCTCCAGCCCCCAGAGGTCCCCCCAGCACAGAACATTACTCTGTCTGACCATTAAAATGCTCTTTCAAAGGCCATGGCTACATTGGCGCTTTACAGCGCTGCAACTTTCGCGCTCAGGGGTGTGAAAAAACACCCCCCTGAGCACTGCAAGATACAGCGCTGTAAAGCCTCAGTGTAATCAGTGCTGCAGCGCTGGGAGCGCGGCTCCCAGCGCTGCAAGCTACACCCGTAAGGGATGTGGTTTACGTGCAGCTGTTGATGTACTCTGGATTTGCAGCAATGTCCCGCACTTTACCAAGAGTCAGAGTCCTGCATACCAGACAATGACTAATGGCCTGCACACTTGCATGACAATAGCCCCCATTGTGGATTTTCCAACTCCAAATGATTTCCCACTGACTGATAACAATCCAGCACTGCAAGCTTCTAGAGTGTGAACACCACTTGCTTCTACACTGTCAGTGTAGCTCTCATTCTGGGATCCATGAGCTGGAATGTTAAGGACAGCTCAACATACACAGATCCAGGAATGTGGCCTTTCACATCCAAAAGTTGTGCAGCCACTGCTCATTGTCCCAAACCTGCATTGCAATGAGATCCCACCACTCAGTGCTCATTTCTTGGGTTGGTTCTCCACTGTCTGCAGCTGTTCCTTGAAAGCCACCAGCAATACTGAATTGCTTTCCACTACGATCCTCAGCAAACTGCCCTCAAAGAAATCCTCATGTATCTGTTGTTGCAGTATTTCCTGTGGGTCTGAAAATACCAGATAATCATGCATCCTGCATTTGCAAAGTTCATGAGAATAGTTCTGAGCTCTGCAGGCTCCATGCTTCTGTCAGAGATGGCTGACAGGGAAAAGTGCTGTGCAGGATATGGGATTAAAATAAAAGTGCAAAAAGTGTGGGATATGGAAGATATTAGGGAATGATAAAGGTGTATGCTGGGAACATGACTCCTAGCTCTCAGAGAGCCCTAGGCTAGTATGACATTCCACACTGGTGAGGGAGTGCATTATCCTTGCCCTGCAACCGTGGGTGCCTCACAATGCTTTGCTGCTGTAGCTCCCACCTGGGCCACTTACAAACAGCCAGAAGTATGCAGGTCAGACCCTGAGTGTCTGTATAGCTGAAGCCTGTCAGTCACACTCTGGCTTCCACCATCCTTGGTTACCATTTTTGGGATGACCCAAAAACACTCCCAGTCCCAGATTTTTCCCCAAAACCTGTGTTTTGCACTGTCCAGCCCTCTCCGGGACATTTCAGATTTATTAGGTCCTTTGCCCCTCTTAGGGGATCAATAGACAACAGTTTGCTACCCCAAATGGAGTTACCTACACAGTTCACAACATTGGATTTGTTTTGATTAAAGAATAAACCAAGTTTATGTAACTAAAAGGAGAGAGGTTTTAATTGAGTACAAGTATAAGGCATTAAGATTAGAAAAGGTTACAAGAGAAATAAAGATAAAATGCTTCCTAGGACTAAAGCTTAACAAACTAGACTTTGTTCAAGGTGAAATTCTTACCCTATGCTTCCAGCAACAGAGCTGACCAAATTTCAGGTCAGGATCTCTCCCAAAGTCAAATGGGCTGGTTTCTTTTCTCTTCTTAGGTGAAAGAATGATAGATGTATAAGGAAAAACATCTTGGGGTGTTTTGCCCCTCACTTTTATAGTTCAGTCACTCTTTGAAAATGCATTTTCCTGAGAGTTACCCTTAGGTAAAATTCATTCCTCGAGAGGACGGAGACAAGGAGTTTGGTGGTAAAAGAGGTTTCATGATGTTGTTTGCTAAGATGCAGATCTGTTTGTTCCTGCCCCGCTTCTTCGCCAAAAAATGGCCTCTTGATTGGTGATGGCTTATCGGCTCTGATGACACCTGTCCAGAGACATCAGCTTGTCCTTTGTTTTTAAGAAATAGATGTATCCACTCCCCAGATTTGTCTGGAGAGCACACGTCAGTCATGAGTTCATCTTACATTCATACTACACTCATTTCTTCATGATATTACTGATCAATGAGTTAATAGATTTCAAATGATACCTCACAAGGCATATTTGTACAAAGATTATGGCAATAGTCTGTAGAGTGTGACTACAGGAGTGTGTTGTCCCACAATGTATAGCAAAAAGGCATTGCACACAGGACAGAGGAACACGGTACAGATGTTCCCGAGTTACGTAAACACGACATACGCAAATCCGAGTTTACAGAAAAACTTCTATAAGCTAGAAATAGGAGGGTTTTGTTTTGTTTTGTTTTGTTTTTTTGGGGGGGGGTGTTTTTTTGCCTAATGGTCTAAGATACGTTTCCAACTTACACAAAGCGCTCTGGAAAGGAAGGCTTGTGTAAGTCAGGGAGTGTCTGTGTATTGGGATCACTACCCATGATGCTACACACTTTGCACTGATACAACTTACTCCTGGTAATAAGGTGACTAGATAGCAAGTGTGAAAAATTGGGACAGTGGGTGGGGGTAATAGGAGCCCATATAAAAAAAAGCCCCAAATATCTGGACTGTCCCTATAAAATCAGAACATTTGGTCACCCTACATGGTAAGTACATACAGCACAGATGAAAGCAGTCAAGTATACATATGTACACGCAATAAACTAATCTCATAGCTGTATGCCGATGCAACTAGCATCAACCAAAGTTTGTAAAGTAACATGGCTGAAGTAAAACCATTTTTCACGTCTAGCCTCCAGGTGAGTGGTAACCAAGCAACAAACTACCTGACGTGGGACCTTGATCACCTGCAGAAAGGGAGGGTTTGAGGCTAATCACAGTGTCATATGAAGGCTTGGAAGGATCAGCCTTATATCAGTAAATGTCGAGAAATGTTGATTTCACTGTACCCATGCAAACCAACAAAAAAAATATTGTTATTGACAATAGAAATTTACAGATAGGCAAAGTAAGAAAAATGCTGCTTGAGAACTTATTGGAGTTTGATTTAAGGCTATTTACTTTGTATATTTTGACATGTGATGTTTTGACATGTGACAATTTGTGTTTTAAGTTATAACGCTTTAACTTTTTGAATCTCAGTGTCTACTGTCATTAAATAATTATTGTCTGGCCCCCAACTCATAATTTCCTGCAACTGTAAACATTTAAATTGCTAAAAAAAGAAAAAAAAAACTGCTTTAAATACAATATAATCCACTGACATTATATTAAAAAAAAATCTAATTCTGCCAAGCCTAGTCAGATGGCAGAGGAGACAGGAAATTATAAGAGAACCAGGTATGTTCTGAGCAGCTCTCTCTCTCACTGAGCAGAATAGGAAGGGAAGGCTAAGCTGGAGGAGTGAGGTCTAGGAAAGAGGACTTGCATATCAGGACAGGCAGGCAACCAGGCAGCCATTTACAGTGAACAAAGGCTCATTTTGCAGTGTTAAAATAAACAATTACACACACTGTTTTGTAGTATTTCACAATTAAGGGCTTATTTCATTGCTTTAAAAAAAACCACTTTAATACGTGGAAATAAATGAAGTGTGTTGCTAAGTCCCACCATTCTGACAGTCATGCTGAATATGATTGTGAAATACATTAACAATATTGGCACTCATGGTGCAAGAGATGGTAGTGCAGTCTGTTAATGCAATCATTTTACAAAAAGACAGCAAATGTTAAAATACACACAATAAGAAAAGCAGAGTGGTAATTTATGTGCAGATTATAACTAGAGGGCTCGTGGGCATAGGAAAAATATGCTCGGTGTAAAAGAGAGGCTTTAGGCCTTTTAAACCCTTCATTCCCAGGGGATGAGTCAGCAACTATGCTGACCCTTTTGCAGCAGTTTTCATCTCCCCCACCCCACCCCCGCCATAAAGAACAGTTCCTTTCATTTGGCCAGCCACCCAAATCGCCTTCCCACTTCACTCCCTCCCCTCACTGCTTAAAGGTGCAGGGTGGTCATTTTTACTTATTCCTTTTGTTTCAATAATGCTGACACATTTCATTTTGATAAGGTTGAAATGTTCTTTTCAATGTTACCACTTTGTTTCATTTTAACTTATATAATTTTAAATTTTATATTTTATATTCTGATGTTTCAACATTATCCAAATAAAATGATTAGATGTTTTGGAATGTAATTCTTTTCAGAATTGCAAATTTTTTTGAAATTTCAATTTTTATATATATATTTATTTATTTATTTCAGAGAGAGAGAGAGAGAGAGAGAGAGAGAGAGAGCAATTGATATTTCAAAAAAATTCACAGATGGAAATTCTGAAAAAAAACGACAAAACATCTAATCATTTTGATTATATATGATACAGCATGAAAACAAATTTCAGAATGTTGACAATTTCCATGGGACAGAAATTCTGTTTTCTGACCAGTTCTACGAGTCTCTAACAATGGTAGATATACATACAGAAATTAAAGGTAATATACCTAGAGGATGAGACTAAAATTCTACTAGATCTTGATCCAGGCAGTATGCTTGAATTTTGTAAAAAACCAAAGATGAGCATGTTACACTAGATCAATTCATTACACAAATATAAGTGTCAATTTGAGGGAAATACACATTATTCACCTTCCATCTATGTATTGCAGTTAAAGAAATACCTAGGTATAGAATGATAATTATTAACATATGTAACATTTATAGTTCCCTTTCATCCCAAAGTGTCCTGAAGCACTTTAGAAACTTTTATACAAACTATCCACACAGGGATTATTTCATCCACTACTGAAGTTCATTCACCTCTGGAATGAAATATGGCAGCTGTTGAGCAGGACATAGCATTGTCACACAATGGGTTAGGACAAGAAATTAGAAGTGCAATGAGGATTAACATGGGCATAATCACCCAACTGCAATATGGTCAGAGCATTGAGATTAACATTCTTTCATGAGAGGTATGGGACTTCTGGAGTCAGAGTGAACCTTTAAGGCACAGATCTTTATTGGGAGTGGTGTGGAGCTGTAGAGGATCTGGGAGTTATTGGACTTCCTTTGAGCCCTCGCTCCTCCCCTCTCTCCTCCAGAGCCCCCTGAACACCACAAAACAGCTGATCATGGCAGGCGGTAGGCATGGGGAGGTGCTGATTTGCGGGCAGGGGGGCCAGTGGGCAGGAGGCACTGGAGAGGGTTGGGGGGAGCTGATAGAGGGGCTGTCAGTGGGTGCTCAGCATCATTTTTTCCCCATGGGTGATCCAGCCCCAGAGCACCCACAAAGTCAGCATCTATGAATCTGCAGTCCCTTGAACACAGGGTCTAGAACTGTGCCTGGTCCCTGTGAAAGGAGCACAAGGCTGGGGAAAGTCCTTGTATGCACCCTCCCCTTCCCTACACGATCTGGCCCTTAATGAATACAAATTATTAGGACCTTGGTTTTTATGTTATTCAGTTTAGCTAGGATGACCAGACAGCAAATGTGAAAATTCGGGTCAGCGGTGGGGGCTAATAGGAGCCTATATAAGAAAAAGACCCAAAAATCGGGACTGTATCTATAAAATCGGGACATCGGGTCACCCTAAGTTTAGCAATGTCCAATCTTTCACTCACTCCTCCACCTAGTGCTATCAGTTTTATGCTGCTATTATGAAAAAATGCTTCAGGGCACCTTGAAATATTGGCTTCTAATCTTTTGGGATAACTGTGTCATTTACCAAATTGTGGCCCCGATCCTGCAAACACTCGTGCATATGCTATCTGTAAGGATGTGCATGATCTCTTCAGTGGTGCATGAAGTTAAGCACACACTTAAGTGTTTGCAGGATTGGGACCTAAGAATTTAGTTGTAACAGCTTTCTGTGCCTCCCATTCACTTGTGTGCTCTCTTTGCCAGCATGGAGTTAGGAGGTGGAACATATGGAGGGAAAGGCTCAGGGATTCTATCCTTCTCCAAGGACAGTGTGAAGTCTGCTAACAAAGGACATATCAGATATTAAACTGATGCTACACTTGTAATCGTCAATCAGTAAAAGAGCTCCACCCATCACACATGCTAGATGCAGGTGTGTTAGCACGTTTAAAAAGGAATTCCAACCTTTCTTTTTTCTCTTGCTGGTATTGGGTTCTAGTAACCAATATGCATTTGGCCACATCATCAGATACAATGGCCGCATTTGAATTACTAAGTATTATGGCTCCCAACCATATCTGCTAATAAGATGCAGAGTTCTAGTTTGTTCTTGCTGCAGGTATAAACATCCTCTGTGCATTGAGGGGAGAACAGATTGTATAGTGTATATCTGATTGATCATTGGTATACTTGTGCACTATATAACAAATTGGATTTTTAAAATATAGGTCAAAGTCACAACCACTGCAGTGGTTTAATTATTTGAGGTGCCCCTATGCCAAGTTTTAAAGGCTTTAAATGAACTACTGAAAAATGAGATATTATACTAGGCGGAACAGCAATTGTTATACTGAAAATTAAGGTCACATAGACATTTTCATTCTGACACTGTTTTGATTCACTCATAACTTTCTGAAATGAGTGTGTTTTGGGCTGAAATTTTCCAAGTTTGGTCTCTGCCCACAGATGATTCTTTTGGAAAGTATAAGCAAAAATGCTTCAACCATTTTTCAATGGAGTGGGGTGTAGTGAGGGAACAAATTTTCCCCATTCTAAAAAAATATTCTTGCCATAAGTTTTTCACCAGTTCAGCCAAAAGCAGCTGAGGGTATAATGCTGACATTTAGCACACGCGCTCATTGAGGAGAAGAGGCTTTGCATATTCCAGTGAAAATGTATCTTGATTTGGTTAGAAACTGTTGGAAATGGCATGCTGTGTATGCCCCCTATAATTTGCATGGCGTTTTCTTGCTGTGCTCTTAAAGGGCCTGATCCAAAGCCTATTAAAATCAGTGGAGAGTTTC
This sequence comes from Gopherus evgoodei, assembly GCF_007399415.2. Taxonomy (NCBI): domain Eukaryota; kingdom Metazoa; phylum Chordata; order Testudines; family Testudinidae; genus Gopherus; species Gopherus evgoodei. The sequence goes on along the minus strand of NC_044322.1, from coordinate 199,560,116 downwards.
AATTGATTTAATGGGCTATGAATCAGACCTAAAGTATAAGGCAAAAACTACAAGTTCCTATGGTTTGCAGGTGGTCTCTCTCCTGTACATCCTTTCTGATCACCTGTGATACTGCACCAGCTCTGCTTCTGAAAGGAGGATAATGGCTCTTTATGTGTACACTATTATTCACCTTTTGAAAAGTCAGTCAAAGAGCATATGCAAATCTCTAATCCCTTAATGACTCACCAGAGGTGAATAAAAATCTTTCCCTCTAACTTCATCTTCCCATTAAAATGTTAGTTGAAATGGAAAAACTGTCACATTTTTTAATCCATGGCTCGAATGAAGACTTTTCCATATATTTCTAATGTAGACGTTCAAAACATATGTAACAATAACATGTTGATAGGCTAAGATTTTAAAAAATGAGCACTTAAATTTAGGCTGCTCAGATCAGATTTAGGCATCGAATTAAGTAGTCTGATTTTCAAAAGGGCTGAGCTTAGGAGTTCTTATGGGTCTCAGAGTCAGGGCTCTGGATTTGTTGTTTCTGGCTGTGTTACTGATTTTTCTGTGTGATCTTGAGCAAATCAGTTTACTGTCCTCTAAATTGGGTTCAATACATATATTTAGATATCCCATAATGAGAATAGAATTGTATTAATCAGACAGAGACAAAATATTAAAGGTCAATAAATCCTGATGTTCACTGAAACAGTAAGGCTAAGTTTCTAAAAAATGAGTGCCTAACGTTGGTCTCCTAAGTACCTTAAAAATGACTAGGTTTTCAAAAGCGCGAACCCCCCAGTGAATCCTATAAAATGTCCTTTGTCCTTTCAAATATCTCTATCAGATTAATCTTACACCATTGAAGTCAATTGAAGTTTTTCCATGGTTTTCACAGGACCAAACTTTACATCTCTTAGGGAATTGTGTTAAACTCATTACTATTTGTACAGTTTTGCATCTGCGATCTGTCTCCCTCAGACTTTCTGTGGGTAGTTCTTCCAAGTGACAGGCCTACACCTAAAGGGTTCTCTCAGTGGAATCTCAGTGTTCACCTCACCACTGACTGTACCACTAGCTTACAGTTTCCCTATTTACCAACCATATTTACCTCCAGCAGGTCCAGCTGGATTTGGCACCTTATATGGAATCTTCCCAGGGAGCTGTGACCAACTGGTAAAAGCAGTGACTGAAAGCAGCTTGTTCTAAACAGAGTTCAATTTACTTATCCATAAGAATATAACAAGCAGAGAGAAGAGGGCTGAAAACAACAAAAGCCTAAATGCATATTGTCTTACCTAAACTTAGCCTTTCCTTGCCAGTTTAAGTTAGTTCTGCTTAACACAAGTGTTCCCCTAGCCCTTAAAGTTGGGCAAAACAACTTACACTTCTGCCTCTGCTGCCTACCTGACAGTTTAATCCTCCTCCCCACTCCCCCATCAGAGACCTGCTCAGGCTGGCTGCCTTTCATTCACTTGGCGGCTCCTGTGTTCAAAAATTTCAACCTGGGTTTTCCCCGCTTCCCTTTGGAGCCATCAGCCAGCCTCCTGATCAGAACATAGAGGGGGCTGAACTTGCAAAGGAAATGACATCGGTATTGTGTTTCAAGTATGAGAGACTAGGGCTAATTACACCCATTGTCCCCCAGCCTACAGCCTTGTAGGACTGAGTTAACCCTTAGGCTTCCTTACAACATCACCCACTTTTAATCAAACAAATGGAGGATCTCACAATATCCATAAAAATTAATAATGAGAGCTCCCACATTCTTCACAATATGCACCAGTCTGTTTGCTCAGCTATTCATTGACACACAAATCCCAAAATTTCAAAAGTTATGCATATTTCTTAGGTCGCAGGAAAAACACAGAGTCTAAGAGAACTATGAAAACTCAAGATTTAGTCATAAATGTAAAATTGAGCAGATTAAGAAAATTAATATTATGCCCATTTGTTTTTAGGGACTGGTGGATATTTGGTACATTTCTGCTTGATATTTAAGTTTCCTTGCTTTTGGGGAGATTTAAGTGAGACTATTAAGGATACATTTTCAATGCAGGGAATTTGCTTTGAAACACCCATTAACATTAATGGAAGCTGCACAATTCATGCTGAACATTTACCTCCTAAAGTTTCTTTAGAATACCCTTTTTGTCTAATTTTCTTTGCTTTCTAATGGTAGAGTGGCTACATGTATGTTATGAATTCATAACAGGTAATTTCAGACCATATCTGCACAAGCACTGATGTTTATTAGATGTCTTTTCTCTTTCATAAGACAGGGTTTTAGTTATATTTTGTCAAACATGTAGTACCCTACACATTAAAAATATATATTATTTTATCTTCCAATATTAATTCTTTGATTTTATTTGCCACAAGCCACTGTTTCAATGGGACACGTGTATTAATACCTTGCCCATTCTGCCACATGATCAGACATCTCATTTAATACGTCATCTCTCTAATGTTTGTATATAACCACTGGGCTCCAGCTATCTTTTTTCATAGGTGATTGATCTTCTCTTGATGTAAGTTTATTAGAAAGCCTAATACTCAGGTGGTTATTTTGTTGATAGCTAGAAGTGCTGAAGATGGATATAGATATATATCAATATCCATCTTCAGCATTATATATATACACCTCTACCTCGCTATAACGCTGTCCTCGGGATTCAAAAAAATCTTACCATGTTATAGGTAAAACTGCGTTATATTGAACTTGCTTTGATTCACCGGAGTGTGAAGAGCACCCCACTCCTCACCCCGCCCCGAGCACTGCTTTACGGCATTATATCCGAATTCGTGTTATATCAGGTCGCGTTATATCAACGTAGAGGCGTGTGTATAATTTTCCACCTTTAATTTGAAATGGAAGCACTGAGAATCAGAGATCCTCTTTTAAAACTGTGGTAGGAATGAGATACACAACTTAAGAGGGGTTGATTATAAGAAGTAATTCCATTTGGGATTTAGCATATGATTGACATAGTCTACGCTTTGATAAGATTAAAAAAAAATCTCCAGAGATAATTGCTTATAATGAATCATTTATTATGTATATCTCTTAATTCTAGTGGGGTTAAGGATGAGTGAGCATGAAAGCCAGGGGTAGAGCTTTCTACATTCCATAAATACTTCTTGCAGTTATTTATGTGTATCCAAAAGTATTACTGCAAGATAAACAGGAATCAAGGACACACATTGCTTCTCCTGAAGTATGCACACTGTACAAAGACCTTTGGTGATCTGAGGCCCAAATCCCGCCCATAGCCTCAGTAACCCAGCTGGGCATGGAGGAGAGCCATGAGGGCAAGTGGGAAGGAATCATCATCTGTGGAGTAGCCACAGAACCATTCAGCAGCTGCTACTCCACTCTAAGGGCTGAGGCAGCCTCCACATCTCTTGTGCCATATTTCTGTGTGGAATGGGACCAAGGGTACCATTTATTGTCATGTTTTCCAGTCCCTTCTCTTACCCCTCACATGTCTGTTATGTTCATTGAATACATATAGAGAAGTTAGATAGAAACATATAATGCTCTTTCTGGAAGGCTGCAACATAACACTACTTTATTTCTTAGACTCCAGAACCCTAACACACAGGAACCTAAAACAAAGAAAAAACAAAGCAGGCTGCTCCATAAGGCAAAGAGGCACAACTCATCCCAACTTGATCTAGGCTGGCTCTTTGCATACTGACTGTATGAGACCCAAACTATACGCTTCCTTGCACAGCTCCCTAGCCTGCAAGCAGAACTAGGAAACCCCTTACCACTTAAAGTGACAGCTTGTAAATGTAACGGTTTTAAATATACCACAATGTCCAAAGGACTGCTTCGTGCAGCAGTGCTGGAAACCCTTCAGACTGATTTTCATGGCATGCAAAGGGAGCAGCCATCTTGTAAGGGTTTGACCCTGACGATTCCTCCATGCCAGCTGGCAGAGGGTTCATTGTTCTGTTCAGTAACTCCTGACAGGCATGACAAACTCATCTCACCTAGCACACTACTTCCATAGTATTTACCCACAGAAAATGTCATGTGAGGTCTTCAATAAAAGCCAGGGTCAGACTGGTCACTAATATTGTGGTGAAATGTACGTACAAATACCAAATAAGAAGTTCCGTATATATGTTCCTAAAAAAGTCTAAATGAAGGCATGGTTCACAAAAGGTTGTCTGCCAGACAAAGGATGTACATTTGCCTGTCTGCCTCTGTTCTCATCTAAATTAAGCATTGTAAGGGAGCCTAACTGAAGTTCCACTTTGCATACAAAGTCAACATGAGGATGTGACGTCAACATGAAATCACCACATCAGGGAATAAACTCCGGGAGTCATCCTGACTCTGGAGACAAACAATGGATTTGGGGGATATAAGGAGAAGGAAAAAGGAACCTCTTGTTCCTGCACCTGAGGAAGTAATCAGGATGTGCAATTAAATTCATCAAAAAAAAGGATCACAGCTAGCCTTGGTTGGAGTTGCTGCAAGAAGGCCTTGGGTGTGAATAGACTGCTTTAGACAGATGGTTAGCTTGTTAAAGTTAAGGTTAGTTTCTAGCATGCATGTATGAATTTTGTTTGGTGTGTAATCTTTCTGTTTCCATTATCCTTACTCACTATCTCTTAAATCTTAATCTTTGATGAACACCAGAGTTAAGAACTGACCAGTCAACCACATATCTCATTTGGAACCAGAAGTATGCAATCAGGCAGCAGAGACAAACAAAAGACAGATATGGTACGGTACAGTACAGTAGTGTGTTAAACATAAGCTACTAAAAAAACGGAAAATTTAAAAAAGATTTGACAAGGTGAGGAAACTGTTTCTGTGCTTGTTTCATTAAAATTAAGATGGTTAAAAGTAGCATTTTTTCTTCTGCATAGCAAAGTTTCAAAGCTGTATTAAATCACTGTTCAGTTGTAAACTTTTGAAAGAACAACCATAACATTTTGTTCTGAGTTACAAACATTTCAGTGTTACAAAAAAATCTCATTCCCAAGGTCTTCGTAACTCTGAGGCTCTGCTGTATATCTCAGTGCTGTGATGTTATACTGGAACTGATCCTCCATTCCATCAAACAAACGTGTGTGTACACTGTCACACTAGGGATAGAAAACCTAGTATCTCTGTGAGTTGTCAGGGGCTGGATATCACCAGGAAACACTTCAGAAGGGCTTGGGGTGCACCTACTGTTAGCCTGAAAAGCAAAATGAGAGGTAGCATAGTCCTGATGAGATCAGTTGGCTATAGGATGACCAGACAACAAGTATGAAAAATCGGGACGGGGTGGGAGGTAATAGGAGCCTATATAAGAAAAAAACCCAAAATCGGGACTGTCTCTATAAAATCGGGACATCTGGTCACCCTAGTTGGCTAATAGACTGGGAGTGTCAGGGAGCTGACATCCAGTTAAGCACAAGCAATTCTTCCTCTAGTTGGCAGCAGGGGAGTAACAAGGTGACTCACAGTTCTGGCACCCCAAGGAAACATTACAGAAAGGTCCTGACTTATGTCCCCACCTGCACAATAGAATCATGACAGTTCTTCTCTGTATGGGCAGGATATGCACTTGGCTCATGTAATGCATAATCAAATATTTTCCCTATAAATATAGTAGGCCTTTTGGTTTTTTTTTAAATGGTACCACTGGCATAAAACTTTCTGTAAAAGCAGCAAAGAGTCCTGTGGCACCTTATAGACTAACAGACATTTTGGAGCATGAGCTTTCATGGGTGAATACCCACTTTGTTGGATGTGTGTCATGTCATGTCTTTGCTGCTTTTATAGATCAAGACTAACACAGCTACACCTCTGATATAAAACTTTCTGTTCTTTAACCCATGTACATCCTAGGGCAAGAGCCTTAGCTCTGTAAAAGGACACGAATGACTGTATAACACATCCCATCATAAACACTGCATGTTTACAGGCTCTCCGATAATTCAGTTTCCTTGGCTTTGGAATGCTTCAAAGTACATACTATGTTAGGAGGCAGCACATCAAGCTTACCTCTAAGTGACATAGGTTTGAAGCGGCCTTGGGACTTGTGCTGCCTAAGCTTGGACAATGCAGACCACTACGTCAAAGAAAAAACTTGCTTGGTCTCTGAGAAGATGAATGATCTCCCAAACTTTCCTGAGGATCTTTATTCACAACAGAAGAGAGGTCCTTAAGGGAAATACTGTGAAGAAAATCAGGAGGCTCCACAAATAGAGAATAGGTGCTGACAAAGGGTAAGAGTTTTAACTGATGAAAATTCAGTTCATTAGTTTCATGACATACCTTATAGCATTGTGCTGGAAAATGACAAACACCAGTTTAGAAACAGCCTTTGATGTATGCCTTGCTGGACTGCATAATAACACCTTCCAAAAATGATGAGCTGGCTCTGAGCATATATTAAAGATTACCAAAACTATCAGTCAAACCACAAAACTTCATTGATTGATGAAGAGTTTGTAGCAACACAGAGTATTTAATCAAATTATTTATGACATTTTTTCTGCAAGTTGTCCATGAGCTGCTGACAACTTTGATGATCTGTTTATTATTTTAAATTGTTCCCTGGATGTTTAGCCCAAACCTATTTCAGCATAAGGACTGCTCAGAAATTGTTTGCTGTGAGTTTTGATCTGGATATTTAATATTCAGAATTGGCTATATGAGACGTGGAACTGGTCACCCAAGTCACATGCTACTCTTTCTCTTTCCTGATTGGAAGACCTAGCCGTTGTCAACAAGAAAAATGTCTGAACTCACTGAAGTAGCTGGGTCTTGACCCGTTGATAGTTTTAAAGATTGCAGCCAAGACCTTGACATGATTAACAGAAATGAACTGGGAGCCATTGGAAGTATTGGAGGAGAGGGGTGGCTCTCTCCAAGACAAACACAAGGCCACGAACAAAATTTGTTAGTATGACAGTTCACAGAAGAGTGAATAGGAAAGGGTGTGAAAATATTTGCATCAAACTTCACTTTAGCGTTGACAAATGTTTATAAATAATTGTTCCTGCTATCCAACTATAGTTTCTAAAGCTTAAACAATTTGGAACAGGGCCTGTGTCTTTCTGTGTGTTGTACAGCCTAGTATAAACTCCCACTCTGACTGGGACACATGGGTGCTACAGCCAGACAAAAGCATAAATGATTATCAACCACAAACAACAATAACAACATTCACCCAGCTCTAGATAGAGGCCTAAAAAGAAGTCACCCTCTCTTTCCTAATTAAACACAGGGCCGCCAAGAGGATTCAGGGGGCCTGGGGCAACGCAATTTTGGGGGCCCCTTCCATAAAAAAATTGCAATACTATACAATACTATATTCTCATGGGGGCCCCTGTGGGGTCTAGCGCAAATTGCCCCACTTGTTCCCCTGCCACAGGCGGCCCTGGGAAAAATAAACCTTGTGCATCTTGGCACAAACCCAGTTTTGAGAAAACTTCTTTATAAGGTATCACTGGTTCTCAGTATCAGCTAGTGCTAAAAGACACTAAAGCTCCTTAAAAGGATTGGAAAAATATTTTCCGTCAAAACTTCTTCTGGACTGAAAACTAGGGGTTTTTAAAAAGCAGAAAAAAATCACAGACAATGTCTGCTTTCCTTCAAAATTTGTTGTAGTTTTTTTTTTTAAATTGAAAAGCTGAAATTATCTGCCAAAACCTGAATATGGTTTGGGGTTTCAGAAGTGTGTGGCCAAATATTTGCTGCTTGCTGTGTTTGATTGTTTAAAGAAACAATAAAAAAATTCTGCTTAAAAAATATCCAAAATTTTTGAACCACCTCAGCTTGTGATCAAACGCCTGAGCCCATCCAGTCAGAGATTTTTCCAGGTTTCTGATATTCTGATGGCTTCCTTGACTCATATCTGTCTTCATAACTTTGGGTTCATTTAGCTTAGAACATAAGAACAGCCTACTGGGTCAAACCAAAGGTCCATCCAGCCCAGTATCCTGTCTACCGACAGTGGCCAATGCCAAGTGCCCCAGAGGGAGTTAACCTAACAGGTGATGATCAAGTAATCTCTCTCCTGCCATCCATCTCTATCCTCTGACAAAGAGAGGCTAGGGACACCATTCCTTACCCATCCTGGCTAATAGCCATTACTTAACCACCATGCATTTATCTGGCTACAAGGGGTCCCTGACAAACTGGAGACAGTTCCTGTGGCTTTGTCTTTAGTACAGCTTATGTACATACTCCACGAGCTGAGCATTTGAGCTTGTTCCAGAATCTGGGATGAGCCTATGTTGTGAAAACTGAAATGCTCAAAATAGCACATGCATGTGAATGGACACAGAGTACTAAAATTAAATTAACCCAGGGGTTCTCAAACTGGGGGGTCAGGACCACACAGGGGGTCACGATGTTATTAGTGGGGGTCACGAGCTTTCAGCCTCCACCTCAAACCCCACTTTGCCTCCAGCCTTTATAATAGTGTTAAATATATAAAAAAGTGTTTTTAATTTATAAGGGGCGAGGTGTCGCAGAGGTTTGCTATGTGAAAGGGGTCATCAGTATAAAAGTTTGAGAACCACTGAATTAACCCCTTTGAAGCCTCAGGGAATGCGGGGGTCTCCCTGGGTAGGGTTGGGAAGGATATTGCTCTTCTCATGTGATCCCTCTCCCAGTGGCTAATTTTAAATGAAACTACCCTCCCCTGACATGAATCTCCCTAAGACACTGAAATTAAATATAGACTATAATTTAGCATTTGAGAAGTGACAGGGATGGTAGCCCTAATGGAAAAGCTAACAGCTTGGCTCTTCTGCAAGCCTCAAACTGCTGAATGAGCTTTAGGGCAGGGAAGGCTGTGCCTCCCAAACAGCCTGGCCCTGCCCCCTATCTGACCCCCACCCATTTCCTGCTCCCTGACTGTCTGCCCCCCTCAGAATCCCTGACCCATCCTGCCCCTTGTCCCCCCACCGTCCCTCAGAGACCCCCCACCACCCCGGGACCCCACCCCTGCTCCCTGTCCCCTGACTACCCCACCCCTATTCACCCCCCCCCCCGTTGACTCCTGACAGACCCCCGGAACAGGGAACCAAACCACCCCCCGTTCCCTGACCGCCCCTGCCCAAGCTCTGCCCCCTCCCTGTGCCCTGCCTGTCCCCGGGACTCCCTGCCCCTTAGCCAACGCCCCCCGGCCCCGGCCCTTACCCCTGGCTCCCCCCTCTCCCGGAGCCTCAGCGCACCCAGCAACGTCCCTGGACAGCAGCAGCGTGTCTCCAGCTGGGCCCCTGAGCTCCGCCCCGCTCAGAGCCGCGTGGTCAGGAGGCGGAGGAGCTCGGCTCGCTGGGGCGCTGTTCTGGGACGCTGCTGGATGCGCTGAGGTTCCGGGAGAGGGGCGGGGGCGGGAGCCTCAGCCATTCTCCTGGGGGCCCCGGTGGAGCCCGGGGCCTGTGGCTAATTGCTCCACTTGCCCCCCCCCCCCCCGGGCGGCCCTGATTAAACAGTCTTGCCATCAAAACATTTCATCTTAGTTTACTATTGATCGCAGTCCAGAAAATATTCCGACATGCTCAATGCTGCAATGCGTCTATCAGTTGGAAAAATGCATTAAAACATATAAAGGTTTCCAATGCAGATATAGATAAGGATCATAATTATTTATATACTGTTCTCTTTCTAGTGGTGGGATGTTTAGGCATTAATGATTGGTGTCTAATCTACTATGTATAGGTAACACCTATTGCTCTTTTGCTGTTGTTGTTTTCCTATCCCAGCAACAGGGAGGAAATAGGAAACAAATAGGAAATTCTGCTGAAATATGCAAGAGGTAATAAACAAATGGATTCATACAGCTGCTTGCCTGCATGTAGTTAAAGGAAAACAGGAAATCATTCCACCTTCCCTTTAATTGTTTTTGTTTGTTTGTTTACTATATAAACTGATGGTAAAAAAATCCTCTTAAAATGTCTCTCTCCACCCGCTCACTATCTAGAATGGAATACAGATCACTATTACTGGGGGGAAGGGGAAGACAAATGTGGAACACTACTAATTTGGTGAGGAGAAAAGGTATAAAATACTATGAAAGTCAAATGAGGAATGTAATGTGATGGTTACCAAGTTATCAGAAGTCTATGTCTTCAGAAAAAGAAGAAATAAAAACAAATTCTGCCTTCTCCTTCTAATACACAGAGGAGAGATCTTAGACCAAAAATGTAGATCTTTCTTCAGAACATGGCAAGTGCTTCACAAAACATATTAGGGGCTATAGCAAGGTTTCAAATATATAAATATATGTTGTAAAACATCAGATAATGACTGACAAGAATAAAAGCTCTTCTTTAGTCTACAGGGATGCTCTTTAATGCTTCCCCACTATCACCACCACCCCCTGAATGCCCAGCTTGTGAGCTTCATTAGCTGCATTAGAACAGAAGCATAGTATGTTTCTTTCAATTAACTCAGGCCTAAACAGAGACTGGGAATGGTTGGGTCATTACACTAATTGACTCTATTTCCCTATGTTAAGTTCTCCTCACACCTTCTATGGGGCATCTTAATTATCACTTCAAAAGGTTTTTTTTGTCCTGCTGATGATAGCTCATCTCAATTGATTAGACTCTTCCTGTTGGTATGCATACTTCCACCTTTTCATGTTCTCTGTATGTATAAATATCTCCTGTCTGTGTGTTCCATTCTATGCATCCGAAGAAGTGAGCTGTAGCTCACGAAAGCTCATGCTGAAATAAATTTGTTAGTCTCTAAGGTGCCACAAGTACTCCTGTTCTTTTTGTGGATACAGACTAACACGGCTGCTACTCTGAAACCTTTCTTTCAATGGTAATTTCTATGTGGCATTTTTTACCCAATTTATTTGTAAACATTTTAACCCTATTGAGTTAACCATATAAAAGTGCAGGTAGTAGATTTTACAGTAACTAAACTGAAGAGATGGTAGTAGAACTTTAAAGAAATAGATTGTTAGCTCTCTCCTTGGGTCAGATCTTTACCTGTAGAATAGAGAGCACTACACAGAACCAAAGTAATCTTTGTAAAAGTCAATGAATTATGATACACGTTTACTGTGTGCATGTCTGAAAAGCTACAGTACTTTGGTACTGGTTCTCCAAAACACCTTGGGTCTGATTCTCAGATACAATATCCTAGGAGTGTAAAAGGGCCTTAGTGTAAAAGAGAAGCAGGCCTTCTACGTAATCATTTACACTATTGCAAAGTAGGGGAAGAAGACAACACAATGTGCAGAGCAATGGAGAGTCATGCCTGCGCTTTTCATTTATGTGTATATTTAAATACTTCTAGTGTCATGGTTATATCCACTAAGGGCTTGACTGTAACTTTTAAGGTAAAAGCTGTGGTAGGGGGCAATGTGGAGCTGCACAGTTTGTTGAGGCTGCTTATTGGACATGGGAGTAAGCAGTCCACTGTGTCTAACAGACTGAAGCTGATCACTTTCCCAGGTGCACCAGTCATTCTTCATGGGCCAGTGCAAATGGAGACCAACTGCTCCTTGTCTTCTGTTCAGAGTCCTGCTCCCAAGAGTGTAGGGAACATAGGGACTGCCACTGTGAGTGGCCTTTTCATGGCTACCGAGAGGTTGCTTATCATAATCCAGCTCTAAACAGATTCTCAGTATCCGGCTACACTTATATACTGGCTAACAGATAAGCTATAATGGTTCCTGACAAAACTACACAATCTTTCTCAACTCCTGCCTGAAGAAATGCACTCTTGCTGAAAATTGTACTAAATTTGGTGGGTTCATTTTACAGTGGCTGGCAGTCCGTGGAATTTTACTCTGATGCCAAACTTAGCCAAAATCTCCAAGCAAACCCATCAAGTTTTCCATGGATTGCACTCTAAACCATATTAAACTGGCTCAGGCTCATCTCACACTAGGCTAAGGATCACCCCCAATGCTTTGCAAACTGAGGGTCCTATTATGCAAATCTTACTCACATGAATAGTCCTTACTTACATATGTATGCTATTGACATGCATGAGGCTGCTTGCACGAATGTTGTTCTGCAGGATCAAGCCCTGAATCTTTACTAGTTTCAGGTTTTTTCACAGAAATTTTGGTCCAGAGACCTGCAAACCCTTATGTATCAGAGTAACGGTACACATATGAGTAGCACAATTGATTTCCCATTGATTACTCAGTGTGCATAAAGTTACGTGGATACAGATGCATTAGCAGTATTGGGTCCTTGCCCTGTAGTAACTGGTACATGAATCCTTTGGGCAATTTTCAGCTCGTGTATTTAATCCTTTAATGAATCCTTTCATTTCCTGTTTTTAATCCTTTAACGTAAACCATTTGGCAGATCTATTACATTTAAGTTACGTTCACGTAAGCCAAGTCTGAAGGCCTACGTGTTTATTGCTAATAACAATATAAATAATATAGTTATTTTATTTTTAGAGCACTAGCCCACCCAGACACCTGGGCTGCTGTGCAGATAATTAAAGTTAAAAAAAAGTAATGAGAAATAATAATTAGGATGAAATTTTTCTACGAGAGTGCATATAAGTGCAGGCTCCTGTAAAACTTGTTGAGCCAGATTCTCAGCTACTGTAAATCCGCATAGTTCTATTAATGTCAGTGGAGCTATGACTATTTATATCAGGTAAGGATCTGGTCCTCCGTGTTTACATGCAGGGAGGATGCATGCCCAGACTGGGTCTGCTGCGCACCTGTTGAAAAATGTTGGACTCAAAATGTACATCTGCATGCAAATATACAACATATAAACACCAAACCAAAGGGGAGAGAGACATCTGTACGGGGACAATGAAGAGGTTGTCAGATATCATTTTTAAATGGAGAAGAATGGAGTGAGATAAATGTTCAAGAGAAACCAACTCACATTTTAAGAGTGACAGTGTTAAATATTTGATCCCAAATGTCACCAACTGCATGAAGTACAGTTTTATTCCTCTTTGCATAGGTGTCTCTAGGCCCTCCAATGCTGGGCAATTTCTGATTTTTAAGTAAAAGGGCAAAGTTGTTTTAATCCATCTCTCTTCCCTCTCCAGATAGGATGGTTTTTTTAAAAAAAATCATGTGGACTGTGGGAAAGCTAAATCAAAGGAATGGGTTTTGTTCTGAGCGTGTGCGAGGTTGTCATTGTAATCCCTTGCTGAAATGAGTTCCACAGTCTAGGTACAGCTTCTGAGACAATTCTGTCTCCTGCTCTTTGAATACTCACTCTTGTGGTAAACAGTTCTATTGTTCCTGTCGAATGCAGCTGGTAAGGGAGACTGCGCTTATGAAGCAACAGGTGGTCTCAAGTAGCTTTGTCCAGACAGCATGGTCCATTCAACAGGCCACTGATATGGGATTCAGGAGATGTGGGTCCTATTACTGGCTCTGCTGCTGGCCTCCTGTCAGTTACGTCATCTCTCGGTGCCTCTGTTCCACCTCCCATGCTTTGTCAATCTTGTCTTTGTTCAGCTTGTAAGCCATTGGGAGCAGGAAGGCTGTCCTTATACTATGCATTTGTAGAGTGCCTAGTACAACGGGTCCCTGATACAACCTGGGCTATGTCTACACTAGCACTTTTATCGGTCAAGGGTATGAAAAAACCCACACCCCTGACCGACATAAGTTTCACAGACAAAAGTGCTGGTGTGGACAGCGCTATGTCGGCGTGATACACTCTCTGGCCAACATAGCTACCGCTGCTCATTGGGGGTTTGGCTTAATTATGCCGACGGGAGAGCTCTCTCCCGCCAGCGTAGAGCGGCTACACGAGAGAATGTACAGCGGTGAAGCTGCAGTGGTATAGCTGTGTCGCTTTAAGGTCTATAGCGTAGATGTGGCCTAAAAGAAAAACGAGTCCCTTGTAAGACTCTGAGTATAAGGCAGAAATCTTTAGTTTGACTCTGGATACAACAGAGAGCCTGTCATGGTATAAACCCCCACTCTGAATCTTAGCATCCAAAAGATGGGGTACCAACATGAATTCCTCTAAGCTCAATTACCAGCTTAGTACTTGTAGCGCTGCCACCAGCCAGGAATTCCAGTGCCTGGTACACTCTGGTCCCCCCAAAACCTTGCCCAGGGACCCCCAAGACCCAGTCCCTCTGGATCTTAACACAAGGAAAGTAAACCCTTTCCCTCACTGTTGCCTCTCCCAGGCTTCCCCTCCCTGGATTACCCTGGAAGATCACTGTGATTCAAACTCCTTGAATCTCAAAACAGAGAGGAAAATCCACCTTCCCCTGCTCCTTCTCTCTCCCCCTCCCAGACTCTTCCTGAGAGAGAAAGTAATCCTAATACAGAGAGAAATTAACCTTTCTCTTCCCCTTCCCTCCTTTCTCCCCTGGTGAATCCAGACCCCGTCCCCTGGGATCTCACACCAGAATAAATAAAAAACAATCAGGTTCTTAAACAAGAAAAGCTTTTTAATTAAAGAAAGAAAAACAGTAAAAATTATCTTTGTAAATTTAAGATGGAATATGTTATAGGGTCTTTCAGCTGTAGACACTGGGAATACCCTCCCAGCCTAAGTATACAAGTACAAATTAAAATCCTTTCAGCAAAATACAAATTTGAACTCCTTCCAGCCAAATACACATTTGCAAATAAAGAAAACAAACATAAGCCTAACTCGCCTTATCTACCTAGTACTCACTATTCTGGACATATAAGAGACTGTATCAAAGAGATTGGAGATAAACCTGGTTGCACATCTGGTCACTCTCAGAACCCAGAGAGAACAACAACCAAAAACTAACAGCACACACAAAGACTTCCCTCCCTCAAGATTTGAAAGTATCCTGTCCCCTGACTGGTCCTCTGGTCAGGTGACAGCCAGGCTCACTGAACTTGTTAACCCTTTACAGGCAAAAGAGACAAAAAGTACTCCTGTTCTATTAACCCTTAACTATCTGTTTATGACAGAGCCAATGCATTATTGAGCGGCAGGGACATTGCTCATGGTGGCTGGTGTTGGTAAGTAGGCAGGATGCTGCACTCTATCAGTTGGAGGTTTTTCAGGGCAGATGACTTTATTCCAAGGTGCAATGAGTTGTAATTCCTTCCCAGTGGCTTCATGCCCTGCTGCTTGTGATGAACTGTTATAAATACAGGAAAGCTTTTCATTTCATTATTTTTGCTTTGCCAATGAAACTGGAAGATAATAACAGAGAGCTGATTAAAGAAACAGGTTGGGTGCTATTGAAACCGTTTATGTGAGATAAATAAATAAAATACTACCCCCCAAAAATCCTAGAATTCAAATTTGCCAAAACAAGCTAATTTTTACATTTATTTCTCTGCCTCCCCTTCATTAGAGAGCACTGTAAACTTGAATGTGCTTTTGTTTTGCTTATGTTGACAGTTTAAAGGGGCTTAGGGGGATTATTTATTTATTTAGTTTTAATTGGATTACAAAATGGTCATGGAGCAAAATCAGTCTCCAGAGCCTAAGATTTAAAGACGTTTTTAATCTGTTACTGGACAACACTCCCCAGAGAATTGTATTGAGAGAGATGCCACCTTCTCTCTGTTTAGCATCGTTAAAAGTTATCTGAGTGCCAATAAACTAATTGACCAATCTTTTCTCTAATTTAAATGAAGAGTGAAAATTATTCCCTTCCTGTTTATTTTTTTTAAGTGAGCTGACTTAATTCCTTTACAGTTTAGGAAATTAAAAGTCACATTGTTCCCTGTATTCACTAGAGCCTAATTTCACCTGCTATTCCCTTGCTCCCCACTTTTCTTTATGAAAATTGTAACACATGGTATATCTGAAAAGCCATGTACAATTAACTACTGTCCCATACACACCACAGTTTGCATGTGTACACCTTATGAGAGATCATTTAAAACACTGCACAAAGAAAAAGAAAAACTGCCTGCCAAAAAATGGGTTCCATGGCAAATTCTCAGTTCTTTTTCATTTTTGTGTGTAGGGTGACCAGATGTCCCAATTTTTATAGGTACAGTCTCAATTTTTGGGTCTTTTTCTTATATAGGCTCCTATTACCCCCAACCCCTGTCCTGATTTTTCACACTTGCTGTCTGGTCACCCAATTTGTGTGTGAATTTACCACTTTTGAAATGTGCCAGACTGACAGCTCTGGAGAATGAAGTCCTCATCCTTAGATAAAACTGATGAAGCATGGGCAATGGTAGTGCAAGCTTTCTTATGCTTTTCTGCCAATGTTCCCCAATTCCAACCTGCACAGAGTACATTTACATCTGAGAGAGTATTGTGGTGTCTGCATCCATCCAGCTGTAGTGGTTACTGTGGCAACAGGTACAGGAGCTAAAATGAGACCACCAATTTAATTTCACATAGGCCACCAGCTGTCCAGGTGACAAAAGCTTTGAGTCACTACCAGCCTGAGTTGGATAGCAACCGTAACAGTGAAATGCTCCATAGTGTATTATCAGTTCCCTGAGCCACCCTGATCCCTTGCAGAGTCTTAGGCTAAGCCTTACTGGGGGACAGAAGAACGCCCAGATACCAGTATGAGGAGGAATGTTGATGTGGAATAACTCAGAGCAGAACAGATTTTATGATATCTGTAGCAAGTACTTCCCCCAGCACTGCTCTTTAGGCACAGGTGAGGGGCTGGACCTTGATCTCGCATATGCCCTGCCAGAAATGACCCCTCTGGGTCAAATTAGTGCTACAGGCAGTGCCAGGCAGCCCCCACTCTCTTGCACTGCCAATTTCTGGGAAACCTACAATTCATGGGACTGCATGGGACTGTGGGAGGAAAAGGGTTCCCTGTATCTTCTTCCCCCAGGCCTACCAGTTGAAAGAAGGAGTAATTTATTCCTTAGGGTCTAGGATCCTTTGTATATATTAGGATAATATTTTCAAAATTGCTCAGGATTGGCCTGATTCTGCTCCTATCAAACTCAATGGGAGTTTTACCTTGACTTCAATGGGAGTGGAGTTAGGCCAATGCTGAGCACTTTTGAAAACCCACTCAATCTTTGTACCTAAATATTTCACATGCAAACAGATTATGAGCCCTATCCTGCAGCCACTCTGCCTGTGAGCTTTTGTTTACTTCAACAAAACAATGTCATCAACAATTATTGGATTTTATGATCGAACTGGGCAAATCCAAAATCTTTGCAGTATTGGGTTAACGTAACTTGTACGTTAAGGGGAATATTTTGAAAAGCACTCAAGAGATTTAGAAAAATGAGTTCCATAGAAAGTCAATGATGTTTATACCCCTAAATTTCTTAGGTGCTTTTGAAAAATTTCCCCAGAAATGTTCCACCAATGTGTGGGCTCTGGAATTAACCAAATGAGTTTCACAGAGAGAGGCTGAATCAATGAACAATAAAAAGTGATACCATATCAGTCTCTGACTAAACAACTAATTTTGCCGTGATAATACTTTCCTATTGTTAATTGCCTTTCCTCTTATTTCTAATTCAATTTTATGGAGTTTTGAACTAAAAGACAAATCAAGCCAGAGCATGGTGTAAAGAGAATGCTCAAAATAAATAACACAAGTAATGACCAAGTAAAATCACAACCAGGCGATACAAAATAATGAGAATCTGACTCAATACCAAAAAGAGAAGAAGAAGAAATTGAAAACAAAAATCCTAAAGGAAAAGAAGCTGGAAGAAGTTGCACACTAATAACTAATGCCACAGATACTTCTTAGCTAGCTGGCTATGGAAATAGCCATTAAAAAAAACATTTTCATGACTCTGCAACTGATACTTTCAAACATTCTTCAGGAGAGGAGAAATCATGGAAGATCACCAGATCACCCCTTCTACAGAATTATTAGAATCAGTGAGCCAAATTCTGCCCTTGTTTTCAGCCATGAAAACTACTTTGAGTAGTTACACTTGTGCCACTCCAAAGAGCCAGAATTAGACCTGGGATGAGCACATTAGTTGATCCTTGTGGGCACAAAAGAATTCCTTTCTAGAAGACCACCTCCTACCATCACCACTCATATACTCCCCACTCCCTGCCTTCTACACACAAATATTCCATTTATAGATATACAGTGAAATCTCCAAAATACATATCAAGTTCTATTGACAATTCTTCCACCACGGAGATAAGGCTAAAGTATATGAATGAATCCCACTCCTGGATGATGATGTGCCTTCCTATAAATCCAAACCATGGAAGCATACCTACTGCAGTCCATCAAATAAACACAAATTATAAGAGAAACAAAATCTTTCACAGAACTAGAACCTGACCATGTTCATACAAATTCTTTAAGGCAGCTCATGGTATTCATACATGGAGGTACAAACATTGGCCTTAAATGTGAAATTATGGTTTGCAAACACATCAGCTATACAAATCCAAATACTGCTTACAAACCTGTTTTACAATATTTGCTGTTGTATATATCTCAGATCAACAGTGATCTTTCAGCCATCATCTCAACAGATGGAAATTTGAGTGCGGTGGTAATCAGTTTTTGTGAATTCCCCAGTGCATTATCATTATAGGAATTCCTTTGTGTTACATTGTTTTATCTTGATCTGCTGTGAAAATGAATTGTTGGAAATCTTATTCTGAATCCCTTCAGAAGTTGTTTGGTCGTTGGCCAACAGACTATCACAGTGGTCCATACATTCCATTCTGGTGGTCTGCAGGATACAAGGTTTTGAGAACCAATTTTTTGGGGGGAGGGTGGGGGAGGGAAAGAGGAGGGGAGAGATTGTGTGAGAAGGTAAGAATACTAAGGTACAGCACAAAAGATAACCCACTGGTTAGGACACTACCCCAGAATGTGGCAGATCTGGGTTTAGTTACCTGTTCTGCCATAGACTTCTTATGTGATCTCAAGCAAGAAGTCTTTCTGTGCTTCAGTTCTAATAGTAGAATTTCCCTACCTCACAGGTGTTAAGACAACAAGTGCATTAAAGTCTGTGAGGTGCTCAGATACTACAGTAATGGGGCCATATAAGTACCTTTGCTACAAAGAGACTCCCTGGCTAGCAAGCAATTAAATCATTAATAGTTACAGCTTTACATCCATGATTTCCTAGCATGTTATGTATTGCTTGATAGAAATAACACCTAATGCCCTTTAGACTAAGTCACAAAATGTAACCATGTGATTTGTGTTACCTTGCACAACACACTGCACCATCATAAGCCCTGTTCAATTCCCCTGCATTGATCTTTCACCTGCTTTACTAAATTGTGATATTTCCATGTCTTCTCTGTCAGCCCAAGATTCTGAAGTTTGCTCAGCCCCTTAGGAACATGTCTGCAGTGTTAATACGTTATACAGTATATATCCAGATGTAAATGAAATATCAACCCAACATGTTCCTACAGTCTCTAGATCTCCTTGGGAAAAAAGCTGTATATCATTTTGTGAGCTCATTTTAAAACACCTGTCAAAATTAAAATGTGTTTTCTATGGAACTAGAAGTAACTGTCCCTAGCAGTGCAAGAAATACACCTGCTTCAGAAGTGGGCATGTCAGTGAATTGGAGAATTTAAACTAGCCTCAGGTCATTATTCTACCATAGTTCAATAAGGATGTTACCATTATTAGGGCCTGATCCAACACCACTGAAGCTAATGACAGTTTCAGCCCTGCCATAAACAAGTGAGAGTCCACTGTACTGTATCACTTACACTAGGACTGATTTAGTACAGGTGCTGTGTACTCAAAACTCCAGGCCATTTGTACTTAAAAATGGAGATCAGTGACATGGATGGATGGGCCAAAGTAAATGAAAATGTTCTGTTACAACAAAGAAGCCAAGAACAATTCCTAGGCCAATTTTTCTCCAACCACAATGCCTAAAGTTAAGCACATGAATCCATATTTAGGCACTTAGATAAGTGATCTGACTTCCAGAGGCAACTGCCACTGCCACTGAAGTCACTCTTCAAAATCAGGTCACATATTTCTGGGCCTAAATATGGATTTTGGTGCCTAATTTTAGGCAGAAAAGTTTGAAAATATTGGCTTTAGCATCTCTATAGCATGTTATATCTTCAAAGGACTGTAAAAATACTAATGTTACTATAGACTTAGGGCAGATTCTCAGCTAAAATAAACCAACATAATGTCATTGGCTTCAATGGAGCTATGCCAATTTATATACCCTGAGGAACTGTCCCTTAATTCTAATGTTATGGTATCTAGGTATTAAACAGGCAATGCAGTCTCAGGTATAGAACATTGAACTAGGACTCAAAGGGCCTGGGTTTTGTTCCCAACTCTGCCACATATCTGCTGGGTGACCTTAGGCAAGTCACTTCACCTCTCTGTGCTTCTGTTTCTCCTTCCACCCCTTCTCGTTCTTTAACTGTGTTTGTAGAGCACCTTGGACAACTGGGCCCTGATCTCAGTTGGAGCCTCCAGATGCCATTCTAATACTACCAATAATTTCTTTACTCATAAAGCCAACTCAGACTCCCTAGCTTGGCCAAGTAAAACCAGTACCTTGACTGTGGGTGAAGAGGTGATTATCCAAAGAGATGATGAGCTTTGCATCTATATCCTCCAAGGCTTGCAACCACTGCTGTGTAATACATGTAACTGCACATCAGATGTTACAGTGACAATGGACAGACAAATCTACTAAATGCATGAGCGCTCAGTCAGTCTTGATTAATCACATCCTCAAGACCAGCAGCAAGCTGTGCAGTCATCCTGAAGAATGAAGAGCAATGAGTTTTAACACCTAGCACTACTTCTCTTCAAAGCACTTTGCTAAGATTAAGGACAAGATTCTGCCCTGTGTGACAGAGGGGCCACATGGCAGCTTGAGCCCCAAGAAGCAGGGCTTCTAGCATATGCAAGATCTTCCCCCTCCCCTATCTTCCCTATCTTCTCCCTCCCCCATCCCCACTCTTGGAGAGAGTGCAGCATGAGCTCTACTGCACTCCACAACAGAATGTGGCCAGTCCCTGTATAGAGTTGCATGGGGGAAGCTGTCCTCCTCCTCCCAAATAATCTTCAGAACATCCCTGTCATGAAATAGGTAAGTATTATTATCCCCATTTTATAGATGGGAAAGTGGAGCCAGGGATGTTATGGGACTTGCTGAAATCACAAAGGAGTCAGTGTTAGACTTCATGATTTCCCGGCATCCAGTGCTGTGTTCAGACCAGTAGCCCACGGCTCTCATTACTATCACCACACTTTTAACACTGCTGATATAATTTAAACTGAGCAAGTTAGGATTTAGAGTATTTAATTAGTATAGCCTGCTGGCATAAAAGGGATTGAAGAGCCAGGGATTTGAAAGAACTGAACGTTGCTTTTGGCACCTCTGCTCTAATGATGTAATTGTGCTTCTGCCAAACTCAGCAGAGTGGCATTAAAGTAGTGCTTTGTCCAGTGAAAAGTGAATAAACAGATTAAGCTTTTTACTGTAAATGTGACCTGACCTATAAATAGTAGGATCTTATTAAAAAACCACTGTGTGTGACTTCAAATAGAAACCTGTTTGTTCAATGATTCATTGGCTGATCACTGGCCCAACCAATAACATCTGCCTTACTGCACGACTGTGACTTTAGGTAATATGTGTGAATGGATTTTTAATAGTTTTCTGCTGGGATGCTAAAGTAGTTCTGATAATAAGGCTACGTATTTAATTACAAGTACTTCATAAAACAGGAGATTAGCATGGCTTATCGAAACAGGTTCATAAAGAGGTTGTACCAAAATGTAGTATATTATTATATTTTTTTTAAATGCAAGGACATTCACAGGTAAACAAAAGCTCTTGTTTGCACAACATATCTGATGTACAAACACATAGATAACACAGAGTTTTAGATAGATTTTCTGCCTTAATTCTGAATGTCTGGCTTTGGGGAGTTTTCAATAAGACAACAAACTCTGCCATTTTCAGAGCGTTGCATTGGTTTTCAGCCATAGAGCTGTCATCTGAGCAAACCATCTAAGTTAATTTCCTTTGCCTTAATAGAACAAATGCTTTCAAGCTTTCATACGTACTGTCATAGCAGTGAGTCTAATCTGACTACTTGAGAGAATGCCATTTGATACTACAGCCCTTTCAGTCAGTGGAGGCTCTTGGCTGCTAGTCGGGGGTTTTCAGCGTGGAGCCCTGACTCTGGAATTCATTTCCTTTCCCTATCCAACAAACCCTGGTTTTGTTGACCTGGACAGTATGCTGCCAGGTGTGACACTTGATTTTCAAGAGCATTGCCTTCTAGACTGTAGTTAGAGTGTGGAATATTCAGAACCTCTGCAAATCAGGTCCTAGTTAATCTAGTTTCTCGGGGAACAGTGGCTGGAGGAATTTGAGGCAATTGGTTGTGGAATATTTAATGATGATGATAATGGGCTCTGCCAGGAAACAGTTTTGGCCAGTAAAGTTTTTAAAACTCATGATTTTTATTCTCAATTGCATTATTAGTAATACTGAAAGAGTGCCTCGAGATCAAGACTGGGGCATCTAAGTGCTACTGTAACACAAATCAAAATTAGACCCCACTGTGTTATGCACTGTACTGGCACATAGTTAGAACCACTCCTTGCTTTGAAGAATTTACAGTCTAATTGACAGACTAAGGTCTGGGGGAAACAGAGGCACAGAGAGATTAAGTGATTCACCCAAGTCAGTGGCAGAAACAAGAACAGAATTCAGACCCCCTGAGTCCCAGTGTAGTGCACTAGCCACAGGCTCACTCTGGTACTCTGTGTTCTATTTTCAGCACAAGTACAGGTGCTGATAGATTGGCTGGACATCTTTAATAGATCAAAAGAAACAACACAATAATACTTTCTAATCAACGTTCTTTGTCCATCTCTTCTCATCATCTGTTTTTACATGAGTCTTCCCCCCAACCTTCTTTTCACATTCTCCTACCTCTGTACTTTTAATTGGTTTCTAATGCTGACTCAGACAATATTTCATAGTCCAAAATTTCTGCTTGCAATGTAAGTGGCTTGGCATTTTTATTCCAGCCTAATAAATTGTTACTATTATTTAATAATGAAATAAGTCCATGTCATGCAACTCTCCATAACCACTACAAAAATATGTTCTTTTCAAGATATGTATATTTTAATGATGTGTGTAAATTCTCTCATCAGGCAAAGCTAATATTTTAGGCAGAACTGTTTCTAATCATAAATTTCTTGAAAGAGTCAATCTCATCAATTTTCTAAAAAGTATCAGATATTGTTTTCCTGTTATTAGCTTTAGTTTAATTACATATTTTAACAATAAAATTTAAGGGTCACCTTTTCAGAAGTGGCACCCAAGTAGCATCCATATATTTTGCGTTGGATCGAATCCTACATTGAAGACAGCAAAATTAGTCCAGATTTACACTGATGCAACTGAGAAAAGAACTTAGCCAAAATCTTGTACTTCGGTAAGTAAAAGTCACATTTAGGAATGCAAAACTTACGTAGGTGCGCAGTTCCCTATTTTGTGCACGCTTAAAGGTTGACCAAACCCACTCATTGAGTTCAGATTCAGGAGATGCTTAAGTTCAATCCTAAATATTCTTTATGTTTCTCAGTTTTCGCTGTTGTTGAGGGCGGTCTTTAGCAGTTTAGTCCTGACCCAACTCCCACTACAGTCACTGGAAAGAATCCCATTGATGTTAATAGGAACTGGATGATGCTCAAGGCCAGGTTCTTAGGTGGTGTAAATTGACATAGCTCCACTGAAGTCAGTGAAGCTTTGCAGACTTACACCAGCCTAAGAATCTAGCCAACTATCTTTCTGCATTTATATTCACTGTCATTCATTTCCTTTCTTCCCACTCCCTCCCCTCCGCTAAGTTCTTCCTAAAGTCTCTCACCTTCACATTAATTTCTCTTCCTTCCTACCTAACCAGCTTAGCTACCCAGCCTGATACTAATTCTCCAACAGCAACACTGCAGCACTCTTCCCTCCCTGTCCCTGCCAATACAGCTGAGCAAAACTTTTATGATGAAAACCAGGCAACTCTCCTGGTCTTGCATTGTGTAAGAAACAAAGAAGTCAGCACAGGTGAGCCAAGATTCTTAAAAGCTGTGATGAATTTGGGCTGAATTTCAGACAGATTTCAGGCAAATTTCAAGCTAAGCCCTTCCTTCCCTACTGCTTTCAGGAGGAATTGATGGGTTTGGTGGAAACTACGTGAAACTGCTAGGTGCTATACTGATACACCGTGATAGACAGTTCCTGCCCCACAGGCTTTGTCTAGACTGGGATTCAAAGGTGTGTTGTCAGATTGTGTTAGCTTGATCTAGTTCATTCTAACTAACACCTCTTAAAACTTAATTCCAAGCAAGGCAAGTTATATTCAGGCATGTGCTAACAGGGTCTGTTTCCCAGATTTCCCGAGGGATTTACCTCAACTAACTTAATTTGTGCTAAAACACAATTTGCCTTGTCTTGATTAGAATCTTAGAAAGTATATGTTAAGCGAGTTAGCTATGGTGAGCTAACATCACAACTTTAAATCCTAGTCAAGACAAAGCCAAAGACTTTAGAATCTAAATAGGCAAGACACCCAAATTCATGTGACACTCAGCTGTATAGTCCCACACCAGGGATTTTGTAGACAGGCATAGCTACTATAAATGGTGATCTGCACTGGTACAACTCACACTGGATTCCAGCAAGTGTAGCTGCATCGGTGGGAATTATGGCTTTGCCTGTCTACATTAGATGTTAATACTGGTGCAACTACATTAAGGGGTGATGGATAAAATCTCCACTTTAAATAATGTCTGGATTTTGCTTTGAGATGTCAGATTTATTTGACTCTGAAATGAAAAGTGAACCTAAAGCACAAGAACTGAAACCCTCATCCCTCCAACCACCATAAAAAACAAGTGTACTGAAACCAGTGAGTTCTGCATAGATCTACCTATCACCCACCCAAACAATTCTGCTGCCCACTGGGATCCTGAGCATCACCCCTCATCACCTATTTTAGGCTCCAGTCCTGAGAAGACTTGTGCATATGCTTAACTTTACATGCTGTGAGTAGTACTACTGAGTTTAGGGTGGAAAGGGACTTCAGTGGGTCTTCTAACTTTATGTGAAGTTGCACACTTAGAATCATAGGTTTAGAAGGGACCAGAAGGGTCATCTAGTCTTTGCAGGATTAAGGTGTAGATAATTGTTTCTGAAATATAATATTCCATTACAATCCCTCTTTTTATTATGGACTTTTTATAAAATAAACTGAGAGGTTTTGGACATGATACTTTATAACTGGACAATACGAAATAAACAGTCACAACTGTTTACAGTGCCAACAGATTGATTTTGCAACTCTCCTTTACTATCATTTTAATAATCCGGCACACTGGCTATTAAATTGTACCAATGCACTTTAAAAATTGAATCCTATAGTTACCTCACTTTAGATGTGTGGTTGGACTGAGATCTTACAGAAAAGAAGTTGAGAAATCTTGAGACATCAACAATTCTAAATGTTCTTAGCACTTCCCACAGAGACAATTGGTGCACTTAAAAGAGTATTCGGATAGCTGGTCTATGTATAAATATGATTTTTATAAAACAAAAACCTGTATTGGAATCCCTGTTTAATGGGATTGCATGACTGGAACTCTGAATATCCTCTGACTAAGCTTTCAAATGATCACACTCTGTAATGTTTCATAAACTCAGACCTAGAATACAGACTGTTTATATCCCTGAAGTCCCCCTGCAGCAAGTACTCACAATTTGGGGCAATAGGTTTAGAGAGCATGGCCCCTTTAAATCTTTTTCCTAAGCAGGGGTGGAGGGAAGCAGTGAAAGACAGGAGGAAAACTCCAGGGTGTGGCTCTGGAGCTCCAGAGAGAGAAGGGGAGCAGCCCACAGGCTTTGGAAAGGTGAAGCAGCAGAGAACCTGCCTGAAGCCTGGGAAGGACAGGGTGGCCGATTGGGGTCACCCCAGGACAGGAGCCAGGAGGAGCACTGAGCCAGGGACAGATCGCCAAAGGACAGGCCGGAGCTGGACCCAGTATCACTGCTGCCCAAAGCTGCATGGGTCTGTGAGTACTGGGGCTTGTAACTGCATTGGGAATAAGGAGGAAGGCTACTAGCTAGTTAAGTGGGGAGGTGGTCGCTCTGTGGCTTTGCAGAGAGCGGCAGAAGAGGGCACCAGAGGGGTTTGTTGGGGAAAGTTCACTGGCACCAAAGACGATCAGGAGCACCTAAGACTCACCGCTGGACTGGAACTTTGCTTAGGACTCCTGAACTCTGTGTGCAGACACATTGCTCAGTGTCTGCCCTTCCAGACTGTGCTACCACTGGGCCTGTGGGGCCTTGGTTTGGATGCAAGTCTGTTTTACCGTTCCTCCTGTATTTCCCCTTGTTGTTTTTCTCCTCCCATCCCTCTGTAAATAAATATTTCTCTTTCTTATATCCATTCTACTTTTCCTGTGGGTGCATGTGTTCACTCTCGGGGGGTTGGAACAGGTGCCCCTGGGGTGGAAGGGATTTTTCCTGCTGCATTCCTGCGCATGCCTTCTCTTGGCCAGAGCTGCCTGCAGAGCAGATTCCATCTTGGCTATGAGGGCGCTAAAGTTACACTCTAATAGCATCTAGACAGGAGGTTGATCCATTAACATGACATAAAACAGTCTCCAAAACAGATTGAAAATAACGTGACTGGCAGAGAACATGTAAGAAAGAGAAGAAAATTAGACCCTGATGATACAAGCAGCTCTGACTGCTCAGAGTTCATTTTGAATAGAAATTGTTAAGGGTAAAGTAACCCCTTGGCTGCTGTTTAGCATTTCAGATGATTCCAGATAAGAACACACCTGGACTTCTTCCATGAGACAGGATTTATTGAAGTCCCTAGCCAGCTGCTTCTAGGACTTGCCACACCTCCCATCTATTTAGGTTAGCTTAATCTTAACCATTTTCTTTGTCTCCCTCTTCCCTTTCCCTACTATCCTTTTGTACACACTGGGAATTGGTCCCTTTTGTCCTTGGGGATAGTTTTCACTGAGTCATTTGTTTCCTTCTCTTCCAGATCTTTGGTTCTGTGTGGGCGAGAGTTCAGTCTAGGATTGGCGTGTTTAACATTTTTTACTTTGGTTACTCTCCAGAGCATAGATATTCTTTGATAGATGCCTAAAATATATATTCCAGGTATGTCCAGACACATTGCATCAGCTAGGGCTCAAGATTCCATTGACATAAGTAGGAAATTAAAGGTGACCTACAAAAAAGAAAAAAATGAGTTTTTGCCCTTTTTACTAGCATTTTCTCTTCGATAACACAGAGATATGGATTGGGAGCTCCCCCAGCTGTTAACTGAAGGAGCAAGGAGAACTTTTCTTCTATGTTTTAGTTAAATAAGTGCTAGCAAAAACAAATAAAAGTGCCCTCCAAAAAGAATCACTTCCCTCATTATCTTTATTGTTATAGTTTTATTGGGTCTTCAATCATCCATGAAGTATTCCAGGTATGATAAGCCTTGGACTTCTAATATTTAAAAAAGGGGCACAAGTCCATTCTTTTTCATGTCACCTGTAACAGAATGATGATAGTTGTGGAGAATTAGAAGCAAAAATACCCAATTACAAATAAATTTGTATAAACTATATCACATCAAACCATAGTAGCATTTTAAAAAAGTATACAATTTCCTGACAACTTGGACAGTCTTCTCCATTATAACTGCATTGGAGTGTAAGTGTTCCAGTGTCTAATGCCATGGGAACATACCCTCTAGCTTCCCAGCCAGTAGTTGGAAAACAACCAAGGAAAAGACTAAGAATTTCCAGCATGCACTGAGATCAATGTTAAAAGCTGGGGGACAGTACTTTATGAGTTCAACGGTGCCCATATGCTTAATAAAGCTTGTAGGTATGAGTGAAACCTCAGTGCTTTGATTTTAAAAAGAAGTTCACAGTAACCTGGGACACAACACAATGCACATAAGCAGAAAGCAAGCTGAGTACTCATGTTTTTTCCGTAGATGCAGTCATTCCATGTGGAAAAATGCCAGAGCTTCCTTCCTAAAGCTTTCCTCAGGACAAACACAGTTGTCTGGCAGAAAATATACATTCATTTTGTCCTAGATGCAAAGCTGAAGCTCAACTTTACTGTGATTTCACCTCCTCTGATTGTCCCGTGGGTGGTCAGGTAATTTCTTTCTCCAGGGTTCTGTTATCAGTTTAAGAACACCTGCTGGCTGCTCAACCCAAAAAAATGAGAAGTATAGCAAAATGGAGAAAGGGAGGCCTGTAATTAATAGGCCTGATCCTGCAAAGCTTTACATATATGAATAACTTTACTCATGTGAGCAGTTCCATTGACTTCCATGGGACTAATTATGAGAACAAAGCATTTGTAGGACTGGGTCATAGACCAAGTTTACAAAAAGAAAGAATAGATATAATGGTATCTAGTGCTTACAGCAGGGGACTTGGAAACTTAAGATCTCTTTCTGGCTCTGCTCCTGACTCAGTGCACACCCTTAGGTAAGTCACATATGGCCAAAGGTATTTAGGTACCTAAAGATGCTGTAGACAGCTCATGGGATTTTCAGGAGGCCCTCGGTGCCTAACTCCCTCTGAAATCAATGCAATTTAGGAACCTAACCTGTTTAGGTGTTCTGAAAATCCCACTAGGTATCTACTTGTATCTTTAGGTGCCTGAATACCTTGAAAATATGGCCCTTAGGCCCTGTTTTAGGAAAGCACATCCATCCATCCCTATTCAGGGACATGCAACAGCATGTGCATAGCTTGATTTGATTTCAGTGGGACATGATTCAAGTTAAGCATGTGCTCAACTATATTCCTGAATTAGGGCCTGTCAAAGTTGTCCTAACCTCTAGGACACCCCTCCCCCCGCCCAGACACAGCATTTGCCCCTCCCTCAGCTCCTTATACAGCCTAGCTCCACTGCCTCTGTCCAGGAGACAATTAGTGAATCTCCTCCCGGGTCCAGAGCATAGATGACTAGCTTCTTTCTCTTGCCTTACAGAATTAAGCCCCATCACAGGGCCAACACCCCTTTGTGGTTCCGTTCCTCCATGTATAAGACAGAGATAATAATACATACTTCTTAATAGTTTGAATAAAATTAATTAATGTGTTTAAACCATTTTTAGATTCCCAGACAAAAGGTGCTGCGCCATTTTCTTTTAAAAGAAACCATAGTTATACAAATTATCAACACTTAATATCTTACATCAAAAAATGTATAATTCAGATCTCCATTTTCTTCTGTGCTTGAAACAATATATGTTGAATCATTAACCTTGCCAGCACCCAACATGCAGCCTGAGTGAGTATTTAATCCAGGGCCGGATTAACCTTTTGTGGTCATAGTGCCAAACATATTTGTGAACCTCCATTAGGATGCTGGGGCAGGTCGCTGGAGTGAGGGGCCAGCCAGGGGCATTGGAGCAAGGAATGAGGGGCATTGTTCCCCAGAACGAGCAGCTGGCTGGAGGCAATGGGGCATGTTGAGGTCAGAATCCTTACCTCTCCTCCAGAGCCAAGCCACTTCCAATTCTCTCCTCTCCTCTTCCCACCCTTCAGTGGAGGATTGGGTTACTGTGCCTAAACAGACACTGCTGGTGCCTCCCTCCCCATCAAGTAGTCGTTATGAGCCCCTTCCCAGTGTGGGCTCAGCAAACAGCATCATTGGTGCCATATTAAACACAATATTGTTTAAATCAGATGTGAGTAAAAATTGCTGCTGAGTACTAGGGATTAAAGCAACATCCACAAAGACCTACATGTGGTACACAGATAATATTTATAACAAAAATGTAAGATGCTCAGTTTGAGAATACCTTCCTTCTCTTTTCCCTATATTTCTGAGTTAATAGTCAAAGGTCACTTGAATACAATGTTTATAATGTGTAAAAAAGGGTTTCAAGAAATCTCAGATGGAAAAAACTAACATAACAGAAGAATAAAACAAATTTCTCACATCCTCATTAAAATCACCCAGGAAGCAATATGGTTTTTCATTAAAATGGAAGTCAAGATCAGATGAACCTCCAATAAATGTGATAAAAATTTGCATGTTAATTAACAAAAATAGCAAGTGCAACACTATGTCAATATCATTGTGAGATTCTAAAGATCTCTGTCTGCAAACTCCATTGCATTCTGAGGTGCAATCAAGATGTCACAATGAGTATTTTCCATCCTTCAGTCATATTGTCCCTCATCAGATGATCCGTCCTAGAGTTCATAAGTATTCAAGAATTCCCTGGATTTCCTTAGCAAAGAGGTTAACCTAAGTGCCAAAGTAGGCAGGCTGGAAGATAATATATTTTCACCCTCTTCTTTTATATATTTATTTATTCAATTAAATAACAGGGACGAGTTAAACTGATGTCAATCAGGTTTAAACTAATGTGAGAGTGTCCATAATCAAAGTTCCACCCATTTAACTAAACTAGTGCAAAATCTACATTGGTTAAACTGACATAGTTTATGTGTGGACCAAGCTAGAGATTGTCCTTCTAGAGAAAAGGTCAAAAATTAAGTTCCTCACTGGGATTCACTTCCATTTAGATTTTAGAGGTTATAGTTGCAAATACAAAAATGTTTTTAAAAGGTTTCGTGTGTTTATCCCCTCTGATTTTCGGATCAGTTTTATAGTCATATATTGCAAGGGTGAAATAATGAGTGATTTTTTTTCTTCCAGGGAAATCTGCTAATAAGTGAGATTTTTTTTCATCCCATGGCCTTTTTTTTTTTGCCCTCAACAAGTGTAGATAAAATGCTTCAGATTAAATCATAAATCTTAATCTGGATCTGTGGGTTTACAACATAAAGGGATTCCATAAAGGAGCTCTCAATTTGGACAGTGGACTGCAATATACACAATATTGTCTGCATTTTAATTTAATAGAATGTCAGAACATCAGACTAAAGATGGCCAAGATGTATTAGGTAATCTATTTTTCCCCAAGCCAGAACATTATTAAACAATGTGTAAAGTGTTTATATTAGATATTATGCCACATTCTTTTCTAGCATTTTCTGTGGTATTCTGAAGTTGTATATAAACCATCAGTTAATGGGAAAATAGGTCTGAAATTTCATGAAATTTTCAAGCCATTTAACATTGTAATCTAGAGCATTCCCCTAGCACTGTCTGACAAAAACTATGATTGGCAAAAGTTGAACACTTAAAACTGAACTACTCGAATGTGGGAAATTCTGACATTTCAAAATTTCCCTTCATCTCTCATCAAGGTCAAACTTTATTCCCACAAAATGAAATTTTAAAAATCATGGAGAGAATATCAAAATGACTTTATTGAAACATTTTGTTTTGATAAGGTCAAAATCATAGGAACTGACACCAGGAAGTGGAAGAGGCAGGGCTAGGGGTGGGAGGGGCAGGACCCGCCTGGGACCCACCCCTTCCAGCCACTGGGACACTGCTCTGCAGCATGGTGGGCCGGCAGCTGCCTGAGAGATCCTGGCTGGGGAGGAAGTGGCTTCCGCTCCCTGTTCCATTTGGGTGCCAGGGACCTGTGGCAAGTGAGCCAGACCCCTCCCTTTCTTCCACAGCACATTTCCAAATGGCTCAAGCATGGTCCCTGGCTGGGGGCTAGGGGGAGTGCAGAAAGGAGCACTTGGGGGAGGGGGAGGAACAGAGTGGGAACAAGCAGTCTGGAGATGGCTTCTCGGGGAAAGGGTGGAGTGAGGGCAGGGCCATGGGTGGAGCACCCCCAGGAAAATCAGAAAGTCAGCACCTGTGCCAAAATATTTAATTTTAAGCTTATCTCAGCATTTCATTTTGACTTTAACATTTTCAACTTCATATAGTTTAAAATAATAAAAATCTCAAAAAGATAGTCAAAACAAAGCTCTTCAACCTTATCAAAATTAAATATTTCAATATTTTTGTCCAGTTTTTTGATGAATTTGATAAATCCCCACAAAACATTTCAATTTATTCAAATAATCATTTTCTGGTTGGAAAATGTTCCATTAGAAAATTCTTGACCAGTTCAACCTATCCAGAAAGTTTTCAGAGAGCCAAAGCAATATATCAAGATACAGTAGTCAATGGGCTTTGTATAAAAGGCACACCTTTTTTCAATATCTTATTTCTTTCTTTAAATTTTCATAGAATATGAATTGTCCAACAAAGTAGAACTGTGGAGCTTTGAAGCAAAAGGAAAGAGAAGAACAAAAAAAAAAAAAGCACTCAACGAAAACTGCTTGTGGTGATAGAAAAGATGGTACTAATCCCATGCACTATATCTGGGCACTGTGGAAGATGAACAAGGCACAGAAATGTATTCTTCCTGTGCTAGTGTGAGTTAGAAGTCAGGAAGGTCTGAGTATGAAGTGCAGCCACATGAGTAAGTAGTAACAACCCCAGCTAAAGCACAGTGAATCAGTACTACCAAGAGGAATTGCTATTTCCAAAGGGCTGGTTGAATAGTGGTGTCTGAACGGAGGCTTTTAGATAGCACAGTGCCCCTAGGAATCACAGGGAAGCACAGCTGCTGCACTACCATTAAAAATAGCAATGTGCACTCCTGCTCTGATGGCCAATGTAAGGGGGCAAGGCAATGACTCACCTCCTCCAGACACCCTTGGAAAGTCTAGCATAAACATCAGTGTTGAACTTGAGTAGTCCTTGCATTCAGTGGAGTATAAGAACCACAGCTGTGCCAGCTCCTTATACCGAGTTGGTAGGGAGCAGTCATGGAGAGCCCACGTATAACCTAGCCATATCTCTTTTATCTAATCAAATTCTCTCTGAGACAAAGGAGGCAGTTTCAGGGTAAATCATGTTGTGGAAAGTGGTATTTTATTTAAAAATGAATAAAAACTACCTAGATTTTTTATTCAAACAAAAGCTGAAATTCTCACTTAACTGTGTGACTCCATGAACTGGAGCTTCAAGTAAAATATTAACTAGCACAAAAAAACACAATAAAATCATGAGAGTTGACAACAATTTGATACCTGGTGTCTGTGTGGGAAAAGGTAATCTTATAGAGAGTTCTTGATCCTCGAGATACCACAATGGAGCAGGATATGTTGTAGGAGGGACTTAACAAAATGAGGGACTTCTGGATGGGAGATTACCCTTTAGATCTCTATCAAAGTACATGAGATGAAATTGTGATCCAATTAAAATCAATGGCAGAACTCTCATTGACTTACTGGAGCCAGTCTGGTGTCTGTATGCTCACATTAGTCTCTCAATCACACTGTCTTGTTATTTTGGAAGAATTAGATACAACCCTTTGACACATCTGAGGGGAAACATAATAAGAGTACAAGCAATATATCTAAGTGTTACAGTAATGTTCATGCAAGGATCTTGTAACTTAATGACACAGCAGTCCACATGCAAACTAAACCTTCACTGTGATGTGAAAGCATGTTATAACGTGTTATATGGAAGAAATAGTATCAGAGGGGTAGCCATGTTAGTCTGGATCTGTAAAAGCAGCAAAGAGTCCTGTGGCACCTTATAGACTAACAGACATTTTGGAGCATGAGCTTTCGTGGGTGAATACCCACTTTGTCAGATGCATGTAGTGGAAATTTCCAGGGGCAGGTATATATATGCAGGCAAGCTAGAGATAATGAGGTAGTTCAATCAGGGAAGATGAGGCCCTGTTCTAGCAGTTGAGGTGTGAAAACCAAGGGAGGAGAAACTGGTTCTGTAATTGGTAAGCCATTCACAGTCTTTGTTTAATCCTGAGCTGATGGTGTCAAATTTGCGGATGAACTGAAGCTCAGCAGTTTCTCTTTGAAGTCTGGTCCTGAAGTTTTTTTGCTGCAGGATGGCCACCTTAAGGTCTGCTATAGTGTGGCCAGGGAGGTTGAAGTGTTCTCCTACAGGTTTTTGTATATTGCCATTCCTAATATCTGATTTATGTCCGTTTATCCTTTTCTGTAGCGACTGTCCAGTTTGGCCGATGTACATAGCAGAGGGGCATTGCTGGCATATGATGCCGCATATTACATTGGTGGACGTGCAGGTGAATGAACCGGTGATGGTGTGGCTGATCTGGTTAGGTCCTGTGATGGTGTCGCTGGTGTAGATATGTGGGCAGAGTTGGCATCGAGGTTTGTTGCATGGATTGGTTCCTGAGCTAGAGTTACTATGGTGCGGTGTGCAGTTACTGGTGAGAATATGTTTCAGGTTGGCAGGTTGCCTGTGGGCGAGGACTGGCCTGCCACCCAAGGCCTGTGAAAGTGTGGGATCATTGTCCAGGATGGGTTGTAGGTCCCTGATGATGCCTTGGAGAGGTTTTAGCTGGGGACTGTATGTGATGGCCAGTGGAGTCCTGTTGGTTTCTTTCTTGGGTTTGTCTTGCAGTAGGAGGCTTCTGGGTACACGTCTGGCTCTGTTGATCTGTTTCCTTATTTCCTCATGCGGGTATTGTAGTCTTGAGAATGCTTGGTGGAGATTTTGTAGGTGTTGGTCTCTGTCCGTGGGGTTAGAGCAGATGCGGTTGTACCTCAGTGCATGGCTGTAGACAATGGATCGTGTGATGTGCCCGGGATGGAAGCTGGAGGCATGAAGGTAGGCATAGTGGTCAGTAGATTTTCGGTATAGGATGGTGGTAATGTGACCATCACTTAATTGCACCGTGGTGTCTAGGAAGTGGACCTCCCATGTAGATTGGTCCAGGCTGAGGTT
This sequence comes from Gopherus evgoodei, assembly GCF_007399415.2. NCBI lineage: Eukaryota > Metazoa > Chordata > Testudines > Testudinidae > Gopherus > Gopherus evgoodei. The sequence continues at coordinate 199,525,572 of NC_044322.1, read as the reverse complement.
GATGGTGGGGTGGAAGCTGTTGAAATCGTGGTGGAATTTTTCCAGAGACTCCTTCCCATGGGTCCAGATGATGAAGATGTCATCAATGTAGCGTAGGTAGAGAAGGGGTGTGAGTGGACGAGAGCTGAGGAAGCGTTGTTCCAGGTCGGCCATAAAAATATTGGCATATTGTGGGGCCATGCGGGTGCCCATAGCTGTGCCACTGATCTGGAGATATATATTGCATTAAATTTGAAATAGTTGTGTGTGAGGATAAAGGCACAGAGCTCAGCAGCCAGTTGTGCTGTAGCATCATCAGGCATACTGTTCCTGACAGCTTGTATTCCATCTGTGTGTGGGATGTTCGTGTAGAGAGCCTCTACATGCATGGTGGCTAGGATGGTGTTTTCTGGAAGGTCACCAATGCATTGTAGTTTCCTCAGGAAATCAGTGGTGTCACGGAGATAGCTGGGAGTGCTGGTGGCATAGAGTTTGAGTAGAGAGTCCACATATCCAGACAGTCCTTCAGTGAGACACAACTCACACACAACTATTTCAAATTTAATGACAATATATATCTCCAGATCAGTGGCACAGCTATGGGCACCCGCATGGCCCTACAATATGCCAATATTTTTATGGCCGACCTGGAACAACGCTTCCTCAGCTCTCGTCCACTCACGCCCCTTCTCTACCTACGCTACATTGATGACATCTTCATCATCTGGACCCATGGGAAGGAGTCTCTGGAAAAATTCCACCACGATTTCAACAGCTTCCACCCCACCATCAACCTCAGCCTGGACCAATCTACATGGGAGGTCCACTTCCTAGATACCACGGTGCAAATAAGTGATGGTCACATTACCATCACCCTATACCGAAAATCTACTGACCGCTATGCCTACCTTCATGCCTCCAGCTTCCATCCCGGGCACATCACACGATCCATTGTCTACAGCCATGCACTGAGGTACAACCGCATCTGCTCTAACCCCACGGACAGAGACCAACACCTACAAAATCTCCACCAAGCATTCTCAAGACTACAATACCCGCATGAGGAAATAAGGAAACAGATCAACAGAGCCAGACGTGTACCCAAAAGCCTCCTACTGCAAGACAAACCCAAGAAAGAAACCAACAGGACTCCACTGGCCATCACATACAGTCCCCAGCTAAAACCTCTCCAAGGCATCATCAGGGACCTACAACCCATCCTGGACAATGATCCCACACTTTCACAGGCCTTGGGTGGCAGGCCAGTCCTCGCCCACAGGCAACCTGCCAACCTGAAACATATTCTCACCAGTAACTGCACACCGCACCATAGTAACTCTAGCTCAGGAACCAATCCATGCAACAAACCTCGATGCCAACTCTGCCCACATATCTACACCAGCGACACCATCACATAACCTAACCAGATCAGCCACACCATCACCGGTTCATTCACCTGCACGTCCACCAATGTAATATACGCCATCATATGCCAGCAATGCCCCTCTGCTATGTACATCGGCCAAACTGGACAGTCACTACGGAAAAGGATAAACGGACACATCAGATATTAGGAAGGCAATATACAAAAACCTGTAGGAGAACACTTCAACCTCCCTGGCCACACTATAGCAGACCTTAAGGTGGCCATCCTGCAGCAAAAAAACTTCAGGACCAGACTTCAAAGAGAAACTGCTGAGCTTCAGTTCATCCGCAAATTTGACACCATCAGCTCAGGATTAAATAAAGACTGTGAATGGCTTGCCAATTACAGAACCAGTTTCTCCTCCCTTGGTTTTCACACCTCAACTGCTAGAATAGGGCCTGTTAGTCTATAAGGTGCCACAGGACTCTTTGCTGCTTTTATGGAAGAGATATTGTATTTTCAGTTCACACAGATACTTTTCACCTTCTTTTTGATGCCTGTTCTACTCTGGATGTCGCTGGTGATGGAACTGCCAAAAGACTCTCACATACTGTGTGTTCTTCCTGTGCTCATGACATGCAGAGCTTCCAAATCTAACTGAGAGACAACAATTATGATTCTTTGGAAAGAAGAGGAAGATGATAATCCATCCCACACTTCAACAGAAACTCACATCAAGGTGTTGACAAAGCGGTAGGAAAAAATCCAGAAATAGCTTTTGTCTATCACATAGGATGTTTCATTATTTCAATATCATATAATGAACACGCAGTTGCAGAGCCCAATTATTGCCTTGAGTGCAGCATCAATAATGCTCACTTCTTTGTATGCATTTCTGAATTTTCCATACGTTCAAAAAGCTGGAACAAGTTGTCTGTGCAGTGACAAGAACAGCACTCTCTGAAGCAGAATATATCATCTCTAACAGAAGCAGCTGCAGATATGAGATTCGGACAGATCCTTGAAGGGCCCAGTAGTCATGTTTTGGTGAGGTTCATTTTTTCCTTTTATTAAGAAGCTGTGGGTAGAATTCTCAAAGCACCCAGCTACTTACACTATTGTCAATGAGAAACCCTGGTTCCCAAAAAGCATCAGTGTTTCAGGTAAACTATACCATAAGCAGTCCCTTCCCTCCCCAAATCGGAATCTGGAAATTGCTTTAGTTTAGGAGTTTGCTCAATTTGCCAAAGTTTGGGGTGAGTCCAAACAGGCAATGTGCATGGAGACTGTATCTAAGAAAATATCAGAGACTCTGACATAGAAGAAACCTTTCCTAATGTCATGATTACATATCAGATATCTTTGCTGGCCTCCAAGTGCCATAATTAGTGAGAACTGCATCTCCAAGTTATTGCTAATAAAAGGATGAAATGTGACAGTTCATGTTAGAGAAACAAAGTGAATTCTTAGTCAGTGCCAGCATGAATTGCACATTCTGTAGACTTTATCTGAATTTGAAAGAACAAAACTTTAGAGGAGATAAGTGAGACCACCTACGGAGGTAAGCATTATGTCCAGTAGTGAGTGTTTGTACGGTGGGGCCCATAGATATTACATTCTCTCTCTAATGAATTTATGTTAAATCTTCAGAAAGGCAAGCTGAAAATAATGAAAGAAATTCATATTAATGCTTCTGGAAATATCATAAAGTGCAGTTGAATATCCCCATGACATTTTTGACAGAAAAAAACCATCTATTTCCTCAGGTCTGTTTTCTTCAACTCTCTTCCAAGATAGGTGGATTTAGATCAGGAAGTTACTGATGAGTCTTGCTTCAAAGCTCAAGGATTAATACCTCATTAGGAACCAGAAATACCTGAACTCCAGTCTTGACTCTGACTCCCTCTGTGCCATTTGGTAAATCAACAAATACCAGTGGGTTGTGCCACCGGGCTGAGATGGCCAGATTTATTGGGACTCCCGCACCCTATTAAAAACAAATGTGTCAAAATCCATTAATACAAAAAATCCATTGAGTGTTTACACACTGCAATAATAGTAAAGCAAATCATATCCCAGTTCATTATGCCTAAATTAAGTGCTCAATTTTTCCACATACGAAAAGAATATGGCTAGATATCATTACACAAGGTTGTTCACTGCTAATCTAGACAACATCGGTGTTACAAGAATCAGTCATTCCCAGGTCAACAGGTGGTTCTTTCATCTCCTCCAGTTTTCTTAAACCTGACCCTTATGCTACCCCACCCCAAATACTGATCCTGGTACAGTCCAGTTTTTCTACTACGGAAACAAAAATATCTGAAAGACAACAGTCACAATTCCAGAAAGTAACTTAATTAAAAGAAATAATCCTAACCTATGGTAAAATTACTCTATTATTAAGAACTTTAAATTTCAGCCTTTGGTGAGAACTGGTTTAAAACAAAGTTTGCAACTGATCACATATGCTATGAAAAAATGTTGCAAGAATCAGATGTGTGCCAAAGTGATTCTTTTGGCTTTCTGCCAAAGGCAATTCTTGTCAAGCCAGGAGAAAGTTGAGATTTTGCCTATTAAGTTTCAGGACTAGCTATTTCAGCTAATCAGAAATTAGTTTATATGTTTACATTAAATCACACTTTTCAGAATAGGCCAGATTCTGATTAGCCAGAGCGCACAACAGGATGTTTGGTCATTATTAAGCCAATGAGGATACAATTTTTCCAGTAATACTGCAGAAAGAGAATATTCATCACTTCATTATACCAATGCCTCATCATCAGTGTAATGAAAGGAAAAAACATCACTGGAACTGAAGGTCCTCACAAGAGAAATGTCTTCCACTTCTATAACTATCTGGGTTTATTCTTTATGTTTTATCCCCCAACCAGTCTTGGCTTTGACATTTACATAGCAACATATGGCCATTAGCTCATGATAACAGTTGATTCCACTGACCATCTTTGTTAAGTAAATTTGGGTAGGCCACAATTCATTTGTGAAATTCATAGCTGAGTGAGCTGAGTCTGGAAGCTATGGACCAATAAAAATAATGCCACATGCTGGGTGAGAGGGAAATACACACAAAGATCTTAAAAGTATGGTCTGGGATAAATAGCACTCTAGTTTTTCAACCAATGCTAAGGTGAAAGAACTATACTATGGAAGGCCTCATATCAGCTAGGCAGGTGAGTAAATAATGCCATATATCACAATGTACATGGGAAGAATCCACACTAAGATCCCAAGGCTGTGAACCATGTGCATAGGGAGGTGGCATCCACAAAAGTCTCGGGTGCGCAGGTGGAGGGAAAATCATGATTATTAGGATATGGTTGTGACAGTATTGAATTGAATTGTGACCATATAGGTCATTGTTGCAACCAAGGTCCTATAGTTGCACCAAATCTTGTACAAAGGAGGTCAAGTAAGGTGTCTATAGAAAGTTTGTAATTTGCTGGTTATGATTATGCTGTCCATGTGTATCATTTTTGTATTTGAGGTTATGAATATTGGCTATGTACTTGTATCTTAATGTGTAGCATTAGTGAAGCATTTGGTCAGCTTCTTGAGAAAGGACTATTTTGAGTAAGTGCCCAGTTAAGAAACACTTAACTGACAATGGACTTTTGGAGATGCCAATCCACATCTGAGCTTTCCTAACATGTAAACAATGGTGTCAGACTGCAAAAAGCTGAATTATTTATAATTGCCTAGGTGGCTACAAACTCCATCTTGTTGCTGTGATTTTGCACAGAAGAACAAAGAGGTTTTCACCCACAAGACAGAGACTATAAAAGGCCCTGGAAGCCCCTCCATTTTGTCTTCAGCTGGCTCAAAAGATGGCCTCTCCACACCAAAGAGATGCCTGAAAGACACTGGGACAAAGGACTGTAACTACGGGGGTATGAGTGATTGCTGGACCCAGGCCATAAACTGCAACGTTGGTCTGAAAAGGATTGGTCCCAGACTTGGAAGGAGTCTAGTCTGTGAAAGAAGCTCATTGGAACATCTCTGAGTGTGAGATAAACCTGTATTCAGTTTACTACTGTATTAGGCTTAGACTTGTATGATTTGTTTTATTTTGGTTGGTAACTTACTTTGTTCTGTCTGTTATTACTTGGAACCACTTAAATCCTACTTTTTATACTTAATAAAATCACTTTTGCTTATTAATTAACCCAGAGTAAGTAATTAATACCTGGGAGAGCAAACAGCTGTGCATCTCTATCAGTGTTATAGAGGGCAGACAGTTTATGAATTTACCCTGTATAAGCTTTATACAGAGTAAAACGGATTCATTTGGGGTTTAGGCTCCCAGAACGACTGAATACTGGGTGCTGGGAAAGTCCCTGTTAACTGAGAAGCCCCTGGGCTAAGGGAATCTTAGTGTTTGTGAATTGCATGGGGGCATGATCCAACCTCTTGGTCTGTGCTGTAGCTGACTGTAGTGTCTAGATCAGCAAGACATGAGTGGAGGGAAGCCTTCTCTGGTAGGGGGGTTTGCTCTCAGTGGTATCCCAGCACATCTAGTGACAGTCTTGAGGGAGTTTCTGTGACCAAACCTGTCACGGGGTAAATAATGCATTGTGAGGCACAGGGATAGGGGCATCCAAAGGCCTTGAAAATCTAGATGGAGGCATAAAACACCCAAACAAAGCCTCTGTCTCAGCATTTATTTTACAATCAGCAAAAGACATAGGAAAAAAACTGGAAGTGGAGGGGAGAGACTAGGTCACGCCTGGGGAGAGAAATGATTGAACATTGGGAGGCAAGAAAGAGGCACAGTGTGTGCGAGGAAGGGGCTTGGGGGCTTCCCTGTTTCCCTCCTTGAGCAGACACCAGAGAGCTCCCCCCACCCTTGGCTCCCCGTGTGCTTGTGGGGGTTGCATTTCCCTGAGGACTGATGTGCTGCAGGTTGCACCCCAGGTCCTTGTGGCTCAGCTCAGGGAGATAGGAAGCCAGCTGAGAGTGGGCATTCCTGTGCAGCTTGGCACTGGAGGAGACACAGAAGGAGGTGATGTTCTCCATCTTCCTTCACCAGATAGCCCTGACTGCCCAGTCACGCGCAGGAGGATGCAGGAGGAGCCTGACACCAGCAGCAGCGAGAAGCCATGGACGGCAGCAAAGAAAACAACAAGCAGGAGAGGAAGAGGTGGCGGTGGCTGCTGCTTCCTCCAGCCGCACTCACCGGCTGATCCCCCGATCAGCTTATCCAAGATACCTTGCCCCAAGCATGGCAAGTACAGTCAGCAGAGCAGAAGGCAGAATAGCTAAATCATCCTGCCCTAGCATCATGAGATTTTTCCCGGTGGCCCTCAAATTGACTGGGGCAGCTGGGCATGGGCCCTGTGGGCCCGTGCGTTAATCCACCACTGCCACTTGGATTCATGTTGAGTAGTTTCTTATTCCACAAGTAATTCTACTGATTTCACCAGGCACAGCTGCAGAATAAGGCAATATTCATCTTGAGTATGGGGTGCGGCCTGGCCCTTAATTTCTCTGCCCCCATCTTTCCCTTTGTAAACTAAGGATAACATTTACCTATCCACCTCCCAGAGATGTGATGAAATTTAATGGATGTTTTTCAAATCCTTTGAAGATGTAAAGAGCTACCTAGATAGCAAGTATGATTCATAACTTGCTTTAACTCTGCTCTAAGTCATGGAGTCTCCACAGATATTTAGTAAATGCCTCAGACAACTGTCGTTCCTTGCTTTAGTGTAGGGGATGTAACCTTTTATCTTAATCAATGTGTATATTAAAGTCTTGTCTATCCTAGAATTTTTGAGGGAATCGCCCGCTATTGCATTGTACCGGGGGCTTCTCCACCAGTTATAAACAATGGGAACATTAGCATAGACCAAATAAAATATTTGTATCCCGTCCATGCTAGTGCTCCTGCCACTGCTACTGCCAGTGGCGCTGCCCTGATTATGCAGTAAGCAAGGTGATTTCCCCTAACGTGCTAAAGTAGACCAGAGTTTCGGACAATATTTTCGCAATGGATTATGAGATTTTTGTGTTTCAAATTTTCGGTCACCAAATTGAGCCGCATTTGACCAAAATCAGGTCCATGGTAGGTGGGCATCCACTATCTTGGCCTCAGTGTTCACATGATTAGGATAAGAATAGTCAAAAGGCCTAATACGAAGCACATGAACATCAATGAAAGTCTTTCCATGGACTTCCATGGTCTTTGGATCAAGCCCTCAAAGCTTCCATTAATCTAGAAACAAATGTGTCGTCTTTTCTGAATAAACAATGAAGTTCTTAATATAGTTCTTCCACTTACCGAAGGTAGTGCTCCCAATGTAATTCAATATGGTATAATTTATTATTACAGCTGAGGATATACCATTGTCTAGTATAGATTTTGTTTGATATGTTCATAGGGGCCTGATTCTCATTTACATTACCATGCTGGCAATGTAAAGTGGCCTTAAAATGGGAGTAAACATAATGTACATTTTTGAGGCCCTTTTACACTGCAAGAGCCATAGTGTACATGAGAAACAAATCTTAAATTATTAGTCACTAAGCATTCTGCAATATTTATTTATAAATAGTAGACAAATATCCATTTTATTGATTTTTGTGGAGATACAAGTTTCTGAGGATTATTCAGTTGATAGAAATGGTTTTTGAAATGTTATTAATAGTTAAGGCTTTGTGAACATAAGTTTGCTTTTTCTCTAGCCCAGGGTATACACTTTTCTCTGCCATTTTTCTCATGTTCTTTTAGGCAAACTTCCTGAATGGTAACAATTCCCCCTACTAAAGAAGTGACTTCATTATAATTCTTTGTTTAAGAGACTGATGGGTTCAGGAGTTAAGCCAGCAGCCAAGGACTAGGGAGATGTGGGTTCACGTCCATGCTCTACCCCAGTTTTCCTGTACAGCCTTGAGCAAGTGACTTCCCATTTGTGCCTCAGTGGAATGAAAAAACTTCATAACATCCCTGTGAGTCAGGGAAGTACTCAGATGCTATGGTAATGGAGACCATGTAAGTACCTTATCTAGATAATAGTTAGACTTACCAGTGAACATATTTTTACCTACTTTTTTGGAAGAAAACAGAAGACCTGGTCCCATGGAGAACCCTTTAGAATTTAGAAAATGTGGGGTGTATTTATCATACATTCTGTATTTCTCAAGGGCCCAATTGCCATATTTTATATAATCTGTCAGGCTAGGAAGACATTAAAAGCATTAGAGTATCTTACTACTAGTTCTGTATAATAAATTAACCGAGTCAAAAAACTAGAGAATAATCCTGCCCTAACGGTGATACAGACCACATAACTAGAATTTTCCATCTGAAACTCCAATTATTCCATGAAAATGTAGTATGGTCTTCATTCCGTCTCCCTATCCTGTCCCTCCAGCCCCCAACCATTAATGAATTCATTAGATATATTTTTACTCAAATCCAGAATAGTCCCTACAATGCAATCTGTGCTAAAAAGTTTTTTGTTTGTTATTTACTTGATCGCCTCTGTATGTAGTAAGAGTGTTACTTTTTTGTTGTTGTTGCAAGGAGCCAATGTCCTTCTCTCATTAATACTGAAGCCCCTTAATGTTTATTTGTACTTTTTACCATTTTTCTAACAGGTACCTTATGTACTTCCATTAATCAATTAGCAAGAAACATTAATAAAGAGATTTTAATAGGAGTGTGAAATTTATAAAGATAGAGCAATTATTCCATGCTACAAACTTAACCATTACTCTCTCTCTCACATGTATATATATTTATCCCTATCCAGCTGGTGGAAGGCAATATTCCTCAAAACAAAACAAATTGCCTGCTGGCATTTCCATTTACGGAGTGGTTCAGTAAATTGTTTTGTTAAGAATAACATTTTCATCTCACTTAATCATTATTCTTCTAAACGTTTCCCTTTAGAAAATTCAACACTTTTTGCCACCATCTTTGGATGATTTATGAACTTCACAATCCCTGAACTAGTAATATTGCAAGGTAAGTTGTTTACTTGAAGCATAATGTTACAAAGAATGGCAGAACTTTTACAGTGTGAACGAGGCCTAGGCTACCAGGCTATATCTTCTTGATATGAATGAGGTCAAAAGCACAATTAACAAATAAATAACATATATGTAAAGGAAAAGGTCCTGTTCACTTGAAAGCAGATTGGCTGAAATGTATTGTTTCATGTATTTATAATATAACTCAGTTTACCTTTAATTCAGTATAAAATAATAGCTTCATTTATGATTGGCTGACATACAGAAGAAGATTCTTCTCTAAGCCAGTCTGAATGCAGGGTTTTCAGAGAAAAGTTGACTCCACTCCTAACTCTGAATTTTCATATAATGTCTATAAGAGCACAGCACTTAACTGCTTTCTGCCCTAATCCTTCAAACATTTATATAAGTGCTTAATATTACTTCAGTGGGACTACTCATGGGCATGACCCAAAAACCCACTGAAGTCAATGGAAGTCTTTCTATTTACTTAAATGGTCCATAGATCAGGCCCACATGTACATAAAGTTAATGAGCGTTTGCAGGATTGGGGCCTTAGGCCTATAGGAAAGCACCTTCTTACTACTGATGATATATCTGTAAATGGAATGCAGAAGAAGGATACAAATCAGCACTTCAGAAACATACATCACCAAGGCTGGAGGTGTGCTCATCGCTCAAATTCAGCTCCAGGTATAGATTTCAAAGGCCCTAATGTTGGGAAATGCTTTGATTCAGGTTTTTGCCGTTAGCCCATATCTAATCAGTTTTTAATCACAGCAAGTGGAATATCTAGGGCAGGAGTCGGCAACCTTTCAGAAGTGGTGTGCCGAGTCTTCATTTATTCACTCTAATTTAAGGTTTCGCCTGCCAGTAATACATTTTAACGTTTTTCGAAGGTCTCTTTCTATAAGTCTACAATATATAACTAGGCTATTGGTGTATGTAAAGTAAATAAGGTTTTTAAAATGTTTAAGAAGCTTCATTTAAAATTAAATTAAAATGCATAGCTCCCCAGACTGGTGGCCAGGACCAAGGCAGTGTGAGTGACACTGAAAATCAGCTCGCGTGCTGCTTTTGGCACACGTGCCATAGGTTGCCTACCTCTGTTCTAGGGCAACAATTTCTGGTCTGACTTGATCCAGTTTCACGTGCAAGTTTGTGCACTGGACTTGACTCTTTAGACATGGCATCTGTATACTGTGGAACTTCCGTGTCCAGGATTTCCTCTGACCTGTCTCAAACTAGGGGAAACCAGCTTCTTTTCTTTGGCTACTTTTCATTCCATACTGCATGCTTCATTTTGAAATTGAGATCAAACAGCACCCAGCTACACATGAAAGGGACTTTAAATAAATGGATTATAAATATTTAAGCATGTTTACTTAGCCCAAACTGTCTTGTCTTCATTCCATCAAACGCAGAACAGGTCCTTAATTGTTTTATTACCTAAAATTGTAATGATTCTCTCTTCCTAACTTGAAACAGAATTTGCTGAAGTACTTTTGTATTTCTGCTGAAAAACACAGTTTCTTAACAGGATATCTGAGTGATTCCTCCAAGATCCTCCAGAAAATGTCACATATCTCAAGCACGTTACAGATTATGTAATTCCTGTATCAGCTCGTGTTTTCTGTCACCAAGAGGTTACAGAGAGAGCAGAAGGGACTGCAGCATTCTGAAGTAAAAGCATGTCTCATGACTGCTTTTCAGCTGTAGTGAGCCATCAAGCTCTGCCATGTCATTGCTATCTGGTGGCACATCCCTCAACTGAATGGCAGGTGTGATGTGCCTTTCACTTCAATTACATGCATTCATAGAATGTTATAATCATCTCTGGCATTCCATATAAGCATTCTCTACTGTGTTCTGTTCTTTTCCTCTGCTCAGTTAGAAGATAGATGGAGCCATTTTTGCCATTTTAGCCTAGTATCTAATAGATATTTCTGCATCTGACACCTAATTATTTTTTCAATGTGAAAGTCTTTGATTGTATGTATCTTTATTGTTGGAAATCTAAACACTTGTTTCAGTCTCATAAAAATGTTATCCATTTAAAGGCATGATGCACATAGAAGCTGGTTTATAATTTTATTTTTAAAATATAATTCCTTACAGTGTTTCAAAGATCCATATGATAGTCTTCGCAACTTTGTGCACTGTGATGTTTACAATAAAATAGATATTTCAATAATATATTCCTAGAAATGAGATACTGACAGTTCCCTTCAGACAAGGTGGCAAAGGGTGATTTATTTCCCCCAAAGATTAATTTGCATTCTTGAAATGGAATGCAGTTAATTAATTTTCAAAAGGCAGAAATTGTGTCATGGCATGTTGGGTTAATGGTATATCTTTTCTGGAGTTCCACCATTTGAAGCTTCATTCTGCTTTTGGAAATATTGCTATAGTGAGAAAGACGTGGAATCTTTAGTCAGAGAGTAACAATCTTAAGGCTCCACTATTGTATAGTCTTATTTGAAGGTCTAGCAAAGTTCACCATCAACATCCTTCAATTAGGACAAAATGCAGCAGCTCATATTTTCAGTAATTCCAAATAGTTTCACTCTGTCTTCTCTATTCTATAATCTCTTTGCTGTCTTCCTTTAAAAGTCCATGCTGATTTAAAGGTTTTTTCCCCTCACTTACAAATGCTTTAGTGATAGCTGTCTAGCATAGCTTTCAGATTCTGTCTCACCATATGTTCCTAGTCACTCACTTAGGACTGCATCTGTTAAATATCTGCTCCAGTATGGTTTCAATATCAACTCAAAAACAATTGGGGCTAGAATCTTTATAATAATTATTCTCTGCAGCTGTAGAATCGGCTTCTGTTCAAATTCAAAAAACTATGTATCTATTCTCATTTTTAAATTTTGATCAAAAACATGTAGGTTTGTGGATTTGGGTTCATTTTTTGGGTTGAAAAGTGGAAGCAGACTATTGTGATGGTGTAATATAAACATACATCATATTGTACTAATTAATACAATTTATTTATCTAGCCTTCGCCAGGAGGAATGCTTTTTTAAATATATATAAAATCTCAAGATGTCAAAAAGACATCAGTACATAATGTCTTATAAATTAGAAGACCTGTTTGCAAATAATATTATCTTACAGAAACGTCCTGCCTTTCCACAGGTTTTGTTATGTTCTTCCAAATCTAAAAATGTATTAATTAGATAAAAGCCCACATAACCCAGTTTTTCTTCTCTTAGTGTTTGTGAAGATGTCATAAAATAATTCCCAAATCTGAACCTTAGAGTCCAAATATGGGTACTAGCATGAATTTTCCTAAGCTTAATTATCAGCTTAGATCTGATAGGCTGCCACCAATCAGGACTTAGGTAGAGCGCCTGATAGACTTTGGTCTCCCCAAACCCTTCCCTGGGGACCCCCAAGACCCAGATTCCTTGAGTCTCACAACAAAGGGGAATAAAACATTTCCCTTCCCTCTCCTCCCCTCCAGGTGTTCCCTCTCTGGGCTCCTGGAGAAATATACAGATTCAAGCTCCTTGAATCTAAACAAAGGGATTCCCCCTTCTCCTTTCTTCCTCCCAGATCTTTCCCCCACCAATTCCCTGGTGAGTGCAGACTCCCTTCCCTGGAGTTTTACAAAAGATAACCAAAAAATCAATTAGATTCTAAAAAAGAGGAAAACTTTAATAAAAGAAGAAAAAACATAAAACTTGTCTCTGTAATCAAGATGGTAAATATACAGGGTTTTCAGCTTATAGACAATAGAAAGAAAGCTTTCTCCAGCAGAAATACAATTTAGAATACTTTCACCCAAATACACAGTAAAACTCTACCAGCCAGATACACAGTTGCAAATACAGAAAAACAATTAAAAAGACTAAACTGTCTTTCTACTTTTGTACTTACAAAATTGGAACAGATTAGAGAGCCTGTAGGTATGTGTGGTCACTCTCAGAGCCTAGAGAGAACAAAGCTGTCATAAACCTAGTCCCAGATTTGAACCTTAGCGTCCAAAATATGGGGGTTAGCATGAAAACCTCAAAGCTTAGTTACCAGCTTGGACCTGGTAAAGCTGCCACCACCCAAAAAATTAGAGTGTTTTGGGGCACTCTGGTCCCCCCAAAAACCTTCCCTGGGGACCCCAAGACCCAAATCCCTTGAGTCTCACAACAAAGGGAAATAAACCTTTTCACTTCCCCCCTCCAGGTGTTCCTGGAGAGATACACAGAAGCAAACTCTGTGAATCTAAACAGAGGGAGTCCACCCTCTCTATTTCCAGTCCTGGAAACACAAGCACTTCCCTCTTCACCCAGAGGGAATGCAAAGTCAGACTAGTAACTCTAACACACAAAGATTTCCCCCTGACTTCTTCCTCCCACCAATTCCCTGGTGAGCTGTAGACTCAATTCCCTGGAGTTCCCCACTAAAGAAAAACTCCAACAGGTCTTAAAAGAAAGCTTTATATAAAAAGAAAGAAAAATACATAAAAATGGTCTCTCTGTATCAAGGTGACAAATACAGGGTCATTTGCTTAAAAGAATATTGAATAAACAGCCTTATTCAAAAAGAATACAATTCAAAGCACTTCAGCAACTATAGACATGTAAATACAAAACAACAAACCATCTTTGTACTCACAACTTGGAAACAGACGATTAGAAAGCAGGAAATAGAAAAATTCACTCCTCATAGCCGAAAGAGTACAGGCAGAAGACCCAAGAACAAAGGACTCACACACAAAAAACCCTCCACCCAGATTTGAAAAAGTCTTGTTTCCTGATTGGTCCTCTGGTCAGGTGTTTCAGATTACTTCTTTCCAGGTGTAAGAGACATTAACCCTTAGCTATCTGTTTATGACAAAAGCAAAACCCAAAAACTACAAACAAAGGCTTCCCTCCACCTAGATTCGAAAGTATCTTGTTTCCTGATTGGTCCTCTGGTCAGGTGTTTGGGTCCCTGTTTGTCAACCCTTTATAGGTAAAAGAGATATTAACCCTTAACTATCTGTTTATGACAGAAGAGCACTGATGTCTTGCTTTTCTCTGCAACCAGAAAGACTGAAATAAATAATTTATTGTAGCACCTATTGTTTTACTCATTCATTTTAAACGAGACTGATGTTTTCAAAGAGATTATTGTTTCAACCCTAGAAGTCCTCCTCTGCACCAGATTTATCCTCAGATCTGGGAGTTGTCAGATCTGGCAGGTTGGAAAGAGTCACATACAACAACAAGGACAATACATAGTATCCTGGAGTGGCTAGGCCTTCTTTTATGGAGATATAGGATTAGTATGATGTATAATTCCCAGCTGCTGCTGGATGATTATGTCTCAGCAGTAACAGAACTACTTTTTATCATTTGTACCTGGCTTGGAGGGTGGACCTGATATGGTTATCACTATTATGACCCAGGCCTTTGTCACCTTGAGATTACACTGATTGTATCTAATTAGGGGTACACTTTAAATGTATTTGGAAGCCAAAAGTTAGAACAGAGTGTGGCAGACCACTTGGTCAACAAAATGTTTCTCTGTAAGCATATCCAGCCAGTGCTCTGTGATTTGCCTAACTGCAGGTGGGTTTCTGGATGGAGTTTAAAGTGTTGGCATTGACCTATAAAGTCCTAAATGGTGTAAGGCATTCCTGTCTGAGAGACTGCCTTTATTCCTATGAAATACCGTGAAACAGCTGAGATTTACCAAGGTAAATATATTTATAGCTGGACAACCCTTGATATACAAGAGAGTGGGTAGTTGGTAGGCTCTGCTTTGAAAAGAGATCACCACCACCACCCTTGAAACAGCTCCTATTTGCTGTTCTTCAGATGCTGCAAAGCACATCTTGTTAGAAGAGTTGCTGAAGCAAACATTGCTGGAAATAATACTTAAAAGAAAAATGAGTAATTTGGTTTATTTGGGGGCTACCTGGTTTTTAGTTTATATATTATGGGGATGCTGTTTTTTTTCTCACATTTATTGCATTTTTAAGTGTTTGTCTAAGGCATCTAGACTGTTCAGACAGGCACCTCTTGTTATTTTATAAATCTAAAGAATGAATAAATAAGAAACATATCAACCAAAATATTTCCTGCTCATAAAATATCATATCATGATTATTTTCTGAGTGTTAATAAAAAGTCAAGGCTCGTTTGGAACAGGCTGACCCCAATGAAACTTCATCATCTATTGAAATCTTCATTTACAAAATTAAGGCCTGATCTGTTAGACACATAGGCATGTGAATAAAATCATTTGTAGTATTTTTAGGATTGGGCCCTTAGGTTATAGTTATAGGCACCCAGAAACTGATTTGGGAACATGAATGAAAAGACAGACATAGGAAAGAAACTTCTCTTGGTCAGAAAATCACTCCTTAGATGTGATTTTGGGGAAATTTGGGGAAATAAGAGGGATATTTGCATTAATATTGGAGTTTGCATAGAATCATATCTTCAGAATCGAGCCCCAAGTGGAGTGAACTTCAGTTAATCATCTGCTAGTCAAGTTCAAGAACTTCACATGAATTCAGTTTAGGGGGGTTTTAAGGTTCTTCTCTTCAGGCCCAAGCGAGAATCAAGTAATAATACTTTATGTGTGGGTGGCTATGGATGTACATCTTCAAAGTGCTGCACCAGCTTTTAAAAAAAATTAAATTAATAAGTCAAATATACTACTGCTTTACTGGAAAAAATTATATTTAGTAAACCAATAATATCTGCATCAATTTTTAACAGCTGATCATATCTAATAGATTTTAAATAAGTGTGTATATTGTATTTAAAGTAATGGTTAATGGATGCATATAGAACCAAATGCTAGCAAATGCAATGGATCTGAAGTCTGTTTTTCCTAAAAAATGTATGTAAACACATGGTAAAAAGATAGTTTAAGGTGGAAACTTTCCTAACAGCTGTACACCAGCCTTTTGAACTCTCTCCCTCTGGAGTCCCACTGTGGGTGCAGGAGAAATGTAAGATATAAAAATTCTAATTGCCCTGTTTTAGCTGATGAGTGCCTAGTTTTTAAAACAAGACAGCAAAATAGCATTTAAATAACAATAGAATCCAGTATTTAGGGTAAGGAGAGTTTTAATTATATGAATCAAGTTTTATAATTTCACGGTTACTCCATCTTCCTCTTTGTCTCTTCACCTCTCAACTTTTTGTTAACTTAGGGCTGGACTACACTACTGCTTAAGAGAATGTCACTTACCTCGCTCATGGGTGTGAAAACAACACCCCCCAAGTGACGTAAGTTATATCCACTTAAAGTGCTATTCACACCACGTCATGTCGGCAGGAGACGTTCCCCAGGCAGTATAGCGCGTCTTCACCATACACACTACAGCGGTGCCACTGAATCGGTGCAACTGTGCTAATGTAGCGTGGTAGTGTAGACATGTCCTAAATGTGGAGTAGAAGCATAGGAAAGAATAGTACATTATGGATGACTGTATTAATTCCTAGACCTCATAACAGAAAACTCTCGGCACTTTCTTCACAATGCACTAGCAAGGAGCAACAAATCATATGAATGTTGGTACTAATATTCCTATGTCTTCCAGTAATTATAAGCAATATCTCAAACACATTTTTGCCTCATCCACGCCCACAGTAAAGTGGCACAGTTTGATAACTATGGATTTAGAGATAGTGAAGAGTTCAAATAAAGTTTCATACTGAGTGGAAAGTTAAGATTTTATCCAATTACAGAGACATACATTATTAGAAAATCTTAATCGTTTCTTTTGCTTTACTTTCTTTGTATTGCCTTATTTCAAACATGTAGCAAAAGTGGACATGATATGAAAGCAACAATGCTATGAAAATAAATATTGAGCCAAATGTTGCGATCCCTAACTGAACAATAGTCCCGTTTAATGGAGTTTTGCTTGGTTAAGGACCACAGAATTTGGCCCACTATGTATTATTTATATAACACCTAGGTAACCATGTAACCTAGATCTGATGTAGGAACCTGCTGAATAACTTCATGGCCACTGCAGACACTTACCAATGGTAAAGGGAAGTTTATTTAAGGTAGGTGAATCCTGTTTTTCCTATTATAGATAAACTAAAAACAGTTTATAAATGAACAAATATAAGTGATCTTGAAAGCCTTATAAAATTCAGTAAAAGGAGGAGAGTTTTAATTTGATTACTTAAAGAAGCCTCTCAAAGAAAATGTCCCTGGATTCAGCTAAGCTTTTAAGCATATGTTAAATTTAAGATGAATGGGATGGATTTAAGCACAGTTCTCAAATTAAGAGTGTAATTAAGTGCTTTGTTGAATCAGGGTCTATTTGTGTACAATTGCACCTTGTCTTTTGAGCACCAAATACCCTTAAAGAGTGTCTTAATTTCAAAGTATATCCCACTATATCTGTTTCACCATAATCGGTTTCCATTTGCTCTCTAGGAATATTAATACGCCTTAAATTACAATAACATTTCAATATACCATTACAGTCAATTTCAATTAACCTAACCTTTAGCAGAGTTTATGCTAAACTTTATCTCACCAATTGAAGCTTGATGTTTAATAGCAGGATTGGCCTTTTTTAAATATAATTCCCATCTCTACCTAAGTCACATCAATCTCTCTCTGCATCAGTTACCCATCTGTAAAATTAGGATAATTATTTCAACTATCCTTTGTCTGCCTTGTCTATTTAGATTGTAAACTCTTCAAGGCAGGGTGTTTCTCTCACTGTACATTCCCACTGAGCCTTGCACAATGGGACCACAATCACTTTTGTGGTCTCTACGTGCTACTGTAATACAATAATAATTGCTCTCTCAAAATCCTTAACCATATCCCACTTTACCTTCAATCCTATTGGCACATTTCCATTTATTTAATAATAAAACCTACATTTTCAACATTTCTAATAAATACATCCTTCTTTTCAAGGTCTAGTTGTAGCTTCAGAGAAGTCCACTCCAGATGAACAAGAGTTATGTTCCAATACTTTCCCTTAGAAACCTTTCAGTTTCCAAGCATTCAGAATTTAAATTTGTGTTACAACTTCAGCATGGGCACAAAAACCCAGTTAAACAATGGAGGATCTTCACATTTTTCAATGAGGAGTATAATTGTTGTTTAGGAAGGTGCCTCTATCTATCTGATGCCCCAACTGTTCATATATACCACTGGCCCCTTCTAGCAGGCCTACTCTCACCTTGGATACAATTGACACATTGGGAATAAGCAGCTTCTTTTACATAGAGCAGCTCTTTCTAATCTGGAAGTGCTGATGTAGCACAGTCAGGGGTAGACAGATCTACAACAAAGTTTGTAGGGCAGAAATTTCAATGCTAGAACATGAGTCATTGGATTCATTTATATAGTTATGCATGAGGCTAAATAAAAAAAGCAACATTGATTTCCTGTTGATCCCTCTCCCCCCAAGTTAATGAAGTAAATCTACTCATGTTAAAAGAAATGGCTGCATCAAAAGATCTGCTATTACCATCAATGTAGCAGGAAAGAAACTGCTAAGTAGGACAAATGTTAGGATTTGAGGTGACTCCAATCATAATTGCCAACCATATTGATTTAGGATGTATAGTATCAAACTTATGCTGGTTGCACTGCATACTAGTGGAAGTCTGGTGCTATACCTTTTTCTTAATGCTCCCTATTAGCATTGATGACATTCCCTAAGGTATGTCTACACTACAGAGCCTATGCCAGCATAGCCTCCTACTCAGGGATGGCTTCAGGCACCAGCGAAGGAAGCAGGTGCCTGGGGCAGACAATAGAAAGGAGTGGCACTCCATCCGGTATTTGGGCGGCATGTCCGGGTCTCCAGCAGCAATTCGGTGGCGGGTCCTTCACTCCCCTTCTTCTTCTTTGGCGGCACTTCGGTGGCAGCTCAATTGGGTTTTCTTTTTTTTTCTTTCACCACTTGGGCAGCAAAAAAGCTGGAGCCAGCCCTTCTCCTACTGCAGATGCAGCCTATACCAACAGAAATTTTCCTGCTGCTGGAGGACCACCTCCTCCCTGGGTGATCACGGCTAGATTTAGGGGCAGGTGATCACCTGGGGAGCTGGGCTCGGGAGGTGCTGAGCTCAAGGTGCTGTTTTTGTTGTTAGTGACAAAAGGGGAAACAGAATGTTTGAAGTGTTTCAGGTATTCCACATGTGAATTCATTTTTCACTAACCTCCTAGAACGTTCTGGACTTTTGTAGAATCTCATGCAATCTTCCAGACTTTCTGAGAAATACATTTTCCTCAAACCTCCTAGAATGTTGTTAGCCATGCCCTCGCGGATATATAAAGGATGGGGCCGTGCCAGTCAGTCAATGAGATATAAGAACAAAGTAAAGTGAAGTGAGAAACCAGGTGAGATAGTGTGAACCTTGTTTTATTGCATAATTGTGAAAGTGTACTTGTGTTTTAAGACTTGAAGAGTGTAATTAGTGACTAATAAAGGACATTTAATGAGACAGCGGAGAATTTACCCCTATCTACCCAACAATATAAAAGAAATACTGTTACTTCTTTTGCCATGCTTAATACGTAATGTTTGATGACTTCCTAAGACTGTGGAACATAGACTTTTGCTCTCTCTCTCTCATACTGTTTGTTTTCCCTGTGGAAAATAAAAGATGCCCACGAAGAAGCCTTCAGGAGCTCAGTATAGAAAGCAAAAAGCTCAGTTGCAATCTAGTTTACAGCAAGAGGTGAATCTGATGGAAAAAAATCTGAAACAGAGCAACGTAGACTGGGCTTTTTAGGCAGTAGCATTTGTTACAGTGTAGAAGAAACTGAGGAGCTAAGCATAAATGATGGCAAACCTATTACTAAAGAATTAACAGATTTACCTGAGGATAAGGAATGGAAATGTGAGGAAAGTGATAGAGAATCATCCAGTTTTCCTGGTGGAATAAAGGAGAGTGATGATAAAGAAAAAAAATCTGGTTTACATGAAAGAGAGAGAAATGATAAAGAAGAATCAGCCTTGCATGATGACAGAAACAGCAGCGAGAAAAATTGCACACCACAGACTGATACATCAGATGCTGCCTTATGGCCAGCAATCCTAAACTCTGCTGATATTGATCATACAATTTTGAATGGACCAGGCAAAGTTGAGGATGTGACATTTTGGGTAAATGAGCAAAAGTGACACTTCTCAAAGTCATACTGTGAAAGAGTGCTTAATAATAGTGAGAAACTGAATTGATATTGGCTAGTTTACTCAAAATCAACTGACCAAGTGTTCTGTATTTATTGCAAAATATTTTACAAGAATGCCAAATAGTTGCTCGCGCTTTCTAGGTACAATTGCTGGCATAACTTAGTTGACACTCAGAAGCAACATGAAAAGTTATCCAGCCATTTTATGGCCTTCTCCAAATGGATGGAGGTCGAGTCAATGGTCAAGCTCAATAAATGCATAGACGCAGAAAAACAACTCATTATTAATGTAGAAACCCAGTATTGGAGGAAGGTGCTCGAGCATCTGATCTCAATTACCCGCTTCCTTGCAAAGAATAATTTGGCTTTCCAGGGACATTTGTTAAGTTGTTCATTGAACGTAACCGTAATTTCCTCAGTTTGGTAGAACTCCTTGGGAAACATGATGAAGTCAAATAGTTCGTAAAGAAGCTATGGACCATTACTGTAGCAAAACAATTCAAAACAAATTGATTGACCTTATGGCAAGGAAGGTGCTTGACAACATATTGTTGCAACCTGGCAAAGTGAAGCACTATGCCATAATAATGGGCTACACTCCTGACATTAGTCACAGTGAAAAGATGTCATTTACAGGAAGATTTGTTGATGACGAGGATGGCTGTATCCAAGTAAAGGAACACTTTATTTGTTTCCAGTCTGTGGACAACTCTACTGGAAAAGTTCTAACAGAACTGTTTATGAAAGTTTTGAATGAGAATAAAATAAAGCTTCAGGATTGCTGTGGCCAAAACTATGACAATGGCACAAACATGAAGAGAAGAAACAGTGGTGTCCAGGCAAGGATTCTTGTGCTGAACCTAAGAGCTTCTTTCATGCCTTGTGGCTCCCATTGCCTCAACCTGGTTGTGTCAGATACAGCATTATCTTCTTTAGATTCAATCTCTCTCTTTGGAGCACTGCGAAGTATATACATCCCATTTTCAGCATCAAGTGTCAGGTAGAAGATCCTCACAGACAGTGTTTCAAATCTAACCATGAATTTGCTAAGTGACACTTGCTGGGAGAGCTGCATTGACAGCATAAGGCCAGTGAGGTTCCAAGTGACAGAGGTTTACAACACTCTGATAGAACTGATGCAATCAACTAAAGCTGAGGCTGGAATCCAGCGCGAGACGCAAAGACTTGC
Source organism: Gopherus evgoodei (assembly GCF_007399415.2). Classification (NCBI taxonomy): domain Eukaryota; kingdom Metazoa; phylum Chordata; order Testudines; family Testudinidae; genus Gopherus; species Gopherus evgoodei. The sequence continues at coordinate 199,503,919 of NC_044322.1, read as the reverse complement.
AAACCAGATCACTGACTTCAAATTTCTATCTCAATTGTTGTTTGGCACAGAATCCTGTTCCAAGTAAATGTTTTAAGCAAGGCATTACAAACTCAGTCAATGGACATCGCCACCGCTACCACTTTGATAAGAAGCTGCCTTGATTTCACAGTGGCCTACAGAGGCAACAGATTTTAAGATGCCATTACTGCTGCCAAAGAAATGGGGGAAAACTTAGGAGTTGAGTCTGTCTTCAAGGAAACTCATATTCATTGGGAGAAGAGATAGTTTGGTTACAAAGGCAGAGATAAGGTGATGGGCAGCTCGGAAGAAAAATTCAAGAGGGAGTTTTGTTTGCTCGCTTGTTGATTGAAGAAAGGTTCAGACATATGAAGCACCATGAAAAGACCTGGGGGCTTTTGCATGACCTTAATAAGCTGCTGGCAGACAGGAGAACATTCTTGAACAATTGTATGGACCTTCACCGGATGCTGACACCTGGGGAATGTTCGGACATCAATGATAAAGACCGCTGTTTTGAATTGGACAACATTGGTCACATTTTGCCACTCTCAACTCCAAGTTCTCCAGTTCATTCATGATGCAGAGCTCAAGGACACTTTTCCTAATGTGTGGATAGCTTTGAGCATTCTCCTCACGCTGCTGGTCACAGTCGCAAGTGGTGAGTGCAGCTTTTTGAAGCTCAGGCTCATCTTCGATTGATGATGGCTGATGAGAGACTGACATTGCTTGCTATTTTATCATTTGAAAATGCCATTGGCCAGTCTTTGGATGTCTCCAACGCTGTGCTTCCATTCATGAGAGCAAAGGTGAGAAAAGCGACCTTTTGAACTAAAGGACTACAGTTAACATTTGAAGGCTGTCACCTACTCTAACACTATTTAATACTGGTCCACCCAATGCTGGTGCACAGTTCAATATCTTGAAGTTAGTATGTTTCAGTTATTCTGAATATTAAGAAGTTTCTACAAGCTTAGAGGAAACTATTTTTTTTAATTTGCTTATATATGGCATGAATAAATACAAATTTACAGATCCTAGCATGCAAATTTATCATCTTATATGACAGGGATAAATCATGCATGCAAATCATGCATCAAAGTCGTGAAATGGGCTACAAATGCAATAAAAACAAGGTTTCAAAAGTTTAACAAATGCAGGGGGGTGCATCCAAGATGCTCCTTGCTTGAGGCACCACTTGGTCTAGGGCTGCCCCAGTGGATGACATTAGCTTATGCCAATATAGCTGTCAGCCTAGCTGCATTTACACTGGAGAGAGTTTCAGCATAAACACATCTGTCAGGTGTGTGGGTTTTTTCACACCCCTGACCAACGTAGCTAGGTCAATTTAAGCTCAAGGTGTAGACTAAGCCTGAGCCCACTAGTTCTTACTGTGCAGCATCAGAAGAAGGACCTTCTTTCAGTCACTGACCAGAAACTCTTCTCTTCAAAGGAGCTAAACTCTGCACTTTGGTACAGCCAAGATACCAGTGATATTAAACACTAAGGGCTCAATCTTGGATCTCTGGCCCAACTACTTTGTGTCACTCAGGCAATGCAAAGTGGTCGGAAATCTGTTCTAAAGGTGATGCCGTGGACTCCCCTGACACAGGGGAAACCTCAAGTGGTATACAATACATATAATTAGCTCCACCTCCTCCAAATAGGTGCTCTGGCACAGGGGCACTGGACCTACTTTAATTACAGGGATCAGCCACCCTATGTCAGTTACTATAAGTATTCTGATTAGAATTGATGAAGGACATTATTCAAATTACAGTGGTCATCACTTAAGGTATGTGTGCCATACTCCACATAGGGTGCATTGGCATGAAAAGTGGAAGGGCAGCAGAACCCAGAGTGTCACCTGATCTTTGGAGCCCTTAAGCTGCTCTAAATTAAACAAAAGGGCATTTCAGGCTCCAGCAGTCCCAGGTTTAAAGCCACCAACCCCTCTCCTCAGCAATCTAAAGTATGAGCTCAGTGCACACGAGGATTTGGCCCAAGTGGCTTCTGCCACCCTTACATGGCATAAGCCCTTATTCCATAAGTAGTCCCATTGGCTTAAGAAAAGCAAGGTACTGAACAACATGAGAAAAGGTGACAGAATATTGCCCTGAACATTTTTTTTTCCTTTTTACAACCTGTCTTTTCCCTCTTATGTTCTCTTTTTCATTTTCCTGGTTTCCATTTTATACTTCTAATCCTACATCTTCCATTTTTATCCTCTATCTTCAGTTTCCTCTTTATTCACAATTCACATCTCCTGTTCTTTCATGTAGTCTTTGTTTTAATGCTTCTCATGCTTTCCTCTATGTATTGGTGAGAGTCTTTCTATAAACGTTTGTGGCCTATGAACCAGATCTTATTCCCTTGCCTTACTCTCCATGTCCTGTACTTTATAGCCTTCCCCACATACATCCTCTCTCTCATTCCCCATCTCTTTTCACAATGCTAAATGCAATGTCTATACCCCACTGATACATGGCTTTTTCTGCATGAACCCCCTGATTAGTTTCTAAAATTAATAATGAGGGCACTAAGTACCAGTGATTTTATACTAACCCCTGTATATAACATATCTAGTCTACACCCTCTAAGTACCTTAGCTATACCAACCTAACATCCATTGTAGACACAACTGTACAGACAGAAGAACGCTTCCATCGATGCTGCTACCATTGCCTGGGGAGGCCGTGTTCCTACACTGACAGAAAAGCCCCTTCCATCTGCATAGGGTACAGTTATAAGACAGGGTTATGGTGGCATAGATATGGTGACCTAGCTCTGCCCACACAGTCCACATAATAGAGACATACCCTTACTCTAGAACCACAAATGACCTGTGCCTACTAATGGGGAGGGGGGGCTGAGTGAGGGCTGCTAGCTTCAGCAGTATAAGCCAAGCAGCAAATCTGGCGGTGGGGACATGACCCCATATGCCCCCCCAGTCACCTAGGTCTATAATATTCCCATTCTTCATTACCTCTGCCTTGCTAACAAAGTTTAGACACATTATCAAGCAGCATATTAAATCATTAGAGCAGAAGACAGAGTCAGGAACTCTGGATTCTCTTCTTAGACAAAAGTTTGCTGTCACATGGCAGGGCTTCTCCCCAACTTGCAAATGATCTAGACAAGGTTTTTGTCCAAACTTAAAGCAAGCATGCAAACAAAAATGTTCCTCAGCCCCCCCTTTACATTTTAGGCTCTCACTATTTCCCCTCCTAGAGTGCTTCAGCAATTCTACTACTCCCAGCCTTCTTTCAGTCAGCTCTATCCCTCCCTGAACTGCCTTTGAAGCCTTTATTGCCCAGGTGTAGCCCTGCCCCCTTAATTGACCCAACCGTGAGCACCAGCTCTGCACAGAGGCATTGGACCTACTTTAATTACAGGGGCCAGTCGCCCTGTGTCAGTTGCTGTATAAGTATTCTGATTAGAATTGATGAAGGAGAATTTTAAAATTACAGTGGTCATTGCTTAAGGTATGTGTACTTCACTGTTACCTTTAAAGAGTGACAGCTAACACCTTTTTCCGCACCAGAAGACAAATCTATGATATAAGTCAAACTTTAGACGAAAATCTGGAGTAGCCTCTGTTGAAAAGTTCTTTAAAATAATTTTAACTAGATTGATTTAAAAAGGAAACCGTTACTTAAAAATCTATCCAAATGTAATTCATTAGTTATGAAATCACACTTAGCAATGCAGGACAAGGTCAGATTGATTGAGGGGAAAAAAGATATTATTTAGATGTAAAATCACAAGGGTTTTTACAGACATGGAGAGGGATAGTTCAGTGGTTTGAGCATTAGTCAGCTAACTACAGAGGTGTGAGTTCAATCCTTAACGGGGCTACTAAGAGATCTGGGGCAAAAATCTGTCTGGGGATTGATCCTGCTTTGAGCAAGGGGTTAGGTTAGATGAGGTCCCTTCCAGCCCCAATATTCTATGAACATTACTACACCTGGTTTTGCATCCCAACAATCTTTGATCTGGGAAAGCATTATATAGCCAAATCCTTCTTTCATCTCTGCCCTCCTGCACCGCATAGGCTTTTATATGAAAACAATAGCTGCTCCCTTCCTTGTATACCCCCAGATAATGGAAGAAGACATTTAGACAGCATTACCAGCTCTGGAAACTCTGCTTATGTTTTACCTCTTTGGCAATTGCTTTAAAGAAATTCAAGGAAATTACATTTGAGATTTGACAAACAATTGGCAGCAGAGCCCAAAAGAAGAGTTTGCTAGGCTTGGTGCTTTGCTTTTTTCATACTTCTTTGTTAAGATCAGGGCAGGCACTAGGTTTTTTGCTGCCTCAAGCAAAAAAAATTTTGGCTGCCCTCACCCCAGCTCTGTGCCTCTCCCAACCCACACCCCCCTGCCACCCCAGCCCTGAGCTCTCCCCCCTCACACACCCCATGCTGCCCTAGCTCTGGGCTCTGCCCCTTCCACCCACACCCCCTGCTGCCCCAGCCCTGGACTCTCCCCAACCCTCACCTGCACCCTCCTTCCGCCCCAGCCTTGGGTCACTGGTAACTTGCTCCCAGGGCAGGTCATTCAGCAGGAATTTTGGATGTGCACAGAACACAGACAGGATTGGTTTTCATATCGTTACAGAACTGCAGTAAAGTGGAACAATGGAGGATATCTGGATGCATATTATAAGACTGTCCTCCATAAATGAGGAAAAGTTGAGATGCCTTTATTATTCTTTTATTCCATTCTTTGTTTCTATGGGGAATTCGCCAATGCAATATCACTGTCTTCCTTTTAAACAAATAAAACTAAAAAAAAGGCAATGGCTGTTGAAAATAGCAATTCCAGTCCTAAAAACCACTGGGAAGCATTTCTTGCTTAATTTTATCCTACTTTTTCTACAGCAAATTACAGTGGATCTGTATATTTTATTTGGGAGAAATGAAGTAACAGCTGCCCAAATTGAGCTTGAGCGCTCCTGAATTTTGAGGTGTTCAAATCTGGAAGGCAGGTGCTAGATTCCTTTTCTGAATATTAGCTATATCTGGAAAGGAAAAGTCAGTTTCTGCTTCCATGGCTCAGAAGTGGAAATCCTTCTACGTGCCTGGTACTGTATCTAAAGCTGCCCAGGTCCAGAGCCTCCCCTCTCATACTTTTCATTTTAAATTCTAGTGGGATCCACATACCTCCCTTGCTAGGCTCCAGATAGAGAGGGGCTCTGTCCATTTAGTTCACCCAATTCCTTCTTTGGGGGCTGTAGGGTGAGGTCAGAGCAGTATCCCTAATCCAGTCTGGGGAAGTCTTCTGAAGGTGATATCACGGCCAAGGACTTCTACTCCTTGGGCACACATTCTCCATTCACAGTGCCACCCCGCTCTAGCAGTGAGCTCTCCATTCACAACCAGCTGCACCATGAGGTTTCACCTACCACACTACCTCCCCCCGCTTCCTTGTTGATAGCGGCCAGGGGGATCCTGGGAAATGTAGTTCTTTCCCTGTTCTAGGGCTGGCTCTATAGACAGGGAGCTAACCAAGGAACTACAGCTCCCAGGGCCCCCTGTTGGTTCTCAGCTCTCAGGCTGGATCCCTGCTGGCTGCCGCCCCTGCAAATGGGCTGCCCCAAGCAGCTGCTTGCTTTGCTGGTGCGGAGAGCCACTCGTGGTTAAGATGCTTATCCACACTGGGCCCCATTGGGTTATTTTCTATTACAGTATGTACTCATATTCTTGTAGCTTCCTTTTCTTAGGTAAGTTGCAAACTCTTTTAGTCAATGCTTACAATTTATCTTTGGATATCCTCCTTCCTCCCTCTCATACTTTGTGTAAACTTACTCTCAGCTGGAGGCATTCTGCATATTTTGAATGTAGTGCAAATGTCATGTCATTTTCATGAGATAGTTGTAAAGAATGGGTCCTTCATTTAACTCATCAAAAACAGGTGTGTTGGACATGAGTGACAAGAAAATAAATTTGTTTTAGGAGCTGAGCTAGCGATGAGTTTAGTATAAATACTGTAATCCTTCTGCTGAGGCTTTTCAGAGGGTCACTTTCTTTATTGGAGAAGAAATTGGTAACAGAGACTCACAGTATTTTCTAGTGTGATTTAATGATTTGCCAAATGTATGTAAGTGTCCTATTTACTTTGAAGAGGGGTAGCCAAAACTACAGGCACTTGCAGAAACCCCAGCTAAGATGCTACTGAGTCAGTCCTGTTGCCAAGAAACCATTCCATTCTCTCTCACACTTGGCCCAGTCTCTGTTTTTAGCAGGTTGTTTCTTCATCTCTCTCCTGTTTGTGTCCAGTACTTTTCACCTCAGATATCCTTTAACCACAGTCACTCTCCCTTGGTCACACACAACCTGTATTCCTGTATCTAATGGACTAATTCAAGCAAACCTAGGCATTAACTCCCCCTTTGTGCAGCTGCTATTCAGTGCAAAGCAATCTCAGATGAATCTGACTATATCCTCAGTGTTCAGTGCAGCTGGCTCCCTTCTGCCTGGGTTTGATCCAAAACCCATTGAAGTGAATGGAAAGACTTTCATTGATTACAGTGTGCTTTGGGTCAGGCTCCTAAGGCCAATTTTTTTAAAGGTATATAGGCACCTAAAGATTCAGGTAGGTGCCTAGTGGGATTTTCAAGACAGCCTAGGTGCCTAACTCCCCATACCTTTTAAAATCTGCCCCCTAGTCCTTATCCAAACAAAAGAAAGTGCTTAACTCATACAATCCTCCTAATGGCAGTGAGTGCAGCTGTTGTAGCTAGCCATCATGGATCCTATTTATGTTTAACCCATGCTATGGAGAATTTCATACTGAGTACTTAATTATAATATTTCATGAACCTCCTGAATTATCACCTTTGCCATAACAATAGGTAGATAAAATAGCTGAAGTAGATATACAAAAAAGCCATCTAGAAACAATTAAATCCTTAACTTGTAAAACTAAAATCCAACATGATTACTCAATGTATAGTAAAAAAAAAATATCACTATTCTACAGTGCTGAACATTATATTAAATATTTGTCCTATAATCTACTTACAGTTTTAGCAATGGAAAACATATTCTGCACACCACCTTTTGGAATACTGAACCATAATGAAATGCATTATTTCACTGACATTACAATTATTATAGAGTCCTAAAGTTTATTCCCACTAAAAACAGTATAGACAATGGACTTGATTAGAATTTAATTGATTAATAGTGTTGTGTGGTGCTCTACCCAACAATAGTCTCTATTATTGTTACTAGAAACGTGCTTGTCAAAAGTCAGTGTTTTATTCATTTGTTGTAAACTGAAAATGATATTTCAGATTAACTATTTGTTGTGATGCATAATTCATCATTAATGGATCACATATTAATCCATTTTGTTACATAAGTGCAAAAGGCATTATTTGATCAGATTAAATATCTATCAAAGAATTTTCTCTGTTTTATATAAAACAATTTCTCACAGCAGAAAAATTTTATACTAGTAATTAGTCTGGTTTTGTACAGATTTTATCTGAGAACTTTAAATCATGCAGTCTGCTATTTTTTCACTAGATCAAGGACTCAATTATGATTCCACTAACTTCAGTGGGAACAGGAGTATGCCCCAAGTATACAACTTATTTTTTCACAAGTCTATTATCAGCCACCCTGTATTCAATATAGGAATTCATTATCAACCACAAAATCAAGGATATTTGGAATATCATAGTAAATAAAGATATTTCTAAGCATAATCTTGACAACATTTAATCACATTTCAGTTTCATTTAAGGTATAAAACATTTGAGTAATCCCACTTTGAGTCATTTTCTATTTACTCAAACCTGTAACAACTTCTTTCAAATGAAAGTTGAAAACACACAGTGACCTTTGAAGAGAAATGGCCAGATAGCGAGGGAAATCCAGAACAAAGCATGCTTCTATATTAAATTTTGGGCCCTTAACGTAATCACTTATGGTTATGATTTTTATATCCTGAGCATTTTTGACACAAGTTGCATTGACTTCAGAATAAAATAGCTACAGAATACCTCAAGGACAAGATGTAAAGTTCCTCAACCTGTGTTTTTGCAGTTTGACCGAAATCCCTGCTTATACATTTCTTGTCTCAATCTAGGGTGTCTCAGCATCCTGCAGTTTGGAATGATTAGTTACAGGAGATTACCCTATGCCCTCCAAAAATGTCCTTTGTTCACTAATTTGATGTAATTGATCACACACTGTAATAGGAAGCTGTTTAGGAAATAAGCTCCTCATCCAGCAAATCACTTACGCAAATTGATTTCAGTGTGGCTACTCGTGCTTAAAGTTAGGCATATGCTTAAGTGAATTCTTGGATTGGAGTCTATAAACACTACACTTCTGGGTTTATTAGTGTTTCAGATCAATTCTAGGGCCTGATCTTGCAACTCTTTCTCTCACACAAAGTCTTACTAGCTTCATTGTGATTGTTCATATGAATAAAGGATGAAGGATCAGGCCTTTAATGCTGTAATGGAGCTGAAGGTATCACCAAAGCAACACACATTCCTAATACCATTAGAAGTGAGGGGATTTAAAAAGAATATATGCCCTAGCAGCAGGACTGTCTTTTTACTGTGAGTTTCTACAGTGCTTGGCACAAGAAGCATCCCATTTGAGCCTCTAGGTTCTGCAATAATATACTTTTCACCAAGTATTTTTCAATACCTATAAATGTGGGAGAAAATGGTCCTTTTTAGTCTTTTATTTTCCGTAGTGATGGGGTCCAATCCTGCTATTGGCGTCAGTTGAAAATACCCATTGACTTCAATAAGAGCAAGATAGGACACATTGTCTTGAACTCTGTGCACTTCTGGAATGGGCTTATTAACGCATTCAGGTGGATTGCTGGGGAAAGTATTTGGAAAAAAGATCACAGGGCTCTGATGAGTAGTAAACAGAAAATAAAATATGTTTAAAACAGATTGCACCATATGAAAGAAGAGAAAGATGGTTTGATTTGAAAATAATACAAGAGATACAGAATTATGAAGTTGAGAAATACTAATTTTATTTCATTGGAAAAGTACAGTACTAAAAGAAAAAATGAGGCATCAGTTTTATCCTACTTGAAATTCAAGAAGGCTCTGTATCTGGTAACTATATTTTAAATATTTCTACCTTATTTTGTCACTGTGAAAAGCATTTATAGAATAAATTGGATGAGTCTGTGTATATTGGTTGTGGGAGTTTTTGTAGGGTTCAATTTTTGCTGTTCTCTTCCTCATGGTGAAAAGAGATATATGACCATTGCCGGTTTATATTTCACTATTAGAAAGTCCCACTCAAGTAAGCACATGGTGTGAATTACGCATACTTTTATTTTGAAGGACTCAAAGAAGCTTGTTTTGGACTATGATGTAGTTTTCTGGATGATCATGTTTATTATTAGTCACAAGACCTGCAATGATTATTTTAGGCCTCTTATGTTTCCCATTGTGAAACAGCACCACTGCATGCTTAGTCCAGTAAAAAGGACATAGCAGAAATCACTCTTCTTGCCTTTCTGTTTTTAACTTTAGGTTCAGGTCAGCTGACTTCCCAGAATTGATGATGATACTTTCTTTACCACTTTATGCAATGAAAATGTATGCTGTTCCTCGCAAGGTCACCCCTACATTATTTTGAGTGCTTTTGCATACTTTTTTGTGTTGCGATTTTGTTTGGGGGGGAAGAGGGTTAGCATTGACCTATTATGGTTTGAAAGCAGGTGGTTGACAGAACAAGCAATTCATAACCTGGGGATTGTTTATTTACTTTGAAATGTTTTGCTTATAAACAAACTGACACAAAGGGAAGCTATAAATACTATTAGCATTTGCAAGATGCTAGCTAGAATAGGTCTGCCACTGGTATTGTGAAGTAGCCACTAAGGGGGTTTTAGATACCTGTCATTTTCTTTTCTTTTTTTAAAAAAAATCTACGATTTTAATTAGTTTCAGGGTCTGTGCTTTGGTAGACCATGTTTAGACAGATATTTGGTGTAAGGTTTCCCGACACAAGTTCGATAGCAGGTGCTCAGTTGCAGGGGCCTATTTTGGATCTGTATGCTAATGCACACCTCCCACCCCTGCTCAGGTTCTACGGGACTCCCCCCGGGCTCGGGTTCTAAAGCCCCCGCAGAACGAGCCCCTGCCGCGCGCAGAACTAAAGGAGCTTCCCGTCCCCCCACCGTCCCCGTGACACGCGCCGCTCCCGTGCTCTAAGTAAGCGCCGCCGCCGCAGCGTGCGAGGCGCGGGGGTGAGCAAACCGGAGGGGGGGCGTGTCTTTTCCGGCCCCGCCCCCCCTTCGCTCTCAGTCCTGGAGCGCCGCTAGGCTGCCAGAGGGAAGCAGGCACCTGCTCCGGTGCTGAGCTCCTCGCCGAAGCCGCCGCCGCCCGCCTGCCTGGAAAGTTACCGAGTCGCCCGCGCGGGGAAGCCAGGAGCCGAGAGGGGAACCCGCCGCCGTCCCGGGAGGAGCAGAGCCCCGCCGCCAGGCGGGATGATGGAGACCCCGCTGCCCTGCCTGCTGCTGCTCGCTGCCGTCTGCCTGCCGTCAGGTGAGCGCGGCGCACAGGGGAGGGTGGGCCGGGGCCGGGGCCGGTCGGCAGCAGCTGTCACCTGCTTCTCCCCGGGTGCAGCGCTGGCCTCAGTGCGCGGAACTTTAGGGAGCAGCGGGGTGTGTGTGAGCCGCCCCTGCCTCCGCGGGGGGCCCTGTCCTGCTGCTGCTTCTCCTGGCACCCCCCCCCATTCGGGGAGGGTGTGGGGTGCTTCCTTCTTATGGCGTAGGGACGGTGGGTGGGTGAAGGTGTCGGTGTGTATCCCCCCCCCTTGCCTTGGGGAGCGATCGCTGGCGTTTTCCGGTGTCTGCTGGGGATGGGTGGGTGTTGTCCCCTCTTTACGAAAGGACTGTTTCTTCTCTTCCTTCCCCCCCCGCAAACGTGTGACCGAAACCTCCCTCGCCGGCCCTAGCTCTTGTCACGTCGGGTCTCTCTGGCTGCGAGCATTAAAGCTGCCCCTTTGCGGTGCCGGTTGCATGTGTGTGCCCGAGGAAGGAAAGAGATTACAAAGATCGGGTCCGACTTCCCCCTGCTTCTCTAATGTTGGGAGGATTGTCTGGTTGGTTGTACTGTGCAAACTAACACAGCCTGCTGCTTTCTGGCTGTGCCACTCACCGCTTCCCTCCACCCGATTTAGCCGGATTAAAAGACTCCCGGCGGGAGAAGGGATGCGGTTATTGGGGTGCGCTTCTAGCTCCCTTGCAAAGTTGCTTTTCTGGTTACGCCAGAGCAAGCGGGAGGAGGTGACCTCACCTGCAGTTGTAAGGGAGATGAGTAAACTGTGATGAGCCGGTTTCTTGGGGGGAGGAGGTTGGTGCCGTTCTCTCCAGACCATTACGTCTTCCTAAAAGTGAGAACTGCAATCGGATGGGGAAGAATGCAAAACAAAAGCCACGGGGCTTTGCATGTAGCTAGTTACGCTTTCAGTTTTCATCTCACGTCTGTCTGAGCGGCAGCCTTAAACTTTCCAACAGCGGTAGCTCGCCCCTTAAAAACAGCGTGTCACTGGGTCTGTTTCCTCTTTTTGTACACAAACGGCTGGATTGCTGCGGTCTCTCTCGGCTTTTCCCCCGCGCTAGTACCGGAGTCAGACTTCCTCTTCGGGAGTGGTTCCGCTGTTGAAATTCACCTCAAGTTTCCCCCTTGTGTTCGATGCAGACTAGTAAATGCATCCCCCAGGTGTTGTATTAGTAGCAGAATATGCAACTCTGAACGAATGCCAGTGATTAGTAATATCAACATCATCAACAAATATGCCACCAGCGAATAACCCGCTGTTGCCTTTGAATGGCTTCTCTTTAAATGTTGCCGGCTTGAAATAGGGAAACAAGGGACGCGATTATACAACATGGGGATACATTGTATGAGGTCTGTTCTCTGCATCTCTTTTTCAAAGGCATGATCGAAACCCAGGGGAGTAGTCCAGTGTCAAGAGTCCTGATCTAAATTCCATCGCAGCTAACTACTTTGATCGGACCCGGCTGTGTGAATGAGGTTGAGGGATTGCCACACTAGTCAGTGCAAAGTCCGAGTATTCCGCCTGGGTAGTTTTTAACAGGTGTTTGATTAGATTGAGATGACAAATCAGTTTCATGTGAGCTTTTTTTAGGCAGTAGGGAAGTAGGAATACTTGGGAAACATTAAAATTCTCTTTAACTATCTTGGCTGGGAGGTGTTTATACTCTTTTTTTGTCAATATTAAACGTGAAAACTGAAGTTCAAGGAAAAGCTGTCAAGTGTGTGTTCTGCATTCAGGGTAGAGAGTGTCTCATTATTCTTGTAGAAAGAGCGTCAGCCTGTGGTGACATTTTGTATTGCTTTAAGAAACAGTCTTTCCTTTGTGTGCTCGTATTTACAGCAGTCAAGAGGTTAGGGAAGAATTTGTGGAGTCACTGTGTTTTCAGCACTAGGCTCTACACTTCGGTTTGCTCTTCAGTTACCTATTTACGCCTAATACTTCATACAGGAAATGGAAGACAAGGATAATACACTTCAGTAGAGTATTATTTCTCTGGCATAATTTTCATATTTGTCTACTGTGAATTTCCCAAGATGAAACAAGTAGCTAAACAGAGGCAGCAATGTATAACCTCAGTAGAAGTTCTGTTTTTAAATGTGTAGCAAGGGATTCTTCAAAAACAAAACATTGACCTATATTTCAGTTTTCTGCCTTAGCAAATCATTAAACACAGTATTTAATGACTGCCAGTTTTAAGCTTTATACCATAGCTAGTTTACTGGGAAAACAATTACTCTGTGACATAGAGGGACTTTCCAGGCATGACTGAGAGTGATGATAACCTTGTCTCTTGTGCTTTATTGGAGAGTTGGCTAAAACTCTCTGAAAGGGACAGAGGCCAGTGTTTGTCCCCAACATCAAGGTGCCTCTTACCATATTGCGAAAACGTGTACTTTTTCTTTTAAAGAAAAAAAATTCAGAATTAGATCACGCTATCAGAAAGAATTTTTTAATTGCCCTGATAATATTTTGTGCTATTCTTATTCCCTCTTCTGATGTCTCATAGCATCAATTAACCTGCAGATACTGTACCTGCAGAACTATACTGATGCTGGTAATGCTGGATGGAACATGACCAAGTGCTGTCTAAACAGGTTAAAGTTGTTATCCACACCTCTAGTTTGCTGTGCTTTTCTTTCACCTTCCCCCATCCCCTCCAGTTCACTTTAACTCAGTTTGAAACACAAACAGATACATGTGGGTTTGTGGCTGGGGGGCGATAGGATCAAAATTGGTAGGAAAAAGCTTAGCTCCCCTTCTTTCAGGTTTGAAACACAGGGAGAAAAAAACTCTACTAAATCTACTTAATTTCTAGTTTATTTTTAAAACAATAACTTCAAACACTTTTTTAAAAAATCTTTTATAGCTGTAAAATTGTTTTGCCATTGTTGCTAGCATTTTGGATCTTCTGTTTATCCTCAACCACTTTGTATTGTTTTAGTATTCCCAACAATAAATTACCCTGCACAGTCCAGTTTTTGTGTACTGCACCATCAAAGTAATCTGACTCTTGGAAGCTCCCAAATCAAGTTGGCACATGCATTACTGTAAATATGCAGATGTGTACGATAGAGCACCTTATCATGAATATTTAAACTTAATACTGATCCTTATCAGTACTTAAACTTCATTCTTTATCGAATAAACTGTGTTATTGGACAGACTGCTTTCTTCTTATCAAACACTCATTTAAATTAATATTTCTGCTTGGTCCTGTCTAACTGATGTATTTTAGAGTAAGTTTTCTAATATGAAATGGTATTTTTGTGTGGTAATTTAAATGAAAATACACAAAAAAACAGTGTTTTTTTTTTTTTTCAAAAGTGAAGGAGGTCCCACAATAATTTTGAGTACTCTTCAGTCTTTACAGTCCTTTCTTTTTTTCTGGCAGATGATAATTTTGTTTGTTTGAGGCTGGATTCTGTAGAAATTATGGTCTATTAACAAAATGTGTTTGATATTATTACATTGTCTGAGTTCCTGCTCATATGATTATTTCAGAATTCATTTCTGATCTTATTCTGCTACAGTGTCTTTCCCCTTTCTTTTATTGGTCACTGTGAACTTCAGATTTTAGGACTGAAGTCTCAAACTCCCAGTGGCGCAGAGATTCAGTTTTACGCATGGGGGGGAGGGGGATGAGGTGTTTTTTTCTGAATACATGCATATCTAATTAGCTCATTAAAAATTAGCAGTCACTCATTAAATTTGGAAACTGTTTTCCTGGTTTAAAAACTCCATAATTATTTTTATGCTTTGGAATGACAAGAAGAGCAAGCTAGAAAATCTCTTGATGAAAAGGTTGGGAGACCCTTTTTAGAAGAGTTTGGCAGTAACTTTGGGGATTCTCTATTTGAGGGTTTTTGTTTGACAAGATGGGAGATGACAGTAGAACTCACTCATGTAATCATAGCAAATCTATAGACTTTGTGATTGAGGAGAAAACAAAGAACCTCTTTCTGGTGTGTGCGACATTCCAAACCCAACCTTTGCTTTTGTTCTATTGGAGAAAAACTACATTATGTCCATATTAATAGCAAATATTTTCTTGACACATCTGAGCTACTTCCAGGGTACATCATTTCCCCCACCTCCATAGCAGAATAGCAGCTTTTATTTTTTGACACCTCCATATTCCTTTTGCCTGCAAGTCTTCCCTCACATTTAAACTTGGTCCACAGTAATACCAGGATAAACAGCATAAGCTGTCTGTGGTTTGCATTGAGAGTATTGGTAGGCTTATCTCATCCTAAAATTTAGGAGAAACCTCTGAACACTTAAACATGATGGTATATATGAAAGGAAAAACAATGAAATATTTAGTGCTTTACATAGGTGACAGTGTTTCAAGAGCAATTTATATCCTTTCCATTTTATCATGAAGATGAAACACTTTAAAAAACAATGTCTTAATATGGGTTGAACTGTTTTTGCAGCTCACCCGTGTTAGTTGCTGCAAGAAGTGACCACGTTGCCAGATCTGGTTACAATAGAGAACAGAAGTACCCAAAATGGTTAAAATAAAGCTTGTTGTTGTAGTGTAGATAGCACTGAAAAATGTTATTTTCTCACCAATCATACTAGAGCAGAATCCAGGCACATGGTTAAATGGCACTTCAGTCCCATCAACATTACCAAACTGAATAGTATTAATTGTGTCAGGAGCTAAAATGTTGTGTCTGGATTCCTTAACATATATAGCCTTTTTTGTGTATGTGGGATCTTGCATCTTTTATAGTTTTATAAATCCTATTGCAGCCATTTTATTATATGGTGAGTTCCTGTCTTTAATGGGATTTGGAAGGTACCAACATTGTTTCTAGAAACATATTGTTTTGAAATTATGTTCAGCCCTGCTCAAGAATCTTCATCATCAGGGTTAACATAGGATATTATTCTGGTGATAGGACTATTTTTAACAAGTTATAGTGTATATGTAAACCACGAGCCCAATCCTGTGAGAAAACTGAGCATCAGGAGTAAGTTGCTGAGTGTCCTCACCTCTCTTGACTCAAACAAAAAGAAATGCTTGTATGTAACCATAATCAAGTGAAAACTTTTTCAAAAATAGCAAGTACTGTAGATTGTGATTAGAACTACTAGAGATTTGACTAAGGCCTGATTTCACCCTACTCTTCTCTGCCCCCCTCCAAGCTGCTGAGCGAGCACCTGTGCCTCCTATTGACTTCAGGTGAATTATTGGGCACTTAAAGCCTGATTTTCAGAGGCACTAATCTTTTAAATATTCTAATTTGTCATACTGTTTGTATTTACAAAATATGTATTGTAATGGTAAGATCTTTCTGAAATGCATAATATAAACTTGCAAATGAGTTTGATGCTTCTCTGAGACAAGGGATGGCTATCTTGGATATATATTTATATTATTAGCACACACTCATTTTTATCTGGTTGTTGAGATGTTAGTTTCACTGGGGGTAGCTTAATCCCCACTCAGCTCTACCTTAGTTGGATGTTAATCTAGTACTCTGATTTGGCTCTTTTGAGGAGCATCTGCCTAGCTTGAGATTAAGTTGCTTTTCTTATCATACGTATAAGTCTCCAGAACAGCACATCAGTATCTATTTATTAAAACAAGCCCCACATCTGTTCAGCTGGTATTTCCTTCACAGATAAGAAACATGCCTCTTTTTTGTAAAGGAAGTAATAAATCGGTGAAGAGACTGGTGGAGCTGCAGGGTATGATTTGGAGGTTATCATAGTTTAGAACAGTTCTGTAATATTTGGTTTTAAAAGTATTTGAAATGTCTTCAATAGACTTAGCTAAAGTATTTTGATTACTTCATTTCACTAAACAATCAGTTATTTCTAAGGATTGCTGAAACAGTCTATATATTCATGTTAACTTTTCAGTTTGTTCATACTAATACAGTAAATATTTTTGCACAAGTACAACCCTTACTAGCTACAAATGAGGTTTGTAAAATGCATTGTTTTAATTCAATTTGTTTTTCTAGCTAAATAAGGATGTTACTTAAGTTTGGCCCTTACTATGAAAAGCACTTAAACATGTGGTTAGGTCCCATTGACTTGAAACTTCTCTGAATATAGATTCTTTCCTGAATACAGAAGCTTTCCTGAATCAAGTCTTTAAAGAATTATCACAGGGATTCTAGAATGCATCAGAGCTCTGAATAGCTGCTTCTTCCATTTGTCTCAGCAGAAACTATGGGTGCTCATACCTCTAAAAATCAGGCTCTGAAAATCTTTATTAGAAAGTTTCATAAAACGTATATACAGTGGTTCTGACAACAGCATGATTTTTAAACATTAGATTTTGCCAATTAATTCAATAGAGGGAGCTCCACTATCTTATTGTTAAAAGCAGCATTATGTGTGTGTTTGTACTTCCGCATCAGATCTCCTGTTTCCATGGGAAAATTACATTAAGCATCCACATTTTTTTTTAAGAGTGAAAAGTTTTATGCAAGCATTTCATGCTTCAAGATGCTGCTTTGGACGGCCAGCAGTATTGATAGGCATCAATGATGTGCCTGGTGCTGTACAAGACACGGAGGAAGACGATAATCTTCATGTCAAGGAGTTTACCAGTGCAGTCTAAACTGAGAGACAAACCCAGTGCTCTGAGAGATGCAGAAAATGGTTCTGTCTTAGAGTATGACTTTATTGGGGTAGAGGTGTACTAGTAGGATCTGCCTGTTTAATTTAGAAATATGTATTCTAGAAAGTTGTGTTAAATACATGAAACAGGTAATTACCATGAAAATCCAAATATAAGGGCTAAGAAGAACTTCTGTGTAAGATTTTTATAGTGTCCATTACCATAGTATCTTTGGGCTAATTACAGAGTCGTTGGGGATCACCCATCTTTAATAAAATTTTCTTTTAATTCAGGGTGTCTTATTAAATTGTGTACTTGGAGTAAATTCACTAGTGAACTCAATGTTTCTTTGTGTTCTAAGAATAGCATGCTATCAGTAAATACTGGCCAAGTGTCTTTTCCAGTTAGTCAATAATAATTTGCTGTTTTTTATTTGTTTTTAGTTGAACAAAAATGGAAGTAACTGTATGTATTTTTAAAATATTATAACTTCCTGTAGCCTATTGACAACTGGCGTTAAATAATTTTTCATTTATATAACCATATCATATTAAATACTCATTCCTTTTGGTGCTTGGAATGCTTTGTTTCGTAAGGATTAGATGGTTTTAGTTTAATTTTAATACGCTTAAATAAGGATGAGAAAGTGTAAAGCACCATTGCTTCCAAGAGTTTAAAATTATAAAGCTGGAAATATGTGGGTGTGGAGCCTTAAAATTCCATCTATCCCACAGGCAACAAGTGATTTATTATTTTCCAGGAACACAGTATTAGACTTCCACCTGCCCTGCAGGATGAATTCTAAGTCTCCAGGACTGCATGAAGCTTGAGATTTTGAGAAATGAAAAAGGTTAGGTGGTGCAGTTCAGCCCAGTGAAAACTAATGGTTAGGTAACAATTTATATTAGAAAAAGCATTTGGGATTTTCTTTTCTTTGTTTAGAGAAGATGTCTCATTCTGATATCTGAGGATCCAAAATCAAGATCAAAATGTTGGACAGTTGACTAGGAGCACTGTGGGGTTGGGTTGGGTCAGGTGGGTGGTGGGTTGCCCTCCCACCCCAGTATTTGGTTTTGGTTGATTGTGCAGGCAGGATTGTCTGTTTCTGTATGACTTTTTTTTTTTTACATTATTCCCATTGAACAAAATGCCTTGCAGTGTCGGAAAGCTTTTTGCAGACTTCCAAGGTATCCAGAAACAGCACTTTTTTTTTTTTCTTCCCCTGTCTGGGCTCTATATCACTTATTCCAAATGAAGACGGAATTTTCTATTGGTAAATTCTAATTGATTTTGAGACTAGAGATAATCTTAATGGACTTTACCTATGGGCATACAGTCTCTGTCATTTTATAATTGGAGAAAACGCACTGACTAGGCCAGCTTTTTTACGACTGAATCCATGAGGTGGATCCCACATGAGCAACTTAGTTTAAATCCTTGGATTCCTCAGTCTTGATACTGAATGCCAGCTTTTAAGTTGAGTCACTGATGCATGCATATGCAAGAAAAGTGATAAGATAAAACAGCTTATCCACTGTTAAAGTTCAAGTGAATCTGAATACAATATTATGCGACTTGATTCCCCATTACTAAACTGGACACTTCATTCAGTCCCTGCTAACATTGTCCCACTTTGTTGGTGAAGACAAAAGAACAGGCAGGCTGGAAGAGAGAATGGAAAAACATTTGCCACTCCCAGGTGGTAGCTTACAAATCATACAGGCGGAATAATCTGTCAAATTTGTTTGCACTACTGAGGTTTTTTCCATTTGACAGAAGTGTTCAGTTCTCAACCTATTGCATAATTGTTTTTAATCTTAGACTTTGTCTGGGGTGATACAGTGGCTATCATAATATTGACTCATGACAGTACCAGTTTGTACTATCTAGCCACATTCCAAACCATAGTTTTATGGCACAAATAATAGAAGGAATTTTCTGGAATATAAAGTTTATTCTGCAGGTACTGTTTTTACAGTTTAAATATACGTTGTTTTCTAAACAAAGAATATGCATCAGTTTATTATTTGAGCATTAAATTAGCAGAAATACATTCTTCCATTACGGATGTGTAGGTTACCTAACACACTTATGTTACATAGGTTGCCTTTTTTTTCCTTCCCTGTCTTTCAAGTGGCTTAAAGATTCAATAGGAATTACTTATCAAGTTCTCATAATGGCCCTTCTTACAGAGGCCATTATTTTCTTTAGGATAACTGCCAGCTGATTTATCTTAACTTCACTCACTCTGGAAGCCTTGAATGACAGGAAATGACAGTCCTTGCTTTCCTATAGAAATCTAGCCCCCAGTCAGTGTACAGTACTTTGTCCTGGCAGATTCCATGCCCATGTAGAGCTGGTTTGACTTAACTGGAGCTTTTGTGTATGCAGGATTGAAGTTTAGGTAACAAAGTAAAAATGTCTGTTATATAGATGATTTTAGATGGGAGATCCCTCTGTGTTCCCTTCAGAGCTGAGAAGCAATGAATACTATGATTATTTAAAATTTTAGTCCACTTAAAGGAGGGAGAACAAACTTCAAAAACTCTTTTGAGAAGAGTAAAATAGTGAATAACACATTTTTACACATCCTAAATAATGTGTCTGCTCTAAAAGAAAATGGTCTCCATATCATGATTGCCTCCCCCCCCGCCCTCTCCAACAGTCCTGCAAGTCCTAGACAGTCCGATGCAGCCACAGAGAGGATTCTGGAAGGAAGTTTTCCATCTGTAGTCTCCATGAAATGCTGCATTTTGGCCACTGCACCCTTTCCAGTGGGGAGAGTTCATGATTCTCTGGAGTCTTCTTGCTGTACAGCTCATGGGACTATTGGAGGGCTTTTTTTGAGCAGCACACATCCTTCGCTGGAAGTTTCCAAAGGTGATTTCTGAGCAATTGTTCTTCTGTCCGAAGGGTGTTGTCACATGGAGTACTGCAGGGGTTCTCTTGTCACCCTTCCTGTTGGTATACATGAGGTTGCTAGAGTTAATAAGCATGGGGTACAGCATAGTTTCCATTACATCAGACCCGGCTGTTGCAGTGGAAAGAATAACCCACGGTGATTTTTTTTTTCATGAAATGCATGATCCGGCAGAGTCTTAATTCAGTCAGGACTGAAGTGTTGGTTGGTTGGTTTGTTGGGGGAAGTATCCAGGAGTGCTATCAAGGGTGATATCTGCACCCTAAGAGATGAAGAGCATCCATCCAGCACCCAACTCAGCTTCACAATCTTATTTTATTAGATACTTTAAG
This sequence comes from Gopherus evgoodei, assembly GCF_007399415.2. Classification (NCBI taxonomy): domain Eukaryota; kingdom Metazoa; phylum Chordata; order Testudines; family Testudinidae; genus Gopherus; species Gopherus evgoodei. The sequence goes on along the minus strand of NC_044322.1, from coordinate 199,483,520 downwards.
TGTAACCAAGAAGGCATGTTTTTTCAATCTGTTTGATTAGAAGTGATTCTTGTTACCATCATGTGTACATTTGGCTGTTGAAACTATACTTTTGTAATATGCTTTGTATGGACTGCACATTAAGACCACATACAAGGTAAAGTTTGTGCCGAAAGTGGTCACCTGGTTATTGAGCAGTACATTACAAAAGAGCAGATAACACCAATACTCCTGTTGCTATGTGGGTTGTTGATGGCGTTGAGTGAAATTTAAGGTGTTTGTTTTATCATGTAAAGCCCTAAATAGTTTCAGGCTGGTCACCTGAATGGTTGCCTCTCATCCTCTGAGAGACACGGAGTTTGAACAGCAGAGATGCTCAGGATGGATGTTCTTTGAGTTAGATTCAAGGGGTAGCATTTTCTCCATGAGTATTCCTGTTCTCTGGAATTCTGTTCCCTCCTTGATCTGCCAGAATCTGCATTTGTTAACCTGCAGGACATACCACACAACCCAACTTTTCTTACAAACATTGAGGGATGTCAGGGATTCATCGAATGAGGCCTGGCATGGGTAAATTGCCTTCTTATTTTGTGGTAGTATATTAATTGGAAAACTTTTAAATGGACACTAGAAGAATCAAGACAACTGCATTGAAAACATCAGATTTTCTAATTATGTTAGATTTTTGGAGAAGCTTAAAACTCTGGATAAACACCAGATAAATTAAAAAAACAAAACAAAATACCCTCCATAATACTTAAACACACACACTAATCCTCCTCCACCCTCAGTGAGGTAGGCATCATCTACTTTATAGAGGGGAACATTGTGAGGCACAGGGAGATTAAATGATTTGTCCAAAGATACACAGTACATCACTTGTAGAAATGGGACTAGGACCTATGTCTTCCAGTTCCCAGTGAAACCCTTCAACAGTGTTGTCCCCAAATGAGTTCCCCAACTTCCTAGCAACATGACAGATTCTGAGATGTCTGAGTTCATTTACTCAGCTCTGCTCAGGGAAGACTGATGACTGGATGGTGTTTGAAGGGAGAAGGAAATTAAATGAGCAGAAAGGCATAGACTATGTCTATCTGTGAAGGAACAGTAGCATATTTGTAGCCCTATTATTCGGGAGCCAGTCCCATTTCCTGTCAGTGGCTGTTCATAGATGATAAACTCTTGAGCATCAAGACTGATGCGGGGGGTGAGAGAGCGCTCATTTGTTTTTCCCTCTGGCAGATCGGAAACTCAAAACCATGAAGCTGAGGTGAGGATGGAGACTTCCTCAAGAGTCATAAGCATCCCCTGAGTATATTTGAAAATCTACATTGCAAATGGCAGTACCTGGTAACTAAAAAAATAATCAGGCTTCTCGTTTCATCAAACTTGTTTGAATACAGAATAGAACATTCCTTGTATAGAGTGAGAGACAGCATACAGAGAACTCTTCCAGGCCCCAGTGCCACTAAAAATGCTTGCAACCTTTCAAGCCATGCAAATGACAAAGGACTAAGTGCGCTACTTCTGCAGCGGACATACTTGTCTCTGATAGTCTGACTCCAATGGCAACTATCTATCTGAAAATGCAGATAATTTTACTTGCATTAGGTCCTAATGAGTAGTCTGTGTGCTCTCTGCTGCTGCCATTAGGGCTTGTCCATGTTATTCCAGCCAGCTTGGTAACTAACTTCAAAACACAGTATTACCAACCACAAGTATTTAAAAATTAGTTGGGTCCCCCAAAATCATGAGACCTTAAAAAGAATTTCAGGTTCTTTTTATTTGATTTGGATCACATTTTCAGCCACAATCATAAGAAGGACAAAACATTTTTGTTCTTTAAATGAAAGCTGAAATTTTCACCTCATCACTTCACATCAGGAGCTGGTATGTTAAGAAAAATACACCAGATATTGCAAGAGTTGTAATAAAAGTGCAAGAGTTGGCAACTGAGAAATCGTAAAATAGATTTTTTTTCCAAGCTACCTATGTACTATAGTTTAACTTGTAAAATATAAGTTAAACCTCATCCTCAACATTTTCTTTTATGGTAGGAGAATAGAAGATGAAATATTCCTGATTAGCTAGTGAATTTTAACAAATGTGCAATGCTATAGTCTGTATCCGTTCTTTTGTAATCTTAAAATACAACAGAGGAAAATATAGGAGATTAAATGATTGAACAAAACCGAGGAACTTGGAAACTACAAAAAAAATCTATGTTGTATATACTCCAGTGTCATGAATGTTTTTCTGTTTTCTTTTGTGACAAGGCACATTTAAACAAAATAAGGAAAGATGACTTTCTTTGAGTATTTAAAACTTGGATGTGGTTTCCTAGGTTTTTTTTCCAATAGCATATCTTGTTGGGTGGCATTTCAGTGAATTATGTTCAAAGGCAAGCTCAAAATATGAATAACTTTTTTCCAGATACCCAAGTATAAGGCAAAACATTTACATAGGAGGTTATCAGCATGAGTTTCAGGGGTAAAATATATCCTACATTAAAAATACAGATGTTTGGGTTGGATATTACTAAAGTACTTGACGTTGGCCTAATTCTGCTCCTGTTAAAGTCAGTGGAAAGCTAAGCCAGTGCTGAGCTCTCTTGAAAATCACAGTCTGAAGTTGGCACCACAAATGAAGGTGTGATTTCAGATTGGGGATACCTGCACTGCCTTTATTCCAACTAGCATGAGTAACAATAATATTGTGGCATGGACCCAGGGCCGCTGCAAGGATGTTTTGTGCCCTAGGCGAAACTTCCACCTTGCGCCCCCCAGCCCTGAGGGCCCCCCCCCCCGCCCCAGCTCACCCCTGCTCCGCGCACGAGCACTCCATGGCTGCTTCACTTCTCCTGCCTCCCAGGCTTGCGGCGCCAATCAGCTTAGGTGCTGAAAGTCTGGGAGGCGGGAGAAGTGAAGTAGCTATGGTGTGTTCGGGGAGGAGGCGGGGCAGGGATGAGCTGGAGTGGGGAGTTCCCCTGCGTGCCGCCTCCCCCTCTTACTTGCTGCAGGCGGCCCTCCCCATGCTCCCCTGCCCCAGCTCCCTTTGCCTAAATGCCAGCGGCGACTGGGGCGGACGAAGATCCGGCCGCCGCGGTCGCTGCTGAAGAAAATGGCACCTCCCAAATCCCAGCGCCTCGCCTAAATGGTTGCACCGGCCCTGCCTGCACTGCCCTCTGGCCCAGCTCAGTCTCTCTGCCAAAGAGCAGCACATGTGACACAAGCAGAGGCGTTCCCATAGGAGGCATCACCACAGAGCTGTGAGCTCATCTGCACGGCCTGCCTCATCCTGGGTGGAAGGGCCTGCTCCTGTCCCCAGTGTGAGTGGCTGATTCAGCCCAATAGTGCAGTTTGTTCACATCAGAGAACCATCATGAATGATCAACCTGAGTGTGGATTTTCTATAGCAGATTCGGTTCCTGAGTCAGTGCAGGGACTGAGAGGGGAGGCTTTGCACCTCCTTGATATGATGCTGGGGCAGGCAGGGGACAGAGAGGCCACAGTAGCAGGTCAGAGCAGCCTGCGGACAGCCCTAGCTTGCCCTCCCTGCCTCCCACTGCCATAGTCCCTATAGGCATCACTGTACCAGGGGATCCCTAGGGTGCAGGCCTGTCTCTTCCTGCCCTTGATCTGCCCTGAAACATCCCCTGTGCCAGAAGAATCTATAGGGTTGGCACTGAGCCCCTAGTGCAGTTCACCCAGGGGAGCCATGCAGCCCCTTGGTGCCAGCCCAGCTTCACCGTACTCTGCACACACAGCAGGTGCAAAGTGACTGCACAGGGTAGGAGAAGGAGCCTCCTTGGTTGAGTCCTCTTGAGCCTGCCTCTCTCTCTTTTCAAGAAAATAAGGAAATTCAAACACAAAAGACACTTTTTGTAAAAACAGTTCAGGTGGCTGAGAGACAGCGACACAAAACCCAAATGCACAATGCTAGGAAACACAGCACAAAACCATTCACCTACATCCCTCCTCTTCTCTCTCTCGCTCACACACTGCCCATTCCCCTAGCCAACCAGTCCTACTCAGCTATTGTCACCACAGTCAGACCCTTAACTCTACCCTCTGTGGAATGCCATGAAACAATGCTTACATTTCCTGAACAAAAAGCTACATAAAGAAATATGCAAAGCAGAGATCAGCACATGCACCCTGCTCAGGACACATGACCAAAGGAGCCCCAGTGACATCAATCTAAAACTATTCATTACACCCCAGAAAATTCTACATAACAGCTGGAGCTTACAAGTCCTCTCATATGCTACCTGTCACCATTTACAAACAAAGTCACAGCACACAAACACTGCAATCTGTGCAATTATGACTTACTAAATTGCAGAACCCATCAAAAAGATTGATGTAATATTTCTCCACATAAACAAATATGCTACCCCACAAAATCAAAATAACTTGGTTGGTAGCCTACAACTGTGAGATGAAGGTTCAATGTCTTAATATAACAATGCCAACTCCAAAATACTGCCACATTTACACCTACTTCCACATATACTCTTATCATTGCGCAGATTTCCCATCTTAAATTCATACTGAACACATTCAAAATAAATGTTTATTTAACAAAAAATTCTTTAGGTGACACCTCTATTGGGAAAAATACTGGTAACATATTCTAGTTCACAGTATTAAGATTGCAAACAAAAAGGACATATAGTTGTGATTTTTGACAAGTCCTAAACAGAAATAATCCAGATTCAGGCTGACTATGAGAAACAGATTAATCCCATAGGAACACTGGCATTAAATAGGCCCTGTCTACAGGTGTGTTTTGATTTTGTAAACACTTCCCTGCTAGGCTAGCCTGGGGCTTACAGATGGCAGAGTTAAGGGTATCTGGGTGGCCTGTGAGTGTGGATAAGTACAGCAGCTTTTCTCTGGGAATCGATAGTATCTGGGAACAGGGATGTGTGGGGCTGATGTACCGAGATACATTGTGTTACACTGTGTTGTGTGTGTTCCAGTTTTGCATTGTTGTCCCTTAGCAACTTGTTCTCCTTGATATTACCTTAACGTTGCACACAACCCCTTAGCAACTTGTTTTTACTACTGTAACCTGTGTCCCTGGGGACACCCCTGGGTGAGTCACCACAGCAGGGACTGACCCTGAAATCTCTGCTTCCCCATGCATGAGCTGCTGCTCCCTGAGCTAAAAAACCGCACTGCTTGGCCAGGCTACAGCTCCTCAGCCTCCACCTCTGGCTCAGCCAGGCTGAGGGGAGAGAGCCTCGAGGGTGGGGATGGGTCACAGATCTTTGAACTAAGGTGGGAACCAGAGAGGTTCCCTACTGGTGCCAGGCCCACCCAGGGACCTGGGGCACTAGCAAGGCCAGGCTGGGCACCTCACTGGCTCCCTGGGCTGCTAGAGACTGGAAGCCAGGCCAGAAGGGGGGCAGCCATGGGGGTAGGTCCATGCCAGCTGCCAGGACCTAGAACCTGCGGAGGGGAAGGGGCTGCTCCTGGACTCCCATCCAGCCGCCCCCGTGCGGAGGCTCCCCGCACGTGTCCCCCTTACCTCCTCCATCAGGGCGGCGAAGTGCTCCAAGGAGGAGGCAGGCAGGTCCCTGTAGAGCAGTTCCCTGGGGCCAGGTGGGGTGCTCAGTGACCTGGGCCCCCTGCGCAGGAAGAACAGTAGCTTGCCGGGACTGGCAGGGAGCTTGGTGCTGAGTGCCAGCTGCCCCACCGGGCTCAGCATCACCAGCAGCAGCGGTGACTGCCTCGCGGCACGCCCCAGGAAAGCCTGCAGCAGAGGCTGCCGGCACAGTGCTCCCAGCGCTCTGGGTTCAGCCGCAGGCTCCGCAGCACGCATTCCCCTAGCAGCTGGATGCGGGGATCCGAGGTGGGGGTGTACCAGGAGCGGTGCCAGGGTTTTTGGTGCCCTAAGCGGGGGGTCCTTCTGTGCTCCCGGTCTTTGGAGCATTTCGGCGGCGGGTCCCAGAGCAAGTGAAGGACCCACCGCAGAATTGCTGCCAAAGACCCAGAGAGCGGAAAGACCCCCTGCTGCCGAATTGCTGCCCCCCAAATCCTGGTGCCCTAGGCGACCACCTAGGTCGCCTAAATGGAAGCGCCGGCCCTGCATGGACCAGCCAACCGAGTATGTACCCAGAGTATGTACAGTCCTTGGAAGGCTTGTACAGGGGCAGCTAGCTCACACTGTCACATCTTCACAATCACCATTGTCCATGCCAGCTAGATTACAGAGAGTGTGCATTTGCCTACCTGTGCTGCGGTTACACCTTCACTCATACCCTTGATGTTTCTTCTGGATGGTAATTGACTGAACTCCTTTTCGTACAAAAAGAACAGGAGTACTTGTAGCACCATAGAGATTAACAAATTTATTTGAGCATAAGCTTTTGTGGGTTACAGCAAGCTTATGCTCAAATAAATTTGTTGGTCTCTAAGGTGCCATAAGTACTCCTGTTCTTTTTGCGGATACAGACTAACACGGCTGCTACTCTGAAACCTTTTCGTACAGTTTATCAGAAGAACCACGCGGCCAAGGTAGTTTCAGCATTTCTGTTATTAAACCTCTGCTTGTCAACCATTTACAACCTGTTTGAAAAGAAAATACTAAAAGGTGCAAGCTAACACATTATGGGGCAAATTCTGTTCGTTCTTATCAGTTTTGACCCTCCTTTGCCCAAGGTCTCAACTCAGTGCTGCTTAAACCTCAAATGTGGCAGTTTGGGTTCCATTTTCAAATGTTTCATGTGGTACTTTTTAAAATTTCTGGTGTTATATATAACTCAGAAGAGCTTCTGTTTAAAAGAGAGGCAATATTCTGTTCTCAGAGCCACAGCTTTCACTTTGCAAACTATATTTTTTGGCACAGACTTAAGAGCTGTTAGTGCATAATATATAGTATAAGGCACATTGTAGTACTGAAAAACAAACCTAATGCTGCCCAGCTCCGTATATCCAAATAGCTTTGTGTTAGGGATTGGTAGATGAAGAAGTTCAAAACATTTGGTTAAATGGATGTTTGGAAAATTGGAGGTGTTAAGGGGCCCTCTGGGTTCTTTCAAGCCCAAAACCTACCGAAGTGGGCAGTGGCTGGAATAAAAGAGGGTCAGTTAACCTTCTCTAAAATTAGGTAGTCTACAAAGTTAGCTAGCATCCACTTCACTGTGCTCTGGAAATTTTGAAATTGCAGCTACTCTGACTATTGATCCCTTTTTAGGACAGAAAGTTTTGATTAATTGTGGGTAAAGATTATGCATCATCTTCCCCCAACTCCACACCACATATCTGTGATATTCGTGTAATTTAAACAAGACAGACACTTAAAACCATTGCTGCTCACTCAGAATATGCAAACTATTCACCCTTCGGGAAATCTCTACGTATTGAAATGTGGTGCTGCTCTGTAGAGTTGTCTGACAGTGGAAAAGAGGCAAGATTAGGGAAGGAAGTGTAAATATTTCAAAGTACAATTTACAGTAGCATAACCACTCAGAATAATTCTTCAACAACCCAAGAGGCAAAAGTGGCTTTTGCCCCAGCGTTCAGTATATCAGTTTTGTTGTGAAACACCTAAGACTGGGGTTGAGGGATCCTGGTTTGTTACACTTGTGCATTTGAGGTAAAAATTTGGCCAAATATCTCTTCTAGAAGTACGGCAAAACCCAAGAAATGAACACACCAGGAGAAATAACTCTTTTAAGACCCTGACATCGTTTATGGTGCACATGCAGATAATTTTCTTTACATCAAGAAAATTTACAAGCACGGGCAAAAAATCCACTAGTTCATCCTTTCCATAAATATGTGAATGCAGTGCTCAATTTACTTGTATTACTGTAGTGCAGGGTGGGCAGACTTTTTGGACTGAGGGCCACATCTGGGAATAGAAATTGTATGGTGGGCCGCGAATGCTCACAAAATTGGGATTGGCATGTGGGAAGGGGTAAGCTGCATGGAGCAACCCCTGACCCTGCTACCCAGCCAGAGTGCTGGAGCGGGGCAAGCTCCAGACCCTGCTCCCCAGTGGGAGCTCAAGGGCCGGCTTAAAATGGCTGGTGGGCCGTAGTTTGCCCATCCCTGCTGTAGTATGTAGGATTCCTAGTCATGGACCATGACAAACAGGACAAAGAGAGTCTTTACCTAAAGGGGCTCACAATCTGAGTAAGAGACAACAAATGAATGCAGAGAGACAGGGGAGCTCAAAGAAACAAGGTGACAGTATTGGTGAGTCAGCATGATAGGTAGTGGTCTCAGCACATGAGCAGTCTAACCATTCTCTCTTTCTCTTTTTTTTTTTTTTGTAGTCCAAAAAGGACTTTAAAAAAAAAAAAAAAAAAAAGGATGGCTCTGAAGGAGGATAAGTTATTTGTTTCGGCAAGTAGATGTTGAAGGTTAGGATCACGAGCTAAGCAGAGACAGGAATCAACATCTTCATAGCTATTGAGAGATGTTAAGCTGTGGAGGACTTTGAAAGCAAAGACAAGCAGTTTGTTTGATGCAGTAGAGAAAGGGGAGCCAATGGATGGATACAAGAAGGGGGTGATGTGGTCAAAGCGATGGAGTAGGAAAATGATTTTTGCAGCAGGGTGAGATATGAGTGGGTTAGACTGTATTTGTCAAGCTAGGATGGAGGATGTTGACGTAAGAGTTTGGCGAGTTTTTAGCTGTGTGGATGCATAGGAAAAGCTCATCTTAAAGGTGTTATGCAGTAATGATCTGCAAGATTTAGACACTCCTGGATGTGAGGGTCTAGAGAGAGATCTGAGTAGAAGGTGACTCCCAGGTTACAGGCCTGAGTGACAAGACAGGATTGTGGTGTTGTCCACAGTGATCAAGAAAGGAGAGGGGACTCTGTTCAATCTTTCCCCAATGTTGAGCATGAAATGATGGTATAGAGGGAGAAAAGAAGTGACCAATGACATAGCTCTCTGGAATCTCTGCAGAGGGGGGTGGGGGTGGGGATGGGGATGATGGAGCAATGAGAGGCATTGGTGGAGAACCAGGAGAGAAGGGAGTACTGAAAGTCAGATATAAATAGTGCCCTCTACTTCACCTTCCCATGTGATCACATGCATTCTCTATCTCACTTGATGATCAGGATACCAATCTCACTATCTACCCAGGTGTCCCCATTCTTACCTCATCTCTAGAGTTACAGTGACTACCTGATTTTGTCACTACTCTATTTACTTCCACACCACAGCATCATCTGTTTCTTACTCCTCTCCACCCCATCAAATGTGTCAGTTTTCTTGACTGCCACAGCAAGTCACCCACCTTCCTGAAGTGGTGCCTCAAGGTTGCACTGCTCCTGTGTTTCAACTGTGTCTTTCATCATTCATCTTCAACTTGTGTAACCATTTATTCAGAATAATGCATCTGAAGGAACTTCTTACTTTCATGTTCTTGGGTCACCATTACAGATAACTTTAAAAATTGCCTATATACTACTCTATGCATTTTCCTAGAGACCTATAATGGTTTCATTTACTTCATTTATGTAAGTGTGTATGGGGTGAAGTGGCAGTGGGAAAGGCAATATGTTGAGCATAAGTGCTCGTTTTAACAAAAATATCTAATTTAAATATTGATCCAAGTGTCAAACTTTCTCTGGAGCAAGATACATCTTCATTTTTTCTTAATTAACATGAGGTTCGAGCTTTTTAGGTTCAAGTCTCTTAGGTAAATAAACCTATGATTGTATAGTAACTTTCAAATTGATTTTTTTTGTAGGAGTAGTTTCATACAAACATTAGTGTAAATTATATAATTGTCCCACAAACGCGAAGGTTATTGGCTTAACCTTCCTTCTTTAATTGGCACCTTGTCACATCATTGCAAAAATGAACATTACAAACCTCTTTGGCTATATTAGCTTTATTTGATACAATTACATTTTATTTTAAACTAAACTTTTGTATGAGAGAAATCATATGACATACTTACATTTTAATGTCAATTTATAACTTGTAACAATTTTCGGCCCTGTTCCAGCAGGTACTTAGGCATGTGACTTCAACAGGACTACTCCAGGTGCTTATGTACATTGCTTTAATTGGTGCCTTGATTTATAAATTTAATGTTCAATATTGGATCTTGCATTTGATCACCACCTGAAATGTATTTGTTTAGTGCATATCTCCTCTCCCATTGATCGTGTTTGTTATATCAGTGAGGGCTGCAGTAGTCTTGCAGCTGATGACCTGTGTAGGAAATAAAAATAAATTCAGGTTGCTGTTGGGACCATGGGTATGTTGTATAATGAGTTGTACTGTCCCTCTGCTCCCTTTGTAGGTGCTTTTAATGAGATGGCAGAGGACTGAAACTTGCTTTAAAGATTTTTCAGGCATAGGATTCTCATCAATTTCCATTCTGACTCTGACATATTCTCAATGCATGTTGCAAGCAGGGGTTCATTTCATCAGTTGAGGTCTTCAGAGTATTTTTATATTACATTCACGCTTGTACATGTAGCAATATAATATGCAAGATACAGAGGCAATCGCACTTTGAATCTGTCAATCCGGAGGTGGGAGTTTATTAAGCTTTTGGCTGTGAACGTAACTGAAAAAATGGGTCTATACAAACATCTGAGGGTCTGTCTACATGGTTCTTTGGTCTTCACTAGAGGGGTGTAAATTCTAGTGTACTAACTGGTCAGGTGGACATACTGGACACACTGAAAGTTTCATAGTGTGTATTAATGTAGTACTGTTTGAAATGGAATTACATTCATGTTCACTGGTAAACTTTAGTGTGCTCCAGCAGGGCCCACATAAGCCAGTTAGTGTGTGACCCACTAGTGTGCACTGGAATTTACATCCCTCTGGTGAGAATTAAAATACCATGTAGACACACCCTTCAGTTATCTCATCACAGTTTTTCTGATTGCTAACTAAAATGCAGGGAAATCTTTTAAAACAGATTTGTGCTCTTGTAACTATTTTAATGAGACTGTGAAAGATGCATCTTCATAGATAGTCTTCTTTATTAGTTTTGAGATCAGGATATATTTAAGTAAATGCATGGGTATTAATCTTGAAATGTTAACTTGTCCTTTTGTGGCTGCAGTTATAATTAATACAGTTATGGTCCCATCCATGTTTGTTGCATACCTTTTTTTCCACCTGAAGTGAGGTAGTTGTGTCTCTTTTGTGTACTTAAGACTAAGCACTAAAACCTATCCTGGGAGTTTATTTTCACTGAAATTTATTCTTGGTGAGTAATTTTCAGTGAAGCATATCTTTTGTTAGATCGCTGAGAGTAACTATCATGTATATTCCACCTTTTTTGGGAGTCCTTTTTGGATGCTGCGACTGTAAATCTACAGAATGTAAGCTAATGAGAGATCACCATGAATAGCTAAAGGAGATTTAAATCACAAACTTCTCTGGGGAAAACTATAAAATCTTGGCTCACATGGAATGAAATTGTGATAGGAAGCATGATCTCTGCAAAATTTACTAGGGAAAATGGAACTAACTAAAAATGATGCATTGTTGCAAGTGTCAGGGAAAGCCCTCTATTCTCTGCATAATAGTCTGGGACATTAAAAGGGTGTTACATTTGGCCAAGAAAAGATTCAAGACTTGGCTAGAGTTAGATGTGGTACCTTTTTACTTACAAGATCTTGCTCAGTTGAAATGAGAGAATGAAAGCAAAGATCTGTACTAGGTTAAACTTTTTTTTAATTTGAAGCAAATCAATAATTTTTGTGCTTGCGCTAACCACCAAGATGTTGTGTTAAACCTTGATAATACTGATATATTAATGACAGGATGTGGTTGGTCATCTCAAACACACTGCAGGGTTTCTAGTTCCATTAAAAACTGGGACACCAAAGGGTATGTCTACATTGCAGCTCCCAGCCTGTGTAGATGGACTCATGATAGTTGGGCTCAAGCTGTTGTGCAAGAAATAGCAGTATGGACATTGTGGCTCAGGCTGAGGCTTAGACTCTCAAGCCATGGGGACTGAGTGAGTTTGCCTGAGCTGCAGTGTCCACACCACTACTTTTAGTGTGCTGGCTAAAGCCCTGCTAGGGTGAGCTGGGAGGCTCGCTCCCAACTGCAGTGTAGACGTACCTAAAGACATTAAGTGACCTGCTTTATATCAAAAAGGAGGTATGTGGCTGTTAAGAAGTGAGCTCTGTTTCTAACTCTCAGTTCTGACCTTTAACACAAGGCCATCATTCTTCCCTGTGCCATGTTAGCATCTTGATTGTGTAAAGCAAGATTGTCTATGTGTTTGTCATATCACGTATAACATCACAGAGGTCTGGTCTACACTACATAAGCTGCCTTATGTTGACCTGACTGTCATTATCAATACTGCAGCGTGCTCCCGTTGATATCAGTCATCTACTACATCGACTTAATAACTCCACATCTGTGAGAGGTAAAGCGCTTAGATCGATGAAGTTAGGGTGATGCAGTGTTCTTGTGGACACTGCATTACTTACATGTCGGTTGGCTGTCAGCCCCATGAGGTGTTCACAGCTGGACACCGCTTTCCAGGGCTGACAGCCCAAGCTGTCAGCCTGGCATAGGGCTCGATTTCACAGCAGGGGGCCTGACAGCAGTAAAATTGACATTTTTGTCAGTTTCACAGCTGCTATTAGTTCAATTTTACTCTGGCTGTCAACTCCAGAGCTGGGGCTCTGGCTATGAGCCCCATTGGGCGGGGGTGGGGGGAGCAGGCTCCTGCTGTGAGCCTGCGCGGATGTCAGTACCCTGCACTCTGGCTGCCAGTGTCTTACAAGGCCCTACTTTAGTCAGTGCAAGCGCTCCTGGTGAGGACACGCACCATTGCAGGAGGAGGACAGCATGGACACCAACAGTTTGGTGGCTGTAGGTCAACCTAACTGTAGTTGACCTAATTTTGTAGCGTAGATAAGCCCAGAGAGAAACAGAAAGCTTGTTTTCTTTCTGCTGAATATGCAAAACTGGTAGGGCTCCTTCATGTATGTGCAAAGTAGTTAGCAGAGTAACTTAAATCAGGTCTACACTAGAAATTTTTGCCAGTACAGTAATGTTGCTTGGAGTGTAACTTTATTGTGACATTTCTATGCTGTTGGAAGCTTCATTGTAGGCACAGTTACAATGGCAAAAAAGTGCTTTTGTTGCTGTAGCTTATTTCTTTTGGGGAACTGGTATAAACTGTACTGGCAAAAGCACTGAGGCCTGTAGATTAGGCCTCAGAGGTGTATTCCTTCACACAGAAAGGAAAGGGAAACCAGAGAGCATAGGAGTCCAGGCAACACTCTTTAGTGGAGGGGAGGAACAGAGTGGCTGGAACTGCTGCCCTTGGTGTGTGTGTTTTTTAACTAGAAGGGGAAAGGAGAGTTAAAATTTGAGAGAGATGGGGCTTTGAGGGTGTGGGGTTTTTTTATGTGTAGGGATATTGAAGATAACTAGACAAAAAGAAGGGGATTGAGAGAATTTTAGGGAATAAGTATGTGAAGGAAAGACAATAAAAAGTAAATAGCAGTAAGATTATCTTTCTATATTTCTACTTTAGTCCATCTTTCATTCACAAAGAAAGCAGCCAGTGAAACAGATACAATATATAAAACATCTCCGTTTCGTATATAGCCTTTAATAACAATGCAATTGGATGCATGGTAATAGCATGAATCAAATTAAATTTTACTTGTTCTAGTCAAATGTCCAGTCCTACAACTTATTACCACAGGATACAAGCTATTATAATTTTCAGTAAATACCTGCAGTGATTTAATGTAGCTCTGCAGGATTCTCTGTTGGAGTATTGTCCTGCTCTCTTTATAGCTCCAGTGGCTGGTGATGGGACACTGGAAGTGGAGGGCTCTGAGTTACTACAGAGAATTCTTTCCCAGATGTCTGGGTCTTGCCCTCATGCTCAGGCTCTAACTGATCACCATATTTGGGGTTGGGAAGGAATTTTCCCCTGAGTCAGACTGGCAGAGACCCAGGGTGGTTTTCACCTTCCTCTGCAGCATGGGACACGAGTCACTTGCAGGTTTAAACTACTGTAAATGGTGGATTCTCTGTAACTTGAAGTCTTTAAATCATGATTTGAGGACTTCAGTAACTCAGCCAGAGGTTAGGGATCTATTATAGGAGTGGATAGATGGGGCTCTGTGGCCTGGAATGTGCAGAAGGTCAGACTAGATGATCATGATGGCCTCAAAATATGAGAGTCTGTCTTCAAAGTTTTTGTCAAAACTAGCTTTCGTGGGGTCAGGATTGAGCCCTTAATTTCCAGTGTACTCTTTGGTTAGCCCAGAATGAATATGATGGGTGTATTTTCTCATGAATTAAATACTTATTTGCTCACCACAATAGCTCCCTTTCAGATCCATGATCTTGCTACTCACCCTGCCTCCCCAAAATCCCTTCATCCACACCTGCATAGACATAGCAGGTTTGGTAAGGAAGAGAGAGGGAAAAAATCATCCTCCTCCTATTACCACAATTTTTTTCACCGGGGTCCTGGAATTTATTAGTGACTGTAAGTGGAGGGGTCTTGGTTCTGCATTGCTGGTGACACAGACACTTGCCTCCATGAACTAGGATGATGTGTCTGCATCAGAAAAATGTAGGTCTTCCTACCCTGACTATCACATTGTAGGATCATATCTAGTTTTCTATTCACTGTCACTCATAGTTTTTATTGGCCTTATTTTTGAAATATCTCCCTCCTATAGAATCTCTGTTTATTTTTGTTGAGGTATCTTAGCATAATTTTCTCTAGTGAGTCTTCATTTCTTGATGAAACTTGGACCTTTTAAGGCTCTTTCATATTGCTTCTATCCTTGCTAATGATTGCAGTCTATGCCAAGATTAGTATCCTCTGTATCATTCTTTATTGTTGTCTTTAAGTAAAGATGCCACATAAAACCGGATGAAAGTTGATCCCTAACGCATCACGTTGACAGCTATCTTAAATGAGTCATTTGCAGTCCTCCAATCTCTGTTTCATGTGACATTTCATATTATTTGTTCAAATTAACTTTTCAAGTAATATTTTGTGTAAAATTGCAGAAGTCCAGGTATTACATCTAACGCATTCCATCATCCAGTGATTTTTGTATTTACATTTTGAAAAGTCTGCATACTTGTGCTTTATAAACCCATGCTGATTATTTCTCCAGGATCATGTATCATATTTTTATATATATTCAGCTACATTACTTGCTAGATGATGATATAGCAGGATAGGATCTTCACTAAAAAGAAAGAGATTACATATGTGCTTTTTTCCCAGTTCTTTAAGGTTGGTGGATTCTTCCATGACTTTTTGACAAATAGCGATTCAGTAAAGTTTATTAGCTCATTACCCTAAGATTCTAGGGTGAATATTATTCAGACCTGATAACTTAATGTTCAACTCTTCCAAATTTTGTTTGCTTTTATACACTTTTCATCAATAGTTATATTGTCACCTTTTTTATTAGTCCATAATTATTTACATGGATTATTTTTTTTCTTGTTAAAGACCAATTTTTAAAGGGCAAGCTGAGCCATTTTATAAACTGGCCTACTTCCTATTATTTTACCCCTTGATATTTTTGTAAAAGCACTTCTCGTTCACCTGAGCCACTTTGGCTAACGTTATTCGGCTGTTTTGCTGACCTTATACTCTCACAAGCCTTAACTGACTTTCTAGTTTGGTTTCCTAGACACAACTTCACTTTCTGGTGCAGGCTTGTACAGGTCAAAATACAGCAATGATCAGTCATTCATTTCAAGTTATGTATGCTCTCAGCAATGACTTCACACTGGGAAATCACACTGCAGCAGACTGTAACAGAAGTGAAAATGAAAGTATTTTTTAGGTATGTTTTTGATATCTTAATTTAACAATGAAAAATAGTTACTTTGTAACCTTCTGGCTTGAATCTCATTCAGATAGTTTGGCTGAAGCTAATTTTGAATCCTGAAGGGTATTCAGACAGCTATTTTTGTGCACTCTCAGGGGTCAGGCACTTCTCAGGTTGTCGCCACATGTTCTTCAAACCACGTATGGGGAAATTCTGTTTCATATTCCTGCATTAGCAACGTCATTACTGTGTGTGGGACGGGGGAAAAAAAATCTTCTCGTCTGCTAGTAGCCCCTTTGAAGCCTGAGGAGAGTCTTTTGAGACCCTTCCTCTTTCAGAGAGTCCATGTAGATGAAGAGAATCTCTTGATGAAGTGACCAGCTTGAATTCCTTGCATTCTGTGGGAGGCCATCTGGCCTTTAGAGAGAGTAAACTCTCTCTCCTCCCAGCTTGACCAATCTTCTGTGCAGTGCTCCTGCATTCACTGCTCAGAGCTGTCTCTCGCTGTTACTACCTCAGCAGTGTTATGAGAGGGGAGAGGGAGTTATTTGAATAGCTGGGTACTTTTTAGCAGAGGAGAAAGAGGCCTTGCAGGAAGGAAAGGGCAAGACCCCTCCCTCAACCCAACTTCTGACGCGGTGAAGATAAGGTCGAAGTAGGTGTTGCTGATTAACTGGAAAGAATGGGAGAAAGGCCAAGGAACTGGTTACTCACTGGGGAAAAAATGTAGCAGTAACTACATTAATAACTGTTGGATGCATGAGGGTGAGGAAATGGAGGACATGATATGTCAAATTGGGGAGGAAAGAGGTAGTGTAGAAGAGGGGAAACTGGATGGGACAGGGGAAAAATTGAGATATGGGATCTACTTTCTGTCTCTTTCCAAGCACCTATGTTAAAGTCTTGAATATCCTCATTTGTTGTATGTAGCACAATCTCTAAGTTGTATTTGTACAAGCTCTCTTTAGCACCAAGAAAAATGAGTCTGGATAGCTCATTTGCTTAATCAGCGGTTTTCAATCTGGGGGTCCGCAGAATACAGTAGAACCTCAGTTATGAACACCTCAGGAATGGAGATTGTTTATAACTCTTAACAAAACATTATGTATGTTCTTTCAAAAGTTCAGAACTGAACATTGACTTAATGTAGTTTTGAAACTTTACTATGCAGAAGAAAAACGCTGCTTTTAACTGTCTTAATTTAAATGAAATAAGCCCGGAAACAGTTTCCTTCCTTTGTCAGATTTTTTTAACAAGCTTTCCCTTTATTTTTTCAATAGTTTATATTTAACACAGTTCTGTACTGTATTTGCTTTTTAAAATTATTTATTTTGTCTCTGCCGCTGCCTGACTGCATACTTCCAGTTCCAAATGAGGTGTGTGGTTGACCGGTCAATCCGTAACTCTGGTGTTCATAACTCTGAGGTTCTGCTGTATGCCTGAGATTTCCAAAGGGATCTGCACCTCCATGCAAAATTTTTTAGGGATCCTCAAATGAAAAAAGGTTTAAAACCATTGGCTTAGATAATTCATAAAAGCACCCATTACTCTGTTCTGCAGGATACTTGAATGATTCATTGGCTCATGTAAGAAATAGTAAGCATTTTTGATTATTTCAGAACAATTCATAAGAATTATTAGTCCAATGATTTAGCACAGGACTAGTAGCTCACAAGTTCTGATCTCATACCCAATGTATCTCTTTGATCATAGGCGAGCCGCTTAGTTTTTGCCTCTGTTTCCCCATTTGTAAAATGGAGATGAATCCCTCACAGCGTTTTAGATTACATATTGTTCTTAAATCACTTTGATAAAAACCACTCTATAAATATTTAGTATTAATATAACCACCACTATCTATTGCGAGAGTATGGCGGAGACACTGAATAACAAATTCAGAATGAAAGATGTAGAAATTTACATAAAAATAAAGCTTTAGGAGAGAATTCTTCATGAAATAAGATGACTGATAACAGTGAGGTGTCTAAGGCCAGTAAAGTAGCAAAAATATATATTTTTCTAGGCTTACGTCTGAAACTTGAGGTTTTAAATTCGAAGTCAAAGTTTCTTTTCAAGGCGGGTTCCAGAGGCAATCACTAGAGGAAGTGAAAAATGTAAATGCTTTCTTCGCTTTCCAGTTTGTTTTGCACTGCTTAAAAAATAATTGTACATCATTTTTATGTTATGTCTAGTGATAATTAGGTGTTTTATTACCAGTAAACCTTATGTGGTTCAATGTGTAGTCAATATTATTAAATCCATTTTTTCATTACACATTTCTGCTGCTGATCAGTTATGAAAGCTACCTTTAATATAAAATCGATGGCATAAAATACTTTGCTGGCAGTTCAATTTATTCAGAATATAAAGTATGAGAGAATAATGTAATCTATTTGATAGTGTTCCCAAATACTATATCTTCCTCTCTGAGTTTGCAGCAACAAGGTAAAAAGAGGGAAAAACCACAGTTTTTTACTTAAAAGTTGGGTTGGGCAGGATGAATGTGCGTATGGGACTCAAGTATTAGAGGTAGCCGTGTTAGTGTGGATCTGTAACAGCAGCAAAGAGTCCTATGGCACCTTACAGACTAACAGATCTATTGGAGCATGAGCTTTCGTGGGTGAATACCCACTTCGTTATATGGGACTCCACAGCTTTTAAAGGGTAAATTAGGGCCAGGAAAGAAAGCAGAGATGGGTCAGAACCACTTTCTGTGGAATTATTCCCCCTCCAGATTTGCTGAGAGTTTGCATAAGTTAATGTTGACAGTGAGTTTATCCAGACATCAAACATGAAATGTTAACCCCAGCCCTCTTTGAGAATAGGTGTAGCCTGGTTGTATCTGGGGAATCCATTGAAGCATGTCATCTGATGGATGCTCTGAGATCCAATTTTCATGACATCCATGCATTTGGAGGGCCAACCCTGCTGCAAGGGGGGGGGGGAACAAACTCATTCACTCTTTTTGGGATGATTCAGTAGAAACTCTGGCCATTAGTACAGTTTTCCAGCTAATTCTGGCCTTTCTTTGCCTTCTTACATAGGAAGACATGAATTATTACTGAATTTACTTTAACAGTACCATTTGGTGTCCACATTTTTTCCTCACAATAATTTCTCATAATTTTTTTCATGTGTTTATGCGACAGGCTTCTGAAGTATATCTGTCACAGATTAGTAGGAAAACATTTACTCTCTCTTGACAAGAGAAACAGGCCTGTGGTCTGGCAGCAATGATCAAGCTAACACTTTTATTCATTTGTTTCTTTCTTAAACCACACCACAGTGAAAGCTACAACAATTACAGAAAGAAGGTGCAAGTAAGTAGTGGTAGGAATTCTCTGGGCAGGGACTGTATGAGTGGATGTGGTGCCAATGCCCCAAAGCTCTGGTGCATTGGGTCTGACCTTAGGGTGATGAAGGTGTTTGAGGAAAGTCATGGGCTCCCCTTCCCATCCTCGGGAAGGGGACTGAGGGACTGACCCTGGTGCCTGCGACACCCAGCCGCGCCTCTGGCAGAGGGTGGCAGCAGGGTTGCTCATGGTTCTCCACCACCACGGGAGGAGGTCCGCGTCCCACCGCATCCGCGGGGATGATTGACCTTCATGCAAAGCTCAGCCAGGTGTAGCCCCAGGAGGAACCCAGGGCCACAAGTGTGTTGGAAGTGTTGATGATCAATGTGTCCTGCAATTCACATTAATTCTTGCATCCAGCTGCGTTCTTCATCATTTTGTAGCACATTGCATCCCTGATCCTGACTGGGCTTTTTGGGCACTACTGCAATATAACCCCTTTTTGTAAAGGTTTCAGTATACATTTCCATTGTAATTTTGTGCTGAAATGGCTCTTAAGTTACAGAAAGGGGCAAGGTGCACCTGATAGTTGGGATTGATTGTAGATATTAACATGTTACAACACAACTTTTACCCTTAAACCTATTCAGCACTCCTGAGTGTTCTGGTCACACTCGCTGTGTTCTACTTGTAGGCCTGGTCTGTACATTAAAGTTTTGCCAGCAGAGCTGTATCAGTTAGGACTGTAGGAAAAATTACACCCCTGCCAAACATAGCTATGCTGGCAAAAGCCCTAGTGTAGCTGCTGTTACACCAGCAAAAAAGCCCTTTTGCTAGTGTAGCTTATTTTGTTGGGGGAACTTGTACAAACCACTAGAAGGGGTTTGCTGGTTTAGCTATATCCACACCCTCTTCCTTGTATGGACAAAACCATAGATTGCCAGATATGTCACATCCAATGTATCCTTTCTTATCTGATTTTTAGGCTTTATCTGCACTAGCACTTTTGTTGGTGAAGGGTATGGGAAAAAAACAGACCCTGACTGACATAAGTTTCACTGATAAATGTGCTGGTGTGAACAGGGCTATATCAGCAGGAGAGCCTCTCCTGCAGACATAGAGAACACCACGCAGTGGAGGTGGTTTAATTATACCAGCAGGCAAGATCTCTCCTGTTGGCAGAGTGACTACACGGGAGACCTTACAGTGGCGGCAGTATTGTAGAATCATAAAATATTAGAGTTGGAAGGGACCTCAGGAGGTCATCTAGTCCAACCCCCTGCTCAAAGCTGGACCAATGGCCCCCTCAGGGATTGAACTCACAACCCTGGGTTTAGCAGACCAATGCTCAAATCACTAAACTATCCCTCCCCTCATTGCTGTGCCACTATAAAGTCCGTAGAGTAGACATGGCCTTAGAGTGAGACTGGACCTATAGAAACCTCTCTCTCAGGCCTTATTTTCTAATAGCTTATGTCAGGGTTAGCTCACAAAAAGTAAAAGGACTCATACATAAATGGACCCTTTGCAGTAGTTAAGTAGGACAGCCATTCACCATCTAACAAGTTGGTCAGAAGTAAGCGGCAGGTCTGTGGAATGAAACTGCGCTGTTGAAAGATCTCGGTGGCTTACTGGTCTTCCTTGGGCAAAACAAACAACTCGGTAATGCTTGGCATTATCTAATGATTGACTGCAATCCTACCAGTCAGGTCACCCTACACCTTGACATGGAAAAGTAGGAGACAGTGTGATGTTACTGTCCTTTCCTTTACTCAAACACAGCAGTCTTAGCCAAAGTTGTTATGGTCTTTCTTGTTTTGTTGTTGTGGTGAGATGAGTGAAGTGGTAACTGACCCTTGACTGGATAAAAGAAAATGTCTTTGACTGAGGGCATGTCTATATTGGAGCTGGAAGGTGTAAAAACAGAAGTGTAGTTATGGTGGCACGGGACAGACTAGCCCCAAGTACCATCTCATCTAAGACCCTAAGCAGACTAAGGCAATGTAAGACCAAATTCCTATTTTGACTGTTATTGAAGACTATCAAGTATCTGATGAGAACACATTCAGTATAGACCTCAAATAGTTCTTAATGCCATGTCAACAATGCAGAAGATATTTTATCTCTACGTTTTAGGTGCTATACTTATGGAGTCTTGTTTAATTTGTGCATATATGAACATTTTTAATCAGTGATTAAAGAATTATACACATTTCTAGGCTAAAGCAAAACCCAGAGATGTACACTCTTTCAAGGATATTTTGTCTGAACAAAGTCCTGTTAGAGTTCTAATTCTTGGGTTCAATTTTTTTTATGAGGGATAAGGGAGAACCTTTGTGCAGCTATTGGAATTACAGTATTTCATGGAGCTCTAACCTTCTGGATACAGAAATTCATTTGATAGAATAGGTTGGGAGAGATTTTTAAGCAACTAAAGTTATTTGTCATCTTGATCATCTCTTTGCATCTGAATATTGCAGACAGTTGTAACAAATAACTGGGGGACCCAATTTTCCCATTGAGCTGGAATCTTGAAATTTGGTTCTCATTTATCATGGGCTGTTAAATACAGAAAAACATCCCTGTTTGGCTCTTTCCATCAGAAGTCCACAAAAGGGCCTCAGCTGTATTTCAGATTTTAACTGCATGTACCTTTACATGCATAGCAGAGGTAATAGTTCTTTCTCTCTCTGACTTTTTTTTTTTTTCAGTTGGGGAGAAGAAAATGAAGACAACAGTTCTAATTATTAAATTTTAGCTAAGAAATTTTCCATAAATGTATATCAGGTGGGCAGTTAAATCCATTAATTTTGCTGTTCAATATTACCATCTATTGTATAGTTTCATGTTGCTCTGGAAAGTATTTGATTATGGGCTGCTATTTGAGTTTAGTCACAAAACATCAACATAAAGTAAGTGACCTTTTCCCCCATATTGCCAATCTAATACTTTCACAAGCTTTAATGGGGCATAGGCAATATGCCCTTGCCGTATTAATGTAATCTATCACGTTTACAGCACTGAGTTACAATTGGTATTACTTAGGGGAAAAAAATCATCATCAGTGTCACCAAGAGTCTTATCTCCATTTTGAATGAATAAGATAAAAGTATCCATTTACTGATCACTGTCTGCTCTCTCCAATTTAAAATAAAATTAGATAAGCTTTTAAAAAAATTGGAGCTCAAAAGAGCCTGAACAGCTGAAATATGTGCTGTTAACTAATATGCAGTGTTAGTGATAATGGGGAATACTTTTTTCAGAAGATCCTAAGTTCCATTCTCAAAAGAGCTGTAAACTTCTAGATCACTTAGATACTTTTGAGAGTTTCATCAAGTACCACTAACTAGTATATAATACTATTCTCTAGTATATAATACTCTCTTTACTTGCTTTATCCCACATGTAGCAACGGCAAAGTCTGTAATGCTCGTGTCTAGTCACCTAGAGGGTACTCATTAATAGAATACATACTGTCTTCCCTGTAAGTGTTCTTGCAACTGCTACACAGAAGAAGCATGGGTACTCAGAGTGGTATGTGGTGAATTGTGTAAATTGTGCATGGTTTTAGGTGTTTGGTTCTAACTTTCACGTTTTATTTTTAGGCAAATTATGGTTCAACATTTAGGAGTAAAATTCTGTTGCTGTTTTTTAATTTTTTTTACCATTAAGTTTATAAAAATGTCTCCCTGTAAAACACCACATTCAGAGGTCCAACAAGTGTTGGGAAATATTTATGACCCACCAACCCCTTCCAATTAACATCTGTCTGCTCTCGGTAAAATGGGAAATATGGGGTCTTTTCAGTATATATTTTACAAAAACTATTTTTCAGATTTGTACTGAACATAAAACTAGAATTCTTTCTATCTGTTTATAATCTGAGTCATCCTGAACTTTCTCAAATTCAAAGAAATAGAATAGAAATAGCAAGTTTTCTTAATATAATTTTCTTCATAAATATTCACTGAAATCAAATTGCAGTTTTTGTTTGTGTCACTTTAACAGGTGTACAGTTTTAACGGTATTACTTAATGTCCATTGGCTGCAATGGAAGTTAAGTATCTAATCTACTTAGGCACTTCTGATAAATCCCATTGGGTGCCTATTTGCAGTGTTAAATGTATAAATACATTTGTCAGCTTGGCCTGAGGAGTTAAACTTTGAAACGTTCTGATTTCTAATTGAATCTTCTTCAGTTCATTGAAAATTTGCTTTACAATGATGCCGATATATAGTGAATTAAGTTTCACCTTTAGAAATGCTGCTTTTTAAAAAAAATTTGTTTAAGATCTGATATGATGAATGAACAGGCAAGCCCACTGAGCCAATGTGGTGGAGGATTGACTGTCAACACTTTACGTAGCACTATAGCCATGAAATTGCTGTGATAAAATGGAATCCTGCATATTGTGTGTGTGACTCTAATACCAAAATTATTAAACGAGCAAATTACCGAATTTTTTTGTCAAATATTGTTTGTTTTATATCTGTACGGCTGTTTTTACCACCATTTTCAAAGTATGAAATGCACTGTAATTTGTCCTCTTTGAGGTTTTATGTAGCACCTGTCACCATTGTATCTGAGCACTGAAGTTTTATTGCTGAGAGTTTGATCAAAAAGTTTGATCTAATACTTTTATGATAAAAGTTTCAGTGACAGTATATTTGCACAAAAGACTGAGCACCACACTTTTATCAGCGGCATTGTGCGTTCCTGTGAATTTGTTCTAGTTTTGCATTTGATAAATTCTGCTATGCTAATTCTTTAAGTGCTGTATTGCCACTCATGCAGGGCATGATTTCCAGCCCTAAATGCTGTGTATTATTAATGCACATTCTTTACTGGTGTTTACAAGCTATGGTAGGCATAGTTAGAAGAAAATTTCAAATAAAGTTACAGCTAGAAATCTTGTAAATAATTGTATCCTTTCAGAAATGTTATGTATAAGTTAGCTTATGCATCTTAATTTATCAAATAACATCCAAAGCAGAAAATATAATGCATTAAACTCTTGTCTATTTCTTCATCTTTGTGTTATTTTCTCTTTAAATTTACATATACCAGGGCATCATAGACCTTTCTGCTATTTTTAATTTTTTTTAAAGGTGTTGGGAGCAAGTTGTGGATCTTCTTCAAAAAGAAAATGAGGCATTTGGGTAGATAACATGCGGAAAGAATATTTGTGTGAAGATTTGTGAAATCCTCACAAATAAGGAAGACTATATGAAATTTAGATATTTTTCTTTATTGTCTAATTCAGTACTGTACACGTATGTAAATAAAATATGGAAAGGAAAAGAGTAGTGTAATATTTCAAACAGTATTCATTTTACAACACAATCAGTAGATTTGTCACAAAGTTACAAAATGTGAATTCTATTTGCCCTTGTCAACACAGTGTATAACAGGGGTGGCCAAACCATATCTCATGAGCCGTATGGGGCTCTTTTACAGTTTAAAGTGTAGCTCATGGAGCCCCACACCTCTCAGGAAGGGGGATCCTGGTTCTTCTTTCCTCCGGGAAGCACCTGTCAGAGCTCGGGACTTCTGCCTGAACCCAGCAGGCACCTTCTGCAGGGCAGAAGTCCTAACCTCACCACCCCAGTGCAGCACAGAAGCCCCAAGCCCTAGCAGGCATGCCCAGCTCTCGAACTTCTGAAGATTGTTTGCAGCTCAGAGGGTCAGTAAGTTTGGCCGCCCTGGTGTATAAGATCCAGAAGCCCATGTTCCTTCTTATCCAAGGGCAAAATTTGGCCTATATAATATCAGATTCAGCCCAGCCATAAGCAGATGTCAACTCCTGCTTACTCCAGGGCTGAATTTGTCCATAGCGTGTGCTTGGCTCACAACCCATATTGAAATTCACAGTTTTGTTAAAATGAATTTTTTATGAATACTACTAAGTAGTTTGTGGACTACAGTAAAGTGCTTTGCATGGGAGCACTTATTCCATATAGAAATGTTTAGCGCAGGGGTAGACAACCTATGGCACACATGCCGAAGGCAGCACGCGAGCTGATTTTCAGTGGCACTCTCACTGCCCGGGTCCTGGCCACCGGTCTGGGGGGGGCTCTGCATTTTAATTTAATTTTAAATGAAGCTTCTTAAACTTTTTAAAAGCCTTATTTACTTTACATACAATAATAGTTTAGTTATATATTATAGACTTATAGAAAGAGACCTTCTAAAACCGTTAAAATGTATTACTGGCACTTGAAACCTTATATTAGAGTGAATAAATGAAGACTCGGCACCCCACTCCTGAAAGGTTGGCAACCCCTGGTTTAGAGGAAAGTAGTCCCCCCCCCCTCATAATGTCAATATAATCTAACCTCTTGGCCAAGTTAAATTCTTATATGTAGCACTGTTTAACATAACCAGAATTACCTAGCTGGTACTTGGCTAAAGCTGAATTTAGGCTTTGGATGCAAGGATGAGTATCTGTCATTTGACTGCCATGCAGATGTCTTGCCTGTATGCCAGAGTAGGATTTAGTGCTTATTGTCGGCTTTCAAAGTTTGGAAAAGTGTTGTGTGACACCAGTTCCCTGAAAGCTTTTCTTTCCTATAACCCCGCCTGCTTTTGAGAGAGAAATTGGTTGAAGTAGAATGTGAAGAATCATCTTTGAATTCAATCTTCAGATAACATAACAAGTGGAAGTAAGGCAAGCATTTTTAAACCATGAGGGTGTATGCTGGAAAAAACTAAGGAAAGAGGTGCATTCTCCATCTCTTGATATCTTCAAATCAAGATGGGATTCCTTTCTGGAAGGCGTGTGTTAGCCAAATACAAATTATTGCACTCCTATCCTGGGGTAACAGGTGAAATTTGTCAACCTGTGGTGTCAGACTAAATGATTCAATGGCTCCTTCTGGCCTTAAAAATCTACAAAGCAAGGCCATGTAATAACCTCAGAAATAAAAGCCCATCACAAGACTGTCGTCGCATGACATTGACTTGTGAAAGATATGTAGTCTATCACTCACCTAGGCTTCCAAACAGACAAGCAGAGAACAAGTAAAATACAAACAGGTATATCATCAGCCCATTGAAATGGAAGGAGCAGGTGCCTCCTGCTGACCAGTGAAAAGTGGCAGTGACACCAGCTGTGGAAGCACCTGTTTGGTATCCTCCAGGAAAGAGGAGTGGTGCTGAGAGGAAGGTTATTTGCAATGAGGAGGAGATGATGATGATGATGATGATAAATTATTATTTTAAATAAGAAAACTTTTTCAGGTGTTAGATTATTAGTTATCAAAATGAATCTTACTTCACCTTTTCCATTACACTTGCTCAGCTGCTTGCTAGCACAGCCATGTTGTCTGTTGTCCTGCTGGTGGCATTTTCTCTTCAAAGGGCCATTGCTAGGGCAGCTCTATTCTGTGCTGGCAGCGAGCTTTTGAAATTGATGGGCTCCACTGTACTAGGTAATGAACATTTAAAGACACCCAGCTTTTATCTGTTTAAAACATAAAGGGTAATTGAAAATAGTCATATCTGAAAATACAAAAAAGTCCCCAATCTCCCCTGCTGCCCCCTCCTCCCCACTCCCTTACCTTCTTTTTTGATTGGTTATTTTAATCTAACATGTTTGTCGGTAACGACTATAATATAGTTTTATCTTGTTAAATTATTATTTTAACATTTGAATGTAGTTTTCATAGGTGTATTTGTGGTGTTTCACAGAAAGAACAAGTCCAAATTAAAACTTCACCAGCTGTGCTATTTTGTAATTAAATTTGTTTGTCAAGATGGATATTTGTGCTTTAGCTAGTTCTGTTTGCAGTTAAATGCACCAGAAGAAACTTTGAAGCTGATATTCAATTAAGTTGATATTCAATTAAGGTTCTGCACTTTCATTCCACCTGCCTGCAGCATCAAGAGAAAAGATTGGCACCTATGGAACCAATAGTAGTAGTAGCAGATTTTATAAATTAAAGTTTGCATGCTGAACAAAAGAATTATATATAAAATCCTCAATCTCTCAGGTCTGGAATTTCCACTATGGTGAAGTTAGATTTCTCCTAGTTAGAATGCATTGTTTTTTGTTATAAAATTGCTATGGAAAGTAATAGGCTTATATCTGAACATGTTGGGTACAAAAAAGCTGCATAATGCAGGATTTTGTAATATGATGATGTGCTGAATTCTCATTGGAAAAAATCTATTAAAAACAGTAGGCACAGGTGAAGGTTGAAAGTGAAGCTGACAGTGATATGCACTGATCCATATAGGAGGGAAAAATGTAATTCATTGTATTATCAACTGAGCAGAAACAGAGGACATTAATCTACGTTTCAGTGAATTTAGAAGAAAGATACACAGCTAAAATATTTTAAGTGTGGAATCTAAGCATAGAACTGGGCTCTGCATATTTTGCCACTGTCAGGGATGATTTTAGAAAGATACCTCACTGCCTAAAAGCAGCAGTGGCACTAACACATCCAGTTGCAGATGGTGGAGCTAGAAAAAGATCTGACCACTAAACTAGTCGATCGGACACTCGGTTAAAGCAACTTCTTCTTGTGGCTATTTAAAGTAGATGAAATATTGCAGGAAGTCTCTGAAAGGAAAACATCCTAAGCAAAACAGTGATTGGAAGTGGAGGCGGAGTAAGAAAGGGAAAAGCACGGAAAGATAACCTAAAATAAATCCACATCTGCTCAGAATGACAGCAAATCCACACTAAGTTCTGAAATGGCAGGTAGAAGACCTACAGTGTGCTCCTGATGGTCTATAATGGTTCTACCTGAAGCATTAGACTAGAGCATGTTGTCGGAGACCTAATCAATTCAGAGAGCACAAACAGGCATTTTAAGCAAGGAAAAAATTAGCAACAAGGGAGAGAACACTGATCTGCAAAAAAAATTTTTTTTTGTTAAATCTGTCGTAGAAAATAAGGTGGAAGGCATTAAAAATTAAGTCTCCCAGAGGGAATTTCTTTAAAATGTTGTAGGCTAGAAATTGGAAGTGGTCTCAAGTGAGTCTTATTTTTCCAGTTCAAGTGTCCACTCATAATCTGAGACTAGATAGTATATTGTGGTCAACATAAGCAAGTGGTTGTAAATAAATTGAATTTCCCTTGGGAAGAATTTTAGTGACACTAATGAAAAAGAAAACCACGTATTTTTGAGGAGATGTGCTCTTCTGTGTGTGACAAAAGTGGATTTAGAATAAAAATGTGTTAAAAATACTCTAAAAACCCCCACTCTTAAAAATCTTAATTTTGTAGAATTCTAATGGCCGAGTTTTTGTTTTACCAAATCCTGCTGAACTACACTGGCAGTAGTACGTACTGGTGTGTACCTTACTGTATGATGCAAAGAGACCCTGCCTTGCAATAAGGAAAATGAGGAAAGGTGAATAAGAAGACTCCCAGCTTTCGAGTGATAAGATTTTCCTTGCTTTGTTTTGTCATTCATTAAAGTTGGCCTTAAAGGCAAAACAAACACAAGCAGTGTTTACCATTCTTTGCTTATCACAGGTAAGCACTTGTATAAGTTTATAAGTTTTAAACTACTACTGGCAGAGCCGCTGACGGGAGGCAAAAGGGGCAGGGACGTTAAAGTGCTGCCGTGGCAAAGGACCCTGCAACGCTTTAATGTCCCTGCCCCTTTTGACCCTATAGGCTGCTGATGGGTGGGGGGGGCAAAGGGAGCAGCTGTCCTGGGGCCGGCAGTTTAAAAGGGCCCGGGGCTCCGGATGCTGCTGCAGCATCTGGAGCTCCGGGCCCTTTAAATCAACACAGGTGCCCCGGGCGGCGTGGGCTAAAGGCCTGCCCCTTCTGCCCATCCCCCCTGCCGTACCGGTAAGTGTCTTCAGTTACTTTCACCCCTGCCTAGACCTTTTCTTGTAGTCCTGGAAGATGCTGCAAGGTATTATTATCATGCCATAACACATTTATTGTAGCACCATGGGACATACACTAGTGGATCCTCACTTGATACTGCCTTCTGTGTCTCAATCTCTTCTCCATTTCCATCTTACTCTTTCTTCTCCTCAGTTTACATTGTATAAAATCAGTAAGTTTTTAACTGCTCATCTCTATCCAACACAATAATAAATTGATAGTCTGATCTTAAATTTTCTGGTGTTTTTTTTTTTGGTGGGGGTGTGTGTGTCTGAACAATGTATCTATTTCCCCTACTTTTGAAGTGTAGTTCTGCTGTGTAAAGTGACTGTAAGTGTCAACATTTTTTTATTGTTCTTTAATGGTCTCCATGTCAACTATGCTCTAACAGGTAATTTCCCCACCCTTCTAAGTAGCAGGCCTGGAAACGCAGCTCTAATTGAGTGCCAAGATTGGTTCCTTTAATTATTACAGATATCACCAATAATTTAGGCTGAAAGCCAAACTGTGCCCTCAGGTGTCATGTGTGCAGTCTCATTGTCTTCAGTTGGTTTGCGCACACATAACTGATTCAAATTCCAATTTGGTGACAATACACAAAAAGACCAACTTAATCTCTATTAGTTGAGTTGAGTCTGAAGAGTAAAGGAGGAAATAGCAGTAAAAAAATTATTCTGTCACTAAAGTAAACTGATATGACTGAACACAGAGCGGGAATTAATCTGAATAGGAATGGTGCCATTTTCACTCACTTTACAAAGACCTGCACCTTGAAATTTTCTGATCATTGTTACATATGCCTATATTGATTTACACTGACTATACAGGAAGAGCAAATTGAATATTGTTGTAATGTTTTGGGAAAAACATTACATAATGTAGATTTAATTTAAAAAGAAAGATGGTCTGATATCCTGAAAGGCATTACTCATGTTATAAAGCTAAGTGCGAACTGCAGGGTTTGTGGCATTCACAAAAACAATAGGCCAAATTCTCAGCTGGTGTACAGCATTGGAATTATGCCAATATACATCAACTAAAGATTTCACTTAACCTGCACCGGCCCATACCCAGGCCACATTAATGTCCCTGCCCCTTTTGCCTCCCCTGTCAGGGGCCCTGCCAGTAGGGTCTGGACTGGTAGGGCTGTCTACAGGGGTCGGGGGAAGGGGCAGCAATGTTAAAGGAGGATCCTTAAAGCACCACTACAGCTAAGGACTGTCGCAGCAGTGCTTTAAAATTGCTGCCCCTTCTCCTCCTCCCCGCCCCCATCAGTGGCCCTGCTCGTAGAGACCCTACTGGCAGGGCCCCCAACAGGAGGCAAAAGGGGCAGGAACATTAATGTGGGCTGGGTATGGGCCGATGTGGGTTCTTACTGGTACAGAGTATCTGCTCACTTTCACCCCTGGGTCTAGGCCACTTTTCCACTGCCCCCAATGAAAGTAGAGACTAATTTTGATTTGCATTTTAAGATCGATGGATGTTCTTTCCAGTGTCTGTGTGATGGAATGCATCTCTGTGTTCACACCCTACACATTATTGTAATAAGCTTTGTACAAAACATGCCTTGTGAGGTATCAATCGAAAACTAATAACTTGCTGGTCAACAGCATCGTGGTGAAATGTATGTAACAATATCATAAGTTAAGAACTTTATAAGTCCTGACTGTTGTGTGTTTGCCAGGCAAGTCTGGGAAGTGGGTATAAACCTGCTTCTCAAAGACGAAGGACACTCTAGCCAGGTGTCATCAAAGCTGATGGGCTGTCACCTATGAAGTGGCCGTTCTTTGTCAAAGAAAGGGGATAGGAACAAACATGTGCATTTTAGCAATCAATGGTATAATATCTCTTCCTTAACAGACTCTGTCTCCTTGTTCCCAGCTGGAAAGAACTTTATCCAGGGCAGTGAGACTCAGGAAAATGCATTCTCAAAGGGTGGCAAAACTATACAAGTGAGGGGCAAAAACAGCCCAGTTTCTCTTCCTGTCCATCCCTATTTTTCACCTAAGAAGACAAAAAAGCAGCCGTTAGACCTTGAGGGCAGATCCTGACATGAAACTTGGTCACAAATCTCCTGAAAATCTGTGATAAGAATTCACCTTGAACAAAGTCTAGCTTAAGTTCAGTACTGTCTTTATTTTGCTTATATGCATTTTTTATTTTAATGCCTTAGTACTTGTACTCACTGTAAAACCTATCATTCTGTAGTTAAATAAACATGTTTTATTCTTTAATCAGAACTAATTCAGTTGTGAACGAAGTGGCTAATTCTATTTAAAATGGGAAATTGTTATATATTGATTTCCCCCAAGAGGGGGAATAGACCTAATATATCTGGACTGTCCAGGAGACAGCTGGACAGTGCAGAACGCATATTTTTGGGGAAAATCGTACTGGGAGTGTGGTGCAGTCACCCTGCGTTTGGTAACCCAAGCTGGTGGAAGCCAGAGTGTGGCTGACGTGTGCGGACATGTGGCTGAGGTCAGAGCTTCTGGACCAGGACTGTAGCTGTACACAGACACTCAGGGTGTGACCTGCATTCTGGCAGGTTGTTCGTGAGCAACCCAGGTTAGAAGTGACAACAGCAAAGCATTGTGAGACACCAAGCTTGCAGGGTTGGAGTGACACAGTCCCTCACTAGTATGGATTGCACTTTGGAATGTCATATGCAGCTAAACTTTTGGGAAATGTAATAGCTGTGAAACTTCATCATAAGATGGGGTCATTCTCATCACTGTCGGGAGACAGAATTTGACAAGGGTTAATGTGGGGGTTAGATGCTTGTCCACACGAAGGCTGTCATGTGGCAGGATCGAAGCATGTCTGATTTCCTAACAACTTACTTCATCGGTTAGAAGCTACAATATCAGCTGCAATTTGTGCCTTTTTTATTTTCTTAAATTTTCAGAAATTAAGATTATAAAAGGAACTCACTGAAAATAACTTCCAAAACAGCATCCTATGAGCAGAGTGACCCTTACATAAATTCGGTTTCTAAATATTGTCTGCTCATCTACTACTTTTTATCCAGCATTATTGAAAATAAGCAGTCAATTTCCTGAGTGCCAAAAAAGCAACACCCTGCTATTTTTCATTTCACTGGAAAAAAGCTTGTTCATTTTGTGCCCTCATGAACCAATATGAGGAACTGATTCTCAAACAGCCTGGGACAAGGCCTCTTATAACTATAAAATGATGCCTAATGGCTTTCCTTTGTTTATGAGCATCTGTTCTCACCACTTCCCTCATAGTGGGAACAGAATGATCAGGTGGAAAAAACACTAATAGATTTAAAGAGTGAATGTGCTAACTTATCTGGGGAGGTAATACACAGGTGGACTATTGTAGGTTGCCATTGTTCAAAAGTATAAGATTCATGCTAGCTTGGTTTATAAGGTTTTACCATCTAGAAAATAACATAAAATGTTATGTTCCTTCTGTTACAGATGATTAGAAAGGTTAGTTGACCAGCGGAGTTTGTAAACTAATGGAAAAATAGAATTCTACCATATTTTTAAAGTAACAATTATAGTAATTGCAACACTTCATTCGTCAGAATCTGATCTCTTTGACTTAACATGAGCAATAAAGTTCTTAATTTTCTCTAAGCCTGGAAAAAAAACAAAGCAGTATGGCAAATCACTGTAAGTCTTGTATACGAAGTCTGGTTTGTGTACTAATTTCTTCATAGTGGAAGGACAAACATAGGCAGTGATACGATAAAGATGTTACGGGACCCAAGAACCTGTGTGTGTTGAATGACTCTTTAACTGTATGCTACTTCAAATCCCATTTAATGGGATAGTTTTTGTATTTGTATTGATGCCAGCTGCAGTATTGCCATCAAAAAATCTTAATTAGGTATATCTGAAGACTTATTACACTGGTTTGTGTTTAATTCTCTGCCAGGAGAGGGTGTCTTTCATTTCAGAACCAAGGTTTGTATTTAGTCAATGACAGCGAGGGCAGTTTGGCAGTAAGAGTGCTTCCCTCACGTTCTATTTGTAAATGATAGCTCCACATTTTTTGTTAGGAAATCTGAATATAAAGTAACTTCATTCATATGCTGTTAACTGTGGATTTAAACATACAGTATCTTGTGCTCTGATATGCGGTGCTAGAACCTGCAGAATAACAATCATTGGCTTTAAATCCTGGCTCCAAACATAGTATTGTGACTGCTTGCTTGACACTTAATTTTCTTTTAACATCAAAGGCTAATTTTAAGGTTGCTTTGGCTAGAAGTCTTGTGCAAAATATTGTTTCAAGATTTTTTAATGTAAAGTCTTCTTGCAGTGATTTCTCTTATTTTAGATCTTTAAAGTTAGACCCTTTTATACAAACTCAAGCGGTTAAAGTCTTGAAATTCTACAGATTTTAAAAAATATCTGGAACTGTGGAATGGAGAAATCATCTGAAAATTACCGTTTTAATCATCAGGGAGTGTACTAAAACTTGTTGGTTGGTACAGTTTGATGTAGATCACAATCACCGCTATGGATGTTAGAATTCCATCTAACCAGTGAAGATTAAGAGGACACAATGTTCATACATGTGCAAAGATATTTTTAAAAGGATTGTGGCTACCTATTTTGTATTTTAAAGTCCTGATACTTGTATTTCTGTATACTTGTGTATATATAATATTACAGTGTTTACTTTGAAGTTGTTGTAGTAGGGCTGGAATGCGTGAGAGAATAAGACAAATAATTGACTACACAGAACTACTGTTTATATAGTAGGTTTACAGAAACCTCAGATCTCAAATTGTATGGCAATGGCACATTTTCCCCCTCTTTTGCTACTATCTGGCGAGAAGGTGAATTACACTTCTGTGTATGTGCATATCACATCATAAAACAAAAATCGAAAATAAATCTAATTCTCCCCAACACATTTTGCCAGTGTAACTTGAGGGTGTCCAAACAATGATCGGCTATGATCTGTTTAAAATAATACTTAGATACTTCCTCTTTGTCCAAGTAAAGGCACATTGACATGATGGATGGAAAAGCTTGCTCTGGCAGTGTGTGTTGGCCTGGTTCCAGTTGTGTGAGGGGTTTCAGCTTCTAGGGCTTTTTGACAATCTCTCAGTTCACTTTAAAAAGTCAGAAGAATCCCCTCCCTTTATTTTTTTTAAATAATTCAACCATTTTTGTACCCAAAATTGAGATTGAGTAATCCAGTCATGAAATGAAATGTCAGGACACAGTGTTAGGATCTTGAATCTTAAATGTGAACTTTTTACAGCTGCTTTTAAACATTTTTTGTGAAAATGCTTCATATACCATAAAAGATTAAATTTAACAGCCTTGGAGGAAGAGTATAATGTTAGTCATGTAACAAAACATATTTTGAGCCCTAACTCAGCATCTCTCGAACATTAATGTTTTAAACAATGTTGGATTTAGGCCTTTGTGTGAGCCATCCTTAATTGAAAAGGCTTGAAATACGTTCTTCCAACAACCAGAGCTTTCCAGGTTTTATATTATAAAAAGAAAATATGTGTTTTCAATACATAAAATGGATTTTCTTGTAGAAATGGTCAAAACATTTTCTACTTGGTAACTGAAAACACCTGGAGTCTTAATAAAATCCAGAGATTGAACAATATCAAGGAGAGAAAACAGTAAGGTTGTTTAATATGCTTGAAGCCTTTCAAAGGATATGGAGCTGATCCCTTGACATCTGTATCAGACTGAACGGTGATTGCATTGCTCTGTTGTATCTTCTGAATTACTTTTAGAATTAGCAGGAGATGAGGGAAGACATATAACAGCTGGCAAGCAAGGTTTCAAAGAAGACATTCACATATCTCAGCAGTTTCTTGTTCATTCTGCTTATGAGATGTCATTGTATGTTCTTGCAGAGAAGTTTCCTTGGGAATCTCGCTGTGACCATGGATACAGTAAAGGAGTTCTGACTGGCATAATCTTAGCTCCTATTTTACAAAGCAAACAGCTTTGAACATGGTTAGATTTTTCTATTACACCCCAAACATCTGGGATATACATTTAAAAAAAACTCTGCTAATGCGAGGCATTTGATAACTATCAGTATTCCTTTATTTAATATTTTTTGAATTTTTTTACAAATCTGGAGCAGATGGAGAGAGAAATAAAGAAACTGACATTAATTATTTAGAAGCAAATGCATCTAAAGTCACCAAAACTCTAGAAATAAATAGCATGTGCAGTAGTAACTATTAACAACCTTGAAGACATTTAAAGGTAAAAGGAAGAACATTTGAAAGTTATAGAGAACTGCTTATAGCTTCATTGCTCTGACTGTGCAAATTGCATGTCCCCCCACCCGCAACCCAAAGAGAACCCCTAGGAATCAACCATGTTTATTCATAGAGCAAATGATTAAAAGATCAGGATTTTTTTAACCAGATATATCAGGGATGGGCAAACTATGGCCCGGGGCCTGCATCCTGCCCTCCAGATGTTTTAATCTGGCCCTCAAACTCCGAATAGAGAGTGGGGTCTGGGGCTTGCCTTGCTCCGTTGCTCCACCCAGGGAGTAGGGTCACCTCCCAGAAGCAGTGGCATGTCCCCCCCACCCCCCGGCTCCTATGCATAGGGCAGTCAAGGGGCTCTGCATGCTGCCCCCGCAGCTCCCATTGGCCGGGGACCATGGCCAATAAGAGCTGCAGGGGTGGCCCCTGCAGATGGGGCAGTGTGCAAACAGGGCAGCGTGCAGAGGCGCCTGGCAATGCCTCTGTGTAGGAGCCGGAGAGGGACATGCTGCTGGTTCTGGGAGTTGCTTGAGGTAAGCGCCACCTGGATCCTGCACCCCTGACCCCTTCCTGCACCCCAGCTCCCTGTCCCAGCTCTGTTCTCCTTTCCACCCTCTGAACGCCTCGGTTCCATCCTGGTGCACCCTCCTGCATCTCCAACCCCTAATCCCCAGCCCCATCACAGAGCCTGCACCCTCCAGCCGGAGCCCTGACACCCACGCTCACACCCCAACCCCCTGAACCCCCCAGCCGGAGCCCTCACCCTCTCCCGCACCCCAACTCCCAATTTCATGAGCATTCATGGCCCGCCATACAATTTCCATACCTAGATGTGGCTCTTGGGCCAAAAGGTTTGCCCACCCCTGAGCTATATGGATAGATGTTTTAATCTAATTCGTTCCCTTTCCTACTAATTTCACCCTTTAATCCATTCCCCCCATCAGTAGTTCTTCATTGCTCCATTCTTTTCTTCACAAAGTTTCGTCTTATAGTCCTGATGTATACCATGTAGAACAGCAGAGTCAGCTGTTAGAAGGATGATTTCCAATTTAGGAGGGAGAAGAAGAGTGAGCAATGTGGTGAGCGAAAGGGAGAGATGATATGGGGAAGAGTGGTGGGTCATTCTCCTCCTAAAATCAGGGCATGACCAGATGGCCTCATATTGTGAGGCTGGAATTATGTGGACATAACCAATGGGGTTATCCCCTCTTGGAATAAGGAGTGGCTTCTGTGTTAAGTCATAACAGTTCATAGATCTCTTACTGTCACTAAGTCAATTTGGCTTGAACAAAGCTTTTATTGAAAAGGGATATCATTTGTGACACTAGAAGTATGGAAGTCCAATGTCAGACTGTAACCCAGGTTTCAGTGTGTTAGAATACTGTCTTTACATCCTGAAACTCTGCTGTTCAATGTTTAAAAGTATTTTTATTGAACTATTAAGGAACTGTACTTCACATTTTAAAAAATAACATTTTAAAATGCTCCACATGCGGGTGATATCCTGGAAGACTTTCTGCTGAGAGACTGGTGTTTTATTAAACTAGGTAGAAACCACTGTAAATAAAAAAGAATATTTAAACAGCTGGTGTCTGTTTTTAGTATTATTCTACTCTTTGGCTGTGATGTCAGACACTCTCTAAAGAACTGTTAACACAAATTTTATAAAATGTAGGCAAAAACTGGAAGATTAACTGTGTTCTGCTGAACTTTTTATGTTTACTATCGTAATAAAAACATTACTTGCTGGACAGAGCAAAAAATGTTCGTGATTACATTTTATAATATAGGATGCAGTCCAGATTTTATTTTGCACATGACAGTACTGCTTGTGCTCCTTAATATACAACTTTACATATATAGTATAGTAAGGTAATTTCTTATCATAATTGTATTACATATTTATAAGATTCTTATGCCAGAAAGATTCCAAGTGTCTTTACAAAGACTATCTAAAGACAAGGAATATTTCATTGTAACGTGGCCTAATAATGAAACCATAGTAAAGAAAAATGTTTCAGCTCTACATCTGTAAATAAATCTCTAGTTTAGTCAGATCATAGTTCTTTCTGTAATGATGTTTGCTTAGTTGCAGGTATGTGAAATTATTTTGCTTTGTGAAAAAAGATAGTTAACTAGTGCTGAACTGATGGCTTTGTGTGTTTTGGACTTTTTATTTTGGTAAATTTTGTGGTTTATGTATGGTTGTTTAAATAACAGTAGATATGGAGGTTTTTACATATAGTTTTAAGACGGGTGAAGAAACTTTTTTTTCTATCGGGGCCATTGACCCACAGAAAAAAATCAGTCGCAGTGAGGGTGGGGCATGGGGGCTCGGGGCTTCCCCTGGGCTCTGGGGTGGAGCCAGAAATGAGGGGTTCAGTGTTTGGAAGGGGGCTTCAGGCTGGGACAGGGGGTTGGGGTGTGGGGTGAGGCTGGGGATGAGGTGTTTGGAGTGCAGGAGGGGCCTCTGGGCCGGAGCCATGGGGCTTGGAGTTTGGGAGTGGGCTCAGGGCTGGGGCAGAAGGTTGGGGTGTGAGAGAAGGTTTGGGGTGAGGGCCCCAGGAGGGAGTTTGGGTGAGGGAGGGGGGCACAGGGATGGTGCAAGAGGTTGGGGTAGGGGTGCAGAGTTTGGGAAGGAGTTACGGTGCAGGAGGGGGTTCCAACCTGGGGCATGAGGTTTGGGGTATAGGCTCCAGCCCGGTGGCACTTACCTCAGGTGGCTCCCGGTCAGTGTCGCGAAAGGGCTAATGCAGACTCCCTGCCTGTCCTGGCTCTGCGCTGCTCCCAGAGGCAGCCAGCGTGTCTGGCCCCTTGGTGGAGGCGTGGCCAGTGGGAGCTGGTGCTGGAGGGTGGGGGCAGCACGCAGAGCTTCCCTGATTGCCCCTGCACCTAAGGGCCACAGGAACATGCAGGCTGGGAACTGCGCAGAGCCGACCGAACTTTTAACAGCTTGGCAACCCTAGCTTCCCCCCACAGCAGGGTGAGTCAAGGGTCGAGGCTTTTGGGCCATGGTTTGGAGACTTGCTGCAGGCCAGATGAAATTAAGCAGTAGGCTGGATCTGGCCTGTGGGCCATAGGTTTCCCATCCCTGCGCTAAGAGAGAGCTACATTGTCAGTATATCATTTGGTTCAATCATTTAGACTTAGTAGTTAACTGCCTCTAACAAAAATACTAAAGTACTAAAAAATCTTTGACTTTTACCCATACAACCTTATTTCTTAACCTTAAAACGTTTGAATTTAATAGTATGAATGTGTGAATTGGTTGGTATGGTTGATGTCAAGTTCCATATGTGACCTTACTAGTAATTGCCATGCTTTTTTATCTTTTGGTGTTTCTAATGGATGTGTTCAATGGCATCTTTTTTCTGAGGTTGCCAAGTACAGTTCAGCTGATAAAATGTGTTGTCTTTCAATATTTCTGAAGTTCTTCGTAAGAAAGATAAATGACTGAAAATGTGCTAAAGGTGAAGTACAATAATTATCAAGTCTGTAAAACAGAAACTTCTCTAAAGCTCCTAAATTTTTGCCACATTAATTTATGCCCAATCTAGAATCTTCTTAAAACCTGCTAAAGTGAATACTCAACGATAAGCCAGTCCTGTTAAAGAAGTCTTCAGTTATACTGTGAAATAGTAATTTGTAATAGCAAAATATGCAGTTTTGTTCTGCAAGCAAAAGAAAAACAAAAACCTGTAGTTTAACAATGCTTGCATTTCAGATCCTCATTCTTCTATTTTAAAAAAAAAAATCTGAACCAAACCAACAGTCCTTTCATGTTCATCTGAAAGTGGATGGTTGCCACAATGTCTCTCATTTATATACCATCTTTCATCCTGAAAATTCATAAAGCATTTAAAAAAAATTCATATAGAAATTGCTTCACCCTCTCTATTGAAGTGGGAGAGAACAGCTATACTTGGCAAACTTCCCATGCAAAATGAGAGAAATTTTGTCCAACGACACTGGAGTTAAATCTCTACCCCAACTAAAATACCCTTGGATCTTCAATGTCAATATTGAGCAAACAGGTCCTTTGTTTTCACTTGGAACTCAATTAGTCTACCATGGAAGGATGAAACCCTACTGGAATTTGAAACTTTTATTCCATTGAGTCTAGATATCTCTGATTCCATAAGCTTTAAACCACTAAGCTACCCTGATTCCTTGTCAGATGGGAGAGGGTGGAGAAGGACATTTGACTTTCTAGGTAAACTGTGATATTTCTTTAGGGTGACCAGACAGCAAGAGTGAAAAATCGGGACAGGGTGGCGGGTAATAGGAGCCTATATAAAAAAAAAAGACCCAAAAATCGGGATTGTCCCTATAAAATCAAGACATCTGGTCACCCTATATTCCTCTTCCCTCCAGTTGTTTGTTGGAAGCTGTTCAGAAATGCTGACATCATGAAGAAATGAGACAGAGACTATCTATATTTTACACTATGCCTATAACTTGCTAAAGCGTCTGACTCTGCACACTAAATAACAGAGGTCTTGTTTAACTACTTGAGAGTTCTTAGATTTTGTTATTTTGGGGAGTGGTTGGAAATAGTTTTAAAAAAGACAAAATATGCATAACTGGCATTCTTAAGGCTTCCACCAGATTCCACGCTATTCTTCAGATGAAAGACAGTTGTCTTGAAATCTTTTAACTGTTCAGCTCAGTAAAGATACACAACTATCCTCAACTAATGAGGCTTTTGGAACCATTCATTTTCTTTTTGTGAAGTTCCTCTGACTCTTCACTTTCATGTCTTTTTTTTTTTTTTTTTTAATATTCCACTCACTGCAATACAATGCAATGAGAATCAATGTGCTTTCTTTTTAAGTGCTTTCAACATGATTCTGACCTATCTGAGTCTGACATACCACACTCTAGGGCTGATTAAAAATTCATCCCCTCCTGCCCCGCAATTTTCAATGATGTTTTCATCAACATTTCAAAAATGAAACAGGATTTGTGTGTCCCACAGAATTTTTTATTTTTTTCTACAGAAAATACGTTCTGCCCAAGAAGTGCTGGCAACAAACAGCCAGCAGCATGACTGCAGCTGGCGGTTCTCATGCCACAGCAGCCTGTGATGGGCAAAAGGCAGAACTGCAGCACTTCTAGGGCAGACTGTATTTTCAGGGGGGGAAGGGAAAGAGTTTTGTGTGCGTGCAGCTGGGCTGGCTCCAGGCACCAGCATTCAAAGCTGATGCTTGGGGCGGCATTCTGCAAGGGGCGACAGTCCCTGTTGTTTTGTCCCAAAGCAGCACGCCGAATTGCCACTGCGGACGGCGGGGGCAGTCTGTGTGCCGTTAGAGTGGCACGTGTGTTTCCGTGGCGGCAGCAATTTGGCAGCAGCTTCTATGTTTAGCTGTCCGCCGCGGCTTCAGCTAAACATAGAAGCTGCCACGAAATTGCCGCCGTGGCGGAAACGCGCCTGCTGTCTAAGGGCACACGGACTGCCCCTGTCATCCACGGTGGCAATTCGGTGCTCTGCTTGGAGTGGCGAAAATGGTAGAGCCGGCCCTGGTGTGCAGTTGCACAGAATTCCCCCAGGAGTAGAAGTTCATCACCGCACCCTGCTTGCAGAGCCAGGTTATAACAGACAGAGTGGGATACATAGAGCTCCTGGGGGTTCTGAATGGCTAGTGGGAAGGACAGACTGGGGAGTGGGCTCAGGAGCTAATGGGGTGATAGCATTGAGCCAGAGGCTGAATGGGAGTGGGGGTGCAAGGCCACCTGGGGACCGGAAAGAGGGGCTTCAGGGACACATGGGGATGGGGGGAGGAGGCTGCAGAGACCCATTGGGATTGGGGTGCAGGGAGGGACAAGGGCAGATGTGCCTGACTGACTGGGAGAGGTTGGGGTCAGCCAGGATTTGCATGCAGGAGGTTCCCCAACTCCCAAACTATCCTGCCCCTCCCCCCAAAAGCCTAATCCATACTTCTGCTCACTCCCAACAGCCCTCCAGGTTCACTCCAGACTCCTTCCCTCTCTCTCAGCTCCTCTGTTACCTCAGACACCACCAAGCCTTTGCACTGCAGAAAATAAAATTCTGTACTGTAATTTAAATGAATTACTCAGAGTTCTGTATTAATATGTCAGTAAGGAATCTATTTAAAAAAAGATTACCAGAATCTTTTTTTGGTATGTATTGTTAGACGCATTTGCTGACAGATATTTTGAAATAAATTACCAAAATAATTGAAACTGGCATTTTTAGTTTGTGGTGTTGAGAAATAAAATATGCAGAATTTTACAGAATTTTAAAATATTGTGCGCAGAATTTCTAATTTTTTGGTGCAGAATTCTCCCAAGAATAACACTTCTAACACACTATCAAATTTCCCCTAGGCATATCTTTCCTTCATGTCAGGGAAGGGGTACGTGACTCTGGTAAAAAGAGGGCTGTGGCAAGAGAGAGGC
The DNA here is from genome assembly GCF_007399415.2 of Gopherus evgoodei. Classification (NCBI taxonomy): domain Eukaryota; kingdom Metazoa; phylum Chordata; order Testudines; family Testudinidae; genus Gopherus; species Gopherus evgoodei. Next base: position 199,441,944 of record NC_044322.1, on the reverse strand, counting down.
TTAGGGTGTAGATGTTGCTAGTGGTTAGAATGGAGTGGCATTAATTTCTGAATGGGTGGCTGGTGAAAAGGAGAAAAGTAGCTGGTGAATTCCTGTGAATGCATGGTGGGTGGGGCTTGGAAGGACTTTGAACAGCAAACCTGGCACTGGGGGAAGGAGGGTACTAGGAAGAGTGATTTAAAGAATAGCAAGTCCGTTCTGTGTGTGTGTTCGGTTTTTTTTGTTTTTTAAAAAAGCTGCTGCTCATCATGTGCCTATGAGAAAAAAATAAAGCTAAAGAAAAACAAAGCTCTATATAGAAAAAGTTTGAACTTGACAGTATCCAAAGTACCCTAATGCAGAGTGAATTCTGTCCTGTGAAAACTTCTCAAGAGACATAAGATGTCAGTTTTCATATTCTAAGGTGCATCTTCTTATTTTATTTTATTTTATTTTATTGGTTAAAGGAACTTCTTTAAAAAAGTCATCTTGTCTTTTAAAAAGGTGAAATCCTGCTCTTTCTCTCTGACTTCAGTGACTTAAGTATATGTTCAAAGTTAACCACTTCTTAAACGATTTCTGAATTGGTGCTAAATTTGGAGAAATTTCGTTTAATTCAGTAGCATTACACCAGTGTAAATTTTGGTACTGTGAGCAAGTAGAGAATTAAGACCAAGTTTATAGTGAAATGTTGGAAGAACAGAGTAGGGTTCAGATTACAGATGTAATCTGTCTGAACTAAAAAGAGGCTGTGTGTAGGGGGTTGGTAAATTCCTTCTACTGATGAGTTTGCGAAGCAGTAAATTTATCAGGAGAACAGGAGTTATGTGGCCTTCTGTTCGGCAGAGAGGGATAAAAGGGAGTTGGAGTTTTTACTTTTGCCACTTAAACTGGTATAAGCCATATGATTTGGTACACCTGCCATACAGAATGTATTTTACTGGAATCCCAGAAAACATAACCTCAAGCTCTGTTGGGTATCTGAAAATTATACAATATACTTAAAAATCTAGCAACACAACATGAAGAATTTTTTGTCTGTTTAAAAAAAAATCTCCTCCTTCCCCCAGCAATATTAATTAACCTTTTCAGTAGTAAAGAGGTTTACAGTGGCATCCTGCAAATTCTTACACATGTGATTAACTTCATTTACATGATTATTCCCATTGGTTTCAGCGCAATGGCTCCCATATATAAAGTTGCTCCTGTGTGTATTGGCAAGATCTGGCTCTTACTCTGTTTTACGCAAAAAAAAAAAAAAAAGTCAATTCATACATATTGTCTGTCATGACATGATAACTTGGCATTATTTTACGACAGACCATATTAGTTTGAAAAGCCTCTTGATTCTTAACAGGGAAATGTCATTGTAAGGGTTGAATGATGCAAAGGACTAGGTTAAAAAAATCAAAATGTTCTTACAGAATCATAGATTAGGTTTGGAAGAGGCCTCAGAGGTCATCTAGTCCAACCCCCTGCTTAGACCAACCACAACTAAATCATCCCAGCCAGGGCTGTTCTAAGCTGGGCCTTAAAAACCTCTAAGGGTGGAGACTCTACCACCTCCCTGGGTAACCCATTCCAATGTTTCACCACCCTCCTAGTGAAACAGTGTTTCCTAATATCCAACCTAGACCTCCCCCACTGCAACTTGAGACCATTGCTTCTTGTTCTGTCATCTGCCACCATTGAGAGCAGCCAAGCTCCATCCTCTTTGAAACCACTCTTCAAGTACTTGAAGGCGGCTATCAAATCCTCCCTCACTCTTCTCTTCTGCGGACTAAATAAGCCTGGTTTCCTTAGCCTCTCCTCACAAGTCATGTGCCCCAGCCTCCTAATCGTTTTCGTTGCCCTCTGCTGGACTCTCCCCAATTTTTCCACATCCTTTCTGTAGTGAGGTGCCCAAAACTGGACGCAATACTCCAAATGTGGCCTCCCCAGTGCCAAGTAGAGGGAAATAATCACTTCCCTGAATCTGCTGGTAATGCTCCTACTAATGCATCCCAATATGCTGTTAGCTGCTTGGCAACAATGGCAAACTGTTCACTCTTATCCAGCTTCTCATCTACTGTAATCCCCAGGTCCTTTTCTGCAGAACTGCCACATAGCCAATTAGTCTCCAGCCTGTAGCAGTGCATAGGATTCTTCCATCCTAAGTGCAGGACGCTGCACTTATCCTTTTTGAATCTCATCAGATTTCTTTTGCCCAATCTTCCAATTTATCTAGGTCACTCTGGACTCTATCTCTACCCTCCAGCGTATCTACCTTTCCGCCCTGCTGAGTGTCATCTGTGAACTGGTTGAGGGTACAATCCATCCCATCATCCAGATCATTAATGAAGATGCTGAACAAAACCAGCCGCAGGACTGACCCTTGGGGCACTCTGACACCGGCTGCCAACTAGACATTGAGCCATTGATCACTACCCGTTGCGCCCGATGATCTAGCCAGCTTTCTGTCCACCTTTATAGTCCATTCATCCAATCCATACTACTTAAACTTGCTGGCAAGTATACGATGTGAGATTGTATCAAAAGCTTTGCTAAAGCCAAGGTATATCATGTCCACCGCTTTCCCCATATCCACATAGTCACTTATCTCATCATAGAAGGCAATCAGGTTGGTCAGGCATGACTTGCCCTTGGTGAACCCATGTTGACTGTTACTGATCACCTTTCTCTCCAGGGACTGAGGTAAGGCTGACTGGTCTGTAGTTCTCCAGATTTTCTTTCTTCCCTTTTTTAGAATTTGGGCACTATATTTGCCTTTTTTCTAATCGTCCGGGACCTACCCCGATTGCCACGCATTTTCAAAGATAATGGCCAATGGCTCTTCAATCACATCAGCCACCTCCTTCAGCACTCTCAGATGCATTAGATCCAGACCCATGAACTTGTGCATGTCCAACTTTTCTAAATAGTCCTTAACCTGTTCTTTCACCACTGAGGGCTGCTCACCTCCTCCACATACTATGCTGCCAAGTGCAGTAGTCTGGGAGCAGACCTTGTCTGTGAAGACCGAGGCAAAAGAAAGCATTGAGTACTACAGTTTTTTCCATATCATCTGTCATTCGGTTGCCTCCCCCTGACCACCACCTTGTTGATAACATAATTGTAGAAACCGTTCTTGTTACCCTTCATATCCCTTGCTAACTACAACTCTCATTGTGCTTTGGCTTTCCTGATTACAATCCTGCATGCTCAAGCAATGTTTTTATACTCCTCTCTAATCTGTCCAAGTTTCCACTTTTTGTAAGCTTCCTTTTTGTGCTTAAGCTTACTGAAGATTTCTCTGTTAAGCCAAAGTGGTCGCCTGCTGTATTTGCCATTCTTTCTGCACATCGGGATGGTTTGTTCCTGTGCCCTCAATAAGACTTTTTTAAAATACAGCCAGCTCTCCTGGACTCCTTTCCCCCTCATATTTAGCCTCTCAGGGGATCCTTCCCACCAGTTCCCTGGGGGAGTCAGTCTGCTTTTCTGAAGTCCAAGGTCCGAATTCTGCTGCTCCTTCTTCCTTTTGTCAGGATCATGAACTCATTCATCTTATGGTCACTGCTGCCCAGGTTGCCACTCACTTCTACTTCCCCTACCGATTCTTCCGTTTGTGTGAGGCAGCAGGTCAAGAGGAGCATGGCCCCAAGCTGGTTCCTTCAGCACTTGCACCAGGAGGTTGTCCCCAGTGCTCTCCAAAAACTTCCTGGATTGTCTGTGCACTGCTGTATTGCTCTCCCTCAATAGATGTCAGGTTAATTGAAGTCCCCCATGAGAACCAGGTCTGTGATCTGGAAACTTCTGTTAGTTGCCCGAAGACAGCCTCATCTTCCTCATCCTCCTGGTCTGGTGGTCTGTAGCAGATGCCCAGCACGACATGGCCCTTGTTGCTGTCACCTCTAAACTTAACCCAAAGACACTCAACAGGCTTTTCTCCAGTTTCATACTGGAGCTCTGAGCAGTCATACTGCTCTCTTACAGATGGTGCAACTCCTCCACCTTTTCTCCCCTGCCTGTCCTTCCTATACTCATCCAGGACAGTGCTCCAATCAGCTAGTTTTGCCAGCTAGTAGTATATTACATCATAAAAATGTGTGTTAAAATATTGGAATGACTTTAAATACAAAATACTGATTTTTTTAAAATCTGATTTAAATTATTTTATTTACATTTAGTAAACCAGAAAAGCCACAAATCAACACGGCGGTAATGCATGTGCATGTGATTCAGTCCCATCTAAAGCATGTGTTTAATTCCCATTGACTTCATTTGGAGTTAAGCACAGGTTTAATCAAAGGTAGTGATATTTTTGTCCTCAATAAAGTACATTATCTAACCTGTTGTGGGTTTTTTCTACAGCCCCTGCTACCAGGTTATTTTTGCATTGAAACAAGCCTTTATGATTCCACTAGTTGACTAGGAAGACAGAACTACACTATTGCACTATTAACCAGTGTTAATAGTTCTAGAAACAATTGCTCTTCGAGTGCTTACTCATGTCAGTTCCATTCTAGGTGTGCATGCGTGCCCACGTGCATGGTTACCAGAGATTTTAATCTTGGTGGTATCCATAGGGTTAGCTGTAGCGCCCCATGAGTGCCATGCTGATGCATTGGTATGTTAAGCACTGCCAACCCTGTGCCCTCTCAGTTCCTTCTTACCGGCCGTGACGGTTGGTCAGAGCGCCTTGTCTGACATCGCAAGAGCATTAGCAGTTCTTACAGTCCATTGTTCTGTCTCCTTTGTTTAGTTGATAGGTACTTAGTTAGAGCTTTAAGTGTTAAGAGTAGTAGTTTAGGAGTTAGAGGGACTTTGCCTGGTGCACGCCCTGTTCCCCAGGCTTTAAGCCATGTTCATCATGCAGGTGGCCGATACCCATTGGTGACCCCCACAAGAGCTGTTTAAAGTGTTTGGGGGAGTGCCACAGAAAATTTTTGCCCTCAAACTTAGAAGGAGCGCGATATCTGCTTGAAGGCCCTCGTCATGGACGCTGTGTGTCATCCTACCTCGAAGCCCTCTCGATTGGACTCCACACCCAGCACCTCAGCATTGGCATCTAGCGCACTACTGGCACCAGAATCCACCCGGCACTGTTCTCCCTTACCGGTGCTTAAGAAGCAGTCAAAGTTGACAGGCCCACTGGCACCACAGGAAAAGGAGGCTTTGAGCAAAGGAGTTATTAGGCCACATGCCTGCCCTGGAGTTCCTCGGGGCAGGGACTGCTGCGGTCAGACTCCCTAGCCCAACCAGGGAAACACCTCCGACTCCTAGGCGCGGCAGGGGTTCTCAGCCCCTAGTAGGGTCATCTGTGCCCAAAGCAGGCCCAGCAGCCAAAGAGCAAGTAGGCTGACCGGCACCACAGACACCAAGCCAGGTGATGGACCTGGTTAAGGCCCTGGCATATACAGGCAAGTCGGTTATGGGACTGCCCCCTAAAGCAACGGATTGTCTCTGATCCCTAGACTGCAGGCCTCGGACCCCAGCACCGCAGCCTCAGTCCCTGGTTAGAAGACACAAGTCGCTGACACCAACGTCTCCACCTGCAAGGCACGGGACACTTGAGCCATGATAACGATTCCCATAGCCATTGTACCTTTTGGCCTCCTGCCAGAGTTTGCCACAGCGCAGCTCACAATTGCCTAGGCAGTCTCCCAGGGATCGATCCCTCCCAGTGTGGGATCGTTCCCGGTTGCGGCACTGGTCTCTGGCTCTCTGGTACTGGTCTTTGGGCAGGCTCTGGTCCTCGTCCTCTCCTTGCCAGTCGCTGACGAGGGTCAGTTAGCAGACTCAAGCATCTATGGCTGCACCCTGGTCACCGGAAGGGCAATGGTCTGAGCCTGAAGGGAAATTCACCCCCTCACCTATAAAAGGAAAATTGCCACTGACCCCTGCGGTGGAGACTGGGGAAATGGCCTGCTCAGTGGTAGTGCTGGAACCCATGGGGTGTACCTGTTAGACTGGTCCCATACTCCCACCATTCCTCCCGGGCCTCATCGGACAAGCTGTTCCCAACACAGCTAGCACTGGAGTTGGAGCATGGTGCTGAATCTGATGCAGGGGCAACACAGTGGGCCCCAATGCCTAAAGAGCCATCCCCAGACGAGCAAGGGGAAGCTGCAGGGCTGCCGGTGGGGGAGGAGGGAGGGAAGTGGGGCAGTTTGCCCCAGGCTCCACTGGGGCCACCACGAGAATGGCTGGCTGAGGCTCCCTCCCCAGCCCGACCCCGCCCCTCTCCCAGAGCCTCAGCGCATCCAGCAGCGTCCCAGAACAGCGCTGCAGCGTGTCTCCGGTGGGGCCTGAGCTCTACCTCGCTCAGAGTCATGTGGTAAGGGGGCAGGGCTGCGAGCTCCAATGGGGCCTGTGCTCCCTCCGCTCAGCTTGGAGCTCGCAGCCCTGCCCCCTGACCATGCAGCTCTGAGCGGGGCGGAGCTCAGGGGTCCCGCCAGAGACACGCTGCCACTGTTGAGGGACGCTGCTGGATGCGCTGAGGCTCCGGGTGAGGGGGGAGCCGGAGGTAAGGGGCAGGGAGTCCCAGGGAATAGGGAGGGGGCAGAGGTTGGGGGGGCGGTCAGGGGACAGGGAATGTGGGGGTTGGATAGTAGGTGTTCCGGGGGTCTGTCAGGACTCAGCAGGGGGGGCGTGGATAGAGGTCGGGGCAGTCAGGGGACAGGGAACAGGGGTGGGGTCCTGAGGTGGTGGGGGGCCTGAGAGACTGTGAGGGGACAAGGAGCAGGATGGGTTGGGGATTCTGAGTGGGGACATTCGGGGGGCAGGAAGTGGGTGGGGGTTGGATGGGGGCAGGGCCAGACTGTAGGGTAGGGAAGGCTGTGCCTCCCAAAAAGCTCATTCAGCAGTTTGAGGCTTGCAGAAGAGCCAAATTGTTAGCTTTTCCATTAGGGCTACCATCCCTTTCACTTCTCAAATGCTAAATTATAGTCTATATTTAATTTCAGTGCCATAGGGAGATTCATGTCAGGGGAGGGTAGCTTTGTTTAAAATTAGCCACTGAGGGAGGGATCACATGAGAAGAGCAATATCCTTCCCAACCCTACCAAGGGAGACCCCCCTCCCCGCATTCCCTGAGGTTTCAAAGGGGTTAATTCAGTGGTTCTCAAACTTTTATGCTGGTGACCCCTTTCACATAGCAAACCTCTGTGACACCTCGCCCCTTATAAATTAAAAACACTTTTTTATATATTTAACACTATTATAAATGCTGGAGGCAAAGCAGGGTTTGAGGTGGAGGCTGACAGCTCGTGACCCCCACTAATAACCTCGTGCCCCCTGAGAGGTCCCAACCCCCAGTTTGAGAACCCCTGGGTTAATTTAATTTTAGTACCCTGTGTCCATTCACATGCATGTGCTATTTTGAGCATTTCAGTTTTCACAACATAGGCTCATCCCAGATTCTGGAACAAGCTCAAATGCTCAGTTTGTGGAGTATGTACATAAGCTGTACTAAAGACAAACCCACAGGAACCATCTCCAGTTTGTGATGGACCCCTTGGAGCCAGATAAATGCATGGTGGTTAAGTCCATTAATGGCTATTAGCCAGGATGGGTGAGGAATGGTGTCCCTAGCCTCTGTTTTTCAGAGGGTGGAGATGGATGGCAGGAGAGAGAGATCACTTGATCGTTACCTGTTAGGTTAACTCTCTCTGGGGCACTTGGCATTGGCCACTGTCGGTAGACAGGATACTGGGCTGGATGGACCTTTGGTTTGACCCAGTATGGCTGTTATGTTCTAAGCTAAATGAACCCAAAGTCATGGAAACAGATATGAGTCAAAGAAGCCATCAGAGTATCAGAACCTGGAAAAATCTCTAACTGGATGGGCTCAGGCGTTTGGTCACAAGCTGAAGTGGTTTAAAAATTTTGGATATTTTTTTAAGCAGAATTTTTTTATTGTTTCTTTAAACAGTCAAACACAGCAAGCAACAAATATTTGGACACACACTTCTGAAACCCCAAACCATATTCAGGTTTTGGCAGACTAATTTCAGCTTTTCAATTTAAAAAAAAAAACCACAACAAATTTTGAAGGAAAGCAGACATTGTCCGTGATCTTTTTTCTGCTTTTTAAAAACCCCTAGTTTTCAATCCAGAAAAAGTTTTGATGGAAAATATTTATCCAACCCTTTTAATGAGCTTTAGTGTCTTTTAGCACTAGCTGATATTGAGAACCAGTATACCTTGTAAAGAAGTTTTCTCAAAACTGGGTATGTGCCGTGATGCACAAGGTTTATTTTTCCCAGGGCTGTCTGTGGCGGGGGAACAAGTGGGGCAGTTTGCACCAGGCCCCACAGGTACCCCCATGAGAATATAGTATTATATAGTATTGCAATTCTTTTATGGAAGGGGCCCCCAAAATTGCGTTGCCCCAGGCCTCTTGAATCCTCTGGGTGGCCCTGGGAAGCTGCCCCTCCCCCCGTTATGAAGATGTCTTTGTTGTCTCCTGATGAAGTGGTGCCAGGCCCCCGATGACTTCTAGGAGCACTAGGCCCTGCTGAAAAGGGTGGCTGCCACCCTGAACTCGAGGTCGAGCAGCTAGCAGAGGAGACTAACCTCTGTCATACCTTCCTCCACTCTGGCCTGGGTCGCATTGCCCGTCCACTCAGATGTCCTTAAAATTGCCAAGTCTGTGTGGCAAACCCCCTCTTACATTCTGTCTACCTCTAAGAAGGCAGAAAAGAAGTACTATGTTCCCGCAAAAGGATTTGAGTACCTGTACACTCACCCTCCAGTGAGGTCCCTGGTCATGTCCACTATTAACAAAAGGGCCAGACAGGGCCAGGTGCGTGGCACACCGAAAAATAGATGCCAAGAGGCTGGACTTGTTTGGCAGGAAAATTTATTCAACAGCCAGCCTGCAATTTTGGGTGTCTAACCATCAGGTCCTGCTAGGCAGATACAACTTCAGCCTGTGGGACTCCATCAGAAAGTCCAGAGAAGAGCAACAAAAATTATTAAAGGTCTAGAAACATATGACCTCTGAGGAAAGATTGAAAAGATTGTTTGTTTGTTTAGTCTGGAAAAGAGAAGACTGAGAGGGGACAAGACAGGTTGTTACAAGGAGGAGGGAGAATTTTTTTTTTCCTTAAAACTGTGAGGATAGGACAAGAAGCAATGGACTTAAATTGCAGCAAGGGAGGTTTACGTTGGACATTAGGAAAAACTTCCTGTCAGGGTGGGTAAGCACTGGAATAAATTGTGTAGGGGATGGTTGTGGGATCTTTATCACTGGAGATTTTTAAGAGCAGGTTAGACAAACACCTGTCAGGGATGGCCTAGATAATACTCACTCTTGCAATGAGTGCAGGGGACTGGACTAGATGTTCTCTCAAGGTCCCTTCCAGTTCTATGATTCCTGCTCTCTCCTCCTGTCCTGAAAAGTCGCATTCTTAGCTGCAATAACATCTGCCCGCCCTGCCTTACCTCGGAAGCACCCTATCTGGTCTACAAATACAAGGTCCCGCTGCAGCCGCACTCAGCTTTCCTTTCCAAAGTAGTCAAAGTTTCATATGGGCCAGGATATTTACTTGCCTGTCTTTTTTCCAAAGCCGCATAAATTGGAGGAGCTTAGATTGCATCCTCTGGGCATCAGGAGGGTGCTAGCCTTCTACATTGAAAGGACCAAGCCATTCCACAAATCGGCGCAATTGTTCATCATGGTGGCTGACAGGATGAAAGGTCGTCCAGTGTCTGCTCAAAGAATTTCTTTTTGGATCACTGCGTGCATTTTCTGCTGCTTCGTTCAGGCAAAGGTGCCACCTCAGGTGATTGTCACCACTCATTCAACCAGGGTGCAAACCTCTTCAGCAGCTTTAGTGGCCCAAGTGCCTATCAAGGAAATCTGTAGGGTGGCCACCTGGCTATCCGTCCACACATTCAAGTCCCATTACGCACTTATCAGCAGGACCGGGCTTTGGCAGAGCAGTACTGCAAGACACTAGGTTGTGAATTCTGATCTCACCTCTGAGGATGCTGCTTGTGGGTCAGCTAGAATGGAACAGGCATGAGCAAACATCCGAAGGGAAAAAAAGGTTGCCTACTTTTTTGTAATGGTTCTTTGAGATGTGTTGCTCATGTATATTCCATTACCTGCCCTCCTACCCGTCTGTTGGAGTTGCCGGCAAGAACGAACTGAGAGGATGCAGGGTTGGCAGCGCCTAATATACCAATGCATGAGCGCGGCACCACAGCTGACGCTCCAGATACCGCTAACGCAAAAATTTCTGACAGCTGTGCACATTTGCACACACACACCTAGAATGGAATGGACATGAGCAACACATCTCGAAGAACAACAGTTACAAAATGGTAGATAACTGTTTTTTGTCTCCTTATTTTTTGTCTTCAGGAAGCTTACAAATGAAGCCATTAGATTTTTTTCTTTTAAATTTATATGATGTTTCTTCAGATATGTTCCAATGGAACTAAAAGTATCTAAAACACACTAATTGGTTATGATTCAACAGTAAGAAGATGGATTTTCTTTGCAAACGATTTGAAAATTGTTCCAGTAAAGCTGAGTCTTAATAAAATACAAATATAAAAGAAAGTGCCAGAGAACTTTTGTATGGTTGCTAAAATTAATGCCACTTTCTTCTTAATTAGTTTGAACAAATGAATGTTCAGTTAGATGCTGTGTCCTCTCCTCTCCCATTCACTTCCTCACTGACCTGTTAGTGTCTACTGTGATGCCCAATGTAGCCGGTGGAGGGACTCCCATTGATTTTTTTTTATTTTATTTTTTTAAAAAGCAAGTAGGAGACTCTGTACTAGTTTGCAAGATCAAGCTACTAATTTGTGAGGATGTTGTTGCCTTGTAAGAGAACAACACTTTAGATTATTATTGTATTACAAGTGAGGAAAGAATACATTTGAACTTTCACAGTTACTTACTTGTCACCTTTAGAGATGAAATGTATGGGTTTTAAGCCAAATTGTAAGGTGATTTTTCTGAATGCTTCAAGTAGTAAGCTTAAGGGGCCGCTTAGTACATATGTGCCATTATTTTTTTTTCTTGTTTTAGAAGCCATGGATAGCAATCTTTGGCTGCAGAGCAAGGCCCCAGCTTATGGTAGAGAGGTTCCCAAGGTGTGGTCTTGTGGACCACTGGTGGTCTCTAGAGAGTTGGCTGCTCACATGCCACTAAAATATAAATGTGTGTGTATATATAATATACAATCCCAATGATGTCTGTTATAAAATATACTTTGCTATTTGTTTCTTAGCATTTTTATGTGGGACAATAATGCCATTTATCTGACTGTTAGGCTTCATGCTCCAGTAAAAAGAGTTAATGGGAACTGTGAGATTAATGTGATGTCAGATCAGAATGGCAGCCAGTGGTAGGCAAGTTAAGGAACCTAATACCAAACATATGGGGGGAAAAGGATGGTTTTAAGGTTGTGCTGAATTTCCTTTATCAGCTTAAACAACCTAATTAGCCCTATAAAGTTTAGCTTGCTTACTGAGACATTCATCACATAACCCTAAAATTAGGGCATTTAAACATATATGTACTGGTGGCCTTTAATGATGGTACAGTAGTAGTAACATTGGTGCTAATATTATGTTCAGAGTCTTTTAAAAAATTAAATTTCAGAGCAGGATATATAAGCAGGTCTATTCTAATATATAAGAAGAAAGCTTAAATGGATATTGACTGTTTGGTTACAGTGCAGTATCACACAATTCATATGAAGTTTCTGCTCTTTTTTTAATCAGTTAAAAGAACAGTGCTTGAGCTCATTTATAACTTAGCTTCTGCCAGCTGGTTGTATTACAAAATCCATCACTAACCCGCTCAGTTCTGCTGTTTAGGAGTTACTACATGGCAACCTCAAAATCAAGTGTGGTTGGTTTTGTTTTTTTTTAACACAATCGGGGGAGCAGATCTTATACAAGATTCTGCGGCTAGAGTCTTGTGAATTTCGTTATTGTGTGGGCTTATCAAATGTAGTATTTCCAAACAAGATGGATGTTTAAGCTATATGCATCTTTTCCACTAAGGCTATTTAAAAATGAAGTGCTATGCTGAAAAGGACTCTTAATTGCATTGACTTTGCGGACAAACAAATATCAAATTTAAACAGTCTTAACGGTGCACGTGCATGTGTGTTTACGCTGTGTACTGCATTTTGATTTCTAAACACCGAATTAGTTCTCTCCCTATTTCTGAAAATGAATACATCAGGAAGCAGTTGCATTATTTGAAGTTTATCCATGTTCCTGTGATTTGTTGTTAGACAAGATCATCTCTATAAATACTTGGTTAAGGGGTGGCACACAACTTTTTAACTCTTACATAAAACTCGCATTGTCTTTTATTATTATTTTCATGAACATTGATGTCTAAAAGGAAGTTTTGAATGTCATCAGGAGTTTGAAATTGAAATGAGTCGTCGTCTCAGGGTTTTAAACTTGCAATGATACCACTGATAGAGGAAATAAATTGGTTGTGAATTTATGCCAATACTTGTATAACACTTAATATATTGGTAACATACGTAGTCAACTTCATTTATTAATGCCTTGAATGGGGACATGACCAATTGTATCCAGACAGTTGCCTGTTTGCTAGACAGTTATGAAGTTATAACAGTTATGCTAGACAGTTGTAGACGGTTATGAAGTTAAATCCACTGTAATTTATATTAATATTGGATTCAACTCTGTGAGATTCAGATACTTCAAACAACTTGTGTGATTATCTAAATCCACTTACTCTTAGCCAACCTTTACCCCTTTCTGGAGATCTGCCACCTCAAACTCAGTGGATCAAAGTATGGAAGAATCAGGCTGGTGCAGCAGAAAAACAGAGGCTTCTGGCAGCACATTTTATAAAAAAAATTATTCCTAATCACGGAAATTTGCAATGATTAGTTGAGGGCACAACGAAACCTTATGTTTTGAAGCACAGCCAGCTTGAGTCGGGTTCTTAAAAGGGTCATGAAAAATATGCGGTATGTATTGTGATTGGTTTATCTTCAAGTACTGAATTGAAATGGAGATGGGTCAGTTAGCCTTTAAAATACAAGATTATTTCTTTACTGTCTTCTAGAATATTAGCCCAAACAAAATAAGTGAGGAAACTAGAGTAGTACATAGACATAAGTACATTTAGTCTTATTAATTGTATTCTTGAGCTAAAGGATGAAGATATAAAAGACTGAAAAACTGAGATACCATTATGGTATTTTTTTTTTCAAAACTGACAGAACACTTTAGGTGTAACCCTTGTAGTTTCATGCTTCTCCATAGAAAGTCAATGTTTATTGCAGTTCCCTTCTGGCAGACACTCAGTGCCACTCTGGGAAGGCATGAGTGGAGGGGGGAACAGGTAAACAAACACTGACAATTTTTCTTCATCGTAAATTGCTACATCATGTGTTACCACAACAGGGGTCAGTAATGCTCATTCTTGCTATTAAACTTTGAATCCATTCTTAGAATGTAGTTTTTAGTAAATTAATTATCCTTATGAATAAAACACATTCAGGTCTACATGCTGCTGCTACTTCATTGGATATATGAAGATCTCAAGGATTTAATATAAGACTTTCTACTTATCATAGATTTGATGCTGATAATTATAATTGTCAGTAGTTCTTTGGGAAAATAATCTGTTCTGCCTTATGAGGAAAACATGAAGTAACTTGTCCAGTATTCTGCAATCAGATTTACTAATTTAAAGCCTGGATCAATATTGCAAAGGAACCAGCCCAGGAGTCCAACTGACTTTGTCTGGGCTCCAGGCCAGTGTATAGGGTCTGTGTGAGTGAATCCCACATACTTCTATTGGAACAAAAACATCCACTTTCACATAATATCTTAACTGTTTTGTGGAACAGATGACAGAATAGTGTTGAGGTAATTTGCAAGTGTGTTCCTGGATCTCAAAAAGCCAAGGGCTGGCTCAATAGCTAACCAGATAGCGTAGCATTATGTTTACGACTTGGGAAACACTTGAGCGATAATACTAAATATATTCTCAAACTCCTTAGGTCATTCCAGACTGGAAAAATATGGGAGTGGGAAAAGATAATGCAGAAAAAGAGCAGAATCAAAACCTTAAAGGGTTCCATAAGCCTTGACCCTCACACTTCACAAATGTGTATCACAGGGTGCGGGGGAAGGGTGTGTGAACAGTTCCTCAGAGGCAGCATTTTCCCAGTAAGAGGTTTAGAAAACCTGACCTATGAGGAAAAAGTTAACAATTTTGAGAAAAGAAATGGAGGGGGATACCTGATAAGTCTTCAGTGATGTTAAGGGCTGTTTATAAAGAGAACTTGTGATCAGTTGTTTCCAGTGGACACAGAGGTAGGGCAAGAAGTAGGGAGCTTATTTTGTGGCAAGGGAGATTTAGGTTAGATATTAGGGAAAACTGTCTAATATTAAGGATTGTTAAGCACTGAAATAGGCTTCCAAGGGAGGTTATGGAATCCTCATCATTAGAGGTTTTTAAAAACAGTTTTGACAAATACATATCAGGGATGCTCTAAGAATATTTGTTGCTGCTTCAGCTCAGAGGCTGAACTATATGACCTCTCAAGATCCTTGCCAGCCATACATTTCTATGATTCTATGAACCTGGGTGTCCCATATCCAAAGTGACTACCCTAACCACTGGGCTACGAGTCTTTCTCAATGAATACTTAATTAATTATATAAAGTGGGGCAGTTCCAACAAGAGAGATTAAGAGAAACCAAAATGCATTTCAAAAATTCATTGGTTTTTTTTTCTTCTCCATTAGACAGTTTCACTCTGGGGTCAGTCATTCCATAGTAGCTTTCCCACCAGTCACAGTCAGTAACTGCTGTCTGTGTCTATAAGTGATGAGAAGGTGGAGGACTGACAGAAAGAGGGAGGAATGGGGTGTCTGCATATTCTAGCAGACCCCATTCCTCCTCCTCCTCCTTCTCCTTCGGCTTCTGTTCTCCTAGGCGCTGGCAGGGAAAGCCATTAGTATAATATCGTAACTTACGGGTGTATTAACTGTTCTGTGAATCTTTTATGTTGGTGAAATACCTTTGAGGAGAGATTGGGAGCCCCCCACAGGCAACAATGAGGAGAACACCTGGCATCATGGCTCCATTAGAGCTGAGGCAGAGGAGACTCATGCTAGAGCAGAGGCATAGGGCTTCAAATGAACAGGTTTGGCCTCCTGAGAAAGCATCTTTAGGGATGGCATTGCTGCTGTTGGGCAGCAAACTCCTATTCTTCCTCTTATGATTTAGCACAAACTTCATGAGATGATTCTTGACCAGGGCCGGCTCCAGGGGTTTTGCCACCACAAGCAGCCAAAAAAAAAAAAAAAAAAAGCTGCGATCGCGATCTGCGGCAATTCAGCTGGAGGTCCTTCGCGCCGAGTGGGAGTGAGGGACCCTCCGCCGAATACCTGAAAGTGCCGCCCCTCTTGGGAGTTGCCGCGCCGAACACTTGCTTGATAAGCTGGTGCCTGGAGCCGGCCCTGTCCTTGCCAATTTTTTTTCCCTCTCCCAGAGCCCCTCCCTCAAGTATTTTCCTTGTGAAGAGGCAGTCGGGCTCATGGCATCTAAAGGAGCAATGCGGGGGGAGGGATAGCTCAGTGGTTTGAGCATTGGCCTGCTAAACCCAGGGTTGAGAGTTCAGTCCTTGAGGGGGCCACTTAGGGATCTGGGCAAAAATTGGTCCTGCTAGTGAAGGCAGGGGGCTGGACTCAATGACGTTTCAAGGTCCCTTCCAATTCTAGGAGATTGGTATATCTCCAATTATCAGGCCTATCCTGAAATTCAGATGGATAAAAATTTTATAGCACACATTGTAACCTGTGGTGTGTATAGAATACATAAAACCTATTGGGACTATTTTTGGCATCCATGCACTTGTATCTCCAGATGGAGGATTAGTTACAGGGAGTCCCACCATGCATTCCTCAGGGAAACCAATAAAACCTCTAAAATGACACACAATAGTTTCACACCTAAAAATGCCGTGATTTTTAAGGTCCAGTATCTTGGACCCTTCGAGAGCTAGAAGCAGGGGTCCCTTAGGAGGCTGGGATTCTTTCTGTCTGTCTGTCTTTCGTTCCAAACTCCTATTCCTATCCTTTACGGGATCATGATATAACAGACTTTAAAGCCGTAACGGTGACACCTATGTTGTAGGTCTAAATCTTGCCCAATCTGAGTCAAGGTATTATGTGGGGAAATTCTGTTTTCATGTAAAGGGAGAAATACATTTCTCCGCTCGGTGGCCTTTTTTAAACAAAGGCATCTGTTTGAAATGTTAGGTTAAATACTGAAGAGATGGACTGACTAGTGGCCACAATAAGATGGTCAAAGGTGCATGATAAATACATATATTTTGTCGCCTCAGTTTAAGACATCCATGTTTGGTGCATGTATATTATATAGAAATTATAATTGTAGGTTTCATTTTTAGGGAGCTGTAATAGTCAAACAGGACAATGCTGTATATGATCCTATTTTTCTTTATTCAGTTATGGGCTTGAAAACTGAGCTAGCCATTAAATGGAACTTCCTTCCTGTGAGAGAATTTCAGTTTTGGAGGAAAAAAAAAAAATCTCCCCGAACTGGGAGGAAAAGCAAAAATTATGAAACTTCCTATAGAAAGGGATTTAAAGGAAAAGAGTGTGCCAGGAAACCCTCTGTTTCACAGTACACCTCCCTCCTGCACCAAGCCAGTGAGGAAGAGAGCCAGGCTGCTTGGCCTCCCACTTCCCTCACAGCTCTGGGGTTGGGAAGGTTGAGTGACTGGGATCTCTGCCTCTCCAATCCTGGAGTCTAAAGGATAGGAGATAGGGAGCAGGGAGGCAGACAGCTCGGCGTTGGTAACCCGTCTGGAAGGCTCTTGCCAGTTTCACTTTTTGCCTGACAGAACCTTTCCAGGCAGGCAGTTGAGGAGCTGTGAATGGAACATTGAATTTTGTGGTAAAATTGAAATTTTCTCATTGAAAAACTTTGCTGTTTGCAAAAAGGGCATTTTTATTTAGAAAATAATTTTGGAGAAAAATTCCTGACCATTTCAATGTAAAATGTTGAGGTATGGTGTGTCAAGCGGAGTTAAAAATGTAACTGTATAAATTACATTAATCAGGTTATAATTTCTTTTGAAGAAATGTATTTATTGTTTCAGGTACTTAATTAGATGATTCCAAAATAAAATTAATCAGTAATCTTCTGTGTAACTCCTCAGCACTGTTCAATTGCAAACTGTCTGTCTGTCTACTAAGAAAGCCAGGAACCATGCCATGTAAAGGCTTTATCAACATCAGGTGAAGGTTGAAATGTACTGTACTTTTTTTCTTTATTAAGCGAGTCAAATTAATCAGCCTTATAGGGTTTAGATAAGAGTTCTAGAGGCAACTTTTAATGAGGTCTATTGCCGGGGGTGAGAGGGAACTGTTCACATCAAGTGAATGGTGGAAATGTTGCGCACCTTTAAGTTTTTATAATATGTCCTTTCAATCCTTAAGGAATTTTTTGGAGCATATTTAGCATCACATACAATGATTTGTGAAATACTAGTGCAATACAAAGACTAAATTGCTATGAATTGAGCCTTTATACTATGATAGGTATAGTGCTGCATATTCCATTAACATTGACAAGGTAAGGATCATTTTAACCTTTCTTTAATGCAGAAAAGTGATCCTGAAGATTGATAAGCATGTAGGATTTTCATCTTCAAGTGATTACCATAAATGCAGCTGTTAAGACATTCTCTGTATATGAGCACTTCAAGTGCAGTGTTCCTTTCTGTTCTAAAGGAGCTTTTCAGTTCTGTTTAGGGGATATCTGGAAGATAATGGAGATGTAGGCTTTGTTTCTAGGGGTTTTCACGGCCCCGAGTGCCCATTAAAATTACAAGAAGGTCAAAGAATCAAAAGTATAATTATTACTGACTTCAAAGCGGACAAACTTCCAAATGAGTTGTGATTATTTCAAATCAATTATTACATGAAAACTCTGTAAGGTAATAGTGGAGGGGAAGTTGCACATTGTATAACTTTCACCAGATTTCATCTTTTGTATAACTTTCACCAGGTTCACACATTGGTTCTTGCTGAGAAAGCGCCTCTCTCAATTTCAATTTGCCCAGCTACAAAGCATTAATATACAATTTTGATTTTTCTATGCTAGCATTTTAGAACATGTTGGTTAGCATGTGCTAGCTAATATGTATTATTATTTTTAATGTACTCAAGATAACCCCCCAGTGAGGCTTTCCTGTGGTGTATAGCTATGGGATTGGGGATGGGACTCTGAAAAGAAACAATGAGGAAAAAGTGATAGAGCTGACACAAGTGAATAGTAAGTTCCAGATCCTGAATTGAAAGCATGAAAAGTTGGGCTTGTAAGATGGATTTAACATCCAATACAGATAACTCAAGCTGACATGAAGAGGTGACCTCTGTCCAATCCCTAATGGACAGGTGGTCTATTTGAAATACAACTGACATTATTAAACAATAGACATTAAATGGAAGTCTCATCATAAACGCAAAGCTCTGAAGACCATCCTGACTCTCCAGGTCAGGGTTTGAGGCACAAGGGTTGGAGTAGAGCAGAGATTTTTGCATTGCCTTTTTGTCTAGAGCAGTGGTTCCCAAACTTGTTCCACCGCTTGTGCAGGGAAAACCTCTGGCAGGCCAGGCCGGTTTGTTTACCTGCCGCGTCCACAGGTTAGGCCAGTATGGTTCCCAGTGGCCACAATTCACTGCTCCAGGTCAATGGGAGCTGCTGGAAGCGGCACGGGCCGAGGGACGTACTGGCCACCGCTTCCAGCAGCTCCCATTTGCCTGGAGCAGTGTATTGCAATCACTGGGAGCTGTGATCGGCCGAACCTGCGGATGCAGCAGGTAAATAAACTGGCCTGGCCCGCCAAGGGCTTTTCCTGCATAAGTGACAGAACAAGTTTGGGAACCACTGGCTAGAGGGGACAATCTGGTACCTTTTTGCAAACACTAAAACGGATGATTGAATTATTTTACCATGCATAAAGCATTTTCCTCCTTATATTTGCTTATTCAAAAGTTTACAAAACTACCATAAGTTCAAAAGAGGAATTCCCTCTACCAATAATTAAATTCTGTATTCAAGTATAGGTTTTTCTAACATTCATTCACACACACACGCTGCAAAGATGGCATTTTTATTCATTGCACATATCTGGTTGCTTAAGTTAATCGAGTAAAAGAAAGATGCAGAAGTTGAAATATTGATTAACTATAGCATATTTTTAACTCACCTCCCTTTTACCACCTCTGGAGTGAGCTTCAGAATATCAAATACTGAAATACTACTTAACCCTGAAATGAATATTAAACAAAATATTTTATTAATATTTGGTCTAAACTTGAGACAGTGTCTGTTTACTATCCTGTGTTCATGTACAGTGGCCATTTCTATTAGTAGGAGTTGCGTACATGAATCAGGTGTATATATGACTCTGCATGTGTAACAAATAATCTCTGGCCTATATTGACACCCTACACAGAACGGTAGTTAAAATATATATTTTAATCTTCTAGAATATTTTTAAAAATTCCTTCAGGCTTTGAAATGTCATCATGTATATTTTCATATTCAGCAAAGATTTAATATTTGAACAATTATTTATAAAATGTTATACCTTAAAGTCAGTTGAAAATTATATTATATTAGTAAAATAATTTAAAGGGCTATTTAATATAGACAAGAAAATTCTTCTCAATATGTACTTGTCTGGATCTACCTGCCTGCAGGAGTCATTTCAAGGAGTGGACTTCAGAGGCTTCCCTAATATGACATGAATAAGGCTGTTGATCATATTAATGGGTTAAAGAGCCTATTGAGAAGCTTAAGCCTCTTTGTCAGCTAAGATTGGTATGGTAGAGGTTTTCCTATCTAGCCACATATTGAAGGACAGGTAGAATCCAGTCTCTCTCTCTCTTTCTCTCTCATGAATATGCATTGAAAGGGAGGCAAATAAGATAACAAACTCATGACAATCCTAGCAGAAAGTGACCTGAGAGAATGTGGTATTTGGGACTGATAATGACTAGGTGTTTTCTTTGGTGTTTTTTCCCTTTCATCACTATGAGAGTGGCTTGCAGCTCTTATCTCAGGCAGATTGCTGCCCTGGCTGGCCATGAGTCATTTCCTGTTTTAATACAAACCTTTCGGCAGGGGTTTCCCCTCCCAATTATTGTAGTACTCCTTTTTTATTCGTGTTTAATGAAAATAAATCAGGGGTGGGCAAACTATGGCCCGCAGGCCATTTTAAGCTGGCCTGCGAGCACCACGTGGCTCCCGGAAGCCACTGCATGGTCCCACTCTGGCCCCTACATGCTCTAATAGGAGCTGCAGGGGCGGTGCCTGCAGATGGGACAGCGTGCAGAGCTGCCTGGTTGCGCCTCCACGTAGGAGCCGGAGAAGGGACATGCCACTGCTTCCAGGAGCTACTTGAGGTAAGCGCCGCTTGGAGTCTGCACCCTCTGAGCCTCTTCTCATGCCCCAACCGTCTGCCCCAGCCCTGCTCCCTCTCCTGCTCTCCAAACCCCTCGATCCCAGCCTGGAGCACCCTCCTGCACCCCAAACCTCTCATCCTCACCCCACCCCAGAGCCCGCACCCCCTCCCGCACTCCACCCCAATTTTGTGAGCATTCATGGCCCAACAGGTTAGGATGCCTTGCACATGGTGTGGGGCCATTTGTTTTATTACTTGTAAAGTACATCAACTTCTTAAACTTTTTCCTTTTGGTCTCAAAAGTCTCATTTCACCACTCTTCCCCCACATACACAAAATGGAAGTGATAATGAACTGTACATAAAATCCTAGCTTTTCAGAGGTGTGACTTCTTAACACAAACAGAGAATAGGGTTTGTCGGCTTCACATTCTACCTTTCTCCTTCCTGCTCTCGTTCCTTTCTTGAGTCTTATAATCAGGCCAGGTATTGAACATGTATAAAACCTGCTCTGAGAAGAGGCTATGACCCTAAATGCATATGTATCCATATAGGTGCATTGTGTCTGAACATCAAACAGAGCTGGTATAGTGCAGTAGGTCTATAGTTAAGCTTAATGGCCTTGACAGTACCCTTTTATCTTCTTTTTAATGTTGGGAATGGACACTGAATTGCACCAGGAACCCCTTTCTGTCTTATATATGTATTTCTGAAATGTGGTGTGTGTTGGGGTGGTGAAGAAGGGCTTCTTGCCCCTCCCCCCGCCTTAACTAGTTTTCTACTTCCCCAATTCACTACAAAGGCATGTATTGCTGCATACATCTTTTGTTTACACAATATATCAGGAATTTAGTACTGTGCTGTTTGATAAGCTGCATGTCATAAGCATTAGACACCAGACATACTGGTGCCAAAACGATTAACACCATAATTCATGAGAGATCACTTCGGGTTTCCCTTCATTGACTCTACCCCTCTTGCAGACTTCTTGAAGAATGATGTAATTACTCTAAATGAATTTTTGTCAGCAATGAATGTACTGTACACTGCCTGACTTTTGAAATCAAACCTCAGGGTAGTGCACTCTCTAAGGAGTGCCATAACTGGCATCTATAATTTTCAACACAAACAAGTCCACTCATAAAAAAGTGAAAGGAATTATTTACTATGAATGAGAACACAGAGCACTACAACTTAATTTCAAATCTCTTCGGTTTATCGGTGCCATTTCTCAGCACTGAGTTTTTTAAAGGAGGAATATCACACATTACTAATAGTTATCCATTATAGTCAAAATGCGTATTTTTGAACTGGAGCTGGGTTTTCTTATTGTACATCAGTAGCCCTGCATATGTGTGTTCCAATTACAAGGTTAGCCACATAAATTGGAGAAACCGAACATGCTAAAATAAGCATGGGTCTGCTGTCAAATTACACACACACGTACTGTAAAGAGAGCCTTCTGCCAGTTTCACCTTTAAAGACATGGAATTGACAGTAAACACAATCAAGCCACTCTAATCCCTTGGGATTGCTTCTACAGATCACATTCCACAACTACAGTGAATTACAAATGCTGCTTTTTTTTTTGTACCTCTTACTCAAAAATTGCCTTTCTTCTTCTAAATGAAATGTCACACAATATTGGTCTTCATTTGTGGTCTAGCTGTTTTGCCTGTTTATAAAACAAAAACTAATCACCTAGCTTTTTTTTTAATTACATAAATTAGGGTTAGATCTTGGCTGAATCTAATGCAGCCCCGTATGGGAAAATAAAATCTGCACCTCCTGCGTCCCCCACACACATGCTTTCACTTACCACCTGGCTTCTCTATCTCTCAGCACCAGGTGAGGGAAGCCCATGCAGTCACTACTCCCTTCTACAAGAAAATGGGAGGGAAGTGAGTAAAGCTTTGTCTACTCTGGCCTGTAGGGAGCTGTCATAACCTTAGTCCCAGATTTGGACCGTAGCGTCCAAAATATGGGGGTTAGCATGAAAACCTCCAAGCTTAGTTACCAGCTTGGACCTGGTACTTGCTGCCACCACCCAAAAAATTAGTGTGTTTTGGGGCACTCTGGTCCCCCTGAAAAACCTTCCCTGGGGACCCCAAGACCCAAATCCCTTGAGTCTCACAACAAAGGGAAATAATCCTTTTTCCCTTCCCCCCCTCCAGGTGCTCCTGGAGAGATACACAGACACAAGCTCTGTGAATCCAAACAGAGTGACTCCCCCTCTCCGTTCCCAGTCCTGGAAACAAAAAGCACTTTCCTCTTCACCCAGAGGAAATGCAAAATCAGGCTAGCAAATTCAACACACACACAGATCTCCCCCTGATTTCTTCCTCCCACCAATTCCCTGGTGAGTATAGACTCAATTTCCCTGAAGTAAAGAAACTCCAACAGGTCTTAAAAGAAAGCTTTATATAAAAAAGAAAGAAAAAATACATACAAATGGTCTCTCTGTATTAAGGTGATGAAATACAGGGTCAATTGCTTAAAAGAATATTGAATAAACAGCCTTATTCAAAAAGAATACAAATCAAAGCACTCCAGCACTTATATTCATGCAAATACCAAAGAAAAGAAACCATATAACTTACTATCCGATCTCTTTGTCCATACACTTAGAAACAGAAGATTAGAAAACAGAAACTACTTCTCCAAAGCTCAGAGAAAGCAGGCAGACAGAAAACAAAAAAACTCAGACACAAACTTCCCTTCACCCAAAGTTGAAAAAATCCGGTTTCCTGATTGGTCCTCTGGTCAGGTGCTTCAGGTGAAAGAGACATTAACCCTTAGCTATCTGTTTATGACAGGAGCTCTAACCATTTAGGGCTAGATTGTGCTGTCAGGTAATGTGCTATTGCCCGTTCAGTCTAATGAATTGAATATCCACATTTCTTGAGTTCTAATCTCCGCTTCATCATCTCTGCTTTGCTGTTTGATCTGTTTTGGCTTCTCCGTCACTAAAATATGGATAGTATTACTTTTGTGGCTACCTAGCTCACATGGCTGTTGTGAAAAGTGTTTGTAAATAGGCCTGTTTCAAAATTAGGAAACTTTTTTTAACAAAAATTATTCAAATATGTATTTCATACTAGAGGTGTCCTTACAGAGGCAAACATATCAATTTTGGCATTTGTATAGTATGTTTGTATATATTTTGCAATTAATTTGAACTGGAAAAGTGGTGAAAAGGCAATTTTTCCTTTTGCCTGAATATTTTGCTTTCTTCGGTATTGGTTTCCCCATACCAATCATATGTCATTTCCCCTGAGTTACAAAGCAGGATGCAACAAATCAAAGATAAATTTCTGCCTAGAGCTAGCTTCTGGGTCAGGGGGAGCCCATGGCTATGTGTTCTTTTATGATTTTTGGGGACCAGCACATCTAAAGGAGAATCTCTGCTTTCGTGTGTTTTTTTTTTTAAAGTACCCAGTTGTTTTTTTTTCCTCCTAGCCATGGTCTTGAAAACATAAATCTACTTAGTGTTGAAAGTTTGTCACTGATTTTGCATAAAACTGCAGTTTACTGATGGCTTCCTCTTAATAGCAACAGATAGCTGACTACTTAGGTCCATGAAAATGATAGCCACAGGCAGGGCCGGCTCTAGCCATTTCGAAGCCCCAAGCACGGCGGCACGCCACGGGGGGCGCTCTGCCACGTGCCAGTCCCCCGGCTCCTGTGTATCTCCTGCAGACGTGGCTGCGGAAGGTCCGCTGGTCCCATGGCTCTGGTGGACCTCCCACAGGCGTGCCTGCGGCTGCTCCACCAGAGCCACGGGACCAGCGAACCCTCCGCAGGCACACCTGCGGGAGGTCCACCAGAGCCACCTGCCGCCCTCCCAGCAAGCGGCAGAGCACCCCCCGCGGCATGCCGCCCCAAGCACGCACTTGGCGCGCTGGGGCCTGGAGCCGGCCCTGGCCACAGGCCACTGGGCAGTTAGGAGCACCCTAAATTAATTTGTGCTTTTGAAGGGGTGTTTATCTTCAGTTGACCTCTGGCCAAAAGGAGGGGTAGTATGAGAAACAACATGGTCTAGGGGACTGGAAGCATTCTAATCCCAACTCCTTACCCTTCTCTGGTGTTGGTCAAACTTTAGCTTTAGTTTCTCTCATCTGTAAAATAGGGAGGATACTTGCCTACTTCACATGGGATTATGACTGTTAAAGTTTGTTAAGCACTGTGTACTAAATCTCACCAGCATGTGCACCAGCGCCTATTGGCCTCTAGGCTCTTTGGAAACCAGAGTCCACCAAGGAATATCATATCTCAAGTCCAGGATAAGCTTTGTACGAGGCAATCGTCCAGAGGGGAAGATCTCACAGAACAGTCCCTAAATGGGCCCCTTACACTTGAAAATTAATGTGGACCAGTTCAGAAGATAAGCCAGTGAACCACTATTTTTTTCTAACTTGAAGTGTGATCTTAGTTACTCTATCAAAGATGCCCAATTCTCTCAGCAACGATTTTGTCATGAACTGTCCAAAAATATTTAATGGGCTTAGGTCAGAGTGTAAAATTGGGTCATCAGCCAAGAGGTCTGGGGATAGGAGGAGGAAGCAATTTCCCAAAAGGAGTAAAGAGTGTGACATACCAAATTTGCCTCTGCCATTTAGGACTGAATAGAAAGACCGGTGTTTAGTCTCTCCTGGTTTTTCTGAGCACCTTCCAGATGAGGATAATCAAAGGGGCAGTCTTTAGGCGCTAGGTCGTTGTAATTATTTCATGACCTGTAGCACATATCTTAATCTAAAATATATGTATAATTATTAAATTTTAATATATATTTTAGAACTGGCCATACAACAATTAACCCACCAAAGAAAAATTCCCTGACAGCTGCCATGAATCCTCGTTGTATCTATTGACCTATCAATTCATTGGGATTGAGCACAGCTGTAAGGTTAACAAATCTGGGCCCTGATTGCCAAGGGATGGAAATGATTTTCTGAGTAGAGACTACTCCCTTCTTAGCTCTCAACCCCCTTCCACTGATCTGAACTCTGGTGATATTGAATGGAGAGAGAGGCACTTCATAACTAGGACTAAAACTATTGAGGGATATATAGAAAAGCTTGAACTCTAAAATGTGTTAGCCCCTGCAGGTCCTGGAGCACAAGTATAACGTCATCTCTGTGTGAATCTGTGCCTAGTAAACGGGCAGCCACACTTGCTACAAATTCCAGATGGCTTCCATGAACAGCCATGTGTAGAACTTATTGCAATAAATATTTTAACTTTGAGGTGTATGTGTGTGGTGTCCACAATCAGCAGCAGCCTAGGATCTAGTGTAACCGAGAGGGCGTAATCCTCCATGGCCCTTCACCTTACACAGACATTTTATACAAGCGCAAAATGAACGTAAAATGCTTCCCTGTGTGAAGAGGAGTAATCATCCTAAACTTCCCTTTGTGACCTTTCTAAAGAAAAAGAGCAGATACATTCATTTCTTCCCCAGGGCCTGTAAACAAAACTGTGCTCAGTAGTATCAGAGACAGTCAACATATCCACATGAATCAGCACAGACACTTGTAACCGTAAAGTTACTGTAAACATTCTTCAGATCAGTGGATATCAGCTGAACGTATTCAGTAGTGGACAGTATCTCCATCCATATTTCCTGCTGTTTGATAAACTGGTTCTGCTTTTTAGGCAGACAAGAGATCTTTGTGTGCTATGAGATCCTTTATTGGCAGTTAGACAGGAGTGCTACCATTTGAGGGGACTGAAAAAGAAGAATGAATTCCATAAAGTAATCTCTTTATTTACTAGAGAGAAAAAATTACTCTGATATAATGGAAATCCAGTGTGACTTTACACACAGGCCCATGTCTGCCAGGGGAAGAGAGAGTACATTCAAACTGAGTGTGGAAGAGCGGGGAGGACTCATTAGGTGTAGTAAAGGAACAATCACTTCCACTTTGAAATTGGTCCTGTAGTTGACAAGCTAGTCAAGTAAAGGAGGACTAATTCTTGGCAGAACACCGGGAGGAGTTGGAAGCTATCAGATGGCCTGAGTTGCGAGTATGGGGAGGGCTTTTCCAAGAGGTCAGACAGCTTGAATCTAGAACAACTCTGAAAAGGAAAGAAAACAATAATTTGAAATATCCTTAACCCATAGCTGAACTAAAATAGCCCTGCAGGCTGCAGTGGAACCAATGAGGATGTTGTGTGAAAACTTCAGAGAAATATTGAGCTATGTACTTCAGACTACTAAAGTCAATAATTTTTTGCATACGTTGCCTTGTAAGATAGGAAGAAGACTGGGAATATTCCTTTGAAAGTGGAAGGAAGGGAGCTGGCTGGGGGAATGGAGAGTCGTCTTCAATGACTGCAATCTGCCTATGAACTTGAGAGAAGACACCCATGCTCTGTGCTGAGAAGGCCAGATCACAGAAAAGAGGATAATTTGAATATGTCCCATCTGCCTCACGAGACCAGGCTCTTTCTTTTGAAAGATATGCTGTTTGCAAGGAATCCAATATTAATCATTCTGGTGCCTTAGAAGTAAGACTGCACATTTTCTGCATTTTCCAGGCTGAACATGCAATGAAGCTTACTTACTGAGTATTACCAGCAAGACTTCAGTGCCATAGAATGAAAAATGTTCTCAGTGAATCTTATTTGTTGTGTTTAACAGCACAGTTTCTGCTTCAAGTTATTAAATTAGTGGGAAAAGCTGACTCTATTATTCACTGACTTTATTTTTTATTTAGATGATTTTCAGTTTTCAGAACATGTGTCTTTCATATTACATTTTCAAAATGCATTGATTTGGTTTCACTGCAGCAAATTATACCATTGGAAAGGCTATCAGTTACCTTATCTGTGCTAAGTAGTACAAGCTACGGTGATCTATTAAATGATCTGGCAAATAATTTTTTTCGAGTTGTACAGTATTATAAGGTAATGGTGACACTTGCAGGAAGTTTATATCAGCATTTTCACTGGAAATATCTACTTTCAAGAGCTCACATTTATAACTCAGCTATAAAAAATGACTTTTCTGAATCTGTGTATTTGTGATCTCTTATGAATGAGTAAATACACAAAATCAGCTTTTAAAGCAGTCCATACAAAGTAGGATTAAGATGCTCTTTTTACATTCCTTTAAATCAAAAATAGCTTTATAACTGCAAAAAAAATTTTAGTCCATAATGTAGATTTGTTACATTGTCTAGTGTGACAAAGGGAGTCCTGCATGAATAGAATGTTTGGCTTCCTAGAACATATGTCATTAGTTTACAATAGGAAAAGTGACCTGTTGCTCTGGCAGGAAATTGGGTTTTTTTGTTTTTGTATGTGTTTCTAAGTAGAGGAGTCATGAGGTAACTGTAATGAAAAGTTGGCTGTAGTATGAGGAACGGAAACATTCCATTACACTGGGATGAAAAATGGCTGTCCCGTAAACATCTTACGTTTTCATTTGGTGGCTGTCTGTTTTCATAGCAGATTACCTAATTTATAAACTAACTCTGTGACAACATGCACAAAATCAGTGACACACCAAGAGTGAGGCTCTTCAAATATTATGGAATACATTTTTTTTAAAAAGTGAAGGGGTGTGTTCAGTGAAAAGTGAATGGTTTAAATGGCAGAGTTAATGTATAGGTAGAATAACTAGATACCATTTGTTTAGCTGCATTTTAAGTTTCAACTTCCATTCACTCCAATTGTTAGTACATGCAAAAGTTATTTGTGCAGCTGAATGGGAAAGCGGATCTTTTAATGTTGTTACATAAATGAAATGTACTCTACGTGTTAAACGAAAAAAAGAAAGGGTCTGTCTAAAACAAAAAAATACCACCATCCCCACTGCCCCAAAACAAATCCCAAAGCACCAGAATTCACAAAAACAAATGTTATGGTATCGACACCTAACCACACTGGAATGTGTTAAGGAAGCCTACTATTGGAGGAAGTTCTCAAGTTCCTTTGTATGTAGATAGTCATTCTTTCTCCAGAATGAGAGGCTTTAAATCTTCTAAACATTGATTTAATACAGTCAAAAGAAACTAGAATCCATTTTGCTTAGCACAGCATTCTAAAAATTTCTCCTCATGTGAAACACTTCTCATGGGGTCTGTGCTGTGTGTCAGTATCTGACATCCTGCCATATGTACTACATTCGAGGAAATTATAGCAATCTAACTTAGCTTATGTAATTGCTGCTGCTACTTCATCTAACATATGGGTCTTTCCTTGCCACTCATGACATTTCCCCTCATTCCAGTGATATTGAAGAGTAGAGAGCCTGGCATCACAAAGTAACACGTCAGTCCTGTCTCAGTGATGGTTCTATTTAAACATACTGATTTCCATTTAAATAAAATAATTCTTCTCATTTATGATTTTCTCTTTAAAACTTTCTAACTTTCACTGATTTGTCAAGCATGGTAAAATGTCACTTTTCAGCAAGATGGCCACTATTTCAAGCATTAGGGTAAGAAATGTTTATTAAGTAAGCACTTTGTTTTCATAAACATCTTTGTGGTTTGTTTTATCTTTATCTGCTCTTGGGACACTATGCCAGATCCATTGGGGACAGTTTTCTTTTTAAGGAATGTAGAGATTTGAGGAGCGGAACTCCAAAAATCTCTGACTGCAAGGCTTCATCCTCCAGTTGCTCGTGCCCCATCATCTGCTTTAGAGTGGTTAATCACAAACTCTGGAGACAAAGTTGTCCCATAGCCATTGCTCATATGATGTGGACATGATCAGTCTGTGTGTCTCTAGTATCCTAATGAGTGGCTGGTGATCCTAGATTCCTTCTAAGTGGCCTTGATAAATCTCTGGAGGTGATTCTAGTGCGAATAGCAGCTATTTCAGCAGTCAGCGGTAGAGTTCGGGGGGGGGAAAACATTAACACTTTTTAAGTCACAATTTTTGAAAAGTGTTCCTCTTTTAATAAGACTGACATTCAGAAAGCCTTTTCTCCCTGGAGTCTTACCCTGGTGCTGAGTTCCTTAACTACACCACCTTTTTGAGCCTCCCCCTCTTGGTTTGTTGTAATTCCTCCTATTCCAAGTGCCTTTCTTTTAGTTATTTGTTTTCAGAGAGCTGGTATCAGGTCTTCTCATATTCTTGGGTGAGGGTACTTCCTGAGGTCTCAGAGCTAGTCTTTTTAGTGTCCCAGGATTTAACTGAAAAGTTCATTTGCTGTTCAGTTAATCAAATGTATACTCTGCTTTTCACCAAGACTTAAAATACAAAGAACAGTGCACTGTATATCCTGGCCCTTTAGAAAATAATTAAAACGTATTTTAATTTTTCCTAGAAATTAAGGATAGGAGAGGTTTATTTTGGTCCTTCAGGAAAATGGCTTACAAGTTTAAGAAGAAATTCTAACTATTTTCTAAAAGGGTAACTTCTACATAAACAACTGTGGGAGACTGGCAAACCTATAATTAAAACTTAGGGGCCTCATCCAAAACCTACTGGAGTCTTCCAGTAATTTTAATTGGCTTTATATGAGGCCTTAGCTGAGGTGCAAAAGATGTAATACAGAATCTATTCCACTAACTTGCAATGCTTCTAAACTAGCCCAGCATTTCCTTGCTTCTTATAGGTATGACTACACTGCAATTGGAAGGATGATTGCACCTATTGGGTTTCTGGGGAAGGATGATTGCAGCTCACATAGGCATACTCATGCTAGCTTTAATCTAACTATTATGGCTAAAAATAGTGAAGATGTGAAAGCATGGACCCTGGACAGACTTGTACAGCTCAAGCTGAAACCTCTGCTGTTGTCTTCTCAGCTATTTTTAGCCATGCTAGTTAGGTTAAAGATTGCACTGGTATGGCTGTCTGAAATCTGAGCTGCAGTCATTCCTCCAATTGCAGTATAGATATATATTCTAAATGCCATTAACAGCTACTTTTCAAATAATAGGCAAAAATCTTGGTGTGGGTTTGAACCAATGAGAAAATGAGATTGTAAATCTACAAGACAGAGGAACTATTTTTAACACAAGCCTTGAAATAATTAGACTTTTAAGCAATAAAAAAGGCTAGTAAATGAATTCATTTTACTCTAAATTTTCAACTTGTATCAGTGTATTTGGTGTTTCAGAAAATGCTATTTAAAGGTGTTTCTTAGGTTTAATCTCTAACAAGGGGGTTAGTATGAGGGGATAAGCATAATTTCTTTAGATATAAATCAGCCATTTCTTTTAAAAAAAAAAAAAAAAAAAAAAGCTCATTTTAGGATGCAACTTGGAGCAATTGTCCATGCCACTTCTTATTCCTATTCATCATAACTTTCATAAAAGAATTTCCCCATCTCTTAGTGCTTCTGAATCTGGATCTCCTATTTTTCCACAAAAAGTTCCCAAGCATTTTATTTTGCTTGCTTCTATGGGTACACATTGGAAGACCTTGAATGCTTCTGCTGTAATTGACAGGAATTAGCTTTTTGAGGGTGCATTACCGTTGTCTGAGGCCAGAAGGTAACCGGTGGTAAATCAAAGGAGCACTGGGAATATTATGATGCTGCAGACAGGTAGACAACAGAAAACAAGTAAAGCAGAGTAGTAAGAAATATATTTGCTTATTTAAGGTTTATATGACAATCCTCAGACCCTTAAGACAGTGTCAGTTGCTAGATAGCACTGCCAGAGTAGTTTACAGGACAAAGAAATTTATATGGTGCTCCTTCTGTGTCCTTCGATTTAAACGAGTACCTAAGTAAAACAGAGACTTGGGACTCAAAAGGATCAGGCTTATAAGTTTCATGTATTTCTCCTATTGTCTAAAATGACTCTTCTGAAGTTTTCCATTCAGAGCCCAAACTATGGTTAAAAGTATTTTCTCATTCTGTTGAAAGGGGGCAGAGTTTGGGAAGCAGTCTGTGTCAGAGCCTCCATTAACAAGAAGGGAAAAGAGAGAAAATAGTTTTAAAATTCTGTGCAATTGACCAGTTAATTTAATGCAAAAAATAAGGAAAAGTGAGGACTGTTGAAATTAACAATTGTCCTGTAGCACCTATTGCAAAAGAATTAGTCTGTCAACTCTTGCAAATATTGAGGAGAATGTCCTTAATTTACAAAGCATAGTGTTGCACAGGTGCACTAAAGCAGTCAGCACTCTGCTGCTGGTTCTTTTTTTCTTGCTAAGATCACAATCCTAAAGATACCAAATCTTCTAAGCAAGCTGCAGAAAGCTTCATCTTGCCACAACTAAGATTAAGCCACTTTGTAAATAACTTAAAAGAATACCTGTTCAAAATGTTTGACTTAAAAGGCTGGTGTTATAGATTGAGAAACATTTCCACTATGAATGGTGAAATCCTTCTGTATGTGAGAAGTCCTCAGTGAATATATAAAAAGTTAATTGTAACAAAATCATTGCTTAAAAATACACTTGGAAAACATGTAACTTCAGAAAATCTAAAGTGACAAATATATAAGTAGGAGCCATTCTTTTTTTTTTCTTCTTCACTGTGTGTAAATCCACTGCTGTATACTTGGAGGCAAGAGATATCATGAAAGTTTTGGTTTTTTTTCATTTGCATGTGCTGTGATGGTTTCACCTTTGTCCTATGAATACCATACAATAACACGGTGTGCCCTTGAGATGAAAAGGCCCTTTTATTCCAATTCTCTGTAAAGCACAAAATAAAATTGCTCCAGTGTTTGCACCTTTTTCAGGATGTGGCAGCGTGATGGCACATTTGTTTGACATACCTTTTAATTATTCAGAATAATTTTTGAGTGCCCAAAATTAGGCAAAGCTTCTGGCATAAACAAGGTTCCTGCCTTAAAGCGTGTGCAAATATAAATTCAGATATGGCATGTTGGAATAAGCGATGAGAATGGTAGAGGAAAGGCACAATGTACTAAGAATATGTGGAATCTCAATAACACATGTATCCATCTTAATGGTTCTGTTAAATTAGCATTTTTTTTAAAAAAAAGGCTACTTGTAGTTGATGTGATAGAAGTGAGTTTCTAAGAGAAACTTTAATAAGGAATGGTGAATTTCATGGTGCTGTTCCATGCAAGGGTACAGCCTGGAAGAAGAGAATGAGAGGCATGGAACAAAAAGGGCTGGGAGGGGAGAGAATGTGGAAAGGAGACATAAGAAGATTATGTGTCTCAAGCATTCTTTACACTGATTCCCTAAACAGTCAGGTTGACACATATTAGAACTATAGATTTTATAACCCCTTTAACCATGTTGGCCTTGAATATTTGAGACCTGCCCTTCACGCCGTGTGTGCCACCTGCACTTGCACACCAGCTGGTATTTGGGATTTCCACCACTGCATCTGAAGGCAGGAACAATTGCATATTTTCTGTAGTGGGTCCCTATCATTCGTTCCTTCCTACCCTCAGAAATCCCTCTCATTTTTTCCCTCCTCACTTTAAAAACATTGGTCTTAAAAACAGCCAAACTCACTGCTTATATAGTGATCATGACCTTGCAGTTACTATCTTCGTTTTCGATAAGTTTCTTTCCCTTTGGACCCCATCATTTAAATTTTTTAGAGGGTATTTTAAGTTGTATTTGCTTTTGCTTTGTATTACGGAGACTCAATCACATTTTTAATTAGCTTCTGCCCAAATAAATAAAATGATTGTTACAAATGCTTCAGAAAAACCACTCTGTGGACCTAGATCCTAGAGATGAAAGATTGTCTTAGGGGACGTGTAGATCTGGGTTCAGTTCCTGATTCTGCTCCAGAATTATTGTAGAGTCAAGGTGGGGGAGGTAATATCTTTTGTTGGACCAACTTCTGTTGGTGAGAGAGACAAGTTTTCAGGGTACCCTGAATTCTTCTTCGGATCCATAGAATTTACTGAGTCATCTTCGGAAAGACACTCATTCTTGCTGTGCTTCAGTTCCTTAGCTGCAAAAATGGGAACATATTTTACTCCAACCTTTGTGTTTCTGGTCTGTTTACTTTGTAAGTTCTTTGGGGCAGGGACTGCCTTCAGCTATGTGTCTGATACAGTGGCTAGCACAGTGGAGCTATAATCTTGGTTGGAGTCTCTTCATACTAGTATAATATTAGTGCTAAAAACAATAACAGCTAGGGTACTGGCTGTGTTTGAAATGCGGTATGGATGTTTGCACTGCTTTCATTTAATTGAGCTGTATGATCATTTGCAAGTGTTCTCTCATTTGTTATAATGGATTAAAAATGCTGGTGTCCTTATACAATCAAGTAGATTGTGTGTATTTTTTTACACTTTTGAAGCTGGCTGCTGTTTGCCCTCGCATGATTTTGAACTGAAAGTGTAATCAGTCACCAAACAGGACTGCTAATATTCACAGAGAACACTTTATATATGGAATATCAACCAGTCATTAGAAGACTGTGTTACATAGGAAACTTCGAGAATTTGCTTTTCCTAGTTCCGTGACAGGTTGTCCAGTCAGATTAAATTGAGGATGATGAGGATAATACCTAGGAGACTTGCACCATACATATATAATGTAATGTATAATGGGTTTAATTTGCTAAGTAGCTGTGCTTTCAGTGACAAATGTAGACCTGCAGATTTAAGCTTTTTTCTATTTTATGAAAAATATTGGCTAAAAAAAAAAGTGTGTTAATTTTCCAGAACTGAAAAAGGTTATGTGCTCTCTTCTTTCACAATGGAACAGCAAATTGTAGCTATTTGTTTTGTTGATAGTGATGAAGATAGAGGTCACAATTTGTGGACAGATTATAATTTAATATTTCAACTAGCAGTATTTAGTAGTTGACTTATAAGAACTATTTTTTCCTCAAACATTTTCTCCATTTATTCAGTTTTTGGTATTTTTCCATAAATTAAGATTCTTTTTTGTTTTAAAAGATTTTGATGTGGTATTAGAAGCAGAAGTTTATATTTTTCTTCAGAAATCGCTAAACTTTACATCAACAGCTGAAGGTATTTAAACATTATTTTACAGTATCTATATGAGTTGGGTTAAGTAGATTGGAGATCATCTCTTCCCTTGTACATTACTGCAGTGGCAATTCATATCAGCTAAAGTACTCAGCTTAACCGTACACTAGTCTAATAGTGAAGGGCTTGGAGCAGGAATTTTTCAGTAAAGGTCCTGAACTTTTGAAGTCACTTCCTGTATTGTTCAGTGTACTCCTAAATCTGATGACCCTCTTCAAGTACCACTGCAAAGTATATCTCCTCTTCCAGGTTTTCCAGGGGAGCGATTTGAGAGGATGTGTAAGTAGAGTATGAGAATTTGTTGGTTATGAAGAATGCATAAGGTTCTAGTCTTGGACATTGGTCTAAATTGTAGTTGCATAGCCTTTTATAAATGACGCTTGTCGGTACTACCAGGGCACTTGGTTTAAGATTTCAGTCTAATACAAAGTCTGTTACAAAGGGTGCCAATCCAAAGCTCTGGGTGCCAGTGATGAAGGTAACAGGAGGGCGGGCAATTCCCTCTAGCCCCACCCCTCTTTGGCCTTTAAGCATATGTGTGGTGCCTTTTCAAGGCTGTAGGTACTTACTGAAGGTGGCAGCACCAATGACGCATTGCGCTCCCACCCCCCAAGCTCTGCCACTGCTCAAAACCTCACTCCATTACAGTTAGGAGCCCTTGATGTACAGCATGGGAGAATTTACACACAGGACAAGTTCCAAGCAGCTTAGGGCTTTATAAGGCAAAACCAATAGGGTGAAAAACTGAAATGTATGTATACATCTCAAAAAGGAAAACATAATTATTGGCAAATAAAATAACATGGAGTCTTACAGAAAGGTATTAAATTAATCTCACTTAAATTTTACAAATACTGTTTTCAGTGTAGCTTGGTATTGGTGCTTTGGTTCTGTTTTTAAAAAAATACTTCATGATCTACATTTGTTCACTTTAAAGGCTACATCTGGACTACCCGCCGTATTGGCGGGTTAAAATCGATTGCTCGGGGATCGATATATCGCGTCTCATCTAGATCCCCAAGCGCGCTTATATGGATTCCGGAACTCCACCAACCCCAACGGAGTTGCGGAATCGACAGGGGGAGCCGCGGACATCGATCCCGCGCGGTGAGGATGGGTGAGTAATCTGATCTTAGATATTCGACTTCAGCTACGTTATTCACATAGCTGAAGTTGCATATCTAAGATCGATTTCCCCCCCTAGTGTAGACCAGCCCTTTCTGTTAAATTGCTTAGTATTTTAAAGCTGCTCTTGCATAGAAATATATGCAGGTAATATACACATGTAGGTATAGTACATAGGTTTTAAAGGAAAATGCCTGTGTTGTCTTGTGAATTCATAAAAGGGAGAAAGTCTGGATTCTTAGAAGTAAGACTTTACAGTATTAGAACTAAAACAGTTACAAAAGCTAAAAGAGAGCCATGAGCTCCCAGCTGTGTCTCTTTTGTGAATCTGCCACTAAACTGCCCCAATCCAGTTCCCTCTAACCCATGCCCTGCTCTTAAAGGCACAGTACATTGTCTTCACCAGATGAGTACTTATGGAATTGTCTGTGTATGGCAGGGGTTGGCAACCTTTCAGAAGTGATGTGCCAAGTCTTCATTTATTCACTCTAATTTAAGGTTTCGTGTGCCAGTAATACATTTAAACATTTTTGGAAGGCCTCTTTCTATAAGTCTATAATATATAACTAAACTATTGTATGTAAAGTAAATAAGGTTTTTAAAAATGTTTAAGAAGCTTCATTTAAAATTAAATTAAAATGCAGAGCACCCCTCCGGACCAGTGGCCAGGACCTGGCCAGTTTGAGTGCTACTGAAAACCAGCTTGTGTGCTGCAGGTTGCCTACCCCTGGTTTATGCTAATACTACATCTAAAACTGTAGTTGTGTAGTTATCTGTAACCTTTCATATAAAACATGCAGTTTAAAAAATAAGAAATTAAATTACTGTGTCATGCAGATATGCTATAGTAATTTTGTTGTCGCAAAAAACTGCCTGAAACATTTCTTTCCTTGCAAATCACAGTAACTACATTATTCTAAAACGCTTGTGTGGTTCTCTTTGCATGTTGGCTTCAATGGGACTACTCACATTAAATGATTTATCACGTGTAAAATTTGCACTATCCTTTGTATTGCAGCTTTCAATCAAACTAAAAATGTTAACTGCACTTTAATTGCTAATTAAGAGCAAATCTTTTCTTGTCAGTAAATGGAGCATTAGTTTATTATTTTGAATATGCAACTGCAGCGGTCTGCGTAGCAGAGTGAGCTAAGTTCACAACAGAACTTATGCATTGTGACACTGAGCATTGCCACACCTAACTTTCAGGTGCCTAGAAAATCACTGGGATTCACAAAGCCAGAGTTGGGCACCTACATTTCCTATACAATGAATTAGGAGAGAGAGAATGGGATTGACAAAAGCCAGCTTATTAGGTGGCTCTTTGCCTAAATTAGCCGCTGGGAGATGCCAAATCAAGGGGTGTGTGCAAAACCTCATCCCTCTCTGAGATAAGTGGCTAAATCTAGATTGCAGGGAGGCACCTGCCTCTGCTGGGGTATCTCACATGCAAGTCCTCTCTTGGAGTTAGGTCCCAGTGCCATTTTAGCAAGAAACTTGGGGGGCAGGGGGAGCCCAGCAGCTCGGGTACTCATCTGGAATGTGGGAGAATCTGGTTCAAGTCCTTTCTCCACATGATGGGGAGAATGGGTTTAAACAGGGATTTCTCTGCTCTCAGTCACTGGGCTATGGGATATTCTGATGTGGGGCTGCCTTCACCTCTCTTGTTGAAGCAGTTTCATATTGACTAAATAATGAAAGAATCATGGTGCCAGAGAGACACAGGGGAGCAAGCATGAGAATTAATCTAGCCTGGTGGTGAGAGCATTCACCTGAGAGGTAGAAGACCCAGAATCCAGTCCCCCAGCTCCAATGACTTTTTTTTTTCCCTTAATTTTCTATCCACTGTGGAACAGCTTCAACAGGAGATGCTGCATGTTTTGTTAAAGCTTACCTACACAGGCCCAATTCAGGAGATGAGTTCCAATCACACTCCTATTTTTCCTGATTCATGCATCGTTCTGGGGCCGAGGCATCCGGTTGCCTGGTGTGGGGCTGCAGTCCACATGCTCAGAGGCAAAAGCATAGGTGCCTAGAGAACTTGTGCTGCAAAAATGTAGGCATAGAGCAAGTATAGTTGTATGCATTGGATGAAGAACAAGAGTTCTGGATAAATCAGACGTTTAAATGATCAAACCTGCGTTCTTGGAACAAAGAGCCCAATCCAACTGTTTTGCCTTTTTTTTAAAAAAAGGGGGAGGGGCAACAAAAACCCAGAGCTAATCACCAGTGCAGCTTGTAAATTCCTTTCTCTGTAACTAAGGGACTCAAGGGGAGACAACAGTGCTGCAAGTTTTTTTAGTTTGGAGCTAAGTGATGACACTTACAAGATCCACCACCCCTTACTTGATAACTTAAGTCTTTCAAGCTGGCAGTCCCTTCCTTCGTCAGCAGCTGAGCTTGTAAATTCCCGTAAACAAGTAGGAAGGAACATATTTGAATAGCCTGTGTAATGCTACTATTTCTAAATCATCAGCAAACAGCTTTGCGTTATTTTCTAATGTGCATGCTCAATTTTGAATTTTCATTCATTTGTGTTTTAACTTTTATTTTAAAACCAATTTATTCAAACTTAATGAACGAATTGCTCATTAAGGCCAGTTGTATAGCAGATTTAAATTTTAATGTTCAGCTGTTTTTAAAGTTATCCATTAAGAGAAGTGGTTAGAATTTGTTTCAAGATTGGGCTGGGTGGGCGGGGAGAATTACCGTCTTGGTTCTAAAATGGCTGAATGCTTAATCTTTGAAACAAAAAGATTTACCCTTAGGCAAAAATCAATAATGGGAAACTTCAGACCAAGTGTTAGTGTACAAAACCAGGTAGCTGAAGAGACAAAACAGTTTCCGCTCAAAGTAAAGTAGGCATGATTGTTATAATATCATCTTACATTCATATAGGTCCTTTCAACTGGAAAAATCCCAGCGCTTTTTACCAATGAAACAAGGTATAAAGAGGGATTAATCAGCTCACCTGTGAAATAAAATCATTGGTGAAGTGGAATGTGAGAGCTGTCTAAGATATTCATGTATCCTCATTACATGATTAGATTAAGAAGAAAATAAGTCTATATTCAGTGAAAGCTAAAGCAGAAACCTTGGTGAGGGAGAAAAACGTAATTTTGAGCTGCAGTTTGGTCAGGACACTGGGTTGACAGCTGAATATTTACAGATTCTTTCTTTTTGAGGGGAGAGGAAGGGAGAAGCACTGTCGCTCTTGAGTATCTCAGGCAGTCAAAACCTTATAACATGTTTGTCAGTAAAACTACAAAAGGATTATTGGGTAGAAAACAAAAATGATTTAATTAAAACTAGAGGAACTTAGTGTTAACATATTTAAATACTTTGGGTATGGTGCTGCTTTGGATATGAGACAGAATTGAAAGACTTTTGCCATCTTAACTTTGCATTCCTATTCTGTCACTTTTTCAAGAGGGTAGGGATCCTTGACAGATTAAAATATAAAGAAAAGAAATATAATGTGGACAAAAGGAATATTGTAGAATTGATGGGGTGTCTTCATTGGTTTAAGACTGGAAGCTGGTTTAAGCAATAGTTTAATATAAATACACACGTCATCCTTAATATAATCCACAAAGTAATATTTGGTTAATTAATGTAAAAGTATATGCTTTTTATTTATCAAAATTCTTAGGTATGTGTTCTTGTTGTGGTGGGCTACAATTTATGGCACAATTGCCCATGATTGATAACAGAAAATATTATTTAGAACTCTTAATACAATAGTCTTCAGAGATCTGACATGATTCATTCAGTTAACCTAAGTGCCAAGAGTAAGGTGTGCCAAAAATACATCTGGAATAGCTATTTCTTCACTAAATTGCTGCTATTTATCTTTTGACTTTCCCATTTTCATATTGGCTACTAGAAGGCCCTACTTGCTGAAACAGATAAATTATAGTCTGCAAATTCAGAGCTCAATAGTTTTTAAAATGAGCACATATATTAAAAAGTACATTTGGGATGCTTAAGACTATATAATTCTTCTGCTATCTCTCTGGCTGGGGGATCTGTACGTACCAAGATTCATAAAGGATGCTTGCAAACACATCTGTCAAGGGAGTGGACACTTTTTTGTTTTCCCCTTTGCTTGCTTGCTATTTGTAAAAGGATCAGTGTATTCTATAGAAGTTGTGAAGATCAAGATAATGCACGGATCATATTAAATGCACGGAGGAATACCATGAGAACCAGGCATTTGTAGTAAATATTGTCCCCCTCTGAAAGTACAAGTGAAGATTCCTAATGATGGGTGGGATTTTCAAAAGTGCTTATACACATTAGATACCTAAACTCCTGTTGATACCCAATACATTTAAAAGATATTAGTTTGAACGGGACAAAGTAGATAACGTAATATCTTTTATAGGACCAGCTTCTGTTGGTGGAAGGTAGAAGTTTTTGAGCTATAAAGAGCTACTTTACATGGGGAAGGAAGCAGAGTGTCTGAGCTAAATGCAAGTTGGGACAGATTGTTAAGCATAAGGGATAAGGCATGTCGGAGATGGTCACTTGAAAGGAAGTGGACAGTTGGGGCATTTTTGTTAAGGATCTAAAGTGGGCAGGTTGATGGTAGCAAGTAGTGTTTGTTGTGTTACAAATTCATGTAATGAGCTATAAAAGCAGTGTTTCTGTTAAGTCTATTGTTTTCAGTGTCTGCCAGAGTTATGAATTTAAGTTCCCAGGATCGTCTTTTGAAGGTGTTGCGCTGTAATTGATATGAATAGCAAATAGGAACTAGAATATTGCTGTTCTGAAAACGGATGTGGTTTTACTCTTTCCTTAGGGAGAAGAAAACTGTGGTCCACAGAAGGATTTTTTTAAAAAAATATATATATCTGTTAAGACCAAATGATGTATACTTGTTACAAGACCATGGCTGATAATATATGGATGAAGGAAATAAGTCCGGTTTACCTAACAA
Source organism: Gopherus evgoodei (assembly GCF_007399415.2). Lineage (NCBI taxonomy): Eukaryota > Metazoa > Chordata > Testudines > Testudinidae > Gopherus > Gopherus evgoodei. Next base: position 199,401,543 of record NC_044322.1, on the reverse strand, counting down.
CAAACATTCAGCAACAGTCACACTATGGGCTGTGGCATAAGGTGATTAAATCTGGAAGCACTTCAGTAATGGATCTTTTGGTCAGTCTCGAGATAGTATTGAAATCCTTCCTTTCAGGTCCAGAACATCACAGTGGTGCACATTAGCAGACGATATGGGTTCTTTTTTTCTATATTGCTTTCTTTTTGCTCTTACCTAGAGCATTGTCTGAGATCAAGATTTTCATGATTTGAGAGAGTGAGCATCCCTATTATACAAAACACGTGAACCTCTACACAGGGTTGCAAAACTATTCTGTTGCATTATTCCACCATGTCCAGCCTACCAGTTCAGCATTACTGGAAGCATAAATATTGCAACCATCTTTTATTAGTTCTTCGGAGATGAGAGTAGATATCTTTAATTGCCTAAGTCTCGCCAGTGAGTGGATTGTTAAGTAGCTGGCCCCCAGGAAATTATCTTCCAAGCAAGTATACAAAGCAAAGCAAACTGAAATTCTGTCAGAATTGATGGAATTAAGCCTTAATGCATAAACTATGCTATTATATGACAAATGTAGGCCGTAGACCAGCAGCATAATGCTTTATTATATCCTCCATGTGTATCACTGCCTCAATTGGTTCTTCTACGTGTTTTTGCTGTTTTTGCTATTTTATTCGTTGTACACTTTCAGATTGGTTTTTTAAGGTTTTTCTCTTCATCTCTTTAAAATTATTTAATAGAAAGATTGCTCTTGTCTTGTGCAGGTAACTGATTATTTACCGTTTGGCTTGCAGATCAAATTTGCACTGTTTACTAGTAAAAAGGAAGGACTTTTGTTAACTATTAGTACTGCAAATTTAGCCTGGGATCTGAAAATCAAGCTGGATTCTTTCTTACTCAAAGATTATCATCAGTGAGAGTTTCTGCAGCTCAGAGATTTCAAATGTATAAATGAAGAAAGATTTTGGCCCAGGAAATCAAATATTAAAAATTCTTTTGATTTTGTGTGAGCCAGATTCTTGACTCCGACTCCCTCTCTCATAGCTCTACAGAGCTAACAAGCGTAAAGAAAGAAGATTAAAAATATTTTCACTAAAGTGAGCAGCTATGACCCCAAATGCATAGTGGGAGCAGGATTGGTGAGTAAGGTGTTATTTTTACAGGCATTTTTAGCAGAATCACACTTTAAAATATCCTGAAGGAATCAAGCAGTAACTCTTTCTTGAAAGTTAAAGCTTAAATTTCCAAGAATATTTACTTAATATGGGCCAGCAGAATGTTCACTCGCATATAGAGTAAAAATTAAACAAGGAACTTCAAATTGTATGCACCTGTATCTATTCCACTATGGCAGCCTCATATCAGAAAAGTTTTGCACCATTCTGTACAGGTACTTACGTTTGATATAATAGGAACAAAAGGGATATTCTCTGGTATACTGACAACTTTGTTATCTGACCATTCCCTGCATCAGAGAAGAGTAAGCAAAATGGAACAGAAGAGCCTATCCACAGTGGTGGGGCTCAGTAATATTGTTCATAGTTCATGGAATATGTGTGTAATATATGCATGTTAGCCCACTCTACTAAGCAAAATGGAACAGAAGAGCCTATCCACAGTGGTGGGGCTCAGTAATATTGTTCATAGTTCATGGAATATGTGTGTAATATATGCATGTTAGCCCACTCTACTAAGCATCTTGTTAATGATTTTGAGTTTCCCTGAATTCCCACTAATTTGTCTTAATCTTTCTGATTCGAATGCTGTATCACATTGCAAGTTCCAGGATACAAAATTTAATTTGCTGTTTATAAGAACACAAGAACAGCCATACTGGGTCAGACTAAAGGTCTGTCTAGCCCACTATTCTGTCTTCCAACAGTGGCCAATGCCAGGTGCCCACAGAGAGAATGTACAGAACAAGTAATCGTCAAGTGATCCATCCCTGTCGCCCATTCCCAGCTTCTGGCAAACAGAGGCTAGAGACACCATCCCTGCCCATCCTAGCTAATAGCCATTGATGGACCTTTCCTCCATGAACTTATCTAGTTCTTTTTTAAACCCTGTTATAGTCTTGGCCTTCACAACATCCTCTAGCAAAGAGTTTCACAGCTTGCCTGTGCGTTGAGTGAAGAAATATTTCTTTTTGTTTGTTTTTAAACCTGCTGCCCTTTTCATTTGGTGACCCTTAGTTCTTGTGATATGAGTAGTAAATAACACTTCCTTATTTACTTTCTCCACACCAGTCATGATTTTTATAGACCTCAATCATTTCCCCCCTTAGTCGTCTATCCTCCCCTTCACCATCATCTCTTGGCCTCTTTTCAGTGCTGTTGCTTTCTAGGTGTTTTCTCCTCATTCCCATTGTACATTTTCTGGTTTGGATAATTATTTTTCCTGATTATGCATTGGCTTGAATTTTCTAGGTTGAATCTCATTTTGATTTTCTTCTCAGATTTCTAACCCCCCAGGTCCTTCTTTCACCAGTGGTCTCTCCCACTGGTAGTAAAATCTGCAAATATACTTACTCTGTTTATCTCCTTTTAGATTTGTATAGAAAATGTTGAAATAAGACAAGACTCCGTACCATCCCTGCAGTGCCCCACCAGGGACATGATCCAAAGCTGAGGCCAGAGGCATCTCCACACAACACAGAACCATAGAAATCTAGTCCGGTCCCCTACACTGACGCAGAACCCAGTAAACCTAGACCACTTCTGACAGGTGTTTCTCCAATCTGTTCTTAAAAGCCTCCAATGATAGGGATTCCACAACCTCCCTTGGAAGCATATTCCAGTAACAGAAGAGAACAGATGAAAATATTGTTTTCATCTTAAGTGTGAACAGCTCTAACACAGGTGTAAAGCTTATAAATTAAACCATTTTTCTTATAAAATCCTCCACCATATATTTTGGCTTAGAGTTATTTACACTTTTTTCCTTTTTTTAACTTCTTTCCATGTATTATTGATCTGTTTTTATTTTGTGGCCTCAAGAAACCAATAGATGAAGTTCACTAAATTCTAGTTGTCAGTGAACTTATTACAATAGTATTTCTCACTATTCTCTGTGTGATCTTTCAGTCAGTTTGAGACATAACATTGGTCATCTACTGGCCAATCTGAATTCCTTTTTTAAGATTATATGAGTGTTCTGAATATCAAACGCATTACATGTTCTGAATTCCCTTCACCTACTGATTTTAAAACATCCTTTTGAAAAAGCAATCGAGTTCCTCTGGCATGGTTTGTTCTTCTTAATCCATGTTTGTTGCTCATGGTTCTATTTTCTAGAATTTCAGATTTTTTTAAAGATGTTAGATGTGTACAATAGCATAAAATATATTATTTTGAAAAAGTACTGTCTGTAACATTTGGGCTGATAAATGTAATTATATGAGACTCCATCACACTTGGTGTTGAACTATGCTTAGAAGACTAGTTTTCCAATTTAGCTCCTCAGCATGGTTAGCAAACCATTCTTCCAATTTAGCCCTTCAACAGTATGCGATTTCAGGTGCCAAGTACTTCTGCTTTTCCGTGCTTTCCTGCTGTGTGATAAATCTTTGTGATGTTTTGGCATATTGATGTGAGGAGCCTGGATACATTTTCCTATGGTTTTGCATGAGCTTTGGGGAGTGAATTATACCTGTCACAAGTTTCCAACCCATAGTAATGTAATAATATCTGCGTTGTGACCTTTTCATTACCAGGTGCAGATATTGTTATATAATACAGTGGCCATGTATCTCTCTCTCTGGCCCTACCTCCACAATGTGAGAGGTGTGGTGCACCAGTTTCTCATTATCTGTGGAAGAATGTATTTTGTAGTTCAGATTACTGGAAACAGAGGTGCAGAAGGGTGGGTTTTTTTAAAGAAAAATAAAGCCCGTCTGCTCACACCAGTTTTTTAATAAACATTACCTCTGACTAGGTATACAACTAGCCATCCAGAGAGATGTACTACAGTACAGCTAGATTGCAACTGCAGCCAGAGATCTTGTATCTCTCTGCCTTATAAAGGTTATGAAATTATTTCATCCCTGCTATTGAAATTCAATAACTATGGAATATTTGCCATATTTCATTGGAATATGCACAGCTTGCTTTCCACAGAGGAGTCTTAACTATTGGTTTTTATCTCTGATAGGACTGTCATATGTTTTTAGAGAGGAAGGCTGGTCTTTGTGGAGCTGGGCTTGAACTCTGCTCTCCTGTATCCCTATTCCCCATTTTGTCACAGACTGTCTAACATCAGGCAAGTCACTTAAACTCTGTGCATCAGTGCCCCCATCAGTAAGATGGAAGTAGTAATACTGCTTCTCTTACCTGTTTGCACTGTAAGCTCTTCAAGACAGGGACTGATTTTCTCTGTGCAATACCTCATATCGTGGGCTCATTGATCTCAGCTGGGGCCTCCAAAGACTACTGCAATCCAAGTTAAAAATAATAATGTGCAAAGGTGTCTATTTCAAAGCAATACTAAAGCCAGTTCTGAGATCTTAAGGGCTTATCTTACAGATTTGTAAATCCACTAGAAAAATATTTGTTAGGCAGAATATAATTTAAATTCATTTAATTTTTCTAAAGACGAATCTCCAAATCAAATTAGTCCTGAAATTCTGGAAACCTCTTGCAGAAGGATTCATGTGAGCCATGTGGTGCTTTCCTGAAGAGATCAAGGCTAGTGAATTATTTAGTTGGGCCCTGACTACATTTCAGTCATGAGAATGAAATATTTTGATACCTACAAAATGACTGACCCAACAGTGAAGTAAAACCGAGGAACCTCTGCAATGTGAGTGATTATCATAGCACAGATGCTTCTCAGGACATTTTCTAGACTGGCACTTAAGGGGCTAGATTTTCAAAACCTGGCCTCTCTTTTAGTGCCTGCAGTTAATTATGGGTGCAGTTTACACAAATGACATCTATGTACCTGACTGAACCTGCAACTACTTAAATATCTAAAAGACCTAAATTGCAACTGTAAATAACAAGAGTCAGCCAAATTATTAGCTAAAAAAGGAGGTCCAGTTAAAGGCAGACATAAAATTAGATGTCTTGTACCCAATGATATTTAGGTTTGAGAATATTTACTCCTGAGGGCATTCTGCACCAAAAAATAAAAAATTCTGTGCACAATATTTTAAAATTCTTCAAGTTTTATTAGTCCATAAATAAATGTAGAGGCTCCAGCATGGCAGTGAGGCACACAGGCCACTGGCGGTAGGAAGGTGTGAGATCACTCTGCAGCCTCCCCCCCCCCGAGACATGGATTTAGTGAGGCTGCACTTGACCCTGATACAGCGCAAGGCCTGGGCCTGCCCCTCATGCATGGGGTGTGGGACAGGCAGGCTCAACCAGGCAGGATCCAAGTATGCAGAGGATCAGTGTGGGGTGAGAGGATTCTATGTGGGACAATCTGAGTGCAAGCAGTTCAGTGTGGGGGGGTCTAGTGTGCGGGTATCTGAATGCACAGAGGCTCGTTGCTGGGGCAGTGGGACTCTGCAGGGGCTTCCAGGTGAAAGTGATTGGGGCTCAGCGGAGGAGTCTGGCTGTGGGGGTCTCAGCAGGGGAATCTGGGTTCTGAGGGAGTGGGGCTTGGTGGGGTGGGAGTCTGAATGCAGTTAGTTCGGGATCTGTGGCATGGGGGTCTGGATTGGGGGGCTCAGGCTCATCAGGGTGGAGCGTTGAGTGCAGGGATCTCTAGGGGGATGCTCTAGGTGTAGGGGTCTGGAGGGCTAGGGGGATTCTGAGTGAGGCTCAGGCTTGGCAAGTGTGTCTGGATATGGGAGGTCCAGATGCAGTGTCTGAACAGATGGGGGTGCAGCTCTGTGTACAGTGACTCCTCCCCCCATAGCTGAGGATTGATGGGGGCAAGAAACAGTGGAGGATGGTGAGCTTGCTAAAGCTGGGGGAGGTTTCTGGGGTGGGTCTGACACAGCCCCAGCCACTCCTTGCAGGAGAAGAGGAAGTCCCATCCTCTCCTGCCTCCAGCCCTACCAGGACTAGCAGCTGATCCTGGCTCAGGGTAGGAGCCACTGGCCTGGGGTGTCCCCAGCCCTGTGGTGATTTACCTCTCTGCTGGATCCTCTGGGTGCCTGAAACACTGTACCTGTTCAGCTAGGGAGTGGTGCGTGACTGCTCTTGCAGTGTCCCTTTGCTTCCCTGTCAGAATGTCATTTTTCTGCAGGGAAGCAAAGAAATCTGTGGGGGACATAAATTCTGTGCATGCACAGTGGCACAGAATTCCCCCAGGAGTAGAATATGTACGTGATTCAAGAGCACGTGGCCATAATGGTATCCCTCTACTTTCTTTCAAGCAATCTGGTACTGAAATTTTTACAAGGATCCTGATCTCTTAAAAAGACAACGGAGGAGTATAACTTTGGAAAGTCATTTTAATCTTGGCTACATGGCATTGGTTTCCCATTAAATTACTGTAAAAAGGCTTGTAATCAGTATCAAGGCATAAAAATATACAAAATTTCCAGATCTGTTCAAACGTAGTCAAAGGCCACATGAATAATACCCTAGCCTTGGTGTTTTAGGGAGGCCAACATGTGGATCCCTCAAATGAAGAGTACTGAAATATTAGTAATATATGAGAACTGCTCTACTATGAAAACTCAGCTAAGATGTTGGTGGGTGAGACAACAATGTATTAAGTTATAAGAGGCAGATTAATGAGATCCATCTCTTCTCAGGTAAATTAAATTTTGTGCATGTCACCTTAAGTAATAAAATATAAGAAATTGGTGGTGGTGTGTATTGAGGACATACATAGTTGCACTGCAAGACTCATGGCCTGCAGTGCTGTTACAACATAATTCATATTACTGAATGTATTACTGATATTTAACATTTAAAATAGCTTAAAAGCTAGTATTTTGTACTTTGTAAAAAAAAAAAAAATAAAAAATACTGGTTTGGTGCTTCTGAAGGGTACCAGAATGACAACTCTGGAGAATTGCCCCCTCCAGTTATCCAGAGAATTAAGGCATGCAATGGGGTCCTGAACTATGACTGAGGTCCCTAGAGGCTACAGTCATAATAATAGATTGTGATACATGCCATTTGAAGGTATGACATATGCTAGTAAAACTGATGCCCCAGTCCTGAAGTCAGTGTGACTACTCAAGCTGAAAGTTAAGTGTGTGCATAAACATTTGCAGGATTGGAATTTTTTATCTGTTATGCCTTTAGGTATCACTGTACTCCATACCATAACTTTATAATACTGCTTTTAGAACAGCTTAATCAAATTTTTCATATCCATTATAATCTGCTTCTAAAATACTAGCTATTGATATGATACTGGCAGCATAATTGCATATGAAATTATTTTTAATTACAGACTATAAATAGTACATTAGTAACCATGAATAAGAAGCTATAATCTATAACTTTCGTTTTTTTTCCTGGCATGCTGATAATTGGTATTGTGTTCTTATTTGTTGTTTGTTTGCCTTTTTCATTGCTATCAACTTTTTTGATAATAAAGAATTCACATACGCAGGAAAGGTCAGCAGCCAATCAAAAGTGTGCCTTTTTATGTAATTTACCTAATCCATTTTATCATAGTACTACAGTTGTATGCTGTTGGCACCTGGTGACAGACTGACATATCCTGAACAAACCGTATGGAATTAAGATAAACTTTATTCAGTAAAGTTAAACCTTATTGAATTAGGGCTAATACCTTTGGGGTACATTATATTAAAAATGCATTTGTAAATGTGGCTTTGTATGTACCTTCTCTAGTAGGGCAGGGAGATGCTAATGTACTTCAACCATTATCAGCCTTTGAAGCCATCTTCCTGGGGCAATATGCATATACTAATTCAAACTGGATTTTCCAGACACTAATAGATAAAATAAAAGATTTTTGGATAAAAGCCTGGGTTTTAACCTGACTCGTGGCTTTCTTCCTGATTCAGCAAATAGACAGGATCCCTGGTCCATGAAGAGCCCCAGTCCTTAGAGGAGGATTGGAAGGTCTTGGTCTACTGAGGCTTCATGTAACTATGTGATGGTTCTGAGAGGAAGCTCTGGCAAACTTGTAATCACAAAGAAACCCCAAGGTTGGGGACATGCCTGCTAAGCTCATGAGCATTCATGTAGGTTCTTTTTATTATTTTTTGTGTTTCATGTATGTAGTGCTTTTATCTTAAGAATAAAGCAGGTCTGCTTAGAGAGAACTGTGTGGTAACTTATCAGTGGCAGTCGCTCTGTTATCAGTCTCAGGGTAAGTCTACATTACAAAATTAGGTAGAATTTATAGAAGTTGGTTTTTTTAGAAATCGTTTTTATACAGTCGATTGTGTGTCCCCCCCACACAGAATGCTCTAAGTGCATTAAGTCGGCGGACTGCGTCCACAGTACTGAGGCTGGCATCGACTTCCGGAGTGTTGCACAGTGGGAATCTATCCCACAGTTCCCTCAGTTTCCGCTGCCCATTGGAATTCTGGATTGAGATCCCAATGCCTGATGGGGCAAAAACAGTGTCTCGGGTGGTGCTGGGTACATGTTGTCAGGCCCCCTTCTCCCTCCCTCCATGAAAGCAACAGCAGACAATTGTTTCACACCTTTTTTCCTGGGTTACCTGAGCAGATGCCATACCACGGCAAGCATGGAGCCAGTGCAGCTCACTGTCGCCGTACGTCTCCTTGGTGCTGGCAGACATGGGACTGCATTGCTGCACAACAGCAGCTCATTGCCTTTTGGCAGCAGACAATGCATTACGATTGGTAGCCATCGTCGTCGTACTCCTGGGTGCTCTTTTAGCTAACCTTGGTGAGGTCGGTCGGGGCACCTGGGCAGACATGGGAGTGACTCAGCCAGTTCATTCTCATCTTCTGGTGAGCACCCAGGAGATGACGATGGCTAGCAGTCGTAATGCACTGTCTGCTGCCAGCCTAAGATGTAGAAGATAGATGGAGTGGATCAAAACAAGAAATTGACCCAGCAATGTGCACATCATGCTGATGAACTCTGTATGGTCCCCTGTGCTGATCAGCTCACCACGCTGTCCAAACAGGAAACGAAATTCAAAAGTTTGCGAGCCTTTTCCTGTCTACCTGGCCAGTGCATCTGAATTGAGTGCTGTCCACAGTGGTCACAATGGAGCACTCTGGGATAGCTCCCGGAGGCCAATACCATCGAATTGCATCCACACTACCCCAAATTCGACCCGGCAAGGAGGATTTCAGCGCTTATCCTCTTGTCGGAGATGGAGTGAAGAAATCAATTTAAAGAACCCTTTAAGTTGGAAAAAGAAAGGGTTTCATCGTGTGGACAGGTCCAGGCTTAAATCAAGGTAATGCTGCTAAATTCAACCTAAAATCGTAGTGTAGACCAGGCCTCAGAGAAAGCAAGCAGGTCTGTTTAGGCAGATTGCCTTTGCTGGGAATAAGATAGTAAAGGCAGGGAACTGTTCAGGTATATACTCTGGCCAGATAAGAGTGAGATGTGGGTCTCCACACAGAAGGGCAACAGTTGGGAGGCTGGAAGCTGACAGTAGGTGCCCCAGCCGAACCACTGAGTGGAAATGCAGGTGCAGTTGCCCTGAGTCATGGCAGCTGTTAGTCTTGTTTGTTCAGATCTGAAAAAGAAAGGCAAAGCAGAAATTTCAGCAATAAAAGGTGAAATTGTGTGTTTTCTCCCATCACTGACAGAACACATCTGTTTCAGTTCATCATCATTCAATTGGAGACAGTTGCCAATACCAGGCCAGCTCCAGGCATCTGGGAAATTTGAAAAACGTTGTCTGTGAGGGCCCCTTAAATCTAAAGAGGCCCTCAAAGGAGCAATCTGTCATTTATTTAACATAAATCATAGGGATTCCAGCCTGACTCACATCCATTCTACTTTCAGTGAGTTGCTTTTTTTTTTTTTCGTTCCCGTTTCCTGTCTTATATTCTCTGTATAATGATGAGGATTGTCTCTAGGTAGCACTGAACTGTTGATTGTTCCAATTGGGCTATATTAATGTAATCTGAATCTCTTTGTCATCTCCCTTTATCGGTAAAAAATGTAGTTGGGAAAACAGTCATAGCAACCAAAAGCCTGCCAGCATCGGCAGGGCCCCCATTGCTAGCAGAATGACATAGAAAAGTGGAATTTCCATTTGCTTGGACACAGAGAGGATAGACTTTTTCCATTAAAAGCATATAGAGCTGATTCAGCCTGCTTAGAATTATGGAAAGATCAATCTACACTTCATGCATTCCATTTAGTGTTTTGATTTTTTATAAGGCTTTTTTGAATTTATTCTGTTTTTCATGTTTTTTCTCTTTTATAACTGAGTCAATTGCATTTATTTCTGGAAGACCATATTCTTTGCACATTGCTTTTCTAGCGAATGCAAGTTCTTTATTTTTTTTATTGTGTTCAGGGCCTTTTTAAGGATGGGAGTTGAAATAAGTGTGGATTGAATGTATGTGAAAAATAGGTAGAACGAATGGAAAGTATTATAGAAATTTACTTGACAGGACACTTGCTCTTACCTAGCAGTTTTTTTATTGTTCACTTTGCTGACAGGGTAGATGGAAATAATAAGTATGTTCTTTTGATTTTAGGTGATTAAATCCAATTGGAGTGTTAATGGAAGTAGCACACTTGTCAAGAATAGAAGATACACTACCCATAGTTGGTATTTTTGCTGGTTGTTGACCAAATATATGTTGACCAAATATGTTTTTATTTTGCATTTATGATATATTAAAATAACTCTGTTGGAACTTTAGGTTTCAAAGTTCTTCTCTGAAAAGAGACTATGTAAAAATGACACCATCTGCCCTTTCTTCATATTGTACTCATGTCTGCCACACAAAGGGAGCAGACCTCCAAGGGCAATTAGTCTTTGCTAAGGACTGCTTCTTACAACTGTGGGCCTCCACTGAGAGCTGAATTTGGCCTGCAGCATCTTTATTTTGGGTGACATTGCATGGAGCAGGAAAAATGTCCTACTTGATTCTCAGATCTCAGGAGGAATTTGCAGGTCTGTCAGTTGATTTGAAGTTATTGAGATATGTTGAGTATAAAATAATTCTATTGAAAAGCCATGGTAGTCATCTAGAGAAGGAAGATGAGGAAAAGGATCCTAGACACCCAAAAGGATGAGAGAGCTAGGGAGGACTTAAAGAGAGACAATAGAAAAGATGGAAGAAGAAAGGCCTGGGATCAAGGTGAGAGTGGGAATTGCTAGGAAAAAATGGGACATGGTGGACAACAGAACAGTATTAATGTTCATTAAGTGACTTAACATGGAGAACATACAAAGATCGCCTCAGGATAGACAGGGACAACGAAGCCTTGGTCATGCCCTAAACAATGTTTGACAGGATGGAAAGGAGTCAGATTGAGAAGTGGTCAAAGCTACAGTGTTATACCTGATTCAACTCTGTAACTACTAAGGCTCTGATCTCACAGTAAACTTTACATGGATGTAGAGTTCCACCTATGTGAAACTCGTGGTAAGATTAGGCCTAATGAAGGTGCACTGCCAGCATAGAAGGGAGCTGAATATTATATTTAGTAAAACTGATTAAAATGCTAAAAGTTAGTGGTATCACGATCCGTTAAGTGACATCCTTTTCACTTGGCCAGTTGTCTTGTAATTTAGTGAGCATTTTTATTTGCCTTGATAGATCTGTCTTTACCTTGTGGGATACTGTTTTCACTGGGAATTTATTATTGCACACCTTCTGTCTTTTGACACACACTTAATTTTCAAGGCTGGATTGGTGGGTAATGGAAGAAATTGTGTTTTGATGAGGGTAACAAGTCAGTTGTTATAGAAGACTTTCGTCATGTCACAGCTTACTGATTGATAAAATGTTGAAAATTATATTGAAAAATACTTAAGATGTTTCCTCTGTACAACATGACTGCAGGGAAGCTAATATAACATTGATGTATTGTTGGGGGGTTTTTTTGTTTTATTTTTTTTAAGAGAAGTCTCCAGAGATGATCCTGGCAATTACAGGCCAGTAAGCCTAATTTAAGTGCTAGGTAAATTGGTTGAAACTATAATAATGAACAGAATTAACAGACACATATAAAGCACAATATGTTGGGGAAGAGACAATGTGGCTTTTGTAAAGGGAAGTCGTACCTCATCAATCTATTAAAATTCTTTTAGGGTGTTGGCAAGGATGATCCAGTTGATTTACAGTGTACTTGGATTTTCAGAAAGTCTTTGAAGTCCCTCAGTAAAGGCTATTAAACAAAGGACTCAGCGTGAGATAAGAAAGTCCTCTCGTGGATCTGTAACTGTTTAAAAGACATGAAACAAAGGATAGGAATAATTGGTCAGTTTTTACAGTGGGAGAGGAAAATAGCAAGGTCCCCCAAAGATCTGTACTAGGACAATGCTGTTTGCCTTTTTCCAGATCATTTATGAATATGTTAAACAGTGAGGTGGCAGAGTTTGCAATTAAGTCCAAAGCTGACTGCAATGAGTTACAAAGGTATCTCATGAAACTGGGTGATTGGGCAACAAAATGGTAGATGAAATTCAATGTTGATAAGTGCAAAGTAATGCCCATTGGAAAACATAACCCCAACTATGCATGTAAAATCATGGGGTCTAAGTTAGCTGTTACCACTCAAGAAAGAGATGTTAGAGACAACATGGGTGGTTGTCTGAAAACATCTGCTCAATGTGTGGCAGCAGTCAAAAAAGCTAGCAGAATATTAGGAACCATTAGGAAAGGGATAGGTAATAAGACAGAAAATATCATAATGCCACTATATAAATCCACGGCATGCACTATTCAAGATGGTTGCATCATCTGAAATATATATATATATATATAAAAACTGGAAAAAGTACATAAGAAGGGTAACAAAAGTTATTAGGAATATAAAACAGTTTCCATATGAGGAGAGAATTAAAAAACTGGGACTGTTCAGCTTAGAAAAGAGATGACTTAGGGGAGATATGATAGAGATCTATGAAATCACGAATGATGTGGGGAAGATTATATAATGAAGTGTTGTTTACCCTTTCACATAATACAAGAATGAGGGTCACCCAATGAAATTAATAGGCAGCAGATGTAAAACAAACCTAAGGATGTATATCTTTACACAGCGCATAGTCAACCTGTGGAACTCATTGCCAGGGGATGTTGTGATGGCCTAAAGTATAACTGGGTTGAAAGAAGAATTGGGTAAGTTCATGGAGGACAGATCCATCTATGGTTATTAGCCAAGATGGTCTGGATACAACCCAATGCTTTGGGTGTCCCTAAACTTCTGACTGCCAGAAGCCGGGATTGGATGGCAGAGGATGGATCACTAAATAAATTGCTCTGTTCTGTTCGTTTCCCCTGAAGCATCTGGCACTGACTACAGTCAGACATGATGCTGGGTTAGATGGACCAGTATGGCCATTCTTACGTTGAGACTTCTGTGATTAAAGAGACTACAACAGCATATGACTTTACACATTAACTTTTGTAACTTCTTTTTAATCTTGTTTTCCACAATTCACTAACCTCCATTGTGATGCTTGTTCATTAACGCAAATGTTCTGTGATTTCAGGCATTTGGCAAAATAATCCTTTGCCCTTATTTTCTAATTAGTTTTATCTCAATAGAAAATAAAATATAAGGAAGGGAATTGTAAGAATATACTCTTTTCTCTTTTCCTCCTCCTTCTCATTTGATATGCCAATTACTTATGTTTTAACCATTCTAGAATATTTGTGTATCTACACTTTTGAAGGTATAGGTCACTCAGTCACTGAAACTCAAAATGGTTTTTTGTTAAGGGGTTATGAAACTGTTACTGTATGCCATTCTTTACTGAAAGAATTTGGGATGTCTTTGTGTATGTCAGTGAATATAAAGAATTAACCTTATTTTACCGATCCTATTTCCATGCTTTTCTTCCACATCAGTTGTAGTGCATGGAAGAAGCACAGAGAGTGGGGCAAAGTAGGACATAGCTATGTTGCTGTTGTTAGCTGGGAGCACATGAAGGAGGAGCCCCTTCATGTATTTGACTAGGAATATGTGGATTTAGGGATCCAGGATCCATAGAAAATGCTGGCTCTGTATGTATTCTAGTTCCCATAACTATCCTTACTGCTTCCCTGTGAGACAAAATGATGCCAATCTCAAAAGCTGTGGCCCTTTTGAATTAGTATATTTTTCTTTCATATGTCTTAATTAAAGAGGAACCTAGGAGCCAATAGGATGTGCCCCCAGTAGGAGTGAGGCTCTTACTGCATCATAAATTATTATGACATGATTAGGCTATGCTATTTTGCATGGAACAAAATGGTGCATTTCATGGAGCAACATTTAATTTTCATTAGTTGATGATTAAAACAGACTTAACAAAGCTTTTAATAAAGTGCTGAAAATGTTTCAGTACATGCCTAAAGAAAGAAACAGATTTTTTTTCGAACTCTTTCTTTTGATGGTTGGAGTTTTTTACTTTAAGAGTAATACATTCTCTTAGGGTTAGGGGTGGAAAGTCTGTCTCATACGCTCTTGTATCCTCCTCCTACACTCCACTTCTGAATGTTTTAGTCCTCACAGGCAGCAAAAATCAGGACACTGGCTCTGAAGACTTGACAGTTGAGTGCTGTAAGGAGTGAAGTAAAGATGAAAAACTCAAGAGTTGGGAGAAAAGGGACCTGCAGCCTTCCGTCACCCCTGAGAAAAACAGGTTAACTTCGGGAAAACTGTGCCATCTCTCTCCCAGCTGCATTCAGTGGCCTGATCTGAAGAGTAGGCAGCTGGCACTGAGAAAACTCCACCTGCTCCTGCCATCTGTCCTCTAATCCCTACATTGGCAAGATCATAGTTCATACATATCTCTGAAACCTCTCTCTGTACATGTGCAGAAGGTGGAAAAACTGGCAAAAAGTCTGGACTCCACCTCTTTCAAGAGATTAGGTTTTCTTGGGCACTGGCCAACTCTATATTGACGTCAAATCTATGATGACAAGGTAATTAGTGTTACGTCTTCAGAATAAAATCTCACAAGTCCAATATGAAAAACAGATGTTATTTAAATAGCATTTATGCATAAATGCTATCATGTGGGTATCATACCTTTTAGTCCCAGATTTGGACCTTAGCGTGCAAAATATGGGGGTTAGCATGAAAACCTCCAAGCTTAGTTACCAGCTTGGAGTTGGTACTGCTGCCACCACCCAAAAAATTAGAGTGTTTTGGGGCACTCTGGTCCCCCTGAAAAACCTCCCCTGGGGACCCCAAGACCCAAATCCCTTGAGTCTCACAACAAAGGGAAATAATCCTTTTTCCCTTCTCCCCTCCAGGTGCTCCTGGAGAGGTACACAGACACAAGCTCTGGGAATCTAAACAGAGTGACCCCCCCCTCTCCGTTCCCAGTCCTGGAGAACAGAATTACCGAGTTAATTTCTCTTTCCCTCCCTCCACCCAGAGGGTATGCAAAGTCAGGCGAACAAATCCAACACACACAGATTTCCCTCTGACTCCTTCCCCTACCAATTCCCTGGTGAGTACAGACTCAACTTCCCTGAAGTTTCCCAGTAAAGAAAACTTCAACAGATTTTAAAAAGAAAGCTTTATATAAAAAAGAAAAATACATACAAATGGTCTCTCTGTATTAAGGTGACACATACAGGGTCAATTGCTTTAAAGAAATATGAATAAACAGCCTTATTCAAAAAGAATACAAATCAAAGCACTCCAGCAGTTATATTCATGTAAATACCAAAGAAAAGAAACTATATAACTTACTATCTGATCTCTTTGTCCTTACAACTTAGAAACAGAAGATTAGAAAGTAAAACTACTTCTCCAAAGCTCAGAGACAGCAGGCAGACAGAGAACAAAGACTCAGACACAACCTTCCCTCCACCCAAAGTTGAAAAAATCCGGTTTCCTGATTGGTCCTCTGGTCAGGTGCTTCAAGTGAAAGAGACATTAACCCTTAGCTATCTGTTTATGACAGTGGGTATATTGATCCATCATCTCAGTATCAAATTATGGGGAAAAAATACAGGATTGTTTTTCCTATTTATTGTAATACAGAATATTGTTTCTAAAACTAATCTAGTGGAGAATCTACAGGGATTTTTGATTACTACTTCTGAGATACAAAGTTTTGTTTAACTTGATGAAAAATTTTCAGTTCTTTGAAAACATTAAAGTATTGGTTACTCATAGTTTGGGTCATTTAAAAAATAAAATCCTTTCTGAGAGTGATTTTGAGTCACTTAAAAAAATAAAATGCATTCCGTGAAGCAAACTGCAGAGTCATTTTAGGCAAGAGGAGAAAGCAGAAGTAGCAACCACAATATGATGCTTGAATGCATTAAGGCAGGGAGGAGGTAGAAAAGGAGATGAAAATGTAATTGGAACAGTTTTAGTGTAGGAAAAAGATTGTACACCTTCCCTGTAAAAAGCAAGAGTGATGTTACAATGGTCAGAAGCATGACTCAAAAAGGTCAGTCCTCCGAATTCTTTATACTTCTAGACTCGTAAGCGAATTTTCATTCTGCCTGATTAGATACATTTTGAAGCTGAAACTCTTGTGCAGTATTGTTTCAGTAGTCTCTCTCTTTCTTTGTTCCCCATTGCTTCCCACCTGGCAGGAGACTTCCATCATTGCTTGTATCAAACTTTTGCTTGATCATTTAAATTCACTTATTTTACAAATGGAACACTTTTAAAATCATACAATATTTATGCAGTTTATTTTTCTTTTTTTTAAGTAAAACACAGTTACTTCCGTCAACAATCTGACAAAGGATATGTCCTTTGGCAGGTAGAGTAGTAGACCCAACAGAGCTTTACTATCTTTGATATTTGTGATCGTTTCAACAGTAATACACACACACTTTGGAAAAGATTTCTGAAAAATTACTCATCAAAGTACACCATAAACAAAAATTTGGTCTTTCCTCTGAAATATGATAGCAGATAAGTAAGAAATGAATGATGGGAAAACCATTTACTGATAATGATCTCCAAAAGTCAATTGTTGGAAAGAGAACTTTTCCATTTCACACCTCTTATAAGATATGCAGTGCTTTTTATGATACTGACAATGAATTTCCAATGCTATCACTTCAGATGGTTCCACCCAGTTCTTTTGGGAACATTGTTTTTTCAGGATTCCCACGAATTCAAGGGTTTAAAGGCATCTACTGTTTTATAAATCTTTTAGTAGACCTTGATCTAGTAAACTAGTTCAGGTAATTTGGAATTACACTAACCTTTGCTACCTATAATGCCATAAATATATGGAGCTTTGCAAAACACATAAGATAACAAAGTTCTTATCTTGAAGAGCTTTCAAATTTAAAATTTCAGCTTCATTCCATGAACACAAATCTACATGCTCAAACAGCAACAAGACTGCGCTAGCAATATGTTTTTGTTTTGTGTGTGTGATTGTATGATAGTGCCAGGTGACTTTGCATAAAATGCAAGCTAATTAAAATTTCCCTTAAAGGGATCGAGATGAATGCAAAATGTTCTTCTGCCTCTTCAGATGTAAATATCCCACTGATGGAGAGGAAAGAGAACAAAAGCTGCAATACAGAAATTTGAAGCTGGGTAACCAGTCCCCACCAAACCTAGAACAGAAGGTTGTTTTTTAGAGTCTGGGTATAAACTAGGTTTCCTATTTATAGGATCTGATCCAAAGCTCATTGAAATCTAAGGGAGAGTCTGTCCACTGATGTTAATAGTTTTGGGGGGGGGGGCCATTAAGGGTAACATTTTTACTTCTTGTGGCCCTTACTTTTTTTCTTTGAAAGTTAACTCACTGCCCATGTGACACAAAAGTACATGCATCTTTAACGAACTACGACACAGAGCGAGCAGTGTGATTCTCTGCTCATGTACACATACTTGCAATAGCACAGAAGTGGCTGTGGCATCACTCGCACTAGCTGTCATCCAGCTTGCACAAGTATGCATATGTGAGCTGGGAATCACACCCCTACTTCAAAGAGTAGACATAGCCACAGTGACTGCCTTCTAGCTTCTCTTTTGTACAGGTGCGCTGGAACAACTTGTATAGTGGGGGTGCGGAGAGCCTCTGAAGAAAACTGTGTACCCTGTATTTAATGGAAACTACTTCAAGTCAGGGGGTGTGGCAACACCCCTAGTTCCAGCACCTGTGCTTTTGTAGGTTTCACTGTCATTCCATGGAGTGGATTAAATGACCGATATGCACTCATAACTACAAACAAATCATTAAAAGCAGCAAAGAGTCCTGTGGCACTGTATAGACTAACAGACGTATTGGAGCATGAGCTTTTGTGGGTTAATACCCACTTCGTCGGATGCCTGAAAGCTCATGCTCCAAAACGTCTGTTAGTCTATAAGGTGCCACAGGACTCTGCTGCTTTTACAGATCCAGACTAACACGGCTACCCCTCTGATACTAAACAAATCATTGATGATCTGTTTTCAGGACTACCAATCTTGGCATTTTCCTTTATCTTTTTTGAGTTAGGCCTTAGGGGTATGTCTGCATTGCAGCTGGGAGCGAGCTTGCCAGCCTGGGTAGATGGACTCTCACTAGCAGGGCTTGAGCTAATACGCAAAAAAGAGCAGTGTGGATGTGGCAGCTGTGGCAGAGACATGGGCTAGCTACCTGAGCTCAAACCAAGGGGTTTGGGTGGGCTTGAGAGCCTGTGCTGCAGCCCAAACTGCAATGCCCACATTGCTATTTTTAGCATGCTAGCTTCAGCGCAGTTAGTATGAGTCTGTCTACCCAGAGTGGAAGGCTTGCTTCTCACTGCTGTGTAGGTGTACCCTATGAAAAAGGGATAGAAACTCTCCCTCCCCTCACCCTACATTAGCATTAATTCTTCTTTTTACATTCGCACATTGCATCTTGAAAATTTGCTGCTGAGTTAAGACAATATTTGCTTTGAACTACTCATTTAGTCTTAAGCTTTGCAAAAGCTAACACATAAAGCAGCATCTTTGTAACTTTAAAGTTTGATTTGATTCAAAGCACAGAATTTGCTGCACTCCAAATGAACATTCAGTTGATGGAGGAAATGTGAATTCTGCAGAGGTATTACTACGCAAAATTTTAAAAAAGAAAGCTCCACCTCTTTGGCACTCTATCAGAAATTTCAAAGGACATAACTATTTTGGGACTTCACACAATTAAAACTGTTGAAATGACAGTCTTTAAACATAATAGTCTGGAAATAGCTTCACAGTTTTAGAAAAGTTCAAACTGAGCTTGAGTCCGAAAGACTATTTTGCTGTTCATATATTCTCAGAGTTACTTTCTTAGCAGTTAATATATTCTTCAAATGTAGGTTAATGTGGAATAAATATATTTTTTCATCACAAACCTTGCTTACAAACACACACATGAAATTATAGCAGAAGAATCCATGACTGTTAATCTTGCATAATGGTTTCCATTCTAAACCTCCTTAACATTCTAAAACTTTCATCTTTTGTGCTGAAATTTTCCAGGACAGGGGATTTTTCTAAAAGGCTCACGCAAAAATGGTTCAGCTGTTTTAAGAACAAACTGTGGGGAAAGGAGGGGAATGCAGTTATGAAAGCTTTCTTACAACTAATTTTTAACGACTCTGATGCTGAAAGGGCTAGTAGTAGAATTTTGAAATTTGGCAGAGGTAGGCCTCACTGAGATAAGTTTCATTTGAATTCTCTCATAAAAAACATTTTGATTTTATCAGGTCGAGAGACATTGAAATTGTGCTGTCTATGTGCAGTAGGTTTTATATGAATTCTCTCCCTAAACTCATAAATGTCCCAATTCTGGAGACATTTATGTACACGAGTGTCTTTACTCAAGAGTGCTCGCACTGAACTCACCTTTGGATATATGTAGCTATTTGTAGGATCTAGACCAAAGTGTACAGCTAAGGATGGCTGTGCTGCATGTGTGTGCATGGATAGCTTAGCTACAGAATTAAATCCCTAGTGGATATGTGCACTAGCTGTGGAGGCCTTGACTCAGTCCTGCCCTTTTTCATAACTTATAAAGAGGTTAGGCCGGGCCAGAGGTACACCTTATATAAATTGCACAGGAGCTGAATGAAGAGTGCCACAATTGCTTTTGGCTCCATCCCCATAGACTTTGTAAGGTCTAAAGGGATTAGGGGAAACTGCTGCCCACATTGTATAGTTGGAAGATGGGAGGAACTGCACAGCTCCTAAATTTCACAGAGGGGATTTTCTAAGATGGGTGGGACAGGGGATTCCAGTGGTGCTAAATAGATAATTGTAGCGATGGAATTTCCATGTGTTATTGCCAATCTTTTGCAAGACAGCAGTGGTCAGAGTCCTACAGAGTTTGTTTTTTACATTTCCCCTCCCACTCCCCCCGCAGTCATTTTTCTACACAGGTTATGCTAGGCTGGTTTTTTATTTCCCAATACAACATCCTCATTATATGAGGAGCTCTGTGGTGCATAGCAAAGGATGCCAGCTTCAGTGTAGGGTCAGGACCTGCTATGTATAGTATCTTTACGGCAATATATTGCTCAGCACTTCCTTTTTCATGATAATACCATTCTACTTGTTTCCATCCTCACAGAGCTATTAATGTGTTTGGTTCATTTTTTCCATTTAGAAGAAAGTCTGATGATTTGTTCATGCTTATTGCTTTGTGAAATAACAGCTTCGTCTTCTTCCCTCACTGAGTTTTAACACATTCTCTTTGGCTCTATTATTTTCAACTAACTTTTTTGCATTACATATTCTTATTGAATGTTTAGAAAAGAGTACAGTAACTTGGAGCTTGATCCTGGAAGGTGCTGAGTACTATGTTCCTACTCAAGCTAAGTACTTACAGACCTACTTAATTTCAAGCACAGAGACTACCTACATGCTTGAAGTTAAGCAGTTGTTAAGGGATTTGCTGTAGTGCCTTGCAGAGTTACGCCTATATTTTGAGTTTGGGTCTTGCAAAGGTATCCACCTGAAAGGACATTTTTGTCTACATGGAACCAATTCTTTGGGCCCTTTTTAAAGAGGTTACCACATTAACAGTGAAGATTCCAAAGGGATCATTTATTGTCCATTGTATCAGTTTTTAGAAATGTACAAAGAGTATTCTTTTATTCCTTTTAAAATTCCTCTTAATATTGCAAGGGAGATTAACACTAAAAAAAGCACATCAAAGGAATGTTTGGCTTCAGACAAACTGACAAAGAACAAAAAAAATGTTGACACCCCTTAAATAGTCTTATTGTACCATCTTACAAATGTCTATGATCAGTGCATGATGCTATATATTCACCTGTGTTGGCACAGCAGGACAAGATAAGTACAGTGTGTCAACCTCAACTTCAAAGTTCATTTCCTTTTGGTTTGTCTGTTAAGTTGAACAGGAAAAAATGGGCATGATTGTATAGAATCACGTGACCCAGATATCATCTAACAATCAGTCCCTGGTTAATCACCAAATTATAGATTTACTGATTTCTTTCTTTAAACAAGGCATAGATATAAATTATTTGATATAGCCTCTCTATCGTCTATATCAAATCACTTATCCAGAAAGTCATTTTCTGGCACAGTATGGATGTAGGTGTTTAACCTTTCAAGCTTTAAAATATCCCCACATTTTTTCTATTTTAATGTCTAACTTTAATAATAATAATAATAAAGACAGTACTCTTCTGGAAGGTCTGTTGATATTAAGTAGGTAAGGAAGAAATATATGCAAATTATTTTAAATCTGTGAAATAGAATGCAAAATCTTAATAGAATCCCATCCTCTTCATGAATATTAACGATAGTCTTTTTCAAAAAAAATTTGTTATTAAAATGAAGAACCTCCGAGTGTAAATGAACATAGAACACTAGATTATCAGGGTGGCCATATTAAGGTTTGTTTTTTGTTTTAAATGCGTAAAGATCTATACAATTCCATTAAACGTATGTCAGCGTATTGCATTGAGAAATAGCTTGTGATCCTTTAAATACAATCTGTGGCCTAAATTTTGCTTTCTGTTTAAATGCAGAGTAATTAAGGGTATGTCTACACAGCAAAGAAAAACCAGTGGCTGGCCCTTGCCAGATGACTTGGGTTCAAGGGGCTCGGGTTTTGAAGCTGTTCCATTGCTGTGTAAACTTCCAGGCTCGAGCTGAAGCTCGGGTTCTAGGACCCTGTGTTGTTGGAGGATCCCCAGGCTCCAGTTCCAGCTCAAGGTTAGAAATCTACATCGCAATGAAACAGCCCCGCAAACCTGATTCAGCTGGCACAGGCTAGCCACTGGTTTTTCTTTGCTGTGTAGAAATATCTTAAGAGCAGGATTTGGCCTTCTATTGTAATGCATATGCAGAAAGGGTAATAATTAGGGATGTGTGTTCATCCTTAATTTTATCACTTCCTAACTTTGATTGTTTAACCATGCAAACACTCTTTATAGTAGGCATACTTAACTCCTCCTGTATCGAAAATAGAATTGTCAGCTGTGTGGATTTTGATTGAGAGCTCCCTTTTTTTATGCAGATGTTAGCCTGTCTCTTGGACACTTAAAACTATCTAGGGTTCTCTGTATTATGCCAGAAGATGAACATCAAACCATGAGAACATCAGATTGCCCTTGATCTCTCTGATGGCTGTTTGAATTGGTTAAGATCAATGCAAGCAGAGAATGGAACCACCTTGTGGAAAGCAAACATTGAAGATGATAAAAGACAGTGTCTGAAAGCCAAAAGCTTGGAAAGTGGCTTGTTGTGGCTTAGAGGAGGAGATGCCTGCTTTTGGAAGGGTGGGATGGGTAGCTATGGCAGGCTTGCTGATTGACCTGGGAGGTAAGGTCCAGGGGGTGCACATCTCCTTTGTCTACAGACCCAGGAGCATGAGCTGACACTTGGGTCCCCAAAGTGTGTGGTTTGGAAATGAGGATGATCTACCGGGGCCTGATTTAAAGCCTTCTGAAGTACATGGGAATCTTTCCATTGATTTCAATTGGCTTTAGTTTGGGAGATAGATAAATGTGTGACAACCTCTGACACACATTGTACTGCAAAAAGAACAGGAGTATTCATCCGAAGAAGTGAGCTGTAGCTCACGAAAGCTCATGCTGAAATAAATTAATTAGTCTCTAAGATGCCACAAGTACTCCTGTTTTTGGCAGATACAGACTAACACGGCTGCTACTCTGAAACACATTGTACTGTGTTTCATCCTTATTGAAAGTCAAGTAATTAAGTCATAACAAAGAGAGAGATTTTGCAGATGAGAATCCACCTCTAACTGATTTTTTTCCCTTCAAGTAGCTTCAGAATATAGTTTGCAGTTAAATAAGCACATTTCAATAGTAACACTACCAGAAGGCCAAAAATCTTCAGACATCTCAATCCCTAATATGTGACCCCCCTCCCAGAAAAAGACCCCAGTTCCCTTAAATTTAGTGGTCTCTGCATTATAGGCTGGAAGCTTTTCCATATGTGCCAAGGCCTTTTGTTTTCTATCAGGAAATCCTGACTCAGCTGTCACTCATGCTGCTTTGCCCTAAAAATACACTATTAATACAAAAACGTGAGTTTGCAATCTTAGCAGGAGGTAGCTATTGTCATTATTAAAACACTCACGTTTTCTAGACTGACCACCAAATGAAGACATAGGAAGACATGCATACATAGAATGGTAGAAATGGAAGGGACCTTGAGAGGTCATCTATTTCAGTCTCCTTCACTCATGGCAGGACCAAGTATGATCTAGACCATCCCTGACAGGTGTTTGTCTAACCTGCTCTTAAAAATCTCCACTGATGGAGATTCCACAACCTCCCTAGGCAATTTATTCCAGTGCTTAACCACCCTGGCATGAAGTTTTTCCTAATGCCAAACTAAACTGCCCTTACTCAATTTAAGCCCATTACTTCTTGTCCTATCCTTAAAGGTTAAGGAGAACAATTTTCCTCCTCCTTCCTTGTAACTATCTTTTATGTACTTGAAAACTGTTATCATGTCCCCTCACAGTCTTCTCTTCTCCAGACTAAACAAACCCAATTTTTCAGTCTTCCCTCAGATCATGTTTTCTGGACATTTAGTTATTTTTGTTGCTCTTCTCCTTACTTTCTCCAGTTTGTCCACATCCTTCCTGAAATCTGGTGCCCAGAACTGGACACAGTACTCCAGTGGAGTGGAGTAGAGTGGAAGAATTACTTCTCATGTCTTGCTTACAACACTCCTGCTAATACATTCCAGAATGTTTGCTTTTTTGGAACAGTGCTACACTGTTCACTCATATTTAGCCTGTGATTCACTATAACTCCCAGATCCCTTTCTGCAGTATCCTTCCTTTTTTTTTTTTGCTCCCCATGCATCTTACAAATATATCCACTAACACAGAAGAGAGATGTCAAAATATGTCTTTTTCATATGTAGTTTTCTAAAATACCTTTGCAGGGATTTCTCTAATTCCTGTTATGAGTGTTTGTTGTGATTTTGCTAGTTTGAAGACTCAGGCAATCTTATTTTAGCCATCTCAAGGGAAACTGGTATGTGGCTTCTGATTTTGGACAAAATCATCCAAACTTTCATTTTAGCAGACCATTCATTGATTACATATTCTGAATTTTGTAAACCTAAATAGTCTCCATAAGCATTTTCAGTCACACTCCCAAAGCTCCTGCTTGTTGAGTGTTTTGTGGTATATGCTTGTTACCGTAGCAACTTGCAGAAGTTGATATAATTGTCTGAGAGTGAACAAAAAAGGAACAAGAGTCCCATGATGGCACTAAGTATACATTAGCAGAAAAAGCAAATCTCCTTCTTTTCTATCTAAAATGCTGTCACGTCTAATAATTTAAAATGCCTGTTTGACTTGAGCTTGAACTAGTTTATATACCAAATCGTTTGCTTCTTATTTACATAAGAGCAAGGCTCTTTTGTTGCTTTTTAGTCTTGAGGAAAAGAACTTAAAGGGGAGTTTTCTTGCTGTTTAACAGAAACTAAGATTAGAATTGTAAATATAAAATTAAAACTACACCATCCTTCCACCCACCCCAAATCAATTCTTTAGAGCAGGGCAAGGGGAACCTAGGGTCCCCTGCCCTTTCCTACTTTTGATTGTTGTTTCCAACAGTATTTCTGAATGCAGGAAATATTGATCTTCATGTTGTAAATTAAGAGGAGTTTTTTGTAACTTTTAAGTTTACATTTCTTGAGCACCATCTAGTGGACCAAATGCTGTCTCTCTTAATTTAGAAAACAGCACTTGAATTTAATCAAACTGTATAGCAGATTACAGCACACTCTAAGAAGACTGTTTTTATTTTAAAATATGATCAATATATTTAAATTGAGTATGTGACCATATAACAGAAACACATGATCAGCAACAGCTTGGTTAAAATGGAATATTGTTAAACTAGAACTCTTAGGATGTGAACAAATATAACAGCCTATTATATTTATCTTAAATCCTTCCTTCTCCTTCTCCCCCCAGCCGGGTTCTCAATCCCAGTGTGATTGATTCCCTTCTGCCTATTTTGTCTTGTTTACATCATAAGATTTTGTAGAAGGGATTTTCACTTACAGTATTTTTGTATAGGACTGTGATGAGTTAGGGAATATATGTACAGCTCTTAAATCCTGTTGGATAGCGCGGGGGCGCTTTGTCAGATTGTGGACTCTATTTTGAATGGGCTAGTTTGCCTTCTCCATTGTCCTTTTACCTCCATCTTGGACAGAAATTCCAACGGGAAGCAGCATAGGGATAACAATAAAGAATCAGTAACGTAAATGCTCTCCCATTGAAATAAAACCACTGTAGACAATAGGCTCAGCCTTGCACAGAAGAACCAGTCATCCCAGATGGGCTGGTAACTTAGTAACTGATCACCAAGTAGGGAATTTTGATCACCTGATGAGGCTGTTAAGGGAATCATCTGATAAGAGGGCTGGAAGTTATAAAAGAAAGAGTCCCTCAGCAATCACTTTACAGAGAGGTTAAGAAGAGAGCAGAGATTCCATCTCTTGGATGAGACTATAGGTGAACAGTGGAGAGAGATGGGATATTGGACTGCACAGAGTATTCTGGTCTATGCGTGAGGAAACCGAGGCAGGGAAAATGTATATTGCTGTGTGTTAATTTATCTAAATGTGTGCATATCAGTGTGCTAAGTAAAGAGAATATTGTATCCAAAATCCTATGCAAAGTTTATTTGTGTCTGTCTATAAACCAGAAGGTGCACACTTCTGGTGGGTTTCTGGAGAATGTGCATGTGCTGCTGAGGAGTCTTGGGAGAGACATTAGTTTCAGGGCTGTGGCAACTGGATCAAGAATGTCTCTGCTGCCAAGAGGGGTGTCACACATGAGGCATGAACCTGGAGTGTGGGCCTAGAGGCCCAAAGCTGGCCAGGAATAGTGCCTAAACTCTGCCCAGCTCCAGCAAGCTAAAGCATTTGGGATTCAGCATTTGTATCCCCTCAGAGCAGTCTGAGTGTCCTGCCGAGGAGCTCAACCACATCTGTGACAAGCACTGGTCACAACCGGGGTCCAGTCTGACTGTGGCTTTTAGTAGTTACCACAATATTAAATGTTCAGTACTAGTAACAGTAGTAGTAATAAACTCAGGCAAAATCCTCATTAAAAACAGAGTCTGCCTGAGTAAACACTAGGTAAGAACTTCAGTATTTGACCCTTTCAGAATATATATTATATTTTATTTAACTGTCCACCTATCTGAGGTGAGGGCACATCGCTAACCAGGATGTACACATGGTAGGCGGAATGTCGGCCAATTCCAAGTACCATTCCAGACCCCTGGAGAGTAGTCCTCTGGCCCAGAGATCCTTACTTTGGGAGAGGGTAAGTCAGGGGACAAGTGCACCATGAGCATCATATGGCCTTGGCAAAGCGTGATGAATCTGCTGAAAAATCCAGTGCAGCTGGTGGTTGTATGACCTTCTTGTACAGCCCCGAATATGCCATCATCTCCCTCTTGCTCCTTAAATAAGGTTCCTGGTTCAGCAGCAAGTTGGGGAAGTCTTTGATTGTGCAACTCCAGTGAAGCCATGCTGGCTTGGCATTGGAGAAGGGAAGCAAAGGGTCCCCCAGACCTATGTTCAGGCATAGGACCACTCTCCAGTGGCTGTGATCTCTGGCAGAAGCCCCAAATGCACAGGTTTGGTGGATGTCATATTTCAGGGCAACTGTGTCTGTATTACTCCTCTGAGGTCCAGCAGGGGCAACCACTCTCAGGCTTCCTTCTCCCCAGTTGTCATCGTCTCCCTCCATCTTGACCAGAATATTTCTCAGCTGCACAGCTCCCTGCCTATACTGTGAATGCCCCAGGAAGGGGCAATACACCTGAGCAGGCCTGGTTTAGTATTCTCCTCAGAGACATTAAATAGTGAAATTGCCACAGTTAAGTTGCACACTGCTCTTTCTAACTGATGACATTTATTCTTAACTAAAAGTCTGATGCGAAAAACCTGTTAAACAATAAAATAAAAAAATTTAAAAAACCCTACACTCCCTGATGCCAACAAGGACTATGGCCAGTGAACAGGTTCTCAAATCCCACCTGAAGTTTTCCTGAGAGATGTAGATTTTTCACATCCCTGAGCAACACAGAAATACCAAAGTGTGTAGTGTAGGCCTGGAGTTTAAATTTAATTCACTAAGGTTTACATTAATTCTGTAAGGTTCACAAAATTGCCATCTGTGTCACAGTGGGCAAACCCCATCCTCATTCAGTGCAGAGGGACAGTCTGGGAAGAATATTGAGGAAAGACTTGCTAAGGCTGTTTTCCCCCTAGACTTCTGTACTGGAAGTTTTTCCATGGGAGGGGATGACGTAAGCTTGTATAGTTTGTTTTGTAAAATTGATTTATAAAAATAGCAAAGCAAAACTGTATTAATAACAACAGCGCTACTATTAACATATTCAGTTGGTACGCTTTTATAAAATTATTTCAGTTTTCATTTTTCTTCTTGTGTGCTATGTGAATCTCTTTTTGCATTTCACTCATTTTAGACGATGAAACTACACTGGTCAATTTCACTTTGAAATTCCCATGCGTAGCGCTATTGTGTTTGGGCTACTTTATGTCTAAACCATCTGCTAGAGAGACAAGGCAGGTGAGGTAATATCTTTTATTAGACCAACTTCTGTTGGTCCGAGAGAGACAAGCTTTCAAACAAGACAGAGCTGCTCTTCAGGCCTGGGAAAATGTCGCAGCAAAATGAAAGGTGGAACAGATTGTTTAGCATAAGTAGTGAAGAACAAGTAATATCCTGGATTTGACACGACTACAGCTGTACTGCATAATACCAAAGGTATTACGTTTATTTTGATTCTAGGCTGTCCTTATGTTGATAGTGTTGCGACATATGCCCTGCAGACAGAACTGGCTGAGTTTTCAGATGGGAAAGATAAACATGTTTGTTCAGTTTTAAGGCAACGAGGCTGGATACAAGGTAGCAGCTAGCAGGGCCGTCTCTAAGTTTTTTGCCACCCAAAGCAAAAAAAACTTTTGGCTGCACCCAACCCCAGCCCTGAGCTCTCTTTCCCCCCCACCCACCTGCACCCCCTGCTGCCCCAGCCCTGGGCTTCCCCCACCAGTGCTGATTCCGTGCACTCCCCCCTCACCTCTAGCTGGTCCGGCGCTGGCAGGATCGGAGTAAGCAGCGGGACACCTGGGCCACGCCTCAGCCCAGGGTCCCTCCAGCCAGGGCTCCTGCCTCTGGGACCGGCTGGGACCTGGGAGGGCAGAGCTGAGGGACTGCCCCGGCAGCGGGCTGAGGAGCCAGGGCAGGGTAGCTGCAGAGGGATGCCACAGGGTAGCCCCGGAGAGCGGGATGCAGGCCCCACACTGCAGTGCTCCACCCTCTATGGCCCTGCTGCTGCTTCTGGCTGCCCTGCTGCAGTCCCTGGGTGGCTCAGGCTGCTTTGCCCAGTCCCGATTATGGCCCTAGGGGGCGGCCGTCCTGCAGCACCTGCAGGCAGCTCTGTGTGCCCCAATGGACGGCCTCCAGCCTGAGTGTCTTCCACTTGGAGCCTGCCCGGCCCAGCCAGAAGGTGCGGGTGCTGCTCCCCCACGGTGTGAACCGCTGCAGCCCCAGGGCACCCTCCACACATGACATGCTGCTGCCAGGGCCAGCTCTAGGCTTTTGCCACCTGAAGTAAAAAAAAAAAAAAAAAAAAAAAAAAATGGCCGGAATGCCACCCCTGAAAATATGCCACCCCGAGCATGTGCTTGGTTTGCTGGTGCCTAGAGCCGGCCCTGGCAGCCAGTGTCCATAGCCTTTTTTATATGGTCTTCTCGCTGAAAGAGTGAAGTTCGGTTCTCAGAATCCACATGACTTGCATTAACTACAGTAGGAAATCTGAATGTATAAAGCCCATGAATAATTACCTAAACATACTTAATGTACTGAATCCTCTTTTGTTAAAAACATTCATGGATGAATCCCTAAAAAATAACACAATGCCGTAAGACATTCGTTTTACCTTAAACCAAATAGTAATTAGCACCTTAGAATTCCAATAAAACACTTACCATTCCTTTCTCTCTCATAGGCCTTGGATTGTACACAGTAAATGCAGTATATGGAGATACCATTGTTATGCCTTGTTCTCAGGGAATACCTACTGACCTGATGTTTGGAAAATGGAAATATGTGAGTATGGCTTACCTTGAACTTAATTATTGCCAGTATACGTATATTTTTGTGAATAAAAGTGCAGATTCAAATTTACATAATTCCACTATTCTGCTGTCAAGTACAGTGAATGTAGGTAGAATTAGTCTCAGATGTGCAAGAGAAATAATTATTAGAATTAGGGCATTCTGTCAAGTCACATGCCAGGTTGCCTAACTCTTATTGGTCTGAAAAAGCCATCTTTGTACATTTGAACCTTCCTAAAGCAGGAAGTGTTTTTATCCTCATGAAAAGGATCCCCAAGTTGGCAACTACTGCATGCTGTTTCATGCTTCACTCTATTTTTCATGCTGCAAAGGGCAAAGTGAGCCTTCTGGAGAGCTGGGTTCTGTTTCCCTGTGCAGCTAATGGTGTGCAAAGAATGTGCCAGAAGCACAGTAGAAAAAAGCTAACGCTGCCTTGACTCACTCCATTGATTTGTATTGGAAACACAGTGAACTTCACTATTATTAGTAAATGTCACTTTGTAGTTCATGTCCTATAACACTGTAAGCTTAAAAAAATAAACAGCACAAGCATACATAGCAGCATTGATACCATATGCAGTAATTAATGAATATGGATGGGCAAACCAGTTATGATAAACACTATCCCCTTTCATCTCTCTCTAACTGAAGTCAAAATTAACATTTTCCATATTTCTGAAAAGCCTATTTAAGCATCTCCCCTGATTATGACCTCCATTTCCAAAGCTGTCCTCTCACTCCCCCAAACCAAAATGTTATATGCATTGGCAGGTGTTTTGAGGAGTAGGAGGTCTCATTTTTTAAGGGCTGACTTAGTTCCCAGATCTCTTGCTCTGGCAGGGAATTTCTACTTCCACGTTTTGCCTCTTCATTAGTCTAATTCTCTTCTTTTGGTGGTGGCCAAATGGTCCATATTTGTGCAACAAATCTGCCACTTCAAAATTTAAAAGGACTTGGAGTGAACTGCAGTACTGTGAAATTGCATTTTCCGTACAAGATGCCATGAGGTTAAAAATTCTTGAAGGAAGAAGGGAGGGATCTCAAGAGCTCCAGAATTTTCAAAGCCACCTCTGCATTTTGGGATGTAAATTGCAGAGTCCTGTGGAGCATGTTTGCTTAGGGGGAGGGTTAAAATACTTCAAATAAGCCTACAAAAGATGGCCAGAATTTTGTTGAAAACTCCTTCCTTCCTTCTGGGCTTTTTTCTAGAAAGGCAGTTACTGCACTTGGTGAACTTGCAAAGCTATTTTGAGAGAAATCTGGCTCTCTTCCCCCAATCCCATTGCACAAGGAATCGTTACTAATCAACAGTGGAGAAAAAATTTAGAAATTGCTGATTGCTTTAGATCTGTTACCAGGGCTGGCTCCAGAGTTTTTTGCTGCCCTAAGCAGCAAAAAGGAGGAGCGGGGGAAAAGAGAGCTGCAATCGCGATCTGCAGCTCTGCTGCCACCACTTCAGTCTTCGGCGGCAATTCGGCGGCTGGTCCTTCACTCCGAGAGGGACTGAGGGACCTGCCGCCGAATTGCTGCCAAAGAGCCCAATGTGTCGCCCCTCTCCAATGGCCGCCCCAAGCACCTGGTTGCTGGGCTGATGCTTGGAGCCGGCCCTGCCTATCACACCTTTCCTAAACCACCACCTCCAAGGGTCCAGGGGTAGGTGACACATGCTGTGTATTATTTGTACAACTGCAACTAGCTTAAGATTTTTAACATGCTAAGTACTGCCAAAATGTATTCCATGTAACCCCCTGCTCCCTGGCCACCTAGCATGCCAATGATTTTGTTTATTTTTCATCTTTTGTAAGACATTTTCCTTTCATTGGAAGCAGGAACACCCTTGTCAATTTCTGGGCATGTCATAGACTTCTTATTTTATAGACTGAGAGGAGATTTCAGTTTCTAATGTAATATTCTCAGGGTAGCCCTTCCAGGTCCCTGGTGTGGACTTAGAAACACTCAGAGAAGAGTCTGTCTCCAGAGAATCTACCGGAGATTTTATTTTGACTTCGGTGCATGCTAGGGCAGAACATATTCATGCATTGCAGACAGGAACAACAAAGCTCATAAGCACTGTGCTACCAATTCTTGGTGCTTTGATTTAAAGAGAATCTCAGTTTCCTGGAACATCATAACATGAAGAATAGTCCTTTCCTTTGCTTTTATGTAAAGGAGGGGAGGGGGAAACAAATCTTGGAAAACACAGCCTGAAGTTCTGCCTTGTATGAATATTAACTTTCTCTATGGCAGCTCCATGTAAAGTTCTCCTTTGATATTTTCCATTTTTTTATAGCAATTGCATACCGATTAAAGTAAGGAGGATGTCTAGAAACTACTTTACAAGTTATCCTGAAACATATAAGTAATCTTTTATTGTAGGTATAGTCCCATGCTTAGAGACTTCTGAATGCTGTAACAAAAAAAACTAAAAACTAATTTAGAATAAAATGGGCAATTTTGCCTGATCAAATATAGTTCCCCACCTGGGATTTAAACATCCGTGACAAACAATACAAAATACATAAAAACAATAGCCTAAGAAACAGGGCATTGGAGCGGAGCCCGGAGCTGGAGCGCAGAGCAGCGCTGGAGCAGTGGAGCTGCAGGTTCTGCCTGAAGCGGAGCCGAAGCACAGCTCCAAAGCCGATTAAAAAAAGAAGACTCAAGATTTCAGTTAACTTTGGATGCCTCTGATATTGTGTATACCTTTTGGTATGTGGAAATGCAACTAATTCCACAGCCACCAGCCTTTGTCACAGAAGGCCTTCCTCATTCCATGTCAGTATTGTATCATGGAATGGTGATCCATTCCAGTGCAACCAGTCTAACACCCAGTATGCTATGTAGCACAACAGGCTGTCCTTCAAATGACAGATCTTATCATCACTCTTCTCCCCATTCTCCCCCCCCCCCAATCAAAACAAAAATCCAAAACCTATGAATTATGTCTGTTGTCATCGTTTTTAACTACATATTGGCTGGATAGCAAGCACCCATTGCAGATCTTGGGGCACTTCTAAATAGGTCTCTGTGTTTATGGAAAAATGAAGCATTTATTTATTTTAATTTTAATTTTATTTATTTATTTTAGGAACCGGAAAACAGCTCTCCAGTATTTATTGCCTTCAGGTCAGAAACAAAAAAAAGGGTTCAATATGATGACATAGCCGAATACAAAGGCAGATTGAGTCTCTCAGAAAATTATACATTATCCATCAAAAATGCAAGGATCAGTGATGAAAGAAGATTTGTATGTATGCTAGTAACCGAGGACAATGTGTATGAAGAGCCTACAGTAGTCAAGGTGTTCAGTAAGTAACAGCTTAGCATAGCTACTAATATGGATCTCCAATTAGGGAATTGCTGCTGAAAGCAAAAAGAGTTAAAAAATATATTATGCAGAATCAATGACTAACATTAGCAGTTTTCTGCAGTAAAAAGTCTAATCTGTCTGTAGCATTTGTGTAACAGGACTCTCTGTAGTCTTAGTCTGCCTACTCTGAACAAGAGGAGTTTCAGGGCTTGATAATGAATCAATTGTATGCATAGGCTACATCATTTTGCCCTTAAAATGAAAAATGTAAAAATAAGACTGATAGGAAAAATTTCACTTACTCTGTAAGTGAACTTTTCTGGGGGTGGGAGAAGTGTTAAGTGATATGTTGGAAACATTTGGTAGTATGTGAGTTTAAAGAAATGTATTTAAATGTCCTCAAGAACCTGGCACACACAGGTAATGAAACTTGAAATAAAGGCTTAAAAACATACTAGCCAAAACTCATATTTTTCTTCCCTTTTGA
The DNA here is from genome assembly GCF_007399415.2 of Gopherus evgoodei. Taxonomy (NCBI): domain Eukaryota; kingdom Metazoa; phylum Chordata; order Testudines; family Testudinidae; genus Gopherus; species Gopherus evgoodei. The sequence goes on along the minus strand of NC_044322.1, from coordinate 199,368,146 downwards.
AATGTCAGCAACAAAGTGTATTAGCATTATGACCTAAGGCTTGACACCATAAACATTACTAATGAACACATCTGTCTAAGATTTTCAGAAGTAACTGGTGATTCTAGTTGCTAAATTTTTCAGAGTCCAGGATTTTCACAGACAAGTTACTTGGTAATTTTTGAAATTCAGGCCCCTTTAGGATTTCTGACATAAAACACACAAAAATTGAGACAGCCAGCATGACTAATCACTACAGAATAAAATGGAAGTTCATCTTCTCCTCCTCTACTTGACATTGGCCCTCTTGTGCAACAGCATTATGGACTTCCTGAATAGCCTTGTTATTTTGAAGATGTTTTGCCCTCTGTGTAGCATTTCCTACTGTGAGTAGACTCTCAGAAAACAGTGGGTTTCTCCTCCATACCCAATCTTGAAATTTTCTTTTGCTTCCTTGCCTTTGTGCACTCAAGATGCATGTTTAAATACAGTTTACACAAAGTAATTATGTCAAGAAAAGTTGAAAAGTTAATAACAATATCAAAAAGATTACATTTTGGCTCAGAGAAAATACATAATTCACCAAATGTGGTGATGATTTTATAACTCATGCAGAAAGAAGGTGTAAGGAATTCTTCAATGTTGTTGTGCTGGTATCTTAATACAGTGTTGACAGTGTCCCAATCAGTTTGAAGGGTGATTGGGAGTCAACAATAATTCACTTCCATTGTTTAACTTTGATATTTGACTGCAAGAACAATTAAATTAAGGACAGCAGGGATAAGTGTGCAGGGTGCTTCAAATGAAGTGATAAAGGAGGAGTAAATTTATCATGAAGGAGTAAATATGTAGATGAGACTGTATTTTAGAGAGGTTACAAAATATTTGAATACCAAGTGGTTGAATTACTGTATATAGTTCTATTGCTAAGGCATACATAATATTTTTTCAGCCATGTTGCACATCCTTTACCTTTTATGGCACAGGTGGGCAAACATTTTGGCCTGAGGGCCACAGGTGGGTGAGGAAATTGTATGCAGGGCTGGGGCAGCAGGTTGGGATGTGGGAAGGAGTGCGGTATGCAGGAAGGGGCTCAGGGCAGAGGGTTAGGGTGCAAGAAGGGTGTTGGGTGTGGCAGAGGATTGGGGTGCGGGCTCCGGCCCGGCGCCGCTTACCTCAAGTTGCTCCAGACTGCCTGCCCTAGCCCCACACCATTCCTAAATGTGGCCAGTATGTTCAGCAGTGGCTCCTGGGAGCGGGGTGTAACAGGCAGCTCTGCTGCACACTGCCCTCACCTGTGGGTACCGCCCCCGAAGCTCCCATTGGCCACAGTTCCCTGTTCCCAGCCAATGGGAGTTGCGGGGGTGGTGCCTGCAGGCAAGGGTAGTGTGCGGAGTCCTCTGCACTCCTCCCTGCCTCCCCCCCCCACAGGGGCCTCAGGGACATGGTGCCAGCCACTTCCAGGAGCGGCACAGGGACAGGGAGTCTGCCTTAGACCCGCTGCACCACAGAGCTGGCATGGCCCGCGGACTGTAATTTATTAATTAAGCTACATTTTAGCAAGGAAAATAAGAATAGAAAATGCTGAATGTGTAATGTGGCTGAGTTAACATTACCAGAAAAACCTTTACTTCAGAATTTTCTGGAAAAAAAAGTGTTTTGGAGTGACTTTACGATTTTAAAGTTCTGTTAACATTTAATTTCCCCAGTTGGTTTATATTAAGGAAGAATTAAGATTTGTTGGCAAGTTGCATAGGTTCAGCCAGTAAAGCTTCTAAACTCTTCGAACAGCTGAACGAATCCCAAGTAACCAACATTCTTGGTTATCTGAAATTCAGATCTGTCCCTTGAGGTTTGACTGAAGCTGAGTTTCGGTGGAGCTTGTTACATCTTTAGTCCTGAGTTAATCAGCTGGTGCAGCTAACGAGGTGCATTGGCTCATTACACAGATAACACCTGCTAATAGCCCTCATTGGATTGTTCAAGTAACAACCTCTGCCAGCTTTCCTGGTGGATCTTTCCAGCATCTTCATCTGGATGTAGATAGCCAACATTTCCAAAGCATACTGGCTCCACATACATTCGCTCCTATCTCCTTGCACAGCTATTTGGACTCTAAAGCTAGCAAGCTGAGTTAATGTGCTTACAGAGCTGTAAAGGTGCTATTCTAAGCCCCTGCAGCCAGAGATAAGCAGTTTGCTGAAGTTACAAGCCCTACCAACCTATGCTCTGATGCTATTAAACTCTTGAGCTTAAAATTTCCTTCTGCTTCAGCGGATGATCTTCTATATGTCTGGCACCCAGTAAGTGTAAGCACAGTATATTAATCTGCTTGCACAGGTGAAAGCCTGTTGCTATTCCTCCTCAACTGCAGCAGCCTCTGTCTGCACTCAGTGCTTAATTTGCAATGAAAGAGATGCTGGGGCTGAAGCAATTTTTTTACTTAAGTGATGTGTCAGGCCTAGAGGTGCCGGGGCTGTGAACTGCCAACCCTAGGAGTGCTGGGACTCAGCCCCAGCACAAATTAAACACTGTCTCCACTGCAGTTAGACATCTGCAACTGGTCTGTGCCAGCAGACTCAGGCTGCGAGGCTGTTGAATTGCAGTGTTGATGTTCCAGCTCAGGCTGCAGCCCCAGTTCTGGGACCTTCCCACCTCACAAGATACTAGGTCCCAGGCTCCAGCCCAAGCCTGGATGTCTGCTCTGCAGTTAAACAGCTGTTTAGACTGAGCTCAGGTCAGCTGCAGGTTTTTAACTGTGGTGTAGATGTACCCTGAGTGGGCAGGGAGAGCTCTAAGCAACTCTTCTGTGCCTTCTCCATTTCATCTACTCAGCAGCACCCCCTTTCTCTGCCTCCCACCTCCTCATATGTGGGTGGAGAGATCACTCACTCTGGCTCACTGCTACCATTCCAAGTAGTGAATATTTTTGTTGTGCATCATAGAATATCAAGGTTGGAAGGGACCTCAGGAGGTCATCAAGTCCAACCCCCTGCTCAAAGCAGGACCAATCCCCAGACAGATTTTTGCTCCAGATCCCTAAATGGCCCCCTCAAGGATTGAATTCTCAACCCTGGGTTTAGCAGGCCAATGTTCAAACCCCCAGGTAATCCAAGCGGAAGCAGGATAGATGGTTCATTCTCTTATTGAACTCACAGAGGGGAGAGCTCAACAAAGAGTGGATAACCCTCATTAAAGAACAACCAAGTGCAGTCACTGAGAGGAAAACATAGAAAGAAGGGCAAAACAAAAAGACAGCAAACTTCAAATTTGTTCAGTTTATCGGATGGCTGGCAAAATGATATAAAAATGATATAAAAACAGCCATTTTTGTTTATGGGACCTGTCTACGTGAGATGAGGGCAGTTTAGGAGACCTGATTGTGGTTCAGGTGATAGGCATGAAAACCTATTGTCCCTGCAAGTGTGTTTGGAAAATGGGTTAATCGGTTTGTTTTAAAACACACAAACAGTGTTTACTCTTCTAAAATACATCTGGTCTGGTCTGTTTTCTGCTTGAGAACGACATGAGGCTTTTTGAGCCAGGGTTTTTTGTGCTTTGGTATTTTATTTGCCACAGGCAAGTTGTTTGAGAATTCCAAATAAATAGTTTACTTTATTGCTTTTTTTTTTCTTTTTGATTGTCTGTTTGGACAAATCTTACAATTTCCTGCATTTTAGATCTCAATATATGAAGAAAGAGACTTAGAATGGAAACTTGTGCAAACTTAGCTAGTGCTGTAGTAGGCATGACAAGTGTGACTACCCAAATGTAAATGAATAAACTTTTTATTCTGTTTTTTTCTTTATTTTATATTTTTAAATTGTGTGAAGAGAACTTGGATCAGGATAGCAAGGCTCTTGGTAACTTTCCAGATTACTAGCTTTGTTTGATAGGTTTGATTTTGAAAAAGCTTCTGTAAGCTGAAATGTGACAACTTGGAGACAGTTTCGGTTTGTATAAGTGTACATAAATGTCTGCTTATTTAGAAGCACAGCTGGAGTGCAAAGACTTTTTTTGACTGTGTAAATATACAGACTTTGTTTCCCTAGAACTTATAGAAAAACAGTCTCTTGGAGATAAAAATTTGCATTCCATGCTTTTGGCCAGAATGAATTTTAACATACAACTTATATAGTCTCTAGAAAATAGTGTTTTTTATAATGGAAACGCTGATGGCGCCTCAACTCTAACAGGGAAGGGAGCAGCTACTATTAATAGGATGATGTATATTGCTACTGAATAGAAAGTTTGCTTTTTAAAAAGATGCAATCGACTCAATCTAGTCAGTTTTGAAAAATAAATTAGTAATTTCAGATACTATAGTTGCTTCTGTTATACTAATCTCAGGTGTTACTTAAGTATAACAATAGTATGGGGGAAAATGAGAAGTGGGATGAAGTTGAGTTTCACCATTTGAAATATTAAAGCTAAACTAATATCTGTGTTAAAACTTTTTATGCCACTATATTTTATATACCACTGTTTCCTTCTTCTGGAAATGTATCATGTTCATCGGTAGGCTCTCTTAATCTTGGTTGTAGCATTCCTGGCTAAAATATAGCGTGCCAATGTATAGCATAAGTTTACGCTACTTTTATATTATCCTGTAAAATGACATATATATAAAGTGAAACCAGTAACATGATTCTCTCTCCTGTTAAATCTCGCGAGATGCCCCCTCCCCCTCTTCCAAAGTCCATTTGCCAATATTTAGGTAGGAGCAATTTTATTTAACAGCCAAGGAAGATGTAAACCCCCAAAAGACAAGGTTTCAGATGAAAAGCCTGATGACTCTGCAGCTCACCAAATAGTTCTAATGTAGTTGCTGAACCCAGGTTGCTGACTGTTCTGTCTTCGTTGTTGGAGAATGTTAGTACTTTATACAACAAACTGAAATCCCTGCTCTCCTTTCTCTTACACACATTTTTTGTTTATAGAACAACCATCTCAACCAGAAATTATACATCCAGCAAACTTCCTAGAAACAGAAAAGCTTAAAATGGTAAGAGCATTTTTCTTAATTTAAACTCATGTCCCTGGAGGTGAGCTTGGAGCTGTGCCATCAGCAAGATGGAATATTCTGTATGTGTTTTCTGAGCTAGCAATAGTGGGATATGGGGAGGATTGCTCAGGACCCGGTCTGAGAGTATAAAACTTCTGAAACCATCTCTCGGAAAACCAGTTTTCAGCTGAATCAGGAATAACAGCAACATACTAGAAGGTTACAACTAGCCCCTCCCCACATCCAGAAGAATGGGTCAAGTTCTGTTCATCCCCCCGCCCCCAAGAAATACCCAGGCATCATTTGTCATTTATCCTTTTAAAAAAATCAAAACGTTTTGATTGTTTGTCCTTTCCTGAGACTTTAACTAATCACATAACCAAGAGTCACCATGTAAGCATAAATGGAGTAATTCTATCAAAATGTCAGAGGACAAAATGTTTGATAATTCTTGTGTTCTGCAGCTCGGGGAATGTATTGCAAGAGATAGTTATCCAGATGGCAACATTACATGGTACAAAAATGGAAATATTTTGCAGCCCGTTGAAGGAGGTATGTTTCAGTAATGAACAATGAACCTCATTCTAGAACAACCTGCACATGTCAATAACTTCACTCATATGAGTAATCCTCTTTAAATCTATAGGGTTATTCCATGACTAATGCTGTTCACGTGGGGGGAAGGTTTGCAGGACTGAGACATAAAATTGTGGGTTTCAATATTGTAGTATTATTGCCAAAAAGTTAGATGTATCTTTCTGAGTTAAAGAATTTTTTTTAAGTAACTAGCAAATTAATTAGAAAGTGTTTGTTTTTGTTTTTGTTTTTTTTAAGTACTTTCGGCATTTTAGGACAGCATTGTTTTACAAGGTGTCTTTCTTGGGGTGTTTTTTCTTTGTGGGCGAAAGTGTCAGGACCAGAAGGTGTAGTCTGTTGCAGTGAATTTTGTTTATTGTATTGCTTGCTTTAAAATTCTTGTGCTTGGATGCCGAGCAATAGATACATAAAAATGATTATTGTACAAAATAAGAAAAAATCCAAAATTAGGAAAGATTGTATATACTAAGAATGTTACTGAAACAATGTCTTCTTTTCAGCTGTAGTCATGAGCTTACAAAAGGTGGTGGACCAATCAACTGGACTCTTCACCACGACATCTTCTCTCCAGTTCATGCCGACAAAGAAGGATGCAAATGCACAGTTTGCCTGTAGCGTAACATATTATGGGCCATCTGGACAGGAAAAAATACCATCTGAACCAGTGGTCTTTGATGTTCACTGTAAGTTGTTTAAAAACTGGGTCGCGGATTTATGTTCATAAATATATGATCTTTCTGGGGAAAAAAATCCACCTATCAGCAAAATCGCAGGGTCCCAGACTTTCTTTGATAGCAAAACCCCTTAGTAAAACTCTGAGATAAATCCGAATAATGATGCTCTTTTTGATAATAGGATTAATGCTTTTTCAAAGTTGATCAAGCATACACTGCATCCATTTCAGGATTGCGTTTTTATTCTCCTTTTTCAATGACATTAGATTTCTGAATATTAAGATTACTGTTTCAGGAGGAAAAGTGTAGCAGCTAACAGAATCCTATGATATGGGAATTTCAAGTCCTTGTAACAAACTATTGCTAAATAAGCTGAATTAGAAGTTTTCGTAGTAGTTGACTAGACTTCAAAAATATTGTGTGAGAATTAAAGATAGTCTTTGCATCTCTCTCTGCCCAGTGAAATGCGCAGTAAATATAAATTAACACACATCAAGACTGGTATACTAAGGTACCCAAATGTTTAGAGTACTCGTTGAGCACAAAAACGTCATGAATCTAAACAAACAGTGCAAGTTATCCCTCTGCTTAAAATTGTCAGGGACAATGATCCGTTATCCAGAGAAGAGGAAAGCCCCAGACTGAGGCAACCATCTATGGCTTACTTGGCTGCCTAGCTTCTGTTCCCTTCTGGAGCAAAGTCTGTGGAGAGATTTAGAATGGGGACTCAATTCTTGCATTCCATTCATAATGCATTTTAATGGAGGTATTCCTGATTCTCACCTGAGTAAGAAATTCAGACCTCTTTTCCACTGACAGACTCTTCAAAAACAGCTAGGGAAAATGACAAGGAAGAAGGCCATTGGGAATATCAGCCATTACTCTTAGAAGTCATTAAGAGATCCCATGTCTACAAGCACCCACTCCATACCTATCAAATTGAGTTTGCTTTAATTTTTGGTCTCTAAAGAGAAGGCACCTAATCTCATTCTCTCTCACCCCACTCTCCTACAAGACACGGGAATTGCTGCCCAGGCTTACTAGAGGATCTAGGATACAGTGAGGTCTGCTTGAAAGGAAGTCTGGTAGTGAGCTAATTTGCATGCATCTTGTCTCCTCAAATTGCTCCATAGCTACTTCCTCTTAAGCAGTTATGCTGTCCCCATTACCTTGACCACTTATAGACCCCAGGCTAGCCTACTCACTGTGAATCTAGTTTGCACACACTTCTTGAATTTATGTACCCCAGACTGTTGCAATCATGGCCCAATGTGAAAAAAAGAGTGCCGTTTCTAACGGCAACATCGTCTGCGCTGAAGAAATCACGGGTACTCTACACTGAAGATTAAAAGAGCATGGCTAGCAAGCATATTATATCCTGTTCTCTCAGCAGACTATTTAATTAAGATAACTTCTTCATACACTCATCTCTAGCTTCCTCTAGAGACATTTAGTATCGCTGCGCTGCCAATTAACTAACAATGGGAATTGGGCATATCCTTGATTAGTGAAAAGGAGTAGTACATGGCATGAAGCTCCCTCAGCCACAGAATGAAGCATTACTAGTTTCCTTCTGAAAATACCTTTATTCATTTAATATAACTTCAGTCCCTTGTTCTTTTCAAATGCATCTCTAAACTGAGATCCTTATCTTGTTGGAATAGGTGTCCAGAATTGCTTTGAACAGATTTCTCAACTGCTGTTAGGTGAAGTTGTTGTTGGTGAGATACAAGTGCTTTTTAAATGTGTCAGTAATCTTAATTAGTTTCTATCTCCTTCTTATTAATTATTTTCTATAGCTGAATTCAGTACAGGTTTTAAAAAAGACAGATTACAGCTCCAAGAAATGGAAATCTATTTATTTATCTATCTAGTCATTTGCATTCAGATGCATCACCAAGCTCTATCATTCCTTAAATTTCTAAAAGACAACTAATCAGAAAATAACACAATACCAGCTGTTCAGTTTAAAGACAGTGATGAATCCCACTCATCAACAGCTGCAGGGTCCTCCTGAATAATGAGCCAGTTGTTTTTTAACTGTACCTTATTTATTTAGGGGTAAAGCTTGACTGCTCTGTCCTTCCAACAGCACATGGAGAAGATGTGCAAAAATCCATTCCTCCGCAGGCTTATCATTGGCCACTAGTGCTGTAACCTGCTGGATATCTACCAGTGCCCTAATTATTGCCCCTGCTAAATACCATGCAGCAGCATGGGTTTCTAGTAGTCACTGCAGCAAGTTGGGCTCAGTGATCTACTCTTCCCTTCATATCATCACTGGTGCAGCCTGGACAATTCTAGGCTCCAACTTTCTGGTCCTGGCTGGCATTGCTCCCCCAGCAATAAGTCATGAAGGCAGGGCTATGCAGCCAACCACTAGGACATCTTACTTCACAATTTCATCTCAGAGCTGCACCAAGAATGCTGACTGAAGTCAAGACGCCCCTTTTCCAAAGTAGTTGAGCCTCTCAGACAGCACATCAGAAATTACATTTCTAAGGAATCAGGGCAGCAGGCAGGGTGGGATTATATTCTGGATTTCTTGATAGATAGACAACTGAGATCTGTGTCTACTGATTTCTTTAGAGGACTCTTGCATACCCCTTAGAACAACCAAATTACATGAAAGATTCTTCTTTGTTACAACACAATATGTTGTGATCATGGGCGGTTTAACTTATATCTTTACTGTTGGGGCTTCTTGATATCACCATCCCGCCTCTGTAGACCTCAAGAACAAACAGCATGCCATCTGGCTATGAACTGCCCTCTTTACCATCTTGATGGGGGATGGATGTGCACAACGTTTCACATGATGCCATGATAGAGTGGTTACCTTATGTACCTGACATCATCTGATTCATTGTTCATGCTGCCAGAAGCCATATGCCAGAAGAAGAATCCCACTCCCAATTCAACTCCATAACAAAAATACACACAATTTTGTCAAAAAACCCACCACCAACAAAAAAACTCTTCCATTAAAATGAGACCCAAAATCTTTCAAAGCCCTGACCATATGGGTAAGTTTTATGCAGAGCTCTGAAGTACTTTACATTCAGTGTCTGGTGCGCTGCTGCTGTAGGGAGCAAATTCCATAAAACTATAGGAAGAGTGACTTAAATGATAAGTTCTGCAACGGAACAGCAGTAGAGATGTGGTAGCTCAGATGACTAAATAGTTCAGGGCTTCATAGATGTTGACTTGAACTCAGAAGTGAGAGTCACAGAAGAGACTCACCCAGTGGGACATACAAATTTTCCTATACTGCCTCACCAGCATACATCAGACTTGTTATGGAAGTGCTGTATCTCTAGGTTTGAAAGAGTGGTTCAGACTCCAAGTCTGTTCACTCGTTGGCCTCTTCTAATGCTACCAAAAAAAAGAGCGTCAAGGTTGGGGTAGGGGTGGTTTTGTGATAGAATTATCAGTATAGGTTACTGAATGGCCGTGTGAAATGTTTGGCTATCAATATCCATTTCCAGACATTGACCCTGCAAAATGCAGGTGCAGAGTGTTACTTGCACAAGGTAAGGAGGACAGGGAAAAGGGGATCCTGACCTAGTGAGACGGATAATGTGTGGCCAGCAAGTTAGGGCCAAGGATTCATAATTTAGAAGGGACCATTGGTGATCATCTAATCCATTGGTTCTCAATCTGCAGCCTGCTTGTGGTCCAGTCATCACACAGCTGTGGCCCATGTGACATTCTCAGGGCCAATAGGTAACACACATATTGTATGGATGAAGCCCACACTACACCGAGAGAGCTGCATATGCATCCCACAATGGTGAATAGATTGAGAACCACTGATCTAGTCTGACGTGTATAGCATAGAACTTCTTGGAATTAATTCCTATATGAACTAAAGCATCCCTTGTGTAAAAACATACACTCTCAGTCACTAGTAATTTTTAAATCAAGAATCCAGTACAACTCCCTTGGTAAGCTGGGTAACTACCCTCACTGTTTGACTGATTTAGAGAAATCAGTGTGAGAAATAGATTTAGTTAAACTGGTGAAATCCCCTTGTGTGGACTTATTTTAACTTAACAGTAATCTTTTTTTTTTTAGTCTGCTGCCAGCCTCACTAGTTAAATCAATAAAAGGTACCCCTAAATAAAAAAGCGACCTCACAAGGGATGCTCCCATTTATCTAAATCAAATTCTAAACTGGTTGAATTCAGTACAATTTTTTTCTTACAGACAGGGCCTCAAAGAAATCTTTATCCCAGGCTCTCTCTCCCCCCGCCTTTTTTTAACCCTGGATTCGAGTAAGAGAACAGCCACACAAAAGTCTTGAGACTTCCTCTCAGTGTGGTAGACTGTCTAGTGCCACAACCACATTATAGCCTTTCATCCTCACTCACGTCACAGACCAAAAGAGCCTTGTGCTTCCTGATCCATTCCATTTTCCCCTTTGCTGAGTAAATAGCATTGTCAAATGATGGTTCATATATATAAAATTTTAAATTATAACCAACAATTGTACCATGTGATTTGTTATTTAGAGCAAATCTAACCATTTTTGTCAACTAAAAAGTAGGTGCAACTGTCCCAGTGCTGAACAGAGATCCACCAGCATGGACCTTAATGGAGTCCTAATGAAGGCAGTGGAGGTCCGGCATACCCTGTCCTAATGCAAGAGCATCTCATGATTAGAATACAATATATTATTTAAATTAATATAAAAAGTTAGCTCTACATTGTCTTTCATTAATCTGGCCCATTTTACTCAGCTTTTGAAAAGTATATTTAACATCCTTTACAGGAGGAGTAACCTATATTAGAGAATACTCTTAAAAAGTAAAGATAAGATTTTTTTAAAAATTACCAGAGTACAATATGTTATAGCTCAACCCTATTGAACATGACAGAAATATTACATTTATAGCTTTGTTGACTGTGTTGAGTCTTAAGTTCACCAAATTCATCTTTCTGAAAGCTACTGCACTAAGAGGAGCCTGCTATAGTTGCTTAGCTAATATTTCTTTTTATTTAATACAAGATACTATTATCTAATTATCGCAGGGGGGCTGATAGCTTTAGTTTTTTTGTGGCTGCTGCAAGCCCTTCAAACAGCAAGCTGAATATAATGCTGTTAAAGTCTCTTGTAATGAAATCATACTGTGAAATTGTTCCTACTGGTCTTTTTTACATGAAATAATTATGGTCACTTCTTCTTCGTTATAGGCATTTTGCTAAGGAAAACTTGATTTTCTACGTAATTTATTCTAGGAAGATTACTGCTAAGTGTGGAAGAAGACCTAGTAACTTCATTCCTTCTATTAAAAAAAAAATTATGCAATACCCTCACCTGCTTCTGGAGAAAATTGTATATACTTTGGACATTTACCTTTTATGCATAGTTATCTTGGTACTTGATAAAAACTATTAACTTGTGTCCATTATTTTCACAGATCCTACAGAAAAGGTGACAATTAAAGTGCTGTCACAAAGAAATACCCTCAAAGAAGGTGATAACATCACTCTGAAGTGCTCAGGAAATGGTAATCCACCTCCACAGGAGTTTTTGTTTTATACTCCAGTAAGTATTACCTTACTATTGTTACTTAGCTATAACAGTCTATACTATTTCTTCCTATTATTTGACACCAGAGGCACCCACACTGAACCAATCGAACTTTACCTTACCACAGCAAAACCTCCTAGTGCCCCTTCCCATTGCCCCTCTCCTAGTCAACTCCCCCTAGCAGGCACTCACTGCAGCTCCCCGTTCTTCTAGCAGGTGATGAGCTGCTGCTGAGCAAGTCCTATGAGCAGAGCAGAGGGGACATGAGATGCTGGAAGTGCAGCAAGGCTGGGCACGCCCCCCCGGGGAGCCCAGATGCGGGAGCTGGACCCATGGCAGTGGCCAGGAGGAGTTGTACAGACCCACCTCACTGCCCATGCAGGTTTGGCCCCATGTCCCCTGCGTTGTGATGGGGGGGAGGAGCATGCCAGAGCCAAACCTGAATCAGTACAGGGTGGCCAGGGTTGCTCCTCCTGGCCCATGCTGTTGGGATGGCTCCTGCACCCAGTATCAGTTCAGCCGGAGCTCAGGTTGCCCCTCCCTTCAACAAATAATTCCCTAGGCATGTGCATAGGTTGCCTATACATTATTCAAGTCCTGCCAATGGTAGGCATCATGCATAAAATGCATATGGCTGTGGGTACTGCTGTTCAACACTAGTTTCTGTGGACTGAAGTTATAAAGGCTTATATAACAAATTAAGGCATCTGATGCTATTAACAAAGTGAAAAGATGACCTTGGCAAGCTCGGCAAACTCCCTGAGAGGATACCAGTCTGGAGCCTGCAGAGAATCTATCAAAATTTAGTGAAGATTTTTTTACCCTCTTCACAGATTAGCAAACTTTTTACACAAAATATATGGTGCAGTGGTGTTCATAGAAATGCAATAGTGAAAAAGGACCAGAGGAAAACAGTTTAACTCAAATACAAACAGAGTAATCCCACGAGAAAAATCAAATGTAGCAGATTTAGATCTTTCTCTGTAAAGTATATTGAGTAATTAATTCCTGTAGTGACAGCCTTCAGAAGAACATTAGAATTGTATGGTGAAAAACAGAGAGACAATGTATTAATGGAATTTTTTTTAAAATGGGGAATAAGATTTATAAAGAACAATTTGAAAATTATTAACTACGCCTTAAAGGGACAAACATTCTTTTTGCACGAGTTTAAAGTAGTTTCAGGTATCACACCTGCCATTTCTTGTGGTTTCACAGTTGCATCTTCCTGTATTTATTTTGTCTTTACTCGACACAAACAAGGATTGACTGACAATACAAGGGAAACAGTGGAATAAATAATACACAACCTACTGTCAAATGCAGAAAGTAAAAATTGAAAATAAAGTTAATATTTATATTATAGTATATATTAGTTATAGTAATCTTGCAATAATAGGTGAAATATTTTCAGACAGAAATGTGATCATTTGTAGGCTGACCTTTGTTTCCTCCTTTTTGTTTCTTGCATTCTTTCTGTGTTTTCTACTCCCACTACACCATCAGAATCAATATACGTTCAGGACAGGAAGACCACATGCTTCCAAGGAGCTCCAAACCACCAGTTACTTAGCTTAATAACCCTCAGCTACTTTGGACTCCTCTCCTTTTGCAGCTTGCATTGCTGCAGAACTGTGAGAAGAGGCAGGGTCTGAAGCCACTCCTCTACATCAAGCTGCAGGTGAAGCTTAGGGAGAGCGGAACTGATGCCCTAATCAACCCCCTTTTAAGCCATGCTAAGCAGCAGTTGTAGAAGGGGGGGCTAGGATGGAGGGAAGAGCCGCCAGTGCACCAGAACTCCACCTGTTCTGTGATGAACGTGGGTGAGCTAAGGGCTCCATTTGACATGGACTTCAGCCTCCTAATTACATCTACAGCATTCTCTTGCTTGAGGGGAACTAAAATTAGTGCTGTGTTAAGGATCTCTCAATGTTTGTGATACGCTTCAGTATTTAATGTTTCCTGGAACTTGTAGCATTTCAGATAAGATATTGTTCCCTCATCATAGTTTCTCTTTGCAATGTTATGATTATTATACATTTTGTTCTGTCTATGTAATCTTCCCTTCCAATCTACCTGTTAAACATCTTAGATTTTGTATTTTTCTAACATTTCTAAAAATGGTCATTTAAGTTGAATGTTCCAAGTAAAACTTTTTTCTTAATGTGGGAGTGACTTTGCAACTGAGCAATGCCTGCAGTCGTGCAACAAAATTAAATCTGCTATACTCAGAGGTGGTTGGATTTCACTGGTGCTGAATGTATATAGGCTGTGAAGCACTTCAGTCTAAAAATTGCTTCATAAAATATTATTCAAAGAACCATGTGACTGTCTTGTTGTTAGCAACTCTCTGTAACCCATAAGTGTAATACTTCCATCCACAGGGAGAATCTGAAGGCATAAGAAGCTCAGATACTTACATAATGACAGATGTGAGACGAAATGCAACAGGAGAATACAAATGCTCTCTGATTGACAGAAGCATGGAGGACTCAACCGCTATCATAGTTCATTGTAAGTCATTGTATCTTTCATTTCCAGAAACAATTCAAACATCTTACAAATTCTGAGCCAATCCCTCCTTGTTTTACTCATGTGATTAGTCCTATTGGCTACCCTAAAACTGTATGCAGTGTAGTAACCATGTCAGTCCCCAGATATTAGAGAGAAACAAGGTGGCTGAAGTAATATCTTTTATTGGAGTCTGTCACCTACAGGAGAACTGAGCATGGAATAATTGCAAACAGAATTTGATCCTTTGTCTTAGAAAAAAGTAAGTGCATTTTTTTAACTTGATACCTTTTAATACCACTGTACTTCAGTGGATTAAAACAGGCCTGCATACTGTGCAAACTGTTCTGACACTCAGCAAACATATTTTTGACAAGTTGCAATCAGTGATGACTTGTGTATTTTAATACAAAAATTATTGTATGAAGGCACTGTCTCAGAATCCATTTAAATTTACAGAAGCATCATTTGGTCCTTTATTATGTCAATCAAAACCATGATTCACAGGAATTTCCATTCTGGATCATATGAGTCCAATATCCTATCTCAGAAAAGGGCTAGTACCACTTACTTCAGAGGAATATGCTAGGAACATTGTAGGTGGACAATAAAGGATTAGCTATATCCATAGTGGAAATTTCTCCTTAAAGCAGTCATTTAGTGTTTGGCTTATTACGTAAAGCGCAAGAGAGTTGATATCCCTTAATATATGTCTGTGGATTTGCTCATTATTCGTTAAAAATATGTAACCAATTTTTGAATCCTGTAAACTCTTGACCTTAAATTCGTGTGGCAATAAATTCTGCCAGCAGAATAGGCATTTTTAAAGTATTTATTAGTTTTAAATGTGTTGCTTTTCCATGTCATTTACTATCCACTTGTTCTTATATTATGTATAAGGATAAAGAGGAGCACCCAGTTTGCATTCTTTACAACATTGATTATTTTATATGCCATTGCCTTACCACTCTTTCATTTGTCTCTTCTTTAAACTGTCACACACATTTTCAGACTGTCTTCATGCTGAAGTATCCCTGTGTACTCTCTCCCCCCCCAAACACACACTTTGCATCTCTTCTGTTTCTGCTCCATCTTCTTTTAGATAAGGTAATCAGAATTGAACACAGTATTCCAGGAGATGCCATAATATCAATTTATATAATGGCATCACCATAATTTTATTATTATTCTCTATCCTATTATTTACATATCTTAATATATTTTGCCTTTTTTTCTTTTTTGCTGCTAATGTGTAGTGGGCAGAGGTTTTCATTTAATTACCTACAGGGATGCCTAGCACTTCTTCTTGAGATTACAGTTAATTTAGGACTTATTTATCTGTGTGAGTAATTCAAACTGTTCTTCTAATGAATATTGTACATTTAACAAGGACTTTCAGCATCTGCCATTATGTTGTCCATTCACTGAGCTTTGCAAGTCCCTCTGAAGCTCTAAAATATTAGTGTCGACCTGTAAAATTTCTTGTCACCAGCAGATTTTGCCTTGTCTCTATTCATACCCTTTTCCAGATTATTTAAACATATGTCAGTTCTGGTCTTAATATAACCCACTGTCAACCTTTTACCATGGGGAAAACTCCCCATTTATTTTGTGACTTTTAGTGAGTTCCTCATCCATGACATTATTTCTCATTCTGTGTCTACTTAATTTCCTCTATAGTCTTTTCAAGAGAGATTATTTCGAAAGCTTTTTATTTTAAATCCAAATCATTTTTATCAGCTAGTTCTTTTTATCCACTATTTTGTTTACAGGCTGAAAGAATTCTAATGGATGTGAGAAGTCATGCTGATTTTGGTTTATTACTGTCATTAAATGTTCATCTCGGTGTTTTATAATCCAGTTGTTCAGATATTATTTTAGCCAATTTCCTGGTACTTAGTAAGGCTTGCTTGTCTAACTCCCATAATCACCCGAGCATCATCTTTAAAGATAGGGGCAACACTTACTGCCTTTGAGTTTCAGTATAGTAATTGATTTTAATGAGTGCATATTGTTGTCAGCAGCCACTTCCTTCAGAATTCTTGAATGTATAGCATCAGGTCCTGTTGAATTGTTCCTCTTTAATTTAATCGGTGTGTTCCTGTATCTGTTCTTTTGACCCTTCAATCCCTAACATTGCCTCACTTTTATGATTTAAAGATTATTGGCCTAAGGTGGAAATCTCCACAACGTGTATTGTGGTGAGAACTCATGTAGCTTCTCTTCAGCAGCTTTCTCCTCTATAATTGCTTGCTTTACTCTGATAGTTCAGCAGAGCTACTGTTTCTACCACTGCTTTCTGCTTCCGATATACTTAAATAATTTTTTGTATGTTTTCATGTCTTTACCTATTTGATCTTCAAATTCCATCTTTGTTTTTAATGACAAATTAATGAAGGGAGTTTTAAAGGCAGAAAAAAGAAACCTGAAGCAAGTCAGTGTAAAAGTAGAGTATTTTAGTAATTTTTTGCCCCTAGAAAGGCAAGTGTATGCAAACCTTTTTCATACTGCCCTACTCAGTAACATCTGTGCCAACAGATGAAAAGTGTGTGTCATGGTACACCTCTGTCCCGATATAACGCTGTCCTTGGGAGCCAAAAAATCTTACCATGTTATAGGTAAACCACATTATATCGAACTTGCTTTGATCCACCAGAGTGCACAGCCCTGCCCCTCCCAGAGCACTGCTTTACTGCATTATATTGGGTCTCGTTGTATCGGGGTAGAGGTGTACATAAGGAAAATTAGTGTATTCAGACAAACTATTTACCCAGATGCCCACAATGATTTCCAAGAGAATCCTCTGCTAAATGTGAGCTAGTCTCCCAGCCCATTCTATAAACACCTCTCAGGGCTATGCAGCTCAGAAGTGAAGACCTTAAGTCTCAGGTTCACTGCAGTTTTTCCCTAACTTTGAATGATTCATAACAATATGTGAGAAGGGTGGTGGCCTCGATTCTTTCACGGAAAAGGGAGGGGACCTAGCCTGTTGCCCAGGAGGAGGTCTGCGTTTAAAGACTGCTCTCTTCAGAGTGTCAGTCTTGCAGAGATGAAGGCCGAGAATTTAATGAGTTCTTGCTTCCCGTGACAGGATTCCTTCCTGAATGATCTTCTATGATCTCTTGAGTCTGGGTTGATATCCTGCTTCAAAGAAATAAAGGCTTGAGTAGACATCGAAGGGGAATAACCCCGAGCAAAAAACTGCCATAGCCTCTCTACCCTATATTAGCGTGTGCTCAGAGAATAGGAGGAAACAAGCTGAGTGAGAACTAATCCTCCTCACCCACGTGAAGCAGCAATCTATGCAATTGTTCTTTGAGTCATTGTGGGGAGAACAGATGAACTCCTAAGTATCTCTTACTGAATTTTGATGGTTTTGATTTTGGGGACAAGAGGGAAACGAAATGATACTGTTCAGGTAGTTGTCTCTCTTTGATAATGTCTTTGTACGTGTGCCTGCTGTGTGAAGTAGCAAGTGAACCAATAGAGAGAGAGTTCATGTAACCACTGATAGTAGAAATTAGGCTTATATTAGTAATAACACCGATATTACTAACATTTGACATTATTCATTGTTGTTGCAAGATGGGCCGGGTCTTCTCTTTGATGCCTGCTTCCCTTAATTATAATGCTCATTCTAGTGAAATTGGTGATTGAAAGCAGCAGAAAAGTTGACTCTTCTGTTGAGTGAATTTGCTTGCTGTTGGGATTAATGAAGCACAATTCACAGGTTTTAGCAATTCTAAGATCTTTAGTACTTGAGAATATACAGATAGAAATTCTATCTGCATCATCAGCCGTTTCTTGAGTATTTCTAAGATGACTGTTGCTGTAGTGTCTGCGGATTTAGAATCAGGAAGGCAAAACAAGCGGATAATAAAGGGGGCATTTTATATATAGATTTCTTGATTATCTATAATGATAGGGAAAGGGATAAAGAAAATGTAGGTGACAATTTAATTAGAACTCTGTTAGTTGCCTGAATGCAGTAGTGGTATTTTAAACCCTTTAACAGCAACAGCAGCAGAATCCAGTAAATGCAATACCACCATTTTCATGAGAATAATTATCTGGTACTACAGAGCTGGGCAAAAATATTTCTTGCCTGGTGAGTCTCCTGCCCTAAAAAGAACAAAGTGGGACTTTAGGGCTCTGGCCCAAGGAAAACAAACATTTTAAAAACCCTTCTTTTGAGGTTCACCCTCTTGTGTCTAACCTGGCTTTTTTTTTCTTCCCAGCTGTTGTTAAAATGGTAGGACATGTTGCAGTGCTTTTCCAGCAAATAGTATGCCATGATGGGATTATAATCTACTGTGGTTCAGAGCTCCACCAGCCACTGATTTCCATACATGCAATATTTAGGATGACTAGACTTGTTGGTTTGCATAGTAAGATGCTAGGAGATGGGGATGAAAGCAATGTTTAACTAAGCGACTTTTCTATTCTCTCGAGATAGGATTATGTATGCAAAAAACAAACAGTAGCATCTGGAGTGACCTAGAACTTGGAATGTCTGAGACCTTATGGCATATCTAATCATATAAGAAGTAAAAAGGGGAAATGATGCATTGGAAAGCTACATAGTGGGTGATGAATGAGTGTGTTTTAAGTTAAGAAGAAATCTTGGAAAAAAGAATCAACGAACAGAACATATGCTGCCTCCCTACCTCTCTGACAAAGGCCCTAACCCACTTCTCCCACTGAGTTGCCAAACCCTTCTGCACCATCCCCTCACCCTGCCTCCCCAAACTGGGGAAGCTCTTCCACACCTCTTAAGAGAATCAACCTGTCCTTCTTACCAATTTCAAGAATTCTCTCCCTTGTTCTTCTCTACCCAGTATCCCTACATGCAGCTTCTAAAATTCTTTATCCCTCAAGACAAGTCCTCTACTCAGATTTCCGCCCCACTTCTAACAAAAATCCTTCTCATTCCACTCTGCTGTTCCCTTTGCTAAAACCTCTCCCCCCTACCTGGACAACATCTCCAGTTTCATGAACCTCCTGGTTCATTTTTCCAGCTGCACAAGATGGGAAAAGATCTGTTTATTAGCTGATCTGTGTCATGTTTCACTTTTAGACTATAATTATAGTAGATATGCAAATACTCTGCACTGTGTTTTTTCAGGATCATTATTTATCTGTCTCACTTATGAGAACTGATTTAGATTTTTTTTTTGAGAAAACAATCTAAGTTTTAGAATTGCAATTAGTCCACTGATTTCTTTTTTTCTGTAAATCCTCAGAATGGTCCATTCTTCTGGTATTTATCTTTTAACAATGTTCCTTTTTATCATAGATTTGGATTTATCACTTACTCCTAGTGGAGAGGTTATTAAGCAGATTGGAGAAGCTCTGCCTGTATCATGCAACATCTCTTCCAGTAGAAATGCAACTGTGTTTTGGATAAAGGTTAGTAGTAATTCTTGTTAACACCTACTCATTGTATTTGGTTACTCCCTCTGTGTTTTGGGAAGAATCTTTTTAAAACTGATCTTTTATAAGCAATGACCAACTAAAATATTAACCTGGACATTTAATACTATAAATGTTTGGACCAATTTGCATAAATTTTCAAAGGTGACTAGTGATTTTGGATGCCTCAGTTTTTGGGTGTGCTACTTGACACTTTAAAAGCACCTGATTTTTCTGAAAAACTGTAGCAGGCGCCTGAAAATCAGTCCCTTTTAGGTGCCCCACTTTGGCACTGAAAATATTGAGGTCTCCACACACTCAACACTTTTGAAGATTTAGGCTATTATGTTTTTGGTATGTTTCCCATAAACATACTAAAAGGACAGCCTACATTGGGCAGTGGAGTGAGTGACTGGATGTCTCAGGGCATTGGTAAGTGAGGAAGTTTGTCAGAGAGTATTCACATCTGACCCTGATTGACAGACCACCACCTAATGACTGGTCAGTGGTTTGTGTTGAAATAAAGTGTCCATTTCTCACCACTGTTACCAAAACTGGCAGCCTTGTTGGCAGTCTCACTAGGGTGGCCAAGGGAAGACTAGACTATAGACACCAAACTATCCTCTGATCCTCTCCTTCAAAGCTGGGACCTATTGTGGTGGGCATGGGGAGGTGGCATAGGTAAGCTTGCAAGCATACTTGCCATGTGGTCCCTGTTTTTTATATAAATAGATCACTAAAGCCTGCAGAGCTGTCCATGCAGCACTTTTGAGAAATTGGAAACCTCTTTTTTCATGCTTGGCACAACTGTTGCTAATTACATTGTCAAATGCTGGGGTTTAGTTATTGGCTGGACAATTAAACATTAGGAAGAAAAAAATGCACAAATACAAAATAGGGAATAACTATTTGGCTAGGTAGTAATAATGCAGAAAAGGATCTAAGGGTTGCAGTAGAGCACAAATTGAATATAAGGCAATAATATGATGCAGTTGTGAAAAAGGCAAGCAACGTTCTGGGGTGTATTAACAGGAGTGTTGTATTTAAGATAAAGGAGATAATTGTCCCTCTCTGTTCAGCTCTGTTTGGCTGGTGTACTGTTTCTAGTTTTGGGCTCCATGCTTTGGGAAAGATGTGGGCAAATTTGGAGAGAGTCCAGAGGAGAGCAACAAAAATAATAAAAGGTTTAGAAAACCTGAATCTCGAGGAAAAAATTATTTGGGGGGGGTGGAATCTGATAAGCCTTCAAGTATATTGGACTATTGTAAAGAAGACAGTGAGCGATTGTTCTCATGTCCACTGAAGATAGGATAAGAAGGAATCTGCTTAATCTGCAGCAAGGGGGATTTAGATTCGATAAGAGAAAAAAATTGTAACTATAAAGGATAGTTGAGTACTGGAATAGGTTCCCAAGGGAGGAAGTTGTGGAATCCCTGATCTTTGAGCTTTAAGAAAAGGTTAGACAGACACCTGTCATGGATGGTCTACGTTTACTTGCCTTAGTGCAGAGGATAGACTAGATGATCTCCTGAGGACCCTTCTAGCTTTATGTTTCTATGATTAAGGCTCTGATCCCACAAAGCACGTGAGGAGTTCCATTGAAATCAATTGCACTGCTTATTTGTAATGAGGTTTATAAGATGACTCACATGCTTAACTTTAATCATATGCTTATTTGGATTGGGGCCTAAATTGGAAATGATGTGGTCTAACTTCTTACTTTATCAGGACAATACCAGAATGCAGACAAGTCCATCATTTTCAAGTCTACAGTACCAGGATGCTGGAAACTACATCTGCGAAACTACTCTACAGGAGGTTGAAGGGTTAAAGAAAAGGAAAACACTTACACTTATTGTGGAAGGTAATGGAGCAGTTAGTTATGCTTTGTTAATACTGTAAATTGTACAGTTAACAATTATTTTACCATAATGTTTAAATATAATATTCTTTTAGGAAAACCTAAGATCAGAATGACAAAGAAAACAGGGTCAAATAAATCTAAAACAATAGTCTGCCACGTGGAGGGTTTTCCCAAACCAGCTGTGCAATGGACAACTACTGGTAGTGGAAGCATCATAAATCAAGCAAGTATTTTTCTCATTCATTTATGCACAAATAGTAGTATGTGAGGCCTGGAAAACCTGACGGACTTTGAGAGATTAAAGAAAAAGATCAAATACGCATGCACAGAGATTGGCAGTGATAGTCCTCTGCATAGTATAGATTGGACAGCACCCACCAGCAGTGTGCATTAATTTCTTATGGTCATATACTACCTTTAGTTACATCTTCAGTCTTACTGAAGTCAAGGAGTTTTCAGCTTCAGGGCGTGGATCAGGTCTTGGAACTATATAAAATGTTGATTAATTTTGGGCGCTTGTAGCAGATGATGATAAATGGCAGCAAATTCAGGGTACAGCTCCACCAATTTTTATGACACTGAGATATTTAAGGCAATATTAAAATAAATGTGTAGCTTGATGGAGGAGACACATCTGAAGAGTGCAAACACTAAAGAGGGAAAGCAATTGTCAAGTGGTGGAAGTATAAATGAGAAGTGCTTTTCATGTTTAAGTGAGCAAAATATTAAAATCAATTATTGGACTGTTTATTTAGTTTATTATTTTAAATGGTTCCCTTTTTTCCAAACTGTAACAGATTTATTTTTAAGAGTTATTTACTTCTAGAACTTTCCTTATAAACAATTCTAGTACAAGAAATTACTTGTACATTTTTTGTTCTACTGATTTCTTCTTTCCTTTCCAGACAGAGGAGACCAACTATGTTAATGGAAAATTTTCCAGTAAAATTGTAATTTCTCCTGAAGAGAACGTTACATTAACCTGTATTGCTGAAAACCAACTAGAGAGAACTGTCACCTCGATGAATGTCTCTGCCAGTGAGTGTCTTCAATTAGAAGCATTTCAAAAATGAGTGAGAAGCTGTTTCCTTAAAAAGAACAGGAGTACTTTTGGCACCTTAGAGACTATAAAAAATTTATTTCAGCATGAGCTTTCGTGAGCTACAGCTCACTTCTTCGGATGCATAGAATGGAACACACAGACAGGAGATATTTATACATACAGAGAACATGAAAAGGTTCATGTTTTTCATGTTCTCTATATGTATAAATATCTCCTGTCTGTATGTTCCATTCTATGCATCCGAAGAAGTGAGCTGTAGCTCACGAAAGCTCATGCTGAAATAAATTTTTTAGTCTCTAAGGTGCCACAAGTACTCCTGTTCTTTTTGCGGATACAGACTAACACGGCTGCTACTCTGAAACCTGTTTCCTTAAAGTTTCAAATACTTTTGCCAGTTTTTCTCTCTAAATAATATGAGATGCAGATTGGTGCTGCAGTAGTATTAGAGGTTTTTTGGTGTGTGTTTTTTTTTTTTTAAGTTCTGCATGTCTCCTGCACTAACAACCGACTTAGTCCTCCAACCCAGCCTAGGTTGGTAGTGAAAGAAATTTGTTACTAGTGGATGGCTGTTCAGTGGACTACAGTATGTGAAATTAGTTGTATGATTTCAATACTGTTCTGAGTGGCAGGGCGGGTGCAAGGATGTTTTGTGCCCTAGGCGAAACTTCCACCTTGCACCCCGCGCTCCCCCCCACCCAAGCCCTGTGGCAACTCTCCATCTCTGCCCTCCCCTCCGCGGCAGCTCCTCCCAGCCCGGGGAGCTGTGCAGCAGCTCCTCGCCGCAGCTCACCTCTGTTCCACCTCCTCCCCAAGCACGCTGTCACTGCTCCACTTCTCCCACCTCCCAGGCTTGCAGTGCCAATCAGATGTTTGGTGCTGCAAGCCTGGGAGGGAGAGAAGCAGAGCGGGAGGAGGCGGAGCAGAGGTGAGCTGGAGTGGGGAGTTCCCCTGCATGCCGCTGCCCCCACCCTTACTTGCTGCTGGCGGCCCTCCCTGCACTCCCCTGCCCCAGCTCCCTCCACCTAAATGCTGATGACAACTGGAGCGGCCGAAGATCCGGCCGCTGTGGTCACCCCCGAAGGACCTGAAATGCCATCCCCCCAAATGCTAGTGCCCTAGGCGACCGCCTAGGTCGCCTAATGGGTTGCAGCAGCCCTGCTGAGTGGACCAGTATGCCTATCACAAAAATCACAGCAGCACTAACTAGCTCCCTTCTTTTAGCAGAAAACCCATAAGAGAACCCCCTTCAATCTCCTATAATTGAACCCTGCAGGTTAGGGTTATGGCACATTGGCAAGGGGAAATAGGCTGTGGCTCATGATGCATCTGGTTTGGGAATAATACTTCAGACAACCTATATGCTATCCTTCTCATTCATACACAGATTATAAAGTAACTCCTTTGTTACTGAGATCTTCTTTTCTTAGCCCCCAATTTTGTGGTTTGTTTGTTAACTTTTGATGTGATTTCAGAACAGAATCTATCCATGGGTGCTAGAGTTTAATGGACTACAGTAATGATAAAGTGGTAAAAAGTTATCCTGTCATGACTAAATGCTTAGTCAGAAGTATTCATAAGATTAAACTTGTCATTTTTTGGAACAAAACACTTTCATGTGATGCATTATGGATATAAAGCAAGGATTGCTGCCTAAAATATAAGATTAATTATTTTGTTGTGTGGCTGATGCAGCATTAAGTATGAGCATTTCGGTCTAGCTGTAAAATAGATTATATTGTTAAATATTGCAGCATAGTGTCAGGGTGAAGGTGACTTTCAGGTACCAAGAAGTTTTTGTTTTTAATTTTAATGTTTTTATTATTTCAGTAAGTATCCCAGAAAATGATGAGCCGAATGGTATGTAAGTGCTACAGAACCCTCTTTCTTGACTCTGTCCGCTCTAGTTTTATGAAGTGTCATTAAATGAGTAATTTCCACAGTCCTCTTTGCTTTCGGAGTTCAATTGAAATTGCCAAGTCTCTGAGCCAGTAAGAATTAGACCCTGTTAAAAACCTTATGCTTAATAGTAATACAAATTTTTATGTTATCACAATGCTGTAATACAGGGGTCAGCAACCTTTCAGAAGTGGTGTGCCAAGTCTTCATTTATTCATGGTAATTTAAGGTGGTAAATTTGCATGTCAGTAATACATTTTACATTTACAGGGGCTGGCACATGGAACCCCAGGCTGGCAGCAGGCTGAGCAGACTGACGGCTGGGACCCCAGGCCGGCAGCGGGTTGAGTGGCTCAGCCCACTGCCAGTCTGGGGTTCCGTCCATCCAGGCTGACAGCGGGCTAAGCAGGGCTGATGGCTGGGACCCTAGGCCGGCAGCAGTGTACCACAGTAAATCAGCTCACATGCCCCCTTTAGCACATGTGCCATAGGTTGCTGACCCCTGCTCTAATAGTTTTGACTTTTTGACCATCTCTCTTGCTGGGGGATTACTTGTATAGAAAATGTTTAATGCTGTGTTATAATTGTTAGACACCTCATGAACTTTTCTTCTTTGTTTTAGATGGCAACAGAGAAAAGGTTAATGACCAGGCAAAACTAATAGTAGGAATTGTGGTTGGTCTTCTGCTAGCAGCTCTGGTTGCTGGTATCATCTACTGGATATATGTGAAGAAATCAAAGTAAGACTTAACATAGAAGCTTGCTCTTAACTTTTTAAAATTAAAATAATGTGTACATGCATGTTTAGCTCCCCACAGCATTCTGGAAATCTAGGGGTGAAAAGTTATCCTCATCTGTAAATCTTATCTTGCATCTGAATTTAAAATAGACATCTTAATATGGAGGCAGTGTATCATCTAGGGCTTAGAACACAGACCTGGGAGCTAGGACTCCTTAACTCTGCCCCTGATTCAGCTGTGTGGCCTTGGCCAGATCATTTAGGGCCAGATTGTGTTTCCATTTAAGTTAGTGACACTTTTCCTATTTGACTTAAATGGGATGTGGTATTTCAATTTCCGAGTCAAATAATGGGCTGCCACATCTCTGCAACGTCATGGATAGTCAGGTGAGTTATCTTAGTGTAGGAGAAGTTGGCCAGCTCATACTCTAATTATCTGAATTTTATAGAAAGATAAACAGATGCCAACTTCACAGGAGTGTGTGAAGCTCTATTAAATTGTTCATATTGTGGTTTGAGATCCTTTTATTAACAGGTGCTAATGAGGGAAGTTGTATTGCTTGAAAACTAGACATTGCCAGGGCTGACTAAATATCTAGATCCAGAAGGTAGAGTGTATGGTGTGTGTATTTGCTCTGCTTGTTTTCAATTAGAGTTTCATTAGTACAGAAAATCAGTTTAAGACTATATGGAATACATTTGACAGTCTCTAAAAAGTCTTTAAAATATCTTCCCCTTCACCCTCATGGTTATCAGGTCCTCTAAACATATCCAACTTGCATCTGGTTCTGCTCAGTGTGGTAGTATGCTCTTTTCCCCAGACACAGACTGGGGCCCTGTCAGTTGTGAAAGTGCACACTTATCCTACCCCCATGCCTTCTCAGAGATTCAGTGGAGCTATCTGATTTACAGCAGCTGAGGATCTGGCCAACACAGCACCAAGATCATTTATAAAGTGTTCTGAGAGTGGAGGCAGTTATGTATGTTGTGTACATATTTGTATAAACAAACATGCAGTATTAAAGTTTACTTGTATTTCTCTATAACTTTACACATTGATTTGCAGTAGCTATATAATACAGTAACTCCTCACTTAAAGTCGTCCTGATTAACGTTGTTACATTGCTGATCAATTAGGGAACACGCTCGTTTAAAGTTGCGCAATTCTCCCTTCTAATGTTGTTTGGCAGCCACCTACTTTATCCACTGCTTGCAGGAAGAGCAGCCCATTGCAGCTGGCTGGTGGGGGCTTGGAACCAGGGTGGACTAGCAGCCCCCCATCAGTTCCCTGCTCCCTTAAGTTCCCTGTGCTGCAGCTGCCCAGCAGGCTCGTAATTACATCTATCCCTTCCCCCCCACTGCCATGTGCTGCTCCCTGAGCCTCCTGCATGCTGGGCGGGGCAGGAGAGGGCAGGAAGCTCATGTCAGCATGTCCCCCCTCTCTTGCTCCTACACCTTGCTTACCCCTTCTTCTCTGTATAGAGCAAGATGGGGATGCTGATGGAGAGAGACCCAGAGACCCTGGGTAGCTGCTGGTCTCAACTTCCTTATCCACTTAAAAAGAATGCATTTAAGAGTGGGTCAGCTTACTTAAAGGGGCAGTGTGCATTTCTCTCTCTCTTCCATGCTATCTCCCCTCCTCTCCATTCCTGTTGTCTTGCAGAGTGAGAGGCTACATTAACAAGAATGTGTTAACCCTTGAGGGCTCAGCTGAGTGCTAGTTCATCATTTAGCTCTGGGGGTCGGGATCCCTCAGGGGGGTTGTGAGCTGTCAGCCTCTACCCCAAACCCTGCTTTGCCTCCAGCATTTATAATGGTATTAACTATATATAAAAAAAAGGTATTGTTAATTTATATGGGGGAGGGTCACACTCAGAGGCTTGCTATGTGAAAGGGGTCACCAGTACAAAAGTTTGAAAACCACTGATTTAGCAGCAAGGCATTCCCTGGGAAATATCCCACCCTCTTCCATCCTCTAACTTCACCACCACAATCATCATAGCTGTGAACGCTATTGAATTGTTTGTTTAAAATGTACACTGTGTGTAATAAAATTGTTTTTTATATGGTGAAAAAAATTTCCCTGGAACCTAACCTCTCCCCCCCCTTTATATTAATTTTTATGGGGAAATTGGATTCGCTTAACATTGTTTCACTTACTTAAAGTTGCATTTTTCAGGAACATAACTACAACATTAAATGAGGAGTTACTGTATACATATTCTGAGTTTTAATATGAAAAATTATTTCTCATTCACTTGCCATACTTACTCATCTGTTTCTGGCATTATAAAGTGTTCCCATGCAGTCTTTAGATTTTACTTCAATACAAAACCACAAACATAGCTGTGCAGGAGATTTTTGGAATGTCCTGAATAGGGAAGCTTTATAAATATATGACCAGCAAAGAAATATTTAGCATGTGCTATTTATAAAGCTGCAGGAAATAAAAAAAAAATGTCCCTACCACCTTCAGTTATTACTATAACAAAATGTCCAGAATTTTTTTTCTCTCTTAATGGGGAGTCCAAAGCATGAGGCAGTGACTCATTTATGGAGGGGAAATGTGATGTGTTTCGATGCTTTATGGTGTTAAACTTTGTTTTCCAAACTGGACCATTTCAAAAATAGAAATGACAGAATATTAGGCATGAAACAAAAGACATAGTAGAACATGAATATCATATTTATAGTTAGAGTAGAAAATTAAATTAGCAGTGAGTAGATTGGGACCAAATATTTTTTAAAAACAGTTATGTTTAAATCATTATCAGTCTGTCTGACAATCACTAGTTTCTTAAGTGAATCTAATTGCTCGACATATTGTCTGCTTTTAGTATATATTTATATAAACCTATTCTCCTCTCCCTTGGGACTCAGTTTCCCTGTTTTCGGCATGCAGTACTTCCAAAGAGCAAGCAGAGCATCAGTATGTATGAAACAGGATTGCAGCACAAATCACAGCCCAGAAATCTCAAATGCTGTCCTCTCAAAAACACCATTGCAATACGTATTGACACTGTGTGTGTCCAATCACAACCCTCCGTTTCCACGCAGGCCACTCCCTCGAACAGTTAGTCACTTTTTGAACCCACCCTCGAACAGTTATTCACCTAATCTCTGCCCCCAAAGTGACGTCAATGGAAAGTCTGAGAAGGCAGCAGCACAGAATTTTCAAACTCTCGTGAGGCAAGAAAAATGTTATTTTTTTTCATTAATGTATGTTGTGGTTTGTAGAATTTTCTATTGTCTTGTGATACAGGATAGTAGGAATTGTACTCACAGGGGTGGAGTGTATTCACAGTAACTAGCTTCTGTAGCTATTCATCGCCTCAGATTCATTTAATGCAAAAGCTGATTATTGCTACATCCTCTGCACCAGTTCAATGCAAATTAATTAGCAATCCTGAGTAAATTGCCAGTGCAACCCTCAGCTAGGCAATCTAAATATTCCTGTCTTCATCTCATCTCAGACATTCCCTAGAGAGAGTTTTATTTTTATATTATATATATATATATGATTTATTTTTAAATGCTATTATATATAGCATTTAGAAAAGAAATCCATGTAGTGCCTCCGTTTTCCCTTCACTCTGAAACAGAAATCCAGGTGGAGAACATTTCTAAAGAAAATAATTAAATCTTTTATCCTTTCATTATCTGGGATTGTGAATACAAAAATTCCAGGTAATGTTACGCTAGAACAAGCTTCCTCTGATTTATTGCAGATTTTAAATGAAGGAAAAAACCCGAAATTTGGCTGAAAATTCAAACCGCAGCAATTTTTACAATGATCAGAGACACACAAAATTGTTGGTTTAATCAGCATCTTCAGTCATTCTGAGCTTATTGCTAACCTCTTTCCAGACTGAGGTTTGTCACTGGATGATTAGCAAAAATTGTACTTTTCTGCTATTTTGTATATGGTTAGAATATTGAAACCAAAAGTTGCACGATGTGTTATAGAACACTCCATAAGTGTATATGTCTCACATACTTCCAACCACAAAGTTCACATTATTGTAAACATGGGAGACAAACTGGAAGTGAGCTGTTTGTGCTCTATATTTAATCAGTATAATCTAAGTCAGAGAATAACATTAGTATCAGTTAGTGAAAAAAATATTTCCACTTATTCCACATTGCTTTCAAGCATTTTTTAAATTTAGGTATCAGTCTTCTCCTGGCAAAAAACAGGTGAACCTGTAAACCCTTTAGCACCATTTTACCTACCTTTTAGAGAGCCTTTTGAGTAGTGATCCCCTATGGTAATCATTTTCTTGAAGGCAGGATATTGAGGACTTCTGAAGGAAAGCTTGAAATGTCAAATGAGGAATTAAACTTTATTAAGAGGATATAGGGATCCATACATTTTGAGTGGAGAAGAGAAGTACAGGAGGCAGACACACCATCTATAAAATTTTAAGTAAAACAATATTTTTATAACCAATTTCTGACACTCTTATCTGACTTGGTTAGAAGTTTGGTTCAGACAATATATTGTGAAAAAACAGGTGCGACGACTTAACATGTCATCTCTCTTTGTGCATCCATGCTGCCCAACTGTGATTGTTATGAATTAATTCTGGGAAAGTGTGCATATCTATATCCCCTGCTGCTCCAACAGGGGATAGACAGCAGCACTAAGGGTAATGGAGACTCAGAAGCTCCATTGTAGAGGACTAGCAAGTCTTCTACATACACACTATAAGGGGTTCTGTCTACACTGCAAAAATAAGAGTTACAACATGGTTACAAAAAAAGACAATTTTATGCTTTCCAAGGAAGCTGGCAAAGGCAATGCAGTTAGCTACCATGGTGACTATCAGTATTGACTAGATTGTAAATTATGTTTCATGTCAGCTACACTGGGAAACAATAAGACCTGTAATAGTGAGTCTCAGATCCTGAGTCAGCTGATGTCCTTGTGCTACAGGACTGAAAATAGCAGTGTAGCAATTCCAGTTGGGCTCTGATACTCTCTTCCCTTCCCAGGTTTCAGAGTCCAGGCTGACCTGGAACACCTACACTCTGATTTTCAGAGCCAAAGCATGAGCCTAAAAGTCAGTTGACCTGGACTTGGGCAGGCTGCTGCTGGGTTGTTGGTTTTTTTTTTTGTTGTTCTTGTGTAGCTGTACCCCGTGTCATAAACTGGTTATAAACTCAGGCTGTGTCTAGGCTGGCAGGGTTAGCCCACAGAAGTTTCCTAGGGCTGCAGGTCCAGCACTTCTCATACTGCTGAGAGCCTCCATGCAACAAGGCTCCTGTGTTTTAACAAGGTCATGTAAAGTGTTAAAAATGCTGGCAGTTACACAAGCATTGCCTGCCCTGTGGCTACCAATGGTAGAACTGCACTAGTGTCAACAGTAGAAATTTTTCATGAAAATCCCTATTGTTGAGCAAATGTTGTAGTGAGATCACTGAGGCGTCAGCCTCTGCCAACATTGTCATAATAAGTCTTGACAAGGTAGGTGAGGTAATATCTTTTATTGGACCCACTGCTGTTGGTGAAAGAGAAGCTTTTGAGTTCCACAGAGCTCTGTGGACCACCATATCCTGGAACCATCCTGGCTACAACAACACAGTTAGATGCTTATGCATGGATTTAAAACACTTAAATTTGAAGACTTAACTAAGTGGCCTTGTTTTCAGAGAGGCTGAGCATATGCAGTTCTCACTGCATTGATGTGGGCCATACCTTAACTTCTGTGAAGGTGATGGGTACTCAGCCCTCTGAAAATCTGGCCACTTGTACAGGTGGCAGTCACCCAAAATAGAAGGTCTGAACAGTTGAGGAAGAGGCGTGTTATATGTAAGGATTGAATATCACAAGTTTTTATTTTTTAAACAAAATTATTCTAACACTAGTTGGACCATTAGAGCAAATTCTATGATCTTTGCAACAGAACAACTTTAACCTAACCTAATTTAACCTAAGCAGCTGATAATGCCAGATAACAAAGCCCTCTAAACTTCAGTAGCAGCTCACAGGAGAGCCAATCTGTTTTGGGCTCTGTGTAAGGAGGGACACTCACTTTGGGATTTTATAGTAATTCTGTATCTCTCTCTCTCCATTGCTATGACTTGTTCTCTTGAGTCTAACATGTCACATTTGAAATACAGCTCTTGAATTGTTCAAATTTTAATATCCAATGAAAAAATAGGCGCCTCTCTGTCACAGTCATGTCCCTTGGCAGAAACAGTAGTTTCCCTGTCAACTTATCTCTCTCTGCATTTGTTGGTATCCCTTTTGAGAGAGCCTGGTTTCATCACTGAAAAGGCCCTCAGGGGTTATAGTCTGTAATGATCTGCTCAGCACATTCTTCTCCCATGAGCCTCAAAATTCTGTGTCTCATCCCTACCCTCAATCTCTATTTTTGTAACCCAGTGTTACGAAAGGAGACATACTCATGAGTTGTTATTCAGATGACAAGCAAAATCCGTATGATCCACCTAAAGAGAACAAATTTGGCTTTTTTCTCTTACTGTGGATTAGAGAGATTTGCAGAAAAATTTTAAGGTCACATGAGAAATTCAACCACTGTCAATATTAATTTTTTTTCTTGTTTGGCTTCTTTCACTGTCCCTCATTTTCCTCTGTGCAGATCAGTCCTCTCTGGATTTGATATTCAAAGAGAATGAAAATAACTGTCCAGCAGAGACTTAACAATGGGCTTAATGAGTTACTTTGTGGTATAATCCCAACATTTAAATGACTGACAGTTGTCTACACTTCACAGTTAACCCAGAATCTTAAATTTTAGCCTTAATTTCTACCTATCAGTATCATCCACAAAGAAAACACTCTGATCTGCATTTGGAGGACAGACTAAATCACTGATAATCCTTCAGTATTCTTCTAATGCTTCCCTTCCCTCCCCGATAGACAAGTTCTTCCATCCTTGATAAGGAAAGAACCGTAAGGCAGCTTGGAACAAAGGCCCTGAGATACACACAGGCTTGTGCCAAAACAGTGAGGACCCAGTAACAAGGGTAGGGCTTTAGTACATGGATCTGAGCATTCCCACAGTAATCACCCTGGTTAACTGTTCAGTTTTGGGATAACCATTGATCATGAAACAGAGACTTGGCCCTGGACTATATTACGAGTTTAGGTCAAATTTAGCAGTGTTAGATCAATTTAACCCTGTTCCCATCCATACGACGAAGCCATTTTTGTCAACTTAAAGGGCTCTTAAAATTAATTTCTGTACGCCTCCCTGACAAGGGGATTAGTGCTGAAATTGACATCGCTGGGTCAAAGTTGGGGTAGTGTGGATGCAATTCAACTGTTTTGGCCTCTGGAAGCTATCCCAGAGTGCTCCACTGTGACCACTCTGGATCACACTTTCAACTCAGATACACAACAAAAGCCCTGGGAACTTTTGAATTTCATTTCCTGTTTGGCCAGCATGGTGAGCTCATCAGCACAGATGACCATGCAGACCCAGAATCACAAAAGAGCTCCAGCATGGACTGAACAGAAGGTACTGAATCTGATCTCTGTATGAGGAGATGAAGCCATGCTATCAGAACTCCGTTCCAAAAGACACAATGCCAAAATATTTATTTGAAAAAATCTCCAAGAGCATGAAAGACAGAGGACCTGCAGCACTGTGGCATGAAAATTAAGGCGTTCAGACAAAGAGGCAAAATTAAGAC
Organism: Gopherus evgoodei; assembly: GCF_007399415.2. NCBI lineage: Eukaryota > Metazoa > Chordata > Testudines > Testudinidae > Gopherus > Gopherus evgoodei. Next base: position 199,335,208 of record NC_044322.1, on the reverse strand, counting down.
GCTCCAGCCATGCTGCTTCTATGATGAGCTGCATGCAATTCTAGGTTAGGGCCCAAACCACTACCCCACCCTCTGTCCATGGACACCTGCAAAGGAGAGTCTCATGCAACAGGGATGAGGATTTGGGAGACAAGGCAGATGAGGAGGCTTAGGATAATGCACAGCACGCAAGTGGAGAAACCATTCTCCCCGACAAACAGGAACCAGTACCCTTCCAACCCCTCCAAGGTGGACACACAGACCATTAAGCTAGAGAAGGCACCTCTGGTGAGTGTACCTTATAATGCATGGTTTAAAAGCAAGCCTGTTCAATGATTAATTTGCCTGAAGGCTTGGGATGCATTCACAGCCAGTACAGCCCCTCCTTTTAAATGGCCAACCCAATGGGTACTTGGTAGGGGAAAGGAGGGCACTGCTGTTTGAAATCATTCCCATGTTATGAAAGTTGAAGCAGCTGAAAGTCTGTGGCTTACCATGGCTGCCTGCAAGCAGAATTCTGTTGCCTGGTCCTACGTGTGATCTTTCTCACCAAACCAGCAGGCCCTCAATATAAGAGGCAAAATGTGACCTTGTACCAAAAGCACATGTGCTATGTAATTTTTACTGTGAACCAAACTGTTAACGAGTCTACCCATTGTTCTCTAACATGTCTTTTTAAATACTACTCTCCCTTTTTCCTCCCACAGCTGCAAATGTTTCAGTACTTCCCCTCTCACCTCCATCCCAGAGGCTAGCACAGATAAGGTGAAAAAAATGCACTTATGATAAAGTGTTCTCCGAGCTCATGCAGTTCTCCTGCACTGAAAGAGCTCAGCAGAACGTGTGGAGGCAAACAGTGTCAGAGTCCAGGACGGCAGGATGCAATGCTGAGGCTACTGGAGCTTCAGGAAATGTAGCAGGAGCACAGATGGCCACTGCTGCCCCTGTGTAACAACCTGCCCTCCTCTCCTAGATGCCCAAGAACAGGGAGGGGCCCCTCCGGGCACCCAACCAGTTCACAGCCCAAGCAACAGAAGGCTGGCATTCAATATGTTTTGAAGTGCAGTGTAGCCTTCTCCTTCCCTCCTCTCCTTATCCACCACCCCAGCTGGTGCTTCTCTCTTCCCCAACCCCTCCCAGGCTACCTTGGCAGTTATCCCTCTATATCAGGGTTTCTCAAACAGGGGTCGCTGCTTCTGTAGGGAAAGCCCCTGGCAGGCCAGGCCTGTGTGGTTACCCTGCCCTGTCCATAGGTCCAGGTGCTTGAGGGGGTGACTGGCTGTGGATCACTGCTCTGGGCCAATGGGAGCTGCTGGAAGCAGTGTGGGCAGAGGGATGTAATGACTTTCTGATCACTGCTTGCAGAGGCAATAGAGGGGAGGGCAGTTGGCTTACAAGGAAGTAGAGTGAACCAAGGCGGGGGGGGGTGTCATTAAGGAGAAACAAACAGAACTGTCACAACATAGCCTGGCCAGTCATGAAACTGGTTTTCAAAGCTTCTATGATGCACAGTGTTTCCTGGTGTGCTCTTCTAATCGCCCTGGTGTCTGGCTGCATGTAATCAGTGGAAGTTTGCAACGCTAGACAGCTACTGGTCAGTTAGGAATCAATTTGGAGTGGGCAAATCCACTGTGCGGGCTGCTGTGATCCAAGTAGCCAACCCAATCACTGAGCTACTGCTATCAAGGGTAGTGACTCTAGGAACTGTGCAGATCATAGGGAACCCCACTGCAGCAAAGCCATCCACTAACTGTGGTGGGACAACAGAAGGCGATTTGCCTCACCTCCCACTCCCCCATAAACGTCTCCCTTTTACTCCCACAGTTATTGTGGTGCACACAGCAAGCAGCAATAACAATTGGTTAGACCTCATCAAACCCAATATTCTGAGCCAGTAAACTGGACCAGCACAGCCTATAGTTGAACAGCTCCTTACTACTGTCCAGGGTGTCTGTGTACGGCTTCTCTTGGCATTAAGGGGTAGGCTATGTCCCCAAGGTTAACTATTGGCATTTCAACGTCCCCAAAAGTTATTTTCTGATCGGGAAGTAAGTCTCTTCCTGCAGCTGTCGAAACAGACCAGAGTTCCTGAAGATGCAAGCATCATGTGCCTTTGATGTTGGTGAAACATCCCTTGTGATCCACCAGTGCTTGCAGCACCATTGAAAAGTACCCCTTTTGGTTTATGTACTGGCTGCCAAGGTGGTCCAGTCCCAAGATAGGAATGTGTGTTCCTTCTGTTGTCCAACCACAGTTAGTGGATGTCTTTGCTGCAGTGGGGTTCCCTATGATCTGCACAGTTCCTAGAGTCACTACCCTTGATAGCAGTAGCTCAGTGATTGCGTTGGCTACTTGGATCACAGCAGCCCGCACAGTGGATTTGCCCACTCCAAATTGATTCCCAACTGATCAGTAGCTGTCTAGCATTGCAAACTTCCAGAGGGCTATCACTACTCACTTCAGGTGTGAGGGCTGCTCTTATCTTGGTATTCTTGCCCTTCAGGGCAGGGGAAAGCAAGTCAAAGTTCCATGAAAGTGCCCTTACGCATGCAAAAGTTTCACAGACAGTGGGAATCTTCCCAGACCTGCAACATTATGTGGTTCCACCAGTCTGTGCTTGTTTCCCAGGTCCAGATTCAGCGTTCCATGGCTAGAACCTGCCCCATTATTAGCATGATGTCCAAATTGCCAGGGCCTATGCTTTGAAAGAAGTCTGTGTCATGTCCTCATCACTATCGTGATCACACTGTCGTCACCTCCTCGCCTGCTTTAGCAGATTCTGGTTCTACATATACTGCAGGATAATGTGAGCATTATAAACACCTTGCACAACAACAGCAGTGAGCTGAGCAGGCTCCATGCTTGCTGTGGTATGGCATCTGCAGGAGAGCAGAGTTGCAGCAGAAGCAGTGCATGACAACAGATGCATGAGAGGACCTGTGAGGTGGATTAATGGCACCAGAAGAGCAGACTTGCAGCGGAAGTGGTGAAGGATGACAGCACTACACACATTTCCTGAGAAGCCCATGATGGACAACATGGAGGAATTTGCTATTGAGACACAAACAGGACAGCACAGTTGCAACAGAAGCAGTGGTTGGATGATGATGGTTAGCAGTCCAGCTGCACGCAGTATGGCATCTATACAGAAAAAAGAGATAAAACGATTGTCTGCCATTGCTTTCACGGAGGGAGGGGTGACTGACGACATGTACCCCAATCCACCTGCCACAATGTTTTTGCCCCATCAGGCATTGGGATCTGAACCCAGAATTCCAGTGGGGAGGGCAGAGACTGCAGGAACTGTGGAATAGCTACCCACAGTGCAGCGCTCCGAAAGTCGACGTTAGCCACAGTACTGTGGACACACTCTGCCAACTTAATGCACTTATTGGGGAGACACACAATCGACTATATAAAATTGCTTCCTAAAAATTAACTTCTATAAATTTGACCTAATTTTGTAGTGTAGAAATACTCTTGGATTTTTGTACTAAGAGTTCATGCACAGAGACCGCACTAGCAATACCGTTAGACAACATAGTTGAAAGGAAGTGGTAAAAAGGATAAAGTAACTTCAAGCATTAAAATATACTAGCCAATGTAATAATCTACCTTAAAACAGAGAGACAGCTATTGCAATTTCAAACATCCAATCATCTGTTTAGACCTCAGGTCCATGATCTTGTGTCCCTCTTGCTTGACCTGATGCATCAGGTCTGCTGCCCACTTCCCCTTCTGGGGAATTGGCACTTCCAGTGGTAGCACTTCAGCCATGTCTGAAATTTGGGATACAGTTGTAAGCCCCTAGGAAATGTTTTCCCCAACTCATGTGGATCAGGACTTAACTAAACCATAGCCCTTTATACTTTTCAAGGTCACTTAAACCAAGGCCGGTTGCAGTGTTCATCTACACTGCTAGATAAAGCTAATGTCTTTGCACAGGTACACCGCACTAGCAAAAATAAAGCCATTGATTTTTAGAGAAGTATATGCTGACTAGCACCAATGTGACGTGTCATATTGTCTTGCTAACTTGTGCCATCATTGTATTTTGCAAGTCAATGTCACTTCAGTCCTTTACCCTGAATTTGTAGTGAGTATATGCATAAATCTGTCACAACAGATTACTATAGAGGAAACAAATTATCACAGAGAAAATGTGTATATGATAAGCTGCTTTGACACAAGGAATTACTGTCTCACTCAAATACATCTGGCCATTTACATTTTAAAAGTTGTGGCTTTTAAAATGTTATCACACCATTGCAGCAATCTTTCACCTTGGCTGATGGTGAGGTTTCTCACATTAAATGCATGGCTTGTGGGGTTATTCTGCTAAACTAAACTAAGCACTTAACTCACTAATTCATCTTCACTGCTTATATTAAAGCATACCTGCTATTTTAAATGAGGCATACCTTTTTCTTCCCTGTCCACCCGACAACATTTACAGTCTCTTCTCTGTCCAGAAAAAATGCTTTGTGCACTGAAACAAAATCTAGGTGGTACCCAGAATGGTTTTCAAATCTAAATGATCATTGACTTCTGCTTAGCACAAGCTCCAAAAGCTATTTTATGTGAACACACAAAGATTGTTGTGTTGATAAAGATGTCTTAGTCACACTTCTGCATTTAATATGCCTATGGACAAAACCCTTAATGAAACATGCAGAAAACGTAGGGAATTAATTTGTCAAAAAAATACACATGTGCACAACCAGCTTAGCCTCAGTAAACAGAATTATCCTGGGCTCTTTTGCAATGTATAAGTTCCACTGTTACTAATATATGTGTATGTAGTCCTACTGCAATGCTTATTGGTATATTCATAGTCATGCAAATACTTCTAGTGTTGTGCTGGTAATTGAATTCTTACAATTTTTTTCTTTGCAGAGAGGGAGAGAGAGACACTGTATATTAATATGAACAAAATGCTATTGACATGCAAATGAGACACTGATAATTTTTTTCTTGTAGGACACCATCAAAACATGTAAACAAAGACCTTGGAAATATAGAGGAAAATAAGAAGCTAGAAGAAAACAATCACAAACCTGAAGTTTAAAAGACAGATGTCAGTCATTCCAGGTAAATTGGAAAATAGAATCAGAACAGTTTACCTGTGTATCATATCTCCTGTACAGCAAAAGGAGGTTTTTCTTTCAGTTCAAGGGCTAGAAAGCCTCTGCTTCTGGAGTAGGATGATCCAATATTTATCTTTAGTCAACCTCGGACCTCAGAGCTGAAATATGGTCTAGTGAGCACTATGAAATTATGAAGCCTTGTTCTCCCCTTTCAGAATATAAGTACTCATAGTAAAGGCAATAGGAATTATTTGTATTCTTATGATATAGGGGAGAGTGGGAGCAACACCCACAGCAGCTATGGATTTTTAATAGAACCTGTGCACACACATTAAAAGAAATGCAAAAGGATTCTGACAATCAGAAACCAACTATCAGATGCGTTTGAACTCATGCGCTCAGGGAAATTTAATAATTATATGATGTATACTCACAAAGGAGAACATTTTAGTTCTATTCACTATAGGTATAAATTAGTTTTTGGTGGGCTCAAAACAATGTATGTTCAAGAGGTAAGATGTTCTTACCATAAAATCACATACTATTACTAACCTCATGCTGGATGTAGTCATTGTGCCATGACTGTGCAAAAGAAGTGGAGATTTCCCCTTCTCTTTATAAAACACAAGCTGCAGGACAACCCATGGGATACATCTTCACTACCCGCCGTATCAGCGGGTAGCAATCGATTGCTCGGGGATCGATATCGTGTCTCATCTAGATGCAATATCGATCCCCAAAGGCGCTTATATCGATTCCGGAACTCCACCAACCTGAATGGAGTTGCAGAGTTGACATGAGGAGCCACGGACATCGATCCCGCGCCATGAGGACGGTGAGTAATTCGATCTTAGATACTTCAACTTCAGCTACGTTATTCACGTAGCTGAAGTTGCGTATCTGAGATCGATTTTTCCCCGTAGTGTAGACCAGCCCATGGAATCCAAACTGCAATGAATACAGTTGTACTACAACAAACCCACAGCATCATCCAGTGGTCAGATGCAGCCACCACTGCTGCCTCTGTCCTCTTCTTTTAATGTCACAGGCTGGGGCTCACACCGTCTTTCTGAACATTGATGTCCCTTAACACACACACATTGTGGAAGGCCAGGGTAAAGAGGGTGGAAATCAGTATCCAATGTTCTTTAAATTATGGAAGTAAACGGTCAAAAGATAATTTAATTTGAAAGCTTATCAAATTTACTCAGTTTCTAAATTAGTTTTTTTTAATTTATGCCTCCACTTTTGAGTGTTTAATTTGAGAAACCTTAAAGAGACCTAAGTTGAGAGAGTGCTGTGCACCCATCCTTTGTCAGCCCTCTTTAAAGTGTCATGCTGCAAAGCCAAAAATGGAGAGGAACAAAATCATCGGTCACTCTTAAATTCGGTGTAGAGATTGTAAAATTATTACACCAGGTTTCTTGTTTCAATAAGATGGGGATAGGAGGGTACTTTAAGGGAATAATGTAAGATATTGAAAATGCTGGATCTGAATGTTTCAGTTATTCATACAGTCTTGCCTCTAATCTTAGCATAAACCACAAGGCAACTTTTCTTGCCACAAATACTCAAAGGAGTCAAAGATCTGAGAGACAGTCCATATAAACATCTACTACTATTATTGTCAGGAATGTCCCTATTTATTGTGTAATAGTGTTCTAGTCATTGATATTGTAATTAGAGGTTATGTTGCAAAAGTCCTCCATAGAGTTTGCTGTGCCAGAGTTCATCATTCAGGTAGGAGGAGTGGGGGGGTGGCAGGTTGCTTTCAAGTTTTGCGGGGGGGGGGGAGGGTGTAGACTCTTGCTCTGCTCTTTTAATTGTGCATACCCTTGAAATTCTGCAGTCCTAGAGTACACTGGTAGGAGGAAAGGAATGTCCAACACGAGGAGGTTGAGCGATGGGAGAAAGCTACAAGCAGTCACCCTCCCCTTCCCACTTCCAGCTACTGGTCTCTCCTGCCTTCACCTGCAAATGACAAGCACCTTTGCTTTCAAACCCTACTGGAACTTCCTTGAAAAATCTGCTGTCACCCTCCCCATGAGTCCCCAGCTGCAAAATTACTCCTACCTACCTTTGCCCTGCTGACAGTATTAAGAAAGATGCCCTCTCATATTGCAGATATCTAGACCTAAAGTAAAATGGGAAGGAAGAGAGCCCCTCTATGGATTCTTCACAATGCCACAGGGTGGCATTCCACCCTCCATTAAGTGATTGCTTAGGGATTATTTTGCTGGCTGCTTTGGTACTTATGTTAATCTGCTATAGATGTGAAGGTTTAAGAAGAACACATTAGGATTCTGAGCATAAGGGATTTAAGGCCTACAGAGGTGGTGGAGTGGTCCTGTTTCCTCAGCCTTAGAGAATGTCTAACACTGCAACCAGGAGATACGGCTCCTGTAGACCAAAGCAAGCTCAGACTGGAGCCACAGCAGCATTACAGGTGACTTCCTCCAGTACAACCCCACCCAGGATCTTGAGCTAGCTTCCATCTAGCTCGGGTTTGTCTACAGCAGCTGCAGTCATACCCTTAGTGTTAGAAGTTCATCAGGCCTAGACTATATGGAAGGCATGGGAGAGGAGAGAGCTCTGGTGAATTGAATTTTGCACAACTGAATTCATTTTGTCCAAGAAGGAAGTTTCTCCATTTTCCTTGTAAAAGTGGTAGAAATGTCAAAAAATTAGTCCCTAAACTTAATTTACAGATTTCTGGGAAAATGCTCCCAGTGTCCCTTGCTTCTGTGTGCCAGAAGCTAGGAGTGAATGACAGGGAATGGATCACTCAGTTATTACCTGTTCTGTTCATTCCCTCTGAAGCATCTGGCATTGACCACTGCTGGAAGATGGGATACTGGGCTAGATGGACCTTTGGTCTGACCCAGTATGGCCATTCTTATGGAAAATGGTGAAATTAGAATCCCTAAAATTCCCACTGTAATTTCACATGGGAAAGACATGGTTCACTTCATGCCCTAATGTTTTGTGCAATGGTTCTAGACATTGTAGTAGCTGCCACATCTACAGAGGTGACTGTCCGTTAGCCCTGGCTAGTATTTGTGTATTGTTTTGGGTTCCTTCAAATCTGATGTGTTATATAAACATAAGCTCCTTATTACATTCATGATTTGGAGAATACATTTATTGATTCATCAGCAATGGACATATCTTTTTGTGATGTAATTCAACTTAAGTTTGTAATGGCATTTTCCAGTGACATTTATTTTGCAGTTAAATAAAGACTATTAAAACTCTTGTCTAATGATGATCATTTTGCCAATGACCTAGTTTAACTGACTATTTTTCACATTTTCAGAGAATACATATAGAAGCATGAACATGGATTGTATTCAAAACATACAAAGAAGTGACAGTTATTCATGGTTCAAGTATTGAACAGATCATTCTACCAAGTTTTCAAAGGATTTTAGATGCAATTATCTCAAGTTTAAAAAAAACCCTAATTTGGCATCAGCCAAGATAGTAGGTCACCATGTTGTGTTCTGTTTGTTTTTGTAAATGTCTGCACTGAAGAGTTCTTTTTGTTTGCCTTTATGTAAATTTTTTACGTAGCTATTTTTATACACTGTAAGGCTTTGTTCTGGGAGTTGCTGTTAATCTGATGTACGGTGTAATGTTTTTATTTCAGTTTGGTTTTAGTACACCCTTTGAGCAGGTACATTTCTAATTCTGATTGCTATCTGGAAAATCCCTGCTTTTGTAGAGCAGAGATCTAAAATGTAAGGTTGTGTTATGGGGATAGAGCAAGCTCCTTTTTCTATTCTTGAAATCACAGTGGCAAGAGATGGAGCTAGCTACGACAAAAGTGCACTAAAGGGTTCGTGGAAGTAAAAACAAACATCTAACTGACCAGAAAAGGTCACACAGTTCCCAAAAATAAGCCTGGGAGTCTAGCAAAGAATTTATCACAAAATTCTTGTTAGCCTGTGTACAGATTGCTGCTAATAATTCTTTTCTGAGTGAGTGAATCACGTGTTATAGCAGTTTGGAAAAAAGTTATTGATTGTCCTCAGTCTCATTGTAGATAGAGAGCAACACTGTAATTTTGAATTGGTTTTAAGTCCTTTTGGTTATTCACTGCCTTAAAGTACTGTACCTTTTTCTTCATTTCAAAAAGATAACAGTCAGAATTGGAGATTTTTTTAAAACAATAGTCATATCAAAGCTGCATTTTTCCACAAAAATAGAATATATATATATATTTTTTGTGTGTTTTTGTTAACTACGCTACAGATATTGAATGCACCTTGGATAATTTTAGTGTTTTTACCTGGTACATAATTTATCAAACAGTGCATATAATTGTAACAATGAAATGTTTATGTATCTTTAGTTACATTCAAGTTTAACTTTATAAACGTGTTTTATGCTTGAGGCAATTTTTAGAATGATGTAAAAGGAAACATTTTTTGGGTAGATGGCCAATAGAAAACTGTAAAAACTCAGAAGTTCCATCTCAGTATTCTTAAACAGAAGTGTAGTTTCTGGGAGAATGTAATAGACAATTCAGATAATGGGAGGAAAATAAGTACATAGAGTAAACAGAACATCAGATTTCCATTTTTACATCTATGATCCAGGGGGAAAGTAAGTTTTTATAGATGGTTAGGCAAAAAAAGTTAGTAAAAACAAATTAAAGAAATGGAAATTAGAAAACATTTTGCCACTTCTACATTATTTAGAAAAAACACGTACTTGTAAATTTGTAAAATGTTAAATGTCTGGGCGGTAGTGACTGATGTCTTAATAAAAGCTTCCTGTAGTGCATTGGCATGGATTAAATACATAAAATGTCCTATAAACTCTATGCTGTATAAAATATTAAGGGGGAAATCCTGTTATTTGCCTCTAAACTTTGATTTGTTAATATTTTATTTGGCAAAGGGGAAAAAAATCTTGGTCAACATTTAAACCAAAGTAAAAGGGGTGGGGGAAAAAACCAAAGTTGTTTGTTTTGCATGGCTAAGCCATTGTTATCTCTGTAAATACTGTGATTTTTTCCTTTTTTTAGAATTTTGTTAAAAAAATTCTAAAATTTTTAAACACTTGTTTTCCAAAATAAAATGTGAACACACAAAAAAGGTACTTTATATACAATTTTTTTTTTATTTTGGTATGAGAACACCACTACCAACTGAAATGCAGTGGGAGTGACTAGAGGAAAAAAAGTTGTAATGGCTTTAAGTATGTGATAAATGACAGAAGTTTATTGTAATTCTCTATATTTTGAGAAGAAACCTTCAAGACTAAGAAGTAGAGGGAATGGGTCGAAAAAATATTTACTACTTTCTTGGAAAAAAAACAAGGAAGATTTTTTAAAAAATCACTCACTTTCTACACCCACAGTTGGGAAAAAGGAATAAAAAGCTCACCTTTTGAAATTTGGCTACATCTCCCATCCAGTTTAACTCTTCAGCCCTAGGAGACAGATTTTTCCCTGTTCAATGTTCACTTCAGGCATGTTTCAGGAACCACCAGTGCATAAATAAATGTTTCAATCCATGCCTAAAAGATAATAAAACAAAGTATGAATTCACCTGCTTGTCTGACATTTCAGTTCAAAGGAACACTTCTGCATGTGAGGAAAGACCCTGATCCTGCGAGTTCTTAAGCATGCATGTAACTTTACTCTTGTGAGTAATCTCTGAAATCAGTGGCGTTCCACACAGGTGCTGGGATCTGTCCAAGAATCAAATCTTATCACACTATGCAGAACATGAGTACATGTATTATTCTTATTTCAGGATGTAGTTAGTACCTATCATTGAGACATATGGGCACCTTACAAGTAAACCTATGTATGGTTTACATTTTGCAGGGTGAGGAAATCAGGGTGGCCTCCAGAAAAAACTGCAATTATGGGCCATGAGGGCCCAGGTCTGTCAGTTACAGATGGACTGCATCAACTGAATTCATTTCATCTCAGTTGTTGTGATGATTACCTACAGTACAAATCCCTGCTTACATGCTGAATAGATAAAACAGACAAAGTGAGGGAGAAAGGAACTGTTATCCACATTTCAACTATGAGGAATTGAGAGAGAGATTAAACTCTGCCCAAGGTCATACAGGAAATGGGTGCTCTTATGATTAAGGCACTGGACTACGTTCTCCCATTTAACTGATTGTTCACTAGGACCAGTTCTGCAATCACCACCAATAAAAGACTGAGGCAGAAATGTATGTAGTGGTTAAAAGTCTGCCCTTTTGAATGGGGAGAGAGGCAGAGGAGTAATTTCACACACAAAAAAAACTTCAGCAGAAAATTATAGTAGATTCTGCCTTTTTTTTTTTTTTTTTTTTTTTTTTTAAGGCTCTAAAGGTGTAGTATATCTAAGACCTAATGCTTGCTTGTGCCCATCTCTGGGTATTCACTTCGCCCTTTGTGTATCTGTCCTAACCCACAGGCTTTGTTTTGACTTTCTAATCCAACATGCGCTTCCTAGTCATTTATCTGTCAGACAACACAGAGCCAAAAGCTATAGCAACCGAGGCTGCTGTGAGATATGGAATAAATTTTCAGCTGAAACAGCAAGGGCTCAGGTAACCAATACATGTAGGAAATACAAATAAGAGATCCCATAACAAATGGGGAATAGATATTTTTATTTCCTGACTTACTATAGTGACAAAAGCACAACCCCAATACTACCCTTTACTTATCCAGTATGTATTGCATCTTCTTGGACAGGAAATTTTTCTTCTACTGAGTTTTGAAACAATTACATAAAATGAAAGTAGTGTGTTTGTAGTGGCAATTAGTTTTTAAAACTATATTGGGAATGTTAATTTAACATTATGAAATACTAAAATCATTATAATGTATACACCATAGATAAGAAGTTCATTCATTGGTCTTAGACCAAAATTCCTCCAGGAAGTGTCACAAATCCACTTAAATCTCTGATTTACTTGTAACACTACCCCATGAAGCCAGATAACTTCTTGTTAGCTAACATTTAAGACGCTGTATGTATATAATTTTCTAGCTGAGGTTATCAGCGATACACATGAAATACCTTGTTTCAGCCAGTGTCACGGAATGGTTTTGGAGTTTGGTGCAAACCATCGACATCAGGTTTGGGACTTTGCAGTTTCCTGGCTCTGCAAATCAACTGATGTTACAAGAAAGCCAAACACATCTTTGCACACAGATGTAAAGGCTGCTGATACATAACTTGTTCCAGCTTGTTAAGGTGCATGACAGGCAGCTAAACACACCTTTCAGTCTCAATATGTGCTTTTATTATTCTGTTGCGTAGCCTTGAGGACTCCCACCCTCTTTTAGGAAAGCAAAAGATTAAGACCTAGATCCTTAGCAGGCGTAAATCAACACAGCACCAGTGTGGACTTGACTTACCTTAGCAAGAGGAGACAGACCTCACAGTGAGTGGGTTGCATATGGGGAGTAGAGAGAAAGGAAGCTCATTCAGGTGGTGTATACTCAATGCAGATCACAGGACAGCACTGCCCAGGTTCCCTGCCAGCCAGTACTCAGGAGCTTGTGTTAGGGGACAGATAGGAAAAGGAGATACAGTTCCACTGGTGATTTACTGCCCAGAAAAGGGGCATATAGAAGGGTGCAGAGCACTGCAAAGAAGATGCAGGATACTTCACAGTCTGAAGGAAAGAAAAGTCCCAGCACACAACCCACTTAGTGTAACATACCAGGGTACAATTCAGACCTATGAGTAGCTGTGTCACCCCTGCCTTGTGACCTGGGATGCCGTTTGCGTTACCTTGCTTCTGTAGCCTCCAGCCTGGACTGCTCACAAACAGCCCTCTGGCATGTAAGTCACTCCCAGCTATGTCTGTGTGTGCTGCAGCCAGCTAGCCATGTCTTGGCTCTTGCCCTTGCCTTAAACATTACCACAGGGTGATCCCAACACACTCCCAGAAACTATGTCCTGCACTGCCCAGACTTCTCCTGGACAGTTCAGATCTATTGAGTCCAATACTCCTTTAAGGAAACACTATGCACAAAACTCACTAACTCAAATGGGGTTACCTGACAAGTCAACTTGAACACACTGGATTAGATAAAACAAGTGTATTAACTACAAAGAGAGATGGTAAGTGGGGAAAGGGAAAGAGGCATTAAAATCAGAAATGGTTAGAAGAAAAAGATAAAATGCTTACTGCTACCTAACGCAATAAAAACTAAGATTCAAAGCCAAGTTCTCTCACCACATGTTTTCAGCAGTCTTGACTGACCACGTCCTTTAGATCAGGACCCCTCCCCCAAGCTCCAATGATTGTTGCCTTGGTCTCTTCAGGTGCAGTGAATGTGATGGGCATGGAGAGAGAGGGGTGGGTCCTTTAAGGTATTTGCTCCTTTTTATAGTCCTGTCCCCCTTGGAGAAGCATTTCCAGCTGGGAGCAAGGTGGCAAGCAGACTACATGAAAGGAAACTGTTTCCCTAGTAAGATGTTGATTTTTTTGCCCCCGTCTCCTTTCCTGCCAAAGAATGGCCACTTACCTGATAATTGCTCCATCAGCCTTGTTTACACTTGGGCATCAACTTGCCCTTTGTCTCTGAGGAACTGCTCTGACCACGCCCCAGATTTTCCTGGAAAAAAAAAAAACATTTTAGTCACAATTTCAGTTTATGTTTATAACTTCACTGATAATGCTGCCATATGCATTTTGCCATAATATTATTGCTCAGCATATTATGATTTTTTAAATGATACCTCAGAAGCCATCTTGTTCAAACATTACTACAATAGCATGTAGGGTGTGACCATGGCTATATTCTCTCACTCTTAGTTAGCCTGTTTGCAAACTATATATATGGTTTGAGTTCACATCCTCCACACACGGAAATGGATAGTGATTGTATTATGCTACACGCTGTCTCATCTTGCCAATTATTTTTTCTAATAACCAGCAGCAACCGTCCATTTTGGATTAAATAATCTGAAATTCAGATAGTTGTGCTCATCAGTGGTTAGCAAATTATTTTCTAAAGGTTTAAAGAAGAGAAGAATCAGAGAAAATCAAATCAGACAGTCCCAGTTCACACTGAATGCAATGTAGGAGAAGCTTGCGAGAACATATTCCCACCCATCCCAAGAATCAATCTTTATTTCTGGTGAATATTCTGAATTTCACACCTTGGAAAGAGACATTTCTTGCAGTGAAGTGCCTTGCTATCTGCAATGGATATGCTGGTACTCTTCAGAACAAAAAAGGTAGAAAACTTGGGATTGACAAAATTGTTATTGAACTTTACTCCTGTAGACAGGAGGCATGCTGGGCTTTTTCCATTGTTCACTCTCCTGTGCCATCAGCTAAGGGCTGCATAGTCTCTCCCAGCATATCCTGATGGCCATTTTCTATCCCTTGTTTCTATGTGGCGCTTCCCTCCACCCTCACCCCCACGATCTGTTCTAATTACAGGAGAATATTTTGTTCAGAAATGTCAATGCATCTTAAAATATTCAAATATAGGCAGATTAAGACTTTTATAAAAACACCTAACAATACACATACAGCGAGGAAAACAGATGTTTTACTATAAAACTGAAAAGTGGGTCATCATAATTCACAAAAGCACGTAGTTTTCATCCTCTCCATCTACTTAGAAGATAGTGATGTGTGAGAGAAACAAACAGCAGCAAATCCTCGGAAAGTTCTACATACCTTGGGTTATATCACCAAATGAACATCAACTCCAAACCTAAACACAAAAATCATCACTGATCTATACAGCTTCTCAAGATGAAAAATCATACCTTCCTAATCATGCTTTCATGACACAGATGCACACATGATCCATTGAATAATCCAGGGGTTCTCAAACTTTATTGCCCCATGACCCCCTTCTGATAACAAAAATTACTACACAATCCTAGGAGGGAGGAACGAAGGCTGAGCCTGCCAGACACTGCCCACCCCACCCAAAGCCAAAGGGCATCAGACCTGGGCAGGGGGGCCTATAACCTGAGCCCTTCCACCCAGAGCTGAAGCCCTTAGGCTTCAGTCCCAGGCAGTGGGGCTCAGCCCCAGATGGTAGGGCTCAGGTTTGGGCCCTAAGACTCAGCAAGTCTAAGCCAGCCCATGCAACCCAATTAAGACAGGGTTGCGACTCACTTTGGGGTCCTGACCCACAGTTTGGGAACCACTGGCTCACATGCATGCATATATCACTGACTGACTTGTTTTCCAATATCAGAAGGCAAACACATTCAGGTAATGTTGTAAGTAGTTCAACACTGTCCATATATAGATTTGAGACTCCATTAATAGCTGCATAACGGTTTCTGAAAGGGGCAAGTCCAGCACAGATCATACAATGAAAATAAAGGGAGAAAATAGCTACTTTTATTTCCCAAATTCAGATTCTCTTAAAGAACTCTATTAAATCTCATATCCATAACAATATTTCCATGACTTCAATTTCAATGACGTTGAAATAAAAGCTTTCCTCGGCAGTACGGTGAATCCAAATGTGACACTAGCAGACCAGGTCACACGAGAGTGTATTCAGGTCAGTTCACCTGTATCTTTATATAGATCAAAGCAATTCATGTTCTTCTTCGAGTGATTGCTCATATCCATTCCAGTTAGGTGTACGCGCCGCGCGTGCACATTCGTCGGAAAACTTTTACCCTAGCAACTCAGTGGGCCGGCAGGTCGCCCCCTAGAGTGGCGCCACCATGGCGCTCCATATATACTCCTGCCGGCCCACCCGCTCCTCAGTTCCTTCTTACCGCCCGTGTCGGTCGTTGGAACAGTGGAGCGCGGCTTAGCTGACCTCCACTTCCCTAGCTACTCGTTTTCTCGTATATAATTATGCAGTTATAACACTTTTATATATATATTTGTATGGTTAGTTTAGTTAGCGGGGTTCAGGAAGTAGCCCCTTCCATGAGCCCAGTGCCGGAGCCATGCATGGCTCACCGGGTTTTAAAAAGGGGCCCGGCTTGCCAGAAGCCGCGGCCGAAGAGAGATCTACATGACTCCTGTTGAAGTGCCTCAGGGAATCACACTTGACAGATAAGTGCCCCATTTGCAAGGCTTTTAAGCCGAGAACAAGAAGGTGCGGGACTTTCACTTGCCCCTCCACCTTGGGCGCGGAGCGATGTTCAAGCGGCGGGCAGAAGCGCCTCCTCGGCACCGGACCCCGCCGGTACCACCAAGGCCTTTCGGCACCGACCGTCGCCGGCACCGATGTCGACTCGGCACCGCTCCCTTCTTCCGAGGTCGAGAGAGTCTACGATTCCTGCTGGTGCCTGGCGGCTCCCCGGCACGCGCCGTGGTTGAGCCCCCTGCTCCCGCTACTTCCGTGCCACCTGCGTCGCAGCCAGAGAGCTCGCCTCAGTTGCGTTATCCGGCACCGTCACCTGCAGAGGCACCGATGACTTCGGCTCCGTCGATTCCAGTCCCCCAGGACCAGGGAATCCGCTGCCTGGCAGCTCCCCGGCTCGCGCCGTGGTAGAGCTTGCTGCTCCTGCTGCTTCTGTGCCAGCTGCACCACAGCTAGACAGCTCGTCTAAGGTGGCTCGCCCGGCACCGACGACGTCGGCACCGTCGATCCCGGTCCCACGAGGGCCGTAGAATCCGGTGCCTGACGGCTCCCCGGCACGCGCCGTGGTTGAGCGTATTGCTCCTGCTGCTTCCGTGCCAGCGGCACCGCAGCCAGAGAGCTCGTCTACTCGGATCGCCCGGCGCTGACACCTGCTACGACACCGATGACGTCGTCACCGTCGATCCCGGTCCCATAAGGGCCGTAGAATCCGGTGCCTGACGGCTCCCCGGCACGCGCCGTGGTTGAGCGTATTGCTCCTGCTGCTTCCGTGCCAGCGGCACCGCAGCCAGAGAGCTCGTCTAGTCGGATCGCCCGGCGCTGACACCTGCTACGGCACCGATGACGTCGTCACCGTCGATCCCGGTCCCACAAGGGCCGTAGAATCCGGTGCCTGACGGCTCCCCGGCACGCGCCGTGGTTGAGCGTATTGCTCCTGCTGCTTCCGTGCCAGCGGCACCGCAGCCAGAGGGCTCGTCTACGTCGGATCGCCCAGCACCGACACCTGCTGCGGCACCGATGGCGTCGGCACCGTCGATCCCGGTCCCACACGGGCCGTAGAATCCGGTGCCTGACGGCTCCCCGGCACGCGCCGTGGTTGAGCGTATTGCTCCTGCTGCTTCCGTGCCAACGGCACCGCAGCCAGAGAGCTCGTCTACGTCGGATCGCCCGGCACCGACACCTGCTGCGGCACCGATGGCGTCGGCACCGTCGATCCCGGTCCCACACGGGCCGTAGAATCCGGTGCCTGACGGCTCCCCGGCACGCGCCGTGGTTGAGCGTATTGCTCCTGCTGCTTCCGTGCCAACGGCACCGCAGCCAGAGAGCTCGTCTACGTCGGATCGCCCGGCACCGACACCTGCTGCGGCACCGATGACGTCGGCACCGTCGATCCCGGTCCCGCAAGGGCCGTAGTATCCGGTGCCTGACGGCTCCCCGGCACGCGCCGTGGTCGAGCTAATGCTCCGGCTGCTTCCGTGCCAACGGCACCGCGGTCAGAGAGCTAGTCTAAATCGGATCGCCCGGCACCGACACCTGCTGCGGCACCGATGACGTCGGCACCGTCGATCCCGGTCCCGCAAGGGCCGTAGAATCCGGTGCCTGACGGCTCCCAGGCACGCGCCGTGGTTGAGCTCCTGTTCCGGCTGCTTCTATCGGCACCGTCGATTCCAGTCCCACAAGGGCTATCGAATCCGGTGCCCGACGGCTCCCCGGCACGCGCCGTGGTTGAGCGTATTACTCCCGCTGCTTCAGTGCTGACGGCACCGCAGCCAGACAGCTTATCTAACTCGGTTCGCCCGGCACCGGCACCTACCGAAGCTCTAATGACCTCGGTACCGTGGATCCCGGCCCCACGAGGGCCATCGAATCCGGTGCCTGACAGCTCCCCAGTACGCACTGTGGTTGAGCCTGCTGTTCCCTGCACGCCGGAGATGTTACCAACGGCGAGGGCTCTCAGTGCCATGACAGAGTCAGTGCTGCCTGACCCGGGCACCGCCGGTACGGGTAATACAGTCTCTTCAAGGGACTGTCCCCTGTCAGTACAGCAGAGCGGCACCGTCCATGATCACGGTCCCGCAGACACTCCAAGTCCTGTCGGCACGCCGGACACCACTGGCAGTCCCGGTACTGTTTTCCTCGGTACTGGTCACACTCGCTGCACCGGTCGGTATCCCGTTCGCCGACCCGCTATCGGCACCGTTCCGACATCTGGCACCGGGGCAGGTACCTTGACTCCTGTAGCTCTTCTCCGAGCCTCGAGATCTCGGTCGACCTCCCGACACCGTTCTGGTTGCGGGTCTGGATCTCGTTCCAGGTACCGATACGCCTCCCGATGCCGGTCCCCGGTGCCGAGTTGGGCAAGGTCCGAGTGAGTCAGAGACTCGGCCCGTGCCTTCTTTTAGTACCTCCATGGCCATCCGGACACGCATCCGTGTCATCCCATATGCGCAGATTTTATGCTCAGGACCACGATCCTGATATCATGGCCAGCGGGCGCCAGCCCCGAAGCAGAAAGAGCCTTGGCGAATGCAAGGTGTACTCTGCAGGGGCCCTGCGCCTCTGGGTAGCAAAGCAACAAGCCTTGCTTAGCTGCGATAATTATAGCACCTGGGTGGAGGAGTTTCTCCCTCGAACCTCCCACCTAGAGTTCGCTGCCGTCTTGGAGGACGGGGGAAAGAATTTACCCTTTGTTGGTAAAGGCATCTTCGCGGCAGAGACAGCCCCAGACTGCGAAGCCTGCTGGACAATAGGGTCCTAATGCGTCTCAGCGTGTATACGCTTGCGACCAAACGCAGGCCTTTATGGCCCCAGCCGCCATACTCTGTGCCTAGCCAGAGGCAGAACTCTGGAAAACGGCAAGGCCAAGGTGGTCGCAGACAAACGTCAGGCCCCCTAAAAAGCCAGAGTCGAGGTCCCTCGCAATTACCACTGGGACCAAAGACGGACCTTCCAAGGTTCGTCGGAGGGCGGTGTACCAGTCGCAGGACGGGGTCCTGATCCCGCTTTCTCCTGGCATGGCCCCAGTTACTTTTAGATCGCTGGGTCCTGCGCACGATGGAGCATAGGTACCACCTTTAAATTGCTCCAGCCCTGTCCCCCTTCAGCGGGCGAAAGGGGCTAGGGGTTTTACTCCCGTTATGCCCTAGTTCCCCACTCGAACACAGGTCTCAGACCTCCCTGGTCCTGCATGGACTCAACCGGTTTGGGATAAGGTTAAAGTTCTGCATGGTATCCCTGGGAACCATTATTCCATCCTTGCCTCCTGGGGGCTACTATGCCGCCCTGGATAGGAAGGACGCGTACTTTCGCAATGCCATCTTCCCTCCGCACGGGAGATGCCTCCGCTTTATAGCCAGCGGTGAATACTCCCGGTTTACGGCCATAGTCGCCGCCTACCGTAGCTATGTCGGATATGCGTTTTTCCGTATTGGGACGATTCGCTTATCCGAGGAGACTCTGACGCACAACCCACTCAGCCGTGGGCATCGTCACGGTCTTATTCACAGATCAAGGCCTGATGATTACTATAGAGCAATCCACTCTGGTTCCCACGCAGAGGTTGGGCTTCCTAGGGGCTATCTTGGTCTCCTACCTAGCCGGAGCCTGCTTATCGCAACTGCGGTTTTAGGTGATGGCATCAATCATCTGAGGTCTGAAGGCTTTCCCAACGACCTCAGCTCGTTCTTGTCTCAGTCTCCTGGGTCCATGGTTGCCCGCAAGTTTGTAACCAAGCACGCCAAGCTCCGCCTCCGTCCTCTCCAAGTCCGGCCCACCTCAGCGTACCGCTTGGACAGGGAGCCAATGGTCATGGTAGTCACCGTTCCCTCGAACGCCTTAGGCTCCCTAGAGTGGTGGCTAACCCCCTCCTTGGTGTGGACAGGATGCGGTTTCATCCGCCCCAGCCCTCACTGCCCCTGACGGCGGACGCATCATCTCTCTGCTCGAGTGCTCATGGTCACCTCCGAGCTTAAGGCCTTCGGTCTTCTAGGGGCATGGCCCGCTCGATGGAGCTGGCGACGTCCTTTCTCCCAGGCGTTCGGAACGTCTTATCTCTTTGACTCAGCAGGTCTTTCCTGTCTTACGAGTCATCACTCTGCCCCATGTGAGGCGTCCCGCTTTCCGGAGGTGGAAATGGTTCCTCACACAGACCTGTTCGCTCACCGCGAGTGCAGGAAATGCCAGGTGTTCTGCTCCTTCCAAGGTCTCTCCTCGGAATCGATCTTGGACGCATTCCTGATACCGTGGAACGGCCAACTGCATTATGCCTTCCCGCTGTTCCCACTGGTTCGTTACGTCCTGCTCAAATTCCGCAGGGGCGGAGCGTGCGTCATCATGATCACTCCAGAGTGGTCCAGGCAGCACTGACATACCACGTTGCTCGGCCTGTCAGCCCAGACCTCATCACTCAGGGCAATGACAGGCTTCGTCACTCGGACCTGCAGCCTCTTCGCCTCACGGTGGCTCCTGCGTACCTGAGTTGGGGTGACAGGCAGCCTTCCACCTGGTCAACGTACCGAGCCAGGTGGAAGCGTTTCCTTTACAGCTGCAGTACGCTCGATCTTGCTCCTGCTGAGGTCTCGATCCCCTCTATTTGGCCTGCCTCTGGCCTTCAGCGGCAGGATCTGGCGCTATCAGCGCTGAGGATACTCTCAGCAGCCGTCCCTACCTTCCAGCAGGCTAAGATGGACGTTCAGTGTCCCACGCTCTATGGGTTCGAGGTCCCTCAAGGGCTTGGAGCGCTTGCACCCTCGGGTGCGCCGCCCAGCCCCGCCCTGGGGCCTCAACCTAGTCTTGGCCAGACGGGTCTCTGAGATCAGAGCTCTTACGAAGGTTCCACAAAGACAAGGTGCAGTTATGACCGCACCCGGCTTTCCTCCCTAAAGTGTTTGGCCTTTCATGTTACCCACAGCTCAACGCAATGGGCATAACCGTTGCACTCCTTGGACATCTGTGGAGTGCTCGCATTATATTGTGCTGACAGAATCATTGCCTAAGGCGCCCCAGCTCTGCCCCGGTAGCGGGCCAAAGGGAGGGCTTGCTTGTTTTCCTCTCAGAGGATCTCATCTTGGGTGATGACGGACATCCCCACTTGTTATGATTTGGCTCATAGTTCCCCAAGCCACATCACCGTGCATTCTACCAGGGCTCACGCTTCATCTGCCGCCTTGCTGGCTCGTGTTTCTACCCACGAGACCTGTCGCGAAGCTCCATTGGTCCTCGGTCCTTACCTTTGCTTCGCAGTATGCCCTGGTTCAGCAGTCAAGAGAGGCTGTAGCCTCTGGCTCGGCAGTTTTATTCTGCCACATTTCACTCCGACCCCACCGCCTTTGTAAGGCTTGGGATTCACCTAACTGGAATGGATATGAGCAATCACTCGAAGAAGAAAAGACGGTTACTCACCTTTGTAACTG
Organism: Gopherus evgoodei; assembly: GCF_007399415.2. Lineage (NCBI taxonomy): Eukaryota > Metazoa > Chordata > Testudines > Testudinidae > Gopherus > Gopherus evgoodei. The sequence continues at coordinate 199,313,678 of NC_044322.1, read as the reverse complement.
TTGTTCTTCGAGATGTGTTGCTCATATCCATTCCGCACCCGCCCTCCTTCCCCACTGTCGGAGTAGCCGGCAAGAAGGAACTGAGGAGCGGGTGGGCCGGCAGGAGTATATATGGAGCGCCATGGTGGCGCCACTCTAGGGGGCGACCTGCCGGCCCACTGAGTTGCTAGGGTAAAAGTTTTCTGACGAATGTGCACGCGCGGCGCGTACACCTAACTGGAATGGATATGAGCAACACATCTCGAAGAACAACAGTTACAAAGGTGAGTAACCGTCTTTTTTGGGTGTTTAAACTTCATGAAAACTAATGGGATGTTACATGCCTTGTTTTCACTTATCTGTTCGTGTTACGATGTAATAGAATTTAAATTGTGTATACCCCTGTAAATAAATAAAGAAATCTTGTGAAATGCTAATGAAGGATTTAAGGACTTGAAAATGCGATTTTCAAACCAAGTGGCCATTATGTATTATGGTCAGAGGTCAAAGGAATAAAATGCACACATCAGCAGCAAAGGAAAAGCCCATGTGGGTAGAGATATGGTCAGCTTGTGTTCTGTCAGAAGATAATATGGATTCAAGGAAAAATCCTTCATCTCCATTTGGACTCTTACAGGGAAGTGTGCCAGAGATCCCGAGTCAATCTGGGTATCCTGAAGAGACTTTGGGGAGACTTGCAGTTTATTACAGCACTGCCATAATTTGAATTTACAAACTGCGACTCACCAATTATATTTTATCTGCTTTAATCTCTCAATAATTCTCATTCTTTTTCTTAACTAATAAACCTTTAGTTAGTTTACTACAGATTTCGCTATCAACACTGTCTTTGGTGTAAGATCTAGGGTACCAACTGATCTGGGGTAAGTGGCTGGTATCTTGGGACTAGGAGCAACCTGATGTGATTTTGGGTTTAAAGGGACCAGTCCAGTTTGTCTGAGTGGCAAGATAGGCTGGAGAGTCTAAGGGGACTGTATGCGACTCCATGCTAAGACTGGTATAGTGATCCAGGAGCTCACATTTGTTACTGGCTTGGTGAAATCTAGTGACAGAACACACCACCAGCCGCCCCGCAGCCAGACACCCCGGCCGCTTCTGGAGTGGCCCCAGGGCCAGCCACACAGGCTGCTGCTCAGGCAGCCGTGGCCAGTGCACCTGGCCCCAGAGTCCACCTGAGCAGCGGTCCCCAGGTGACTGATGCAGCCATTGCCAGTGGCAGTCCCTGGGTGGCTGGAGTAGCCTTTGCCAACAGCCTCTGGCAGTGGTGCCCAGGTAGCTGGTGCTGCCGCTGCCAGCAGCCCAGAGCAGCAGTGGTCACATTTGGCCCCACCCCCCCGAGGTGGTTCCTTGAGACAACCCCAGCACCAGCCCCTCCAGATGCCCCCCAGCAGTGGCCCCCTTAAGATTTAGTTAGGAGTAGTTATAGTATAACTCATGGGCAGGTCACAAGCCCATGGATTTTTGTGTATTGCCTGTGACCTGTCCATGACTTTTACTAAAAATACCCATGACTAAACTGTAGCCTTCGTTATAGGCACACTTCTGCAGGCCCTGATCCTGCAATTTAAGCTTTTTGGCAGACTGCTGTGACCCTAGGGAAACCCACTGTCTTCAGTGGAGCTCCACACAGGCACAGCAGTCCGCTCACACACACTGTCTGTGCAGGATTGTAGGCGAAGAGAGACAAGTCATCACATGTGTTCAGCAAGTTTCCAGTGTTTTGGCTGGTCTCTTATTTATATCCAAACAAACATGAAGTGTTTTATTTTATCATTATTAAAAGAGCAAACTTGGAGGGAGAATCATCCTGATAACCATTAAGGGAGAGAACACGGATTAAAGGTAAAACATTGCAATCAATATTACAGAGCATTGGCTAAAAAGTGTTACCTTTATTAACAGCAAGAATGAGCAATGGAAACAAGATGTGCTCTTCCCATACTGAACAGGTCTTAGCAACAGGTACAACTTTGTGGTTTGAATTAAACAGACTGTTTTTTCATCACATCAGAACTCATTTCCTTCCAGCCCAGTCTCAGCATCTGGATAACAGCACAATGCTAACGTGTTTTTTTTTCCCCCTCTAGTGATTCTGAGCAGGTCTATGATTAATCATGCTGTCACCTGTTCCAATGAGAGCAGGAAGCTGAGCATTATTATTTATACCCAGAAAAGTGCTGGGCATTTACCGTATGGTGGCAATGGCCAATCTCAGTTGACACATTGGTTATCTTGCACCTTCACTGAAGGATTTACACAAGCATAAAAAAAGTCAGAAGAGAAATAGGGAATTCGAGAACTCATACATGATGAAGGGATATTAAGAGAAAATGTAGAAGGGATCAAACCAATCCTCATGACTATGCCTATGAAAGTCCCAATCACTCAAACAATAATTTTAGGATCCGAAGGGAGCAATGTAACGCTGCACTGTATTTTTTTAAAAGGAAAAGGCAAAACGTGAATCCCTCCTGTAACGTGGAAATTCATACCAAAGGGAGCAAATGAGGAAATAATATTAATGTGTTCAGGAGGGGAAACTATAGGCCATGCGCTAAAGAAAGGACAGAATGTATATATAGAGAATTCCATGAGCACAGCAGAGCACAACTTGTAAACCAAGTTATAACACAGGGAGATGTTTCTATGGTAATTTCAGATGTCCAGACCATGGACACTGGAATTTATTGAGATACAGTAAAAACTGCCAGAAATGGGAAAAGTAGAGATGAAATTATTAGTTACAGACCAACTAATTAAACCAAATATTCCTCCTATTATCACAAGCACACAAACAAATGTAAACTCCACTTCTGAAGTTTCCCTATGTCCAGTAGTAACACCAGGACCAGAAAATGGATTAAAACTTTCTCCTGTCAAAAGCAAAACCAGTGCCTTATATGATAAGGTATGTTTGTTCCATGTTCCAATTATTCTTAACCCAACGGGATTTTCATCAATATTGAAGTTGGTCATGGTAGTCAAGTTGGGGGATTCTATAGAGAATTTATTAAACAACTTTGGGATAATCCCAGGATCAAAGGAACAATTACTAGAAGAGAGAGAGAGACGATAGTGAGATAACAGGAACTATCATGGGTTGTTTGGGACAGGCATATCCATAGACTCAAGGAGATATAGAGGCACTGCAAAATCAGTTAAATAAATTAAAACAAAGTATAAAAAATAAAATACTCCATCTCCTTGCTAAGGCAGAGGGTAGATTAATGGATGAAGAACTCCTTATGGTAATAAATGTGCATGATATTGCCCAGGCATTAAGAGAAACCCAAGAAACAGTTTAACAGTTAAACAAACACGATAATGATGAAGCTGGAAGTCATACTGCAGCTGAAGAAATAATGGGCACTCACACACACACATTCATAGCCATTCAAGAAGCTTTAAGAGATCTCCAAATGGGATGATAGCTAACCTCATCTACCAAATGGGATGATAGCTAACCTACATCTGCTGATGTGATGCCTTATGGGCTATGCAACCCATTTGTGGTATAGATCACAGTAATGAACCAGAAATACAAGAAAGGACTCATTTCAACTGCCCAGTATTTGCTGGACTGATACAGAAATGAAACCAAGCTAATCAAGGAGGCTGACATCCTGCAGGATCTAGCTGTTATAACTATGTTACCTCTTGATTACAGTTAATGTATAGAAGACATGCAATAATTTCCTGCCAATAATTGAAAAGAAGGCTATTAATGAGACAAGAGCATGTGTCCACTCAATAGGGCTCCTAGAATATTCCATTTTTAAGGAATGTGCCCAGGTCCCTCAGACACTGGAAAGACAGTCGCATGGATAGTGGCAGGCACCCTGTCTGGACTGCTGCACAGAGGTGCAAGCCAGATAGATCTGCTGATGTGATGCCTTATGGGCTATGCAACCCATTTGTGGTATAGATCACAGTAATGAACCAGAAATACAAGAAAGGACTCATTTCAACTGCCCAGTATGGCTGAGCACCTGAAATGGACATCAAACCCATGTGGGAAATGGAGAGTACTCTGTGGTCGCACGACAGTTAAAATACCATTATGGAGGAAAAGCATGTCTGAGTAGTCAGTTCAACTGGTGTTTTCTCTCTAAACTTAAAACTGTAATTAGATCAGTCAAAAATCATGCCTATACCCTAATTTGTTGACCCATTGTAAAAAAAGATTGACCAGACTCTGGTCCTGAGGCTATTGCTAAATTAAACTTGTACTTGAATTCTTTATTAAGATTAAATGCAAATCATTTTTCCTGCATGTGGATTAATTAGATACAGTGAATAATCAAATAGAACACAAAGTTTAAAGCCAGTTAACTGGAGGGTGAGAATCAAGTGAATTCAATTGGGGAACATCCAGCTGTGTTGTGGATGTTAGTTTTAAGATGTGTTAAACATTCATTATGGATACAAATAATAATTGTAGCACTGCTTATAACACGTTCTAAGATAAGCTATATGTTAAAGGATCGTTAAAAGAAACAGGAAAGCAAACAAGCATTGGCCTATAACACCTTACTCCAGTAACATAAGCGAAACCCTTCGAAAATATATTTTCAAGGGTACTGATGTAGTGGAATAACTGTTGGAGAACAATTAATTATTAGGCTCTAAAATAAAGACACCCCTAAAAATGCTGGGGAAAGTACTAACAAGGTGGTCATGTTTTTATTTTTTGGTAATGATTTAGAAATATTAAGGGGCCACCACTCATAGAACCCCTATTTAAAGAAGATAAAAGTAGTATTAACATTTTGAGGTAGTTAGGATGACCAGACAGCAAATATGAAAAATTGGGAGAGGGAGTGGGGGGGGGTAATAGGACTCTATATAAGAAAAAGACCCAAAAATCAGGACTCTCTACAAAATTGGGACATCTAGTCACCCTAACTAATAATATCCATCTATTGAATTCCAATACAGAAATATGAAAATGAAGAATAGCTAAATGGTAAGATTTATTAGTTATATTTTAATACTTCATAATAATGGATAGTGATATCCCAAGGTCTCACACTCTGTTGCTGATATGAGTGTAGTTTTCCAAATTCTTACATAGAATTGCTAATCTGCTTTAAATGGTGTTATTGCTGACAGGACATAGGTAACATTGTGCTGAAAGATTTAAAGCGAAGGTATGCAAAACTGTAAAGACCAAAAAAAATCCCCTCTTTACTAGAAAGCCCAGGAGCACAATGACATGGACCAAAATGATACAGAAATTGTCTCAACAGCAAAAAAAAACAAAACAAAAATTGAAAATTGTGCATTCGTCGTGTATAGTTATGTAAAAAATGCCTAATGTGCTTAAAGCTGAATGGAGAAAGGTTAATAAACATGTAATGAGGAAATGTACAAAAAGATCCAAGTGAATAAAACAGAGAAACAGCAGACCAGAAACCGAAGGACAGGACTGAAGGATCAGACGAGAAGTCAAATGCAGCATAATGACCATCAGAAAGTACAGGAGAACTTTCCAGTGCCCTGGAATGCAGTAACTTGGGCTCCCTACCTAAGCAGTCAAACATCTGTATAAATATGTGTATAAGTTACAATAATTCTATCTGAAATTGGATTAAATAAAGGCAAAAATTGATTAAGGCTAAAACAGGTGGATTTGTGACTCGGCTTCCTACCTTACACTCCCAAAACAGAATATGGAGTAATGTATCACAGGATTTTGGGGCATCCTTTCCCAATAGCATCCAGACCAAAGTCAATACTCCATCAGTTGTTACAAAAGTATATGTCACACCTGACTGAAAAAAATAATCTTTAGCCTTACTGAATCAAGCCATTTGAAATCATTTTCACATAGTTGTTGGTTAAGTTCCAACATATTTCCAGACGCATAGCCTACGGTATTTGGCAACTAGGTCAGAGTTCACTCTCTCAGGTTTAGAGCATCAAAACTGAGACTGATAATTGCAGTTAGTATATTGCTAATGCCTTGGTGACAGCAGAAAAGTAGATTGAAGTTAGTATATTTTGCTGACACTACAATCCGCAGCCAATGTCAGACTTCTCATCAGCTTCTTTCTGGTCAAAAAACCTAATCAAATTTTAGTTGTGAATGTCATTTGATATTAGCCTGCTAATCAAGAAACCATCTCATTTTGATGGGTTGTCACCCACATAGCATAAATTCAGGACACTATCTGGCAGCGTTTCAGACAGACACTTATAATAGAGGCAGCATTAGTGCAACCAGTTCCATACCAGCAAATCATGCTTCCTTGGGCTATGGTCTTGTCACATCTTAAATGCTGAGTAAAGCCAATGGGAGATATGAATTTAAAACACCAAAGTGCATCAGGTGATGGTGTTGGGTATTTGGTATGTGTATCTTTTTGCTCTAAGCCAGTGCTTTAGCAGAGTGCTGAAAGGACTATCAAAAGCCCCTGGATAAAATTCCACCATTAGATGGAGCTCCATGTCTATCTGTCCCACATTTATCTGTCAGAAAGAGAGCCGTGTTGGATTAAATCCCTGATTCTCCAGCCTCCTCCCCCAAGAACCACATTTACTGCTGTTTGCTCTACCACTGGAAACTATTACCTCTCTACCCGCTACACTGATCTTTGCTTCTCTGTTTCCCCCATTACAACATCATAAGAGTGAAGGTGCCATTGAGGGAGAGCAGCCAGTTGCCATATATGCCCCCAAACCTTGTATTTTCCATCTGACTTTAATGCTTTAACGATGAGAGGGTAGAGAATAGGACAGGAGTTGAGAAAAACCAGGAAAGAATCTCAAGAGGAAGCAGGCAGGAAAGGGATACCCCATTGCCTACACAATATGACAAGGGGAAACATTCTAAAGAGACGGTGTAAGCAACTCCTGAGGTGAGCTGGTAACTCAATGTGAGACAGACAGCTCAGAGTGAGAGAGTGTGGAGGAAGAGACCCAGGAGTTGGAGAATGACTGAGGGGAAGAGACCTTGTGGAGGGAGGGACAATAGAAAGATACATACAGATAAACAGGGACTACAGAAGAAAGGAAGTGTAGTGGAAGAGGAAACAACACAGCAGAACAGGAAGGAGGCTGAACACCACAGTAGCAACCATGAGAATAGAGAATGAACCAATGGGGGGAGGGGAGAGAGAGAGAGAGAGAGAGAGAGAAGGAGATGCTGCTCTCTGAAGAAAGAAGGGGGAAAAAAACCCACCTGGGGCTACATGGAATGGCAATAGAGGCATAGAACAGGTGTATAACACTTTCATCTTATAGGACTTGATTTCAGCATACTATGCCTTCAGGTTTCTTGGAGCCTACTGGCTCTAGCCTCTATTTTATGATGCATAGGTTAGGGCAGATAGAGGACAGACGCACTTACTCCTCAGTGCTCCCATGTAAGACTATTTTTGTTTTCTTCTTTTATAACAACAAAACCTCAATCAAAAAGTCAGACTGAAAATATGTACTTGTTGTTCGTGTGCAGAGAAACATGATGGGAATAAAGAGAAATGATAAAAGGAGAGAAACATGGAACAAACAAACAAACAACAAACTTAGTCTAGTGAATTTTAACCCATACTTTTAATTGTTATTGAACACTAAATGAGAGTGTTTGGAGGAAAGGGTTGGGATGGAAGGAGTCATTTGAGCACTTGTGTTAGAACACCACCTCTGACTAGCTACCTATTCTGATTATTGTGGTAAAGAACTTGGGTTCTCTTGGTTGCTAGCCACTGTGCATTCTCCAGTGAAAAAATTAGTGGCTCAGTTTGCTACTCACCATTTCTGTGTGGTTGACACTTTATTTAAAACTATAACCTCAATGCTTACATCTTTAGGTTTTTTGCATGCATATTTGCAGGACTGAAACTAAAAGAATTAAAAATGCTCCATACTGAGGACAGCTAAGCGGTCTTTCTCCAGGTATACATTTTCCGGGTCACAGAGTCCGCTTTTGCATAAAAGCCATTATTATAAATGTGCAGTGACATTATTGTTACAAAACGAATTGTTTTAGTAATTGGTTCAAATTCTTCCAGGAGATGACTTGCATCTTTTATACAGATCTCAAATATTACAAGCCAGATCCTCAGCTGGTGTAACTTGTCCTTAAAGTAGCTAAAGCAATTCACATCAGCTGAGGATCTCACCTTAAGTTTTGTAGCACACACAGTTTCATAGGATTCTGAGGCCAGAAAGGACCATTGTGATCAAACAGTCTGACCTCCTGTATAACACAGACCATAGAACTCTCTGAAAATAATTCCTAGAGCAGATCTTTTAGAAGAAACATCCAATCTTGATTTAGAAATTGTCAGTGATGGTGAATCCACCACAATCCTCGATAAGTTGTTCCAGTGGTTAGTCTCTCTGTCGAAAAATGTATGCCTTATTTCCAGTCTGAATTTATGCTTCCATACATTAGATCATGTTATACCTTTTTCTCCTGGATAGAAGAGCCCATTATTAAATATTTGTTCCTCATGCAGATAGTAACAGGATGCTGTCAAGTCACTCCTTAATCTTAATAGTGGATACACTATTCCAGCAGAAGTTTCAACAGAGTTAAATGCAGAGATAAAATAAGCTTTCTGCTCCTAGATTCCCATTTATGGATCCAAGGACCGCATTAGCCCTTTTGGCCAAAGCATCACACTAGGAGCTTATGTTCAGCTGATTATTCACTATGATTTCTTTTTCAGAGTCATTACTTCCCAGGATAGAGTCCTCCACCCTGGAAGTATGGCCTACAGTCTTTGTTCCCAGATGAATACATTTACATTTAGCTGTATTAAGACACATTGTTTACTTTCACCCAGTTTACCAAGTGATCCAGATCACTCTGAACCATGTGCATCATTAATTTTCTAAATATCAAACTGATGTCAGCTAAAGGAAAAAGGCACATTTGAAAAACAACATTACCTTTCCCCACAACAGACCCCTTCATACACAGAAACCAGAGCCTAGAGCGACACACAAATTATCAGAGCCCACTTTGCAATTGATGGGATGAGCTTTTCATTACAAAAATTATTAGTTACGTTTTGGTGTAAACAAATCCATCTTTGGATGTGTCATGATATACAGTACCGTAAACAAAGTCTCAGAATCAGAGTCATTCTACTTACTGCAAATTTTAGTTACAGGATTTGGGCTCCTCTATCAAAATTGATAGAGGAGGCGCCCATCTGTCGCCCTGACATTTCATCTCGGGAGGTATGCTGCCTGCCAGGGGCCTGTATCCGAAAGTGTTACAGAAGCATTGTCGAGGATTATCCGGCCTTCTGACTACTACCCCATGCTACTGTGGGCACAAATGATACTGTGAGGTGTGACGCTGAGCGGATCAAGACTGACTACAGGGCTCTGGGAGTACAGGTTAAGGAGTTTGGAGCGCAGATGGTATTCTCTTCAATTCTTCCCGTCAAAGGTAGGGGCCCGGGCAGAGACAGATGCATCATGGAGGTGAATGCCTGGCTGCGAAGATGGTGTCGCCAGGAGGGCTTTGGCTTTCTCGACCACGGGATGCTATTCGAGGAAGGACTGCTAGGCAGAGATGGCGTTCACCTTTCAAGGAGGGGAAAACCCTATTTGCACATAGACTGGCTAACCTAGTGAGGAGGGCTTTAAACTAGGTTCGACGGGGACAGGTGAGCAAAGCCCACAGGTAAGTGGAGAACATGAAGACCTGGGAGATGGGTCGGAAACAAGAGGGAGCGTGAGCTATAATGGTAGAGAGAAAGGAGGGTGAGGGCAAAACTGGGAGGCAAGATCAAACCAGTATCTTAGATGCCTATATACAAATGCGAAAAGTATGGGTAATAAGCAGGAAGAACTGGAAGTGCTAATAAATAAATACAACTATGACATTGTTGGCATCACTGAAAGTTGGTGGGATAATACACATGATTGGAATGTTGGTGTGGATGGGTATAGTTTGCTCAGGAAGGATAGACAGGGGAAAAAGGGAGGAGGTGTTGCCTTATATATTAAAAATGGACACACTTGGACTGAGGTGGAGATGGACATAGGAGACGGAAGTGTTGAGAGTCTCTGGGTTAGGATAAAAGGGGTAAAAAACAAGGGTGATGTCGTGCTAGGAGTCTACTACAGGCCACCTAACCAGGTGGAAGAGGTGGATGAGGCTTTTTTTAAAAAACTAACAATCATCCAAAGCCCAAGATTTGGTGGTGATGGGGGACTTCAGCTATCCAGATATATGTTGGGAAAATAACACCATGGGGCACAGACTATCCAATAAGTTCCTGGACTACGTTGCAAACAACTTTTTATTTCAGAAGGTTGAAAAAGCTACTGGGGGGAAGCTATTCTAGACCTGATTTTAACAAACAGGGAGGAACTCGTTCAGAATTTGAAAGTAGAAGGAAGCTTGGGTGAAAGTGATTATGAAATCATAGAGTTTGCAATTCTAAGGAAGGGTAGAAGGGAGTACAGCAAAATAGAGACAATGGATTTCAGGAAGGCGGATTTTGGTAAGCTCAGACAGCTGATAGGTAAGGTCCCATGGGAATCAACATGAGGGGAAAAACAACTGAGGAGAGTTGGCAGTTTTTCAAAGGAACACTATTAAGGGCCCAAAAGCAAGCTATTCCGATGGGTAGGAAAGATAGAAAATGTGGCAAAAGACCACCTTGGCTTAACCACGAGATCTTGCATGACCTACAAAATAAAAAGGAGTCACATAAAAAATGGAAACTAGGTCATATTACAAAGGATGAATATAGGCAAACACAGGAATGCAGGGGCAAGATTAGAAAGGCAAAGGCACAAAATGAGCTCAAACTAGCTATGGGAATAAAGGGAAACAAAACGACTTTTTATCAATACATTAGAAGCAAGAGGAAGACAAAGGACAGGGTAGGCCCACTGTTCAGTGAGGAGGAAGAAACAGTAACAGGAAACTTGGAAATGGCAGAGATGCTTAATGACTTCTTTGTTTCGGTCTTCACTGAGAAGTCTGAAGGAATGTCTAACATAGTGAATGCTTATGGGAAGGGAGTAGGTTTAGAAGATAAAATTAAAAAAGAGCAAGTTAAAAATCACTTAGAAAAGTTAGATGCCTGCAAGTCACCAGAGCCCGATGAAATGCATCCTAGAATACTCAAGGAGTTAATAGAGGAGGTATCTGAGCCTTTAGCTATTATCTTTGGAAAGTCATGGGAGACGGAAGAGATTCCAGAAGACTGGAAAAGGGCAAATATAGTGCCCATCTATAAAAAGAGAAATAAAAACAACCCAGGAAACTACAGACCAGTTAGTTTAACTTCTGTGCCAGGGAAGATAATGGAGCAAGTAATTAAAGAAATCATCTGCAAACACTTGGAATGTGGTAAAGTGATAAGGAATAGCCAGCATGGAGTTGTAAAGAACAAATCGTGTCAAACCAATCTGATAGCTTTCTTTGATAGGATAGTGAGCCTTGTGGATAAGGGAGAAGCGGTGGATGTGGTATACCTAGACTTTAGTAAGGCATTTGATACGGTCTCGCATGATATCCTTATCGATAAACTAGGCAAATACAATTTAAATGGGGCTACTATAAAGGTGGGTGCATAACTGGCTGGATAACCGTACTCAGAGAGTAGTTATTAATGGCTCCCAATCCTGCTGGAAAGATATAACAAGTGGGGTTCCGCAGGGGTCTGTTTTGGGACCGGCTCTGTTCAATATCTTAATCAATGACTTAGATGTTGGCATAGAAAGTACACTTATTAAGTTTGCGGATGATACCAAACTGGGAGGGATTGCAACTGCTTTGGAGAAGAGGGTCAAAATTCAAAATGATCTGGACAAATTGGAGGAATGATCTGAGGTAAACCGGATGAAGTTCAATAAAGACAAATGCGAAGTACTCCACTTAGAAAGGAACAATCAGTTTCACACACACAGAATGGGAAGAGACTGTCTAGGAAGGAGTATGGTAGAAAGATCTAGGCTTCATAGTGGACCACAAGCTAAATATGAGTCAACAGTGTGATACTGTTGCAAAGAAAGCAAACATGATTCTGGGATGCATTAACAGGTGTGTTGTAAACAAGACACGAGAAGTCATTCTTCCGCTCTACTCCGTGCTGGTTAGGCCTCAACTGGAATATTGTGTCCAGTTCTGGGCATCGCATTTCAAGAAAGATGTGGAGAAATTGGAGAGGGTCCAGAGAAGAGCAACAAGAATGATTAAAGGTCTTGAGAACATGACGTATGAAGGAAGGCTGAAAAAATCAGGTTTGTTTAGTTTGGAAAAGAGAAGACTGAGAGGGGACATGATAGCAGTTTTCAGGTATCTAAAAGGGTGTCATCAGAAGGAGGGAGAAAACTTAGCCTCTAATGATAGAACAGGAAGCAATGGGCTTAAACTGCAGCAAGGGAGATTTAGGTTGGACATTAGGAAAAAGTTCCTAACTGTCAGGGTAGTTAAACACTGGAATAGGTTGCCTAGGGAGGTTGTGGAATCTCCATCTCTGGAGATATTTAAGAGGAGGTTAGATAAATGTCTATCAGGGATGGTCTAGACAGTATTTGGTCCTGCCATGAGGGCAGGGGACTGGACTCAATGACCTCTCGAAGTCCCTTCCAGTCCTAGAGTCTATGAATCTATGATGCAGCTCTCTAATCACAGCCTGCTTTATGACAAGATACATCTTGCATTACAAGGGAGCTTTTACAAAATTAACAACTATATACAGGGAGTGTATCATTTCTTTGAGCTTCCTCAGCAGTCTCAGGCAATTTGTAATTAATATGCAAGCACAGCAAATTGAACTCTGGTATTTAATACCACTGATATGGTATATTTTTCAAATGTCCCCATTCCAAATGCTGACCTGGAACTGTATACAGATGGCTCAGCATGGGTTGTAAAGGGCCAACAAATATCTAAATTTGCAGTATCTACCCAGTTTAAAGTATTACAGTCTGCACCCCTGGGACCCTCCACCTCAGTCCAGGCGGCACTCACCTGAGCATATAAGCTGGCAGCAGGTCAGTCTGTAAACATCTATACTAATTCAAAATATGCTTTTGGCATTTGCCATGCCATGGGTCAACTCTGGGCAAAGTGAGATTTTATTACCTCTGATGGCACTAAAGAAGCACATGGGCCCTTAATCCTAAAACTATTGAAGGCTGTGCATCTGCTATCCAGAATTGCCATTATTCATGTTCATGCCCACCAGAAGGAAAATAATCCCACTGTCCGTGGGAACTGATTGGCTAATGCAGCATCAAAAACAGCCTCCCTGCAACCTTATATTACCAACCAAATGGTGCTCGCACTCTCTCTCCCATCAACAATGGTCCCATTTGTCCCTAAACTATCAGAGGTTAGTCACTGGGAAAACATAAAAACCACTAAAAAACTAAAAAAAAAAAAAAGTAGCAGCTACCTGATGGGAGAAAAGCCTTGCACTGGACTGATCTGCGGCCTGCCCTATTTTAACTACACCAAGAAACACACAGTGAAGCAAAGGTCATAGCAGCTATTGTAAACAAACTTTAATATGCCCCTGGGGTATTCCAAAAAGCCAAAAAAGTCCTTTCTACCTGTAACATTTGTGCAAATTCAATCCAAGGGGAAAACCAAAAGGCCCCCCGAAACAAGGTTATGGGCATATACGCCCTTTACATGGCTTCAAATTAACTACTCAAAAATGCCCAAGTGCCAAGGCTACGAGTATCTTCTTGTAATTGTATACCAACTAACTGGCTGAACCAAAGCATACCCAACTAAACAAACAAGCAAAGTAAAAAAAAACAAAATAAAAAAACAAACAAAAAACTTATTAAACCATGTTATTCCTAGGTTTGGTCCTCCTAGGTCTATTAACTCTAATCAAAACAACTCATTTCACTGCCCAGGTTATTCAATACATTGCAAAGGCCCTAGGTATCACCTGGTTTCTACATACTCCTTAAAATCCACCATCTTCTAAGCAAATAAAAAAAACAAATTTTAAAGCTTAAGCTCTCCAAAATATATGCACAAACTGGGTTACAATAACTTCAGGCTCAGCCTTTGGCCCTCTTGGCAGTTCATACTGCCCCTAGGGGTCGGCTTGGTCTCTCACCTTTTAAACTTTTATTCGGCAGGCCATACACTGGATTTGCTGATCCAGGACCTGTAACTAATTTAGCCTCTTGAGGGGACAAAAAATTAACCAAATATGTTGTTTCCCTCCAAAATACTCTCATGTCTCTTCATAGGTATGCAGTCCAATTTCAGTCCTTACCCGCTGATGTACCTGCTCACCGAATCCAGCCAAAAAATTAAGTCTATGTAAAAAAGTAAAAAATCAAGCCTCTCCAACCCCAGTGGGCTGGCCCTTTTCAAGTCCTTCTTACCTCCCACACTGCAATTCAAGTAAAAAAACAAAATACCTAAATCCACCACACCCAAATCAAGCTAGTCCCTAGGCCGGGGCCAGAAGCAAACAACATCAGACTTCAAGGAAGCACCGCCAGCTGTTCCCACCATGACCCGGAAAAGCCAAAAGCAAACTATACCTGGAAAACTGAACCTCTCAAAAAACTAAAGCTTTTGTTCCAACGAACAAAATCCTGAGACTTTGTGACTATGGGTTCTCAGACAGTGCTGCGGTAGCTATTATTTTTAAGCCTGTCCCTTATACAAGCTAACTCGCACCCAGAGGCTAAACCTCTTCAGCAACTAGCCACATTAAAACACTTGTCTAACTGTTAGTTGTGTCATCGACCTCATTCTGAGTAAGGAATAAAACTGTAAGCCATACCTTTAAACCTCTCTAAAACTCTCTCCCTACAAGTAATGCAAAAAGCTAAATAATAATTAAAAAATATACCAGTCCAATAAATATAAAAAAAGTCTAAGGTTTGGCATCATAGTTGGGAGACCCAAGGGATCCCTCTCTTCAATATCCTTGGGTTTGGGTATAAGATGGCCCTATGTTTTGAGGCGGTTGATGGGACTGGAAAAAAACTGGGTTACACCCCCTTAGACGCCTGCAATCAAACCCTTAAATTTAGTATTAAAAATAAAACCTTTTACCCCTTAAAAATTGGTGTAAACACAAAAAAACCTCCCTGCCAGTTTCAAAAAGCCTATATTGCAAAATTAACAAGCAAACTTTATCAAAAAAAATTGGTTTCCTTCATTCCTTCCCTTGGGTCCCATAAAGGAGACCCATGCATATTATATGAATGTCTCCTCTGGCATTTTATCACCTTACTCATCCCTTGTAAAAATTTTTAAATACCAAAAAGCCGCTAGTATGCTTTACATCAGACTTATTTGCTGTTACATACTGTGGGGGTATCTTAAACAACACCCACGCCATAAAACATTTAAATGCAACCCATTGGTGGTGCCGGTGCCAGGTATTTGGCAACTCCAAACATCAAAATGTTAGGGTAAATTGGTGCCACCAAGTAGCAAAAAGCTCCCTCACCCTTTATTTACAAAGCCCCGGTCTATATTTTATTTGTGGCCATAATGCTTATAAAGTTCTCCCGCCGGGTTGGCATGGCCAGTGTGGTGTGGCCAGAGTATTACCAAACGTTCAAGTAAACACCACACTGAACTCACGCCAAATCCTCAACCTGGGGACTTATTCTCACAAGCTCTTCACACCCTTAGGGACTCGGGTTAAACATGCCAAAAAAACCCTAGTAATCAAGCAAACGGAATTTCATTCCTTTATATGTGAACTTATTCCTAAACTACAAGTAGCAAAGCTGGAAAGGGCAGTGGTAAACATTTCTGCAGAACTTGAAAAAGCAGCTAATGCCTCCTTAAAAGCTTTCCAGAAATTACAACAAAAAATCAACAACATAGCAAAAATAACTGCAAAATAAGCATGTACTAAACGTCATAAATGCTAAGGTGGGGGGAGCCTGTGCTCGCATTAAAAAATGCTGTTTTTATATTAATCGCTCTAATTTAATTAAAAAATTTGCAAGCCATCAAAAATGCAGCTGTTGTTTTCCACACCGTCTCTCTTAATCATACCCTTAATTTTAAAAACCTCCTCCCAAACCTTGAGTCATGGTTTACTGGCCTTTTCCGTAAAATTGTCAAATAAATTATTTTCTCTTTTCTTTCTATATGTCATTTAAATAATGTTGAAATGTGCAAAATATTTATATAATGCTGTTACTAAAAGCTCTATTGTCCGTAAAAAAACACAATCTCTTTCCTTCCAGCTTAATCGCAAATTGCGTATCGGGCCTAACAATTTAAATTATCAGGCCCAAAGGGGGGACTGTAACAGTCAGCAGCAACCCCCAAACAGCTAGTAGCCTTATAAGAGCTGGCAACCATTAAAAAAAATTAAACATCTCACAAACACAGTAGCCTAAACTTTTAAACTGTCTTCCCTTATCAGTCTTAAGGCAGTTAAAGCTGGTCCGAAGCTGGTTTTTGCTAAACAAATTGCAAAAGTGCAGGGTTTCCTAACCACCAATCAAATGCTAACACAACCAAAGCCTGTATATAAGTGTATATAAAAATTTTTGGGTTTTTATATAAAGTAGAGTCTTTGTACCAAGGTACAAAAAACTCTCCTTTCTTCTGCAAAATAAAACAACACTTTCCTTATCCCTGTCTGGCTGTCATTGGCTCTCAGCTAGGCAAACCCGACATTTTGGTAACACTTTAAAACCTGGCAATTTTAATGCCATTACTGTTAATATGACCAATGCAAGCAACTCAAGGTAGATGCAAAGGAACAGAGGGCAAATCAAAGTAAGCACTCTGCGTCTTTTAAAAATCACACGGTAGGAAAGTGAATGATCTCTGGCCTGAGATACCAAAAGGGAAGAGAAAACTCTAAGTAGAAGAACTGCTATTTGTTGAAGAGGATTGGGAGATGTTACCTTTGTAAAAATGAGTTTGTTCAGCTCCACACAATCTCTTCTCTGAACAATGCCACCAGTGCAGTGTGGATCTGGAACAACCTTCCAAATCGAGCTAGTGCAGGCAGACAACCTAACTAGTATTAAGATGGTGCTAGATGAATTTATGAACAGGATTATATGATGAAGTTGCTTGCAATAGGAGAGGCCTGGGCTCTATGACCCAGGAGGTCCTTTTAAGTCTTATGTTCCTAGGCTAAGATTGTGGAAAAGGCCTTCAAAGGATTATTAATAATGAACAAAAATGCTTGCTGTAAATGGCTTTTAGATTGACATCATCTAAATTTTTTTTTTGGGGGGGAATCTAATTTACTTTTCTCCCTGTAGCATATGATTCAAGCCCAAATTTTAAGTATCCACTAATTCTGAGTGCTTCAGTTAATGACAATAATTTGGGGCCTGATTTCCAGAAGTCATGAGTCCTCCCAGGTGAAGTTACTTGAGGCTGCAAGTGTTCTGCATTTCTGAAAATCAGTTCCTCGGTGTTTCGGATTGGGTACTGAAGAACAGAAGCTCCCAATATTGGTGGATCTTTCTGAAAACTTCAGTCTGAGTTGTTTACATTTCACTCCGTATGGACAATGTGTTATCAGTTTCACTTTTGTTACTCCATAGTACCAATTCTCTGGCACCAGAAGACAGGTGATATTGGAAACAGCCAGGGAATATCCAAAACTGCTTCTCAGGGACTAAAACTATTTGGTAGTGACTTTTCAGGCAAAGGCTATGGGGGTGGGGTGGCGGCATGCAGGATTACGTACCCCCACAGCTTTATGTGCTGAGCATGCTTAGGAACACTGCTGAAGCCAGCTGCTCTGACTCTGCTCCCCCATCCCCACTATTATCGGCAGGCATGGGTCCTCTCTGCTTTCAGCTACCTTTGTTTTCCCCCTCCACAAGCAGAGAGTAATGCTGGGCATGCTATGGATGGATAGCATGTTTTGATTTCTGCCTGGAAGGGGATTTTTATGTCAGGATTAAGAAGGAGGAAGCATCCAAATGCCACCTGAAAGAAGAGGGTTTTTTTGGTAAGATCTCTAGCTAAAAGTTCTCAGGTAAAGGCAGAGTTCCTAAATGGTCACCATGGGCCCATCACATATCCTCAGCCAATGGAGAGGGGCTGCGTAACTGGAGGAACAGAATCCCGGGGAGTACCTTCAGCGTCAGGGAGGCTGGTGAGATGGCTCCATGCCATCTACATTGGCTAGGGAAAACAGGGCTGCGGCTGGGATCAGTGGAGCTGCACTCTAGCTATTCTATACTATACTGACCCATGGAGACCCTGCAGCAGAACATAATTTACAGCAGCCCCCATTCTTAGTCCCAGGCACCTCCAGGATCCAGAAGGCTCAAAACCCACATTTGCCCAATCCCCTCTGTATGGTGAGCTCAGCTCTGCTGGAATGGAGAATGGGAACCTGTGCCTGTACTTAGCTACAAAAGCGACATGTAGTTTCAGAACAGCTGCCTATTCTTTTACAAGTGCAATTGGGGCCCCATTTTGGTTTCTATTTGTTCTTTAAATATATAAAACAGCCTGGGCTGAGGTGACCCACTAGTCCAGTCATTGTTTCTATTTGATCTCCACCCTTGAAAGCCTCTCTGCAGCAGATTTTCCCTCCCTCTCCCTGATGAAAAGTGGAGGAAAGAGGTTCACTTCCTCAGCAATACAGCTCTTGCTTGTCATTAAAATCCCTTCGTTCAACCTCAAAGGGCCTATAAATCTTCCTCTCCAACTTCATAGATTTATCATAATTTTATCATTCATCTTCACTTTGGGTGCAATCCCTCCCCACACACTTTTTGATCTTCAATCTTACTTGACTTGATCATTGTCTTGCATTGTTTTCAGTCTCATGGCCAGAGATTTTGATTTGTGATTGGCACACAGGGCCAGTGCAACCATTTAGGCAAACTAGGCGGCCGCCTAGGGCGCCTAGTGGTTGGGGGCGCCTAAAAGTCCCCTCAGGCAAGGAGGTAGAGGTGAGCTGGGGGGGGGCGTGGGGAGGGCTGCCCGCAGTAATAGGGGAGGGGCACACAGGGGAACAACTCCCTGCCCCAGCTTACCTCCACTCTGCCTCCTCCGCTGAGCACACAGCCCAGCTCTAAGTCTCCTCCAATCAGAACCACAAGCCTGGGCGGGGAGGAGAATTAGAGCAGCACCAGCGTACTCAGTGGAGGAGGCGGAGCCGAGGTGAGCTGGGGCAGGCTACCCAGGCAGGCTTAGCTTCCGTGGGGGGAGGTCTCCCCAGGCAGGGTTAGCTGCCATGATAGTGGGGGAAAGTCTCCCCAGGCAGGGTTAGCTGCCGTGGGGGGATAGGAGGGAGAGGGGTTAGCTGTCGCATGGAGCGGAGTAGCTGCTGCGGGGGGCTCCCCAGGTGGGGAGGGGCGGGGTTAGCTGGGTAGGGGGTGCAAGGTGGAAGTTTCATCTATGGCGCGAAACTTCCTTGCACCGGCCCTGTTGGCACAGGACACAAGTAATTAGGAGAAAGGGAGGAAACTTTCAGAGATCTTGCACAGGGTGGGGGGGAGTAAGGTAAAGTGCAGTGAAAAGAATTCCAATGACTGATGGTGCAGAGAGAAAGGGAGGGTTGTGTTAGGCAGGAATGACAGCATTCAAGGAACACACTGCACATATCTGAGGCAGAGAAGCTATGCAGCTATAATGAATGTCATCCACTGGAGCATATTTGAAGGAAGCAGGGCTGTCAGTGCTTCCCTCCGAGGGTGGATAAGAAATGCTAAAATCACTGTAACCAAGAAATGCACAAGATATCATTTAGATCTTTAAAAGTACATTTCAGGCAAGGTGAATGGCTCAATGAAAAAGCAATGCGCTATGAAAATTTTCAGCCCTTCATAGCCAGTTAAAATTCTGCCTAGGTCAATGGTGACAAAAGCTGTTAACCAGCCAGTGACTAGGTCATTCAACACAACCTTTCCGCCGCCCCCCATACACAACATCCACTAGGCCCTTTCATTTAACAGTTTTCATGCTCAGAAAAGCTCGCTTCACTATTTGAGAATTGATAAAGGGCAAAGTGGTACTAAAAATAAAATAACTAATTACATCACAACTTCATCAGCTTCCCCATCTCAACTTCAGGGATAATCCTACGCCATCTCTCACATCACTTGTCTGTTAGTCTATTTAAATTATAAGCGTTTTAGGAACAGGGGCTGTGGGAACCTATTCTAACTGTTACTGCAGTACTAGTAATAATACAGTCACTGTAAAATCACTGCAATCAGCTGATATTCCCTTACCATGTGTAACCCTGATCTACATCACATTACTTGAGCCAAGAAAAAGTTTAGTTTCTTACCAACATTTCTGTGTGTCACACCTTTATTACAATCACCGGGGCAGACATGGAGGCCAGTTCCTCTACTCTCATTATAATTGCCATGGCAGCTTTAATGACAAGTGGTCCCAAAGATGGCACTATACAACTGTAGTCCTCTCTAGTGCCATCCTGGGAGTTTAGTACTGCCTCACCAACACTGCTGCTTGTGTAACCCACACACGTTCTGGGTGTGGTGTTCTGTCCCATCTAGTGGCACCGAGACCACTTAGAGAGCAATTAATGCCAGCTAGCCAGTTGGCTTTTAGCTTATGCGGTAGAGGCTCATGCACTAAGCTCCAGAGGTCCCAGGTTCGATCCAGACCGGGGTCTGTCAGTGTTACACTTGCATCATCCCAGGACTTCCCTATTTGTCTATTTAAGATGAGAGATTTGACAAGTTTACACCCAAAGTGCCTGCAGTAGACTCTAGAATTAGGAGATATCATTAGATATAATATGGTCAGTACAAATAACAAAAAGGAGGAAATAGCTTATCACAGCACACACGTAAAGGGACATGATGTGGAGAAAGGAGGAAAGCAAATATATACAAGGTTATAATTGTGGCTTCTACCAACATGTTCCATGAAAATACAAAATAAAAAAAAAATCACAGAAGTCTAAACAGCATAGAAACTACAAGGGGTATATGTCTACACTACTCACCGGATCAGCAGCTAGTGATCGATCTATTGGGGATCGATGTATCACATCTCATCTAGACGCAATACATCGATCCCCAAACGCGCTCCCTGTTGACTCTGGAACTCCACCACAGCGAGAGGCAGAAGCGGAGTCGATGGGGGAGCAGCGGCCGTCGATCCCGCGCCGCAAGGACGCAAAGTAAGTCAATCTAAGTTGATCTAAGATTCAAGTAGCTGAAGTTGCGTATCTTAGATCAACCCCCCCCTCGCCCCAGTGTAGACCAGGCCTAAGAATAAGAGCAAGATTCCCCAGCATTTTATGGGTTTAAGTGTCTAGAGAAGTAGAGCAATTCAAATGTTGTCTTAAAAACATACAAGATTTCACAGAGACTGGGACAGACACAGTCACCAACAGTTGCATAACCAACTGCCCAACTAAAGGAACAGCTAATGATCTGCTTCTATTGAAATGGTAGCATTCAGTTCTAAAGGAAAAAGCAACTGTAAAGAAAGGAGCCATCATAGCCCCTAAATGTTCCCTTGTCCATTGAGAAAGAATCCAGTTTAAAAAAAAGAAATAACTTTGTTAAGCACATCAAGATCTTGAATGGGGAAGATGAGAGCAGTTGAAGTGCTTTCATAGACTACTGTAACTAGTGCACAATACATGGCAAGGATGGGAGAGAAGATCAAAGTGATTTCACATCTCCCAAGGAAAGTTTGCTGTGAAATGAAAAATTGTTCTTTTAATGAGCAGAGAAGACAACGAGGTAAACCAAGTTGAAGTTTAAAAGGAACTAGGATGAACATGTTCAGCACACTATGTAGAGATTAAAAGGGAGGCAACTGGAAAACATCAGCCTAGTGGTGAACATAGCCGTAAAAGAGTTCACAATTCTGTACAAGATCATATGAATGCCATTGGTGGGGATGGTAAAGGGAAGCAGAATAGTCTTATTAAACTTCAGTTCATAGTGGTGGGGGAAAAAGTGCTTACTCACCTTCTTATAACTCTTGTTCTTCAAGATGAGTTGCTCACATCCATTCCAATTAGGTGTGCGCGCGCCGCATTTACAGTCGTTGGAAAGTTTTTCCCCTGGGGAAACCTCCACCTTTGGAAGATGAGGTGTATGACATCTGGCCGGATGGACCACTCATGCATGTGGAAGGACCTGCTGAGGTGGTCTGCCAGTGTGTTCTGCACTCCTGGTAGATAGGATGCTTCCAGGTGAATGGAGTGAGCTGTGCAGAACTCCCAGAGCTGTAGGGCTTCCTGACATAGGGGAGAGGACCAAGCCCCATCCTGCCTGTTGATTAAAACATGGCAGTGGTATTGTCCATCAGAACTGCTACACACTGACCTTGTAGTCTGGCCTGAAAGGTCTGGCATGCTAGTTGCACCGTCCTCAGTGCCTTGAAGTTGATGTGGTGGGAGAGCTCGTCCTGTGACCAGAGGCCCTGCATTTGGAGGTCTCCAAAACATGTACCCAATCCCAGAGCTGACAAGTCCATTACCAAGGACAAGGAAGGCTGAGACTCCTTCGCACACTGCCTGAGGGTTGAGCCACCATTGAAGGGACTCGAGCACCTGCCCTGGCACCATGACCGCTGATTTCAAACTTTCACATCCCCGGCGGCAGGCTGAAGCAATCCAGGTCTGTAGAGGCCTGAGCCTGTCTGGCATGCTGGGTCATGTAAATGCAGGCTGCTATGTGGCCGAGGAGACTCAACCATCCCCTTGCTGTAATGGTGGGGTATTGCCGGAGGCCTTGGTGGCTCTGGCAAAAGTGCTCTTGCCTGAACCGAGTCCAACACCACCCCGATAAATTCTATTCCTTGAGTGGGTTCCAAGGTTCACTTGCTCAAGTTTAGGAGGAGACCCAGTCACTCGAATGTGGATCTGACTAATCAGATTTGAGACTCCACCTGCCCCCTGGTGCAGCCCATGAGCAGTTGTTGAGGTAGGGGTATACCTGCACCTGCCTCCAATGGAGAAAAGCAGCCACGACTGACATGCACTTGGTGAACACACTGGGGGCTGTTGAGAGGCCGAATGGAAAGACTGAATTGATAATGCTTGTGGTCAATTACAAAGCATAGGAATTGCCAGTGTGCAGGTCAAATTGCTATATGGAAGTAAATGTCTTTCATGTTGAGGGCAACGTACCAGTCTCTCGGATCTAGGGAGGAAATAATGGTGCTCAGGGAGACCATGCGGAACTTCAACTTTACCATGAACTTGTTGAGTCCTCACAGATCTAGAATGGGTCTGAGACCCCCCTTGGCCTTGGGGATTAGGAAGCATCAGGAGTAGAATCCCTTGCCCCTGAGGAACTTCCTCCACCACTCCAATGGCGAGGAGCACCTGCACCTCCTGGATGAAGAGTTGCTTGTGAGAGGGGTCCCTGAAGAGGGACAGTGAAGGGGGGTAGGAGGGAGGGCAGGAGGAGGACTGGAGAGAATATCCCACTTCTACTGTATGGAGGACTCAGTGGTCCGAAGTTATTTGGGACCAAGCATGGTAGAAGTGGGATAGACTATTCAAAAGAGACGGGGAAGGATCTGAAAGTGAGGCAAGCGTGCTGTGCTGTGCTCAGGGGCCCCCTCAAAAGGCCTGCTTGGACCCAATGATGGTTTAGTCGGGCCCTGGCCCTACCTGGACAAAGGGTTGGAAGGCTTTCATCTGCCATTCCTGCCCCTTCTTCTATAAAAGTTCTGCCTCGGCTGAGGAGGATAGGAGTGCTGCTGCTGGTATAGAGGCTTGAAATGTTTGCGTTGGGTTGCCAGGGTATACATATCCAAGGATTTTATTGTAGCCCTTGAATCCTTTAGGCTATGCAGCCTAGTGTCAGTCTGCTCTGCAAACAGACCTGCCCCATCAAAAGGCAGGTCCTGCATGATTTGTTGAACCTTGGTGGAGCTACACCTCATGGCGATACCAGAGGACAAGGTGCATGCTGCCAAGTCCGCAGTGTCCAGCGAGGCCTGTAAAGAGGTCCGTGCCACCACATTGCCCCCCTCCACTATAGCTCCAAAACTCCTCTCTGGACTCAGTAGGTACCAGCTCCTTAAACTTAAGCATCAAGTTCCAGAAGTTGAAGCTATACCTACTCAGAATTGCCTGCTGGTTGGCAATCCTGAGTTGCACCCCCCGGTGGAGTATATTTTGTGCCCAAATAAATCCAGGCTCTTAGCGTCCTTGGACTTAGGCACTGGGGATTGTTGTCCCTGCCTCTCCTTCTCGTTTACTGCAGCAACCACCAATGAGCAAGGCTGCAGGTGTGTGAAGAGGTATTCCTATCCCTTAGATGGGACAAAACACTTCCTCTCCACACCCTTCGCAGTGGGAGGGATGGAGGCCAGGATCTGCCAAATGGTCTTAGCATTGGGCTATATGGTCTTGATGAAGGGCAGAGCCACTCTTGACGGACCTTCTGGGGCCAGGATGTCGACCAGTGGGTCCGCCGACTCCACCACCTCCTCGGCCTGCAAGCCCATATTTTGCGCCATCCTGAGAAGAAAGTCCTGGTGGGCACAGTTGTCTATGGGGGGTGATCCCAAGATGAAGCTGTCTGCAGCCGCCTTGTCTGGGGAAGATGAGGAGGAGGTTAATAGGGGAACAAGGTCCACCCAACTTCCCTGGTCTCCAGGGGCCTCCTGTCCTCCTTCACTGACTGGGCCAGCCACACCTGGATCTGGCTCAGGAACTGGGATTGGTTCCAGGGGAAGGTGATGAAACAGTAACTCCTCAGCACCCCTAGGGTGGGGTGACTGGCGGAAGCCTCAAGCACCTGCAGTTCAGAGGTCACTGACCCTGAACCTTTAGATTGGGTGTCCTGGTGGTATGCCATGGGGTCCAAAATGGCCACTGTGCTGGTCCCTGCCACTGCGCAAGCCATGGCCCTGCCCCCACCTCAGGCCTTCCACAGCCCGACCGGTGACGGCCTCGCTCCGAGTATCTAGAACCTGTCTCAGAGTCCGAAGATGGGGACCGGGACTGCAATGGCCAGGGTGGAGCCAAACGGAAGTAGACTGGTGAGCAGTGCAGCAAGGATGAGGAGTGCTGCCACGATCAGGATCAGTGCGGGGTCACAGATCGGAGCCAGGATGACCAGTGCTGGGAAAGGGACCTGCTATGTGACGGTGATCAACATGAGGATCAGTGTCATGAGCAAGAGCACTGGTGCAACCTGGAGTGATGCTGCGAGTTTGACTGGTGCCACGATTGTGAGCGGTGGTGTGATTCCTTCCGTGGTGCCAAGGGACGGAGCATCGTCTGTTTGCCTCAAGATGGTGCCATGCCTTGTGGTACCGGAGGCTTGGCGCAGAGTGTGGGGGACCTCGGCGCTGTCATGGCGATGACGTCCCTCACAGCCTGAAAGGTGTCCAGGGTGAATGGCAATTCTACCTCCTCAATGACCTGGCATGGGGAATCCAATGGCACCAGACTCCACGGTCCTCCTTGTGGGGCCAAAGTCAAAGGTGCCATCTCCAAAGACTTTGGCACTGGGTGTTTGTCATAAACAGATAGTTAAGGGTTAATGTTTCTTTTACCTGTAAAGGGTTACAAGCAGTAAACCTGGACCATCTGACCAGAGGACCAATCAGAAGACAAGATACTTTCAAATCTCGGTGGAGGGAAGTCTTTGTTTGTGTGTGTTTTCTTTGTCTGTTGTTCTCTCTGGGTTCTGAGAGGGTAACCAGACGTACCTACAGTCTCTCTCATTTTCTATTCAAATAGTAAGTAACAGTAGAAGGCAGTTTAGTCTTTTTGATTGTTTTCTTTATTTGCAAATGTGTATTTTGCTGGAAGTATTTTAAATTGTATTTTTGCAGGGGGTAGGCTTCTCTCTAGTGTCTATAAGCTGAAAGACCCTGTAATATTTACCATCTAAATTACAGAGACAACTTCTACTTTTTTTTCTTCCTTTTTATTAAAAGTTTTTCTCTTTAAGACCTGTTTGAT
Organism: Gopherus evgoodei; assembly: GCF_007399415.2. Classification (NCBI taxonomy): domain Eukaryota; kingdom Metazoa; phylum Chordata; order Testudines; family Testudinidae; genus Gopherus; species Gopherus evgoodei. Next base: position 199,287,840 of record NC_044322.1, on the reverse strand, counting down.
TTTTTTCCCTTGTTGAGGCTCAAGGGAATTGAGTCTGTACTCACCAGGGAATTGGTGGGAGACAGGGAGAGAGAAGGGAGGGGGGAAAGGTGGAATCCCTTTGTTTTAGATTCACTGAGCTTGAATCTGTCTCTCTCTCCAGGATAGCCCAGAGAGGGAAAGCCTGGGAGGGGGAGAAAAAACCTGATTTCTCTGTATTGTGATTCAAGGAGTTTGAATCACGGTGATCTCCTAGTGTACCCAGGATGGGAAAGATCTGGGAGGAAGAAAGGAGGGGGAGGGGAAATGGTTTATTCCCCTTTGTTGTGAGACTCAAGGAATTTGGGTCTTGGGGTCCACAGGGAAGGTTTTTGGGGGGACCAGAGTGCCCCAAAACACTATTTTTGGGTGGTGGCAGCCTATCAGATCTAAGTTGGTAATTAAGCTTAGAGGAATTCATGCTGGTACCCTATCTTTTGGACTCTAAGGTTCAGATTGGGGAATTATACTATGACAGTGTTCCTCTCTGGGATGCACCCCACTGGCCAGCTCCAAAGGGGTGGGACTCTGAGCTGCTTTCTACTGCCTGAAAAGGGGTTCCAAAGGGGATGGATCTAGACTGTTATCAGCGGTAGCAGGTGACAGAACAAGGAGTAATGATCTCAAGTTGCAGTGGGGGAGGTTTAGGTTGGATATTAGGAAAAACTTTTGTACTAGGATGGTGGTAAAGCACTGGAATGGGTTACCTAGAGAGGTGGTGGAATCTCCTTCCTTAGAAGTTAAGGTCAGACTTGACAAAGCCCTGTCTTGGATGATTTAGTTGGGAATTGGCCCTGATTTGAGCAGGGGGTTGGACTAGATGACCTCTTGAGGTCCCTTCCAATCCTGATATTCTATGATTTAGACAAGTGTCATGGGGGTTGCCCATTGGCATGGGCTTGTGAACCCCTGGGACTTGGGCATGTAAGCCCCCCAAGGAGAATGTAGTTGGGGTGGAGGGTAACCTCCCCCCCCCGCAAGCCCAACAGCTAACTAACTATAATAACTAAGAACTAAGAACTACAAAGTACAAACATGCCAGGGAAACGTGGAGAGTTTTGTGAAGCAAGACGCCACTTTTCCAGTGACTGTCACTGGCAGTAAGAAGGAACTAAGGCAGCACTGGGTCGGCAGCACTGGGTCATATGTTGAGCACCATGAAGGTGCCACTCCAGGGGGCTCCACCGCCGACCCAACCGCTGCTGCTGGGGGAGGGGGGAACTTTCCAACCACCATGCACATGTCCCCTGCACACCTAATTGGAATTTATATGAGCAGTCACTCGAAGAAGAATTTCCATTTATATGCAGTAGCAACTTTTACTCAGAAGGACCCCAAAAGTTTATAAAATCACATACAAATAGTTCACCCACTGCTAAATTTCCCTTGAAATAAAACGTAGCAGCTATTTAACCATGAGCAAATGACAGGAAGTGAGAAATCCGAAACGAAATCAAAATATCTTCTGGGACACCACTGCCACAATTCTGATTGGTCGATTGACCTTGGTGTCACCAGTGTGCACTAAGGCTGATCAAATTATTTTTTATTAATATGCATCTTGAATTTTTCTTCCTGCCTGCTCCTATGCTAGATACTAAGATCACTAGACGCAGCCATCTTTAGCTATGGTCTGAAGTTCAAAGTTAAAATGAGCACCTACGTTCTGTCAATTAAAGCTTTTGTCATTTTATAACTGGGAAAAAGCTAGGAGGGAAATGAAACTTAGTTCATTGGACTCTCTTACCTTTGAGTCCAGTAAGCTAAGCGGCATTCCTCTCTTTTTCTGATCAGAAGTAACATAAAAAAAAAATAGTTAAACCACTGTATTTAAGGTTCATCATTTCTGTAACTCCTTGTCAAAGTCACTTCACATTTTATAGAAAAAACCCACATCAACTTCTGGTCTAAGCTACCAATTTTGGGGCCATTATGACTTTTGAAAGAGCAATTGAGTTTCCATAACAACTATGGATCTTCTGGTCATCACTCAATAACATAGGTGCCAGGGAAAATCAGGATCATTCCTCATGCAAATAATTTAATAATTTTACTGAATTAAAAGAGTCTACTGTGATGGGTTGGATCACAGAACCTGCCCCGGGAGCTGCCACCTGATGTGCCCAGACTACCTCTACTCTTGCTTTCCCTGCCAGCTCAGGGACCCAGCACTCTGTCTTGCTGCGCCAGACACTCCTGTGTGCTCCAACAAAGACCCAGGTCTGAATTACAGACTCATAGACTTAAGGTCAGAAGGGACCATTATGATCATCTAGTTTGACTTCCTGCACAATGCTGGCCACAGAATCTCACCCTCCCACTCCTGTAACAAACCCCTAACCTATGTCTGAGTTACTGAAGTCCTCAAATCGTGGTTTAAAGACCTCAAGGTGCAGAGAATCCTCCAGCAAGTGACCCATGCCCCATGCTGCAGAGGAAGGCGAAAAACCTCCAGGGCCTCTGCCAATCTTCCCTGAAGGAAAATTCCTTCCCAACCCCAAATATGGCAAAATTACTTGCCCCAAAGCTGCAGGTTTACCTGAAAGCAGCTAGCAGAAGTGTTCCTATCTTTAACACTCAGATGCCCAACTCCCAATGGGGTCTAAACCCAAATAAATCCGTTTTACCTTGTATAAAGCTTATACAGGGTAAACTCATAAATTGTTCGCCTTCTATAACACTGAGAGAGAGAGAGAGAGAGAGAGAGAGATGCATTGTTTGCTCTCCAGGTATTAATACATACTCTGAGTTAATTAATAAGTAAAACATGATTTTATTAAATACAGAAAGTAGGATTTAAATGATTCCAAGTAGTAATAGACAGAACAAAGTAAGTCACCGAGCAAAATAAAATAAAACGTGCAAATTTATGTCTGATGAAACTGACTATAGATAAGATCCTCACCAGTTCCAGAATGCTCCCTTTCACAGACTAATCTCCTGTTAGTCTGGGTTCAGCAATCACTCACCCCCTTGCAGTTTCTTTCAGGTCTCTTTCGGGATGGAGAGGCTCTCTCTTTAGCCAGCTGAAGATAAAATGGAGGGATCTCCAAAGGGTTTAAAAAGACTCTCTCTTGTGGGTGGAGATCCCCTTCCTCACTCCTATGCAAAGTCCAGCTCCAAGAGTGGAGTTCTGGAGTCACCTGGGCTAGTCACATGTCCATGTATGACTCTCAGTCTTTACAGGCAGAAGCCATTGCCCACATGGTATCTTGTATGTCTCCAGGAAGACTTCTTATGTGGATTGGAGCACTCCAAGATGCATTATTCCCCAAGTGCTTCCTGATTGGGTACTTAACCTTGAGAATTCTTCCTAAAGAAGCTGACCAAATACCTCACAAAGCTTACTTAGAAATCAAGCAAGTATACAGCCAATATTCCTGACCTCAAGTACAAAATGATGTGTGTGTACAAATAGGATGAATAGATATAGTAGACCATAACCTTTACAGAGATGTATTACATGGCACAGGCAGCACAAAACATATTCCAGTTATGTCATATTCCCACAAAGCATTATGGGGTACAGCGTCACATCTACATCCCAATTTCAAAAGGGACCCTAGGCACTTAAAACCCAAGTTCATTTGACTTTCAATGAGAGACTAACTGCCTAAATCATTTCCAAAAATAGGACATTGGCACTTAGAGTTTTAATCCTTAATTATATGTTGAATAGGCTTAGTTATGTCTTTGTTTCAGCCTTAAATGAGGCTTTTCTCCAATTATAAGAATTTAGGCTAGGCTTGTCTGTGTGACAGTCATTCATGGAACAATCTCCACATCTAAGATACCACTAGACATGGTCAATTTACACGATAAAGTTATAAAATTGTGAGGCATTTTGTTTTCAATCTCCTCAAGGTAACAAAGAGAGACAATGTGCTGGATACTGAAAAAAGACCAGATGTTTTGTAATGACTACTACAAAGTGGTACTTATGGGTGCTAAGATAGGGGTATTCAAGTCTATTACATGGCTGGTCACCACTGCCTCCACCATACTGCATTACACAATTGTGTATAGATGTCATAGGATGGCCCTGCCTAGGGCACCCTCCAGCACCCAAGCTGCAGCATGACAGGTGCACCTGCGTCAATTTCCCCTTTCTGCCACCCACAAAGAACATACTCCTTCACTGTCCAATACAAAGCCTGCCTGGGCTTAATGTATTCATACACACAGGTGCAATAATTCCCCCAAAGGCTTGAAGTAAAACCATTCTGCAATTTCCACAATGAACATAAGGGTATAATTGACTTTTCCCCTTCCCTTCTTCAAGGTTATCATTTCAAGGTTACCCACCTGAGAGGCAACAGCAGCCAGGCCTTGCTGCTGCAGGGTGACCAGTCTTCCCACAGCCCTTCACTTAGATCTTTGCCCTGAGGGCTCCCCTTCCTGCAGCATTCCACTTCTCCAGGTATCCCTACCTGGCAGTCCTACCCTCAGGAGATCCACCCTATTGCAAGAACCTTCTTGCTGGATCAGCTTGACCAAACTGGATCTGCCTCTTTTTCCTAAGGACCCTCCACCCCACCCCACCCATCTTCTTGTCAGAGTCCCTGGCTTTAGTCAGTTCTCACCAATGCTCCTGTCAAAGCTCCCATCCAAATTCAGCAATCTCCACTGGGACTCCTGAAGCTCTCTCCCATGCAGCTCTTACCTGCTGTTTCCTGTCTGTCTCAGCTCTTACCTTCACCCCCAGTGTGTCCAACTCCTCACAGGGTCTGACTCACCAGATCTCTGACTTTTCCTAAAGGGAAGGAGAATGCAAATGGGTGCCCACTCAAGCCTAATTGGAGGGGTAGGGGAAGGGTCAACTAACCAGTCACAGGAGCACTAGCCTTTTCCTTTTTAATGGACCAGTGTTGTCCTATGACAACACATACATTAAGGGATGTTTCTCTCTCTCGCTCAAATCAGGTATTAAGGCAACCCCTGAGAATAGACTCCAGACCTGATGGACCAATATTCAATCTATTATGGCAATACTACAGGGTCCCACTGAGTGGGCACTGGAGGAAATGCTCCTCAACAGTGTTTTTGAGGGAAGACTGGTACAATTTCACGTCATTTTAGAGATCAGTATAATTAGCAAAGTCCTTTTTTCTCCCTGTTGCTCTTTGTCCCACATCAGCTTTTCACCTTACATTTCCCCATCATTCTGCACAGCAGCCCCACACTTGCCTTGTTCAACTTGACTTTTCTGTTCCTCCCCATGCTCTAACAAGCCCTTTGTAAAATGCATTTATGTCTGCTGCTGAGAGGAATGCTGACCTAGGGCAGTAGGAACAAGAACAAAAGCTAATGGACAGGACTGCCACTGGTTTAGGTACTTAAAATTTCAAGAAGAGAAGTGACCAAAAAAAAAAAAAAAAAAAAAAAAAAAAAAAAAAAAAAAAAGGAGGAGGAGGAACAGCTATGGAGGAAAGAGGAGAAAAATATGAGACAACCTTTTGAAGAGAGGCCATAACCCTCAGCGCACAGTCAATTTGGACTGCGAGTACAATAGGGTAAGCGTCATTAGCTTCACCTATCTATTCAACACTTCACTGGTGATCATAATAGCATAATCTACAATAGTTTGACTTTCCTTTAAACTAAGTTGATCTAATTTATGTTGTGTGACGATCAGATGTTTTGCTGGAGTTAATGAGAGAATTTGAACTGAAATCAGTATGTGAGGTACCAAAGTTTGGTCCATCTATGCTGCACTGTGACCAGATGCTACAGAGCAGTGGTTTTCAACCTATGGTCCGCAGATCCCTGGAGGGCCGCAGATTCTGTCTAAGGGGTCCATGAAAGGTTGTTGTTACCATAGAACAGTGGTTTTCAACCTGTGGTCTATGGACCCCTCGGGGTCCACAGACTATGTCTAAGATTTCCAAAGGGGTTTGCACCTCCATTCAACATTTGTTAGGGGGCCACCAAGTTTAAAATCATTGCTAGAGTTTTAAATAATCTAGAATAAGGAACAAGTATTCTACAGATTTCTATATCCACCACCTTTCACAAAACGTGCAACCCAATCTCCAATATCAAGAGTACAAGTAAATTTTGGTTAAATTTTATGTTATGTAGTTACATTTCAATTACAGTGCCTCCCACTACCTACCACCAGTTAACATAACCAGAAGTTTAGCTACATGACTAAATTGTAGCCTACTGGACAGAGCACCAGGCAGACACTCAGGAGATTGGAGTTCCATTCCTGGCTTTGCCACTGGATTGCCAACTGACCTTGGGCAAGTCACTTCACCCCATATGTGTCTCAGTTTCCCCATATGTAAAATTGAGATAACAGTACTAATCCTTTGTGAAGTGCTTTGAGACTTATGGATGATAATAGCTAATTTTTATGTAGCGATTTTCATCATCTCTGTGGTGTTATTCTGAATACATACATTTTAAAAATCCAAGATTATCAAAAGTGATCTGGGATTTTGGGTGCTCTACTAGACACACCTTAAAGGAGGCTGAGTGCTCAGCAAATCAGGCCTCAGACTGAGTGTCCAAAAATGGAGGCACCCAAAATGTATGAGCATTAGCGACATTGTACTTATATTAATTTTTCTCAGTTACGTAGTTAGCCTTTTCTAGTCATGAGCTCATGGTAATGATAGGCATAAAAAAAGCAATCCCACAGCATGAGTACAATGTTATTGCTCAGCAATTACAATCATTGCACGGAAAATGAGACCTAGATTTCTATACAGAGTGGAAAAAAAAATCTAACTACCATTTGAAGTTTTGCATGGAGGAGGAGGAGATGGTTAACAGTGACATACAGTACAATAGATGGGATAGGCAAATCCTTGATAAATTGTGTGAGCAATGTGTCTTGATAAGGCTAAATGATGTTCCTCTGACACCTAAGATTCCAGGTCCAAATATAGTGCCACCACACTAACCCATTTGCTTTATAATCCTTGCAAAGATCTAAGAGCAGATGCTGTGCTGAAGTGGGAATCTCAATGTTTAGATTTCATAGGTTCTACAAAACTACTACAGTACATTTACTATAGCATGTTTAGGTTATAAGACAATTGACAAACTAAGGAACAAAATACATTTTGTCATGTGTTACCACGGTTTGCTTCCTTATCATTCATTTAATCATTCATTTGTGGGATTCAGTAAATTGAAGGTTTTCCAGTGACTAAGTTAAAAATATCACTACATTTTCTGAATATTTTCTAATCCTAGCTAAATATTTTATCAGGAACAAAAAGCTGTTGCCTTTCTGTATTGTGGCTTGGAGTTAATAGGATTCAAATATCCCCTTTTAATGATGTTTTTAATTATCCACTCATTTAATTGCTTGCATTAAAAATTTACATTTCCCATTTACCTCCATTGAAAAAAAATTTCATACTGGGCTTTGTGCTACATTTTCTGTCCTTTCCATTTAACTGCTTTACTCTTTTTTCAGGAGGGAACATTTGCTTCATCTTTCTTCATTTTTATTCCTTTTCGCTCACTCTTTGCAGCTTTCTCTGTCTCCCCACCCCCATTTCCTCTGATTTACAGTTTCTTGCTTTGTTTTTTAGGTCTTTTTCCCCCCGTCATTGGCTTACCACCCAGAGACGGATAATGTCTGTTTGAAACACTGTAATTGCTATGTCAAAAAGACAGCACTGGGAAGCTGGTATGATTTCAGTAACTGACTAGAGAGCAGAAGATTTGTCAGCTGTTGATTAATCAAGGAGGAAAAACAGCTGGAGAGCACTTCTCTTTCAAACCCACCCACCACCCTATCCACAGATGTACAGATAAAATCCATTTGATTTTAACACCTTTTTTCCTTCCATTAAAAGAGTTTGAGATAGTTTACAAAAACTGATTGATAAAGCCTTTCCACTAGAACAAGAATGGCACTCACAAAATCAACACAGTTCCAGCTCACTCTCCTTTCCCCTCCAAAAAAAATGAGATGAAAATCAACCATGCAGCCTAAGGCAGATTTTCAATAATCCAAATAGGGAGAAGAACCCGAGACGCCCTGTGGTCCACTGGGAACTATGCCACTGCCATTGATTTTACATGGAAAATGCCCATAGGATACAACATGGAAGATACCACAGTGACAGGCAGCAATATAAAACCCTAAGATAGACAGATTGTTTAAATATGAACTGCAACCTCACCAAAAGAAGAAAAAAATGTTTTATAGTCAGTCATTCACCTTTCCCTGCAAATTCAATACTAATTACTAAGGGGAAACTTGACATTTAGCTGTTAGTACACAGAAAAGGTGGGAGCACTGAGGGCCAGATCCCAAATGTATTTAGGTGCCTAAATAGCTTTGAGGGTCTGGACCTAAGTTCTTATCATTAGGGTTAGAGAGAAGTTATAAAGACCTGCATAGGGCCAGTGGGTGACCCCCTCACTCATGCTGAGCAGTATCTTACTCCTCTAGTAATTCCATTGAAACCCATGGGACAATCAGAGGAATACAGTATTACTCTGTGTCCACCATGACAATTCCTGGTCCTTGAAATCCCTTATGGCTACAGCCAATAGAAGTTTAACATTTTGACACTGCTGCAAAATTAGATGCTGAACTAAGGTCAGGAACATTTTTGATATTTTCACCTTTTTTGCCCTCTCCCCAAACCAGCTGTAACTTACCAAATACAGACTTGTCCCATCCTCCCAGTTCTGTTTATCTTCTGGAAAAAGAGGCTTCTCTTCCCCAGGAAGCCCCTTGTGTCCCAGGCTGGCTGCAGTCCTCAGTCTTATAAATCCAATTCCTTCTGATCCCCTGGCAGCCTTGTTTTCCCTGAGCAGGGTAATCCCCTAGAGGAGTTGTTCTCTTTTTTACTCTGTTACTTACCTGATTATTTACTGCAGCTGGAGGGCTCTCCCCTCCCTGCAGGCTTGATTCTGGCAGGTGTTGTGGGGGCTGGAGTGATTTAATTCCCTGTCTCCAGGGCAGAAAATTAACTCTTTCCTACTCTGGCTCAGCCTGCAGTCTCTATACTCTATCATGGAAAACTAGTGTAGTTGCTAGAGCACAGGATACTACATGCTCAATATTGTCTCACTCTACTAAGCAAGGGCCAAGTGCATGTTCTGCATTACCGGAAGTGTTTGAGTGTATGGCTTCTGGAATGCTTTGTAGCCATCCAGCTTGGATATGACAAAGACCTGGGTGAATGTGGCAAGGGCCAGAAAAAGCAAGGGAAGATCATAACTGCAGATTTCAATAATAACAGGAGTCACCTAGGACTACAAGAATATTGTATTCTTGGGATGCTCTTTGGCAGATACGATCCACCAACAGATAGATCAACCTCAGTTTCCTTCCCTTACCAGTTACCATGTCCATCTTTCCTAGCCTGAGCCTCAGCCAGCTTATTCAAGTCCCTGTCTCAGCTAGGTCCTGGGAAAACAAAGAACCAGCAACAGCAGATCTGGTTAAAAGCAGAGAAAACTTAAGAGTCAACTTAGAGTAAATAACTTAACCACAAATAACTTACACAGAAAGGTGACCCAAGAACAAGGAGGATCATAAAAGTCTCACTGCCCATTGGCAAAATGATCCAGAAGTTGTACGTTACCTTCTGTGACGTTGAACCCCATAATGCTTTATAGAAATATGCTTGAGTGTAAATGTGACATAACAGGAATAGGTTTTATGCTAGATATGCCATGTAACATCTTTGCAAAGGTTATGATCTACTGAATATATTCATCCTATTTGTATGCATGTATCATTTTTATATCTGAAGTTATGAGCGTTGGCTCTATGCTTGTATTTAAAATGTTTGTTGTAAAAAGCACATAAGGCAAATTTTGTCAACATAGGGGCTATGCAAGTAATTAGGAGTACTTAACTAGAAATGGACTTTGGGAGACAACAATCCACATCTGAGCTTTCTTGGGAACATTCAAACTAACATGTAAACAATGGCATCTGCCTGCAAAAAGCTGAATCATTCATAGACATGTGACTTGCCAAGGTGACAACAGACTCCATCTTGTTGCTGTGATTTTGCACAGGAGAACAAAGGGGTTTCTGCCCACAAGAGAAAGAATATAAAAGGCCCTGGAAACCCCTCCATTTTGTCTTCAGCTGACTCAAAAGACAGCCTCTCCACCCCAAATAGATACCTGAACGAAACTGGAACAAAGGACAGTAACTACAGGGGTGTGAGTGATTGCTGGATCCAGACTAAGAAGGAGTCTATCTGTGAAAGAAGCTTATTGGAACATCTCTCAGGGTGAGATTTACTTGCATTTAGTTTCCTACTGTATTAGGCTTAGACTTGCATGTTTTTTATTTTGCTTGGTAATTTACTTTGTTCTATCTGTTATTACCTGGAACCACTTAAATCCTACTTTTTATACTTCATAAAATCACTTTTTGCTTATTAATTAACCCAGAGCAAGTAATACATACCTGGAGGAGCAAACAGCTGTGCATCTCTCTCTATCAGTGTTATAGAGGGCGAACAATTTATGAGTTTACCCTGTATAAGCTTTATACAGAGTAAAACGGATTTATTTGGCATTGGGATCCCATTGGGAACTGGGTGTCTGGGTGCTAGAGACAGGAGCACTTCTTAAACTGTTTTCAGTTAAGTCTGCAGCTTGTGGGGGACGTGGTTCAGACCTGGATCTGTGTTTGTAGCAGGCTAGCATATCTGGCTCAACAAGACAGGGTACTGAAGTCCCAAGTTGCCAGGGAAAACGGGATAAGAGGTAGTCTCAGCACATCAGGTGGCAGTCCCAAGGGGGTCTCTGTAACCCAATCCATCAGACCTTCCCTCTAAAAGAACTTTGAAGTCTTGTTGTATCCACCAATCCCTGACATCAAGCCCCTGAAATAGTCTTTTGCCCTAACAGGATAAGCACCCACCTCAGGCTAGCGATTTCATTTCAAATTAATGAGGCAGCATGACCAAGTGGATAGAGCACTGGACTGAGACTTGGGTTTCATTCTTGGCCTGCTGGGTGACCTAGGACAAGTCACTCCACCTCAGTGCCTCAGTTTCCCCATCTGTAAAATGGGCATAATGGTACTGACCCTCCTTTATCAAGGGCTTTGAGATCTACTGCTACAAGTGCTATATGAGAGTTAGGTATTACTATTATTAATTGTTCTGTTTTATTAAATTAAGCTTTTCTTCCTCTACTCCTTCAAGACTGGAAGTAATGAGCTCCAAACGGATCTTGAAATACAGTAAAAGGTCAGATTTACATGTGATCCCTCCCCCCCCAACCTCCCTATGGTTCAGGAAACTATAAACCACATTTGCAAGGCAAGTGTCATACTCTCTAATGCAAAAGCTGGCCATCTCAAACAGAAGGGCTGTTATTGGGATTATTCATTAGCTGTTTTGAGCATCCCAGAAATGTGCTAATTACCTGTCCCAAACAAGAAAAGACCCATCCCTGCCTGGAAGAGCTTACAGCCCAAACTCAGCATGACACCACCAGAGAGTTATAAACTGGTGGGGATGAGGGTGACAGCAATAAAATGAGGAGGTTACTCAGTTAGACACACAAGCCTTTTGATTACTGTATTTTTTTCCCAAGCAGGAGAGATTTGAAGGTGGTGACCGAGGAGTCCTGACACAGTTCCAGAGGAGCATTCTAAACATAAAGGGGAGCATGGAAGGAGGCCCAGAGGTGATGAGGATAGCGCTGCTGGTGTCATGGGCAGAGGGATTGGGAGGAAAAAGGGAAAGGATCAGAAATGTGGACAGGTGTTGTGTGGTCTTGAAGACAAACACTAGACGTTACATATGGGGTAATAGTCAATGGAGTGACTCAAAGATTGTGAGAGCACAGGATCTTAAAAAGGGTTTTTCCAGCAACATTCTGGGTGGTCTGAAGCAGAATGAGATTGGTAGCAAAGAGACCTGAGGAGGACGAGGGTGCAGTATTTGAGGAGAATGAATCAATAGGTGGCCCCAGCCTGAACATGAGGGAAGGAGCGGGAAATGTCAAATACAACCCCCAGTTTATGGGCCTGCATAATAGGGAAAATTGTGGTGTTAACAGACATAGTAAGGAATGTAGATAGTAGAGGGAGTTGGGGGGATGCTATTTTGCCCTGGTTGAGTTTGAGATGATGGTGAATGCTCCAAGAAGTAGTATCTGAACGATGATATTTATGCAAGGTTGAATTAGAGGAACAGATCTAGGGCAAAGAGGTATATTTGGACACCTGATAATAGGAGTGCTTCCCAATCCTGAGAGTTTGGTATATTTAACCAGCAGATGAAAAATAAGCCTTCCTTATTGCACTTTTATTGTGAGGATAAACATTTACAGGACAATCTGAAGATGGTGCTATTATCATTTCCAGCATCTTCCTCCCAATCATTATATAGATGGATAGAGAAGGGCAAGCGTATTCATCTCCTGTAGGGTGACCAGACAGCAAGTGTGAAAAATTGGGACAGGGAGTGGGAGGTAATAGGCACCTATATAAGACAAAGCCCCAGATATCGGGACTGTCCCTATAAAACCGGACAGCTGATCACCCTAATCTCTCATTCTATCTGGGGAGAAAACTTGGCCCTTGGCATTGATCTGGACTACTACAGAAGAGAAAATTACTCACCGTGCAGTAACTGAAGTTTGAGATATGTGTCCCTGTGGGTGCTCCACTGTAGGTGACAGTGCATCCTGGTGCCGTTGATCAGAGATTTTCGGTAGCAATGCCTGGTTGGGACACACACACTCAGTTGGTATGTCCCGTCCCACTGGAATCTTCCTGAGTGTGTGTCCCCCGCACCCTCCTCACTTCCTTCTCTACCATGGAGAAAACATACTAGTACTCCAAAGTAGAGGGGAGGAGGATGGGGAGTGGAGCACCCACAGGGACACACATCTCGAAGAACTTCAGTTACTGTAAGGTGAGTAACTTTTTCTTCTTCGAGTGCTGTCCCTGTGGGTGCTCCACTGTAGGTGAATGTGAAGCAGTACCCACTATGGTTCGTCGGATTTTGGAGTTGTATGAGGAACAAAGGTATCCAATGTGATAGCATAATGATTGGCAAATGTGTGGTCAAATGTCCACATGGCCACCTTGCATATGTTTGTAACAGGTACGCTGTGGAGGAAAGCAATGGATGTTGATATTGCTCTAGTAAAATGAGTCTTAACACCCTCTGGTGGTTGAATATTCTGGGCCTGACAGCAGGATCTGATGCAGGCAGAGATCCACTGGGAGAGTCTTTGCTTAGAGATAGCATCACCCTTTGATCTCTTGGTAGTAGAAACAAAAGCCTAGTTCTGTCAAGACAGAATGCACGAGCCCATTGGACGTGAAGGGTATGTGATGCAGCTTCCTGTGGAGTCATGTGAGGGCTGGGATGGAATACAATAAGTGTATTGACTGGTTAAGGTGGAAGGTAGACACCACCTTGGGGAGGAATTTGGGGCAGGTTTGTATGGTAAGCTTGTGTTTAGAGAAAATGGGGTAAGGAGGGTAGGCCATCAGGGAGCTTATTTCACCAACCCTTCTTGTTGATGTTATGGTAACCAAGAAAGCCACTTTCATGGACATGTACAGCAGGGATGAGGTGGCCGGGGGGCTCGAAAAGGGGTTTCATAAGAGTGCAGAGAACTAGGCTGAGACACCAGGCTACTGGTGAATGAATCTCAAGGTAGAGATTTTGCAGGCTCGCAAGGAAGCGTTTCATGGTGGGGTATGCGAAAGTGAAAAGCCGTCCAGAGTGTCATGGAAGGTGGTAAGGGCCGAGAGGTGTACTCTGATAAAACTGAGTGAAAACTCGTCCTGTTTTAGTTCGAAAAGATAGTCCAAGATGTCAGGGAGGGCTACAGTCTGGGGTATTATGCATCTGTGGAAGCACCAGATGGAGAAAATTTCCACTTCTGCAGGTAAGTCTTAGGAGTGGAGTTCCTTCTACTGTGCAGGAGGACATGTCGGACTTGTTCTGAGCAGACTAATTCATGGGATTGAAACCATGAAGGAACAGCACCTTCAGATGGAGATTCCAGAACTGCGGATGAAGAAGCCGACTGCAGTTCTGGGAGAGCAGATGTGGTCTGTCGGGGAGAGCATGGGGAGGATGGATGGACATGCATAGCAGGTAAGGAAAGCATGTCTGCTTGGGCCAAGCTGAGGCAATAAGTATGACCTGGGCCTTGTCCTCTGTGATGTTGCATAGAACCCTGTGTATGAATGGAATCAGTGGAAAAGCGTACATGAGGAAGTTCCAAGGAATGACGTGCATTTCCAAGTCCCGCTCTGGAGCAAAATAGCTGGCATTTGCAGTTTTGAGGAGTGGCAAACAGGTCTATCGATGGAGTGCCCAAGTGGGAGGAGAGCTGTCGGGGTACTGAGGGATGTAATTCCCATTCATGTTTCTTGGAGAAGTGTCTGCTGAGTGTGTCAGTGGTAGTGTTGTG